>NC_085140.1:102176216-102923042 GCF_024139115.2 Armigeres subalbatus
AAATTCATTTTTCGCGACCTAATCGCCTAAGCCATTTAGAGGGTCGGTTTTTGAACATTCGCCACTATACGTTCTTGAATAAAATTGAGATTCCTCTGATTTTGGGAGAAAACAAACATCCAAGTGGATCTTTGAGTAAATAAAAATAATCCGCTGGTAGTCCCAAACATTGTTATTAGCACTAATTTTAATTCAGTCACTGAGGCTTCAGTAATCAAGGTGTTAACACAAAGTCTTACACAGATAGAAAAAGTTGTTGAAATTTACACGAAAGTAGTGCACATAAAGGGAATGCCAAAAAGAGCGTAAATTTAAACGATATTATCACCTGAATGTATGCAATTTGAATTGCATTATGTCACTTTTTATACGAATAAGTGTCATAATGCTATGTAAATTGCATACATTTAGGGCGAACTTGTTGGAAAAGATCCATGTACGCCCAGAATAGTGTAATTTTCCACGTCCTAATTATTTACGCGCTGATTACTTTTCATTATTTTTTTCTGTGTAACACAACTTCAAAACCACTCACGTACACAAATAATTCATCAGTTTGCATTTGTCGCTAGGTATAACTTTTCCTTCTAGCTTCTAGTGCCATCCAAGTGCCAATAGTAAATGGCTTTTAAATTTAACCCAAACGAGTAACACGAGCAGATTCCTGTATCCTTAAACATTTGTTCCGCGCTACCGCTATTTGTATCAGTCAAAACAATACAAACAGCTGTCAAAATATTTACTTGCAATAGGTAAAATCTTTTTCAGCGACACCACAAGAGCAGTACCGCTTGAAATAGGTTTAATCTCGATACAATAGTTTTATGTGTTTTATGCAGAGTTTATTCAAGAGACATTAGATTTATTAAATACTGGATAATCTTGTTATGGTTTTATTCATGATCATTAGTAACAATGGTGATATGGCGATTTCACTTGAGTGAAAAATGACTGCCTTATTGGAACAATGCTGATGAAATGAAAGTGGTATCGTAAAATTGAAGGTATTATAAATTTAACATCATGCATGTTATGCCAATCAATGCAAACATTCTTCAATTCATTGTTCATGATAATTTTTTGTTGTATTTTACCAGTGTTTTGGCTTAATATCATTATTTCGCATTATTTACAATACATTTTATAGTGCCAGTTATCATACAGGTTCAGGATGCAAATATAAATATTAAGAAAAATCAAAATATATGATGGACAAACCCAGTTTTACTGATGAAATGTTTCTGTCCCATTCAATCTTCCACTGATTCTTGAAGTTTTTTTGTTTTCAATAATAAACACAAAGATGCTCAAAACATTCTCGAGTGAGATCATAATACATTTTTTTTGTGGTGGACTTATGAAAGTGTTTAAAATCATAAAATAATTTGGCAAAAAAACTGTACAGAACATTGCACAGGTAACCAATGGATGGTAGCATGTGATCTGCTCTTCAACCTCAATGTGCACAGTCCGAGAGGTCTAGTATTCTAAATGGTCGATAACGGCGCTGGTCACGTCCTCACGGTCTGTGGAATTTAATTGGAATCTGGGGGTTAGGTTCTATGGCAGAGGTTCGTCTTGATAAACGGGTGGCCAATGTAATAGGAATGAAGGGTAGTATATTCTAATTAGATGCCGAAACGAGGTTTTTTTTACTCATTTCGATTTCTAACATCTGCCTGCTAGAACTAATCAAGATGTAGGTATAGGGATAAAAGATGGAAACGGTATGAAAGCACATTTCCAGTTCTAGCGATTGCTAGAACATGAGAAATATATAAAAAGATACAAATTAGGAGGAATGGAACGAGCCTCGGATTGAACTCACGACCAAGACCGTTAATATAATCAGATGAACACAAACAAATATAAATTTGCGAAACTCGAAACAAAGCTTATGGTTCAGAGGAGGAAAAATTCAACAATAGGCTAAACACAAATAAATATAAATGTTCGAAACTCGTTTCCTTTCGATCAATGCCTATGATGAAAAAAAGGAAAAAATCAACAGTAAAATATAATCGGGTGAAACACAAATAAATATAAATATGCGAAATCCGATAGAACAGCCTATGAAATAAAAAAAATAAAAAATCAACAATGAAATATTATCTGGTGAAACATAAATGTGCAAAAGAATGGTTGATTAACACTCGACGTTTATAATTTCGACCGTTTATCCCATCTCACCTTTTGACCTCAAAAAGTTTTGTGAGCAAAAGTATAGGATTACCAATCCGGAGATGGCGAGTTCGATTCTCGGTCAGGTCTAGGATGTTTTCGGGTAGGAAACATTCTCGACACCCTGGGCATAGTACTTGCCACACATGAGTATCAGAGCATGTACACTCATGCAATGGCGGTCATAGAAAAGCTTTCAACTAATAACTGTGGAAATGCTAATAGAATACTAAGTTCATCAGCAGGCCAAGTTCCAGTTGAAATGTAGAGCCATTGAAGAAAAAGAAGAACCTTTTGACTTTCGTCCTTTTGACCTTCGACCTTTGTCCTACAACCGTAATTTCCATCTTCTGTTTTTTTACCTTTTTACTTTCGACGTTTTGACTGAGATTTTTTGTGAATCACAGATTTTTTTTCCATAAAAACCCAAATTTATCCCCCAGTGGTGATGATGCCTTACTCCAGGCCTGCCCAACTTTTTCAAGCCACGGGCCAGTTTTCAAAATCACTTACTGGCGTCATTGCCGGAGCTCTATCAGTTGTTAGGCCTTAAGTTTTCCAAGAAGATTTCAAGCTCCTTCATACAGGTCTCGACAGCTTTCCTCAGGTCTATATCTGTGGTAGTCGTTTCATCGTTCAGTATTTTCATCGATTGTAAGCAGGCAGATTCAGAAGCAGGTGGCTTTTTCACGGAACGTAGTTTTCAAGCCTTTTGTGAAAACTCTAATTCTTCGCCGTGCTTTACGACAAATTAATACTACTGAATGAGCACACCATATCAATAACAGTCCATATATGCATTTCCTAACAACTTTTCCGTGCTAGAAAGGTTTCATTTGTATTGCCACAATCTCATAAACAGCAAAACTGGCCCGTGCTGCATCATTCGACTTCGTGCTTGCCCAGATTCACCTACATTTTTTTTCAGTAAATAATAAGAAGGAGCTTTTCGAGTCAGACAGAAAAGCTTTCGGGCCGGTTATGAAGCATTTTTTTTCTTACATGCCGC
The DNA here is from genome assembly GCF_024139115.2 of Armigeres subalbatus. Classification (NCBI taxonomy): domain Eukaryota; kingdom Metazoa; phylum Arthropoda; class Insecta; order Diptera; family Culicidae; genus Armigeres; species Armigeres subalbatus. The sequence continues at coordinate 102,179,407 of NC_085140.1, forward strand.
GGGCCACAGAAAATGGAGCCAAGGGCCGCATCCGGCCCGCGGGCCGTACGTTGGGCAGCCCTGCCTTACTCGATTCAATATGTTTAATTCGAATTAGTGTTGTAAATGCAGTGCTAATTGCCTACATTTTGGCGGATAAAAGATTTGATGCAATTCTACCACTACCACCACAATATGTATTACTCAATTATGAGAGTAATGGGTTGCGCCACGGCTAAAATGATTAATGATTCAATGTGTGAATGTAAACAGTGTTTTTGTTGATTGAAATATAAAAATATAATTCAAACTGCTTGATTTATTGAAAAACAAAAACAATAGTGGCCAACTAGGAACTTTGCTCCGTCGATTGAAACCAGTTGCACTCGAATCGGTCAAGTTCTTCTATATGAAACGTGTTTAACAAAAACAATATTCATGAGCTACACACATACTTCTTCTTCTTCTTCTTCATTGGCATTACATCCCCCAGTGGGACATTGCCGCCTCGCAGCTTAGTGTTCATTAAGCACTTCCACAGTTATTAACTGCGAGGTTTCTAAGCCAAGTTACCATTTCTGCATTAGTATATCATGAGGCTAACACGATGATACTTTTATGCCCAGGGAAGTCGAGACGATTTCCAATCCGAAAATTGCCTAGACCGGCACCGGGAATCGAACCCAGCCACCCTCAGCATGGTGTTGCTTTGTAGCCGCGCGTCTTACCGCACGGCTAAGGAGGGATACATACATACATACACACACAAATGCACAGACAGAAAATTGCTCAGTTTTTCGAGCTGAGTAGATTGGTATAACACTATGGGTCTCCGAACCTCTTATCAAAATTTGTCTTTTGCAGTGAAATTAATACTTACTTACTTACTTATGGATCCTGTACACCTTCGGTGGTGCTTTGAAATTAAAAATTAAAATGGAATTAATTAAGTGAAATTAATAGCCTTCTGTTGTACAAAAAGGCAAAAAATCAAAATGTTTCATGAAAAAAAAAACCAAATTTCCATAAATAAATCAATATTAGGAATAAACAATTACAAAATTTGAGGTGTTGTCTGTTTGTGTGTATGTGTGTATGTGTACAACATTTTGAAAACACACTTTTTGGAACTTAGCATTGGCCAAATTACTCGCAACAAGTTGCGTTCGACTGAGAATCCTGTCCTATTGTTTGCTATTGAAATTACTGTTTTTTATGCGCAAAACACGCTAAAAAGCACTTACTCATATTTTTTAGTATTTTTTTTGCACGTTAAAGGCACCAACACCGCTAGGTGGATTAATCAGGGGTTTTTTTATTGTTCTTTATAGATTTTTTTGTGGAAAGTTTTTAATTTTTTGTGGGAAAAAAATATATTGTGGAAAATTTTGTAATTGTTTATTGCTAATATTGATTTATTTATTGGAATTTTGTATTCTTTTCCGTGGAACATTTTGATTCCTTTATGGAAAATTTTTCTTTTATAATTACTTCAATGCTTTTAAAAGTGCTTATTTATTTTTGTTTAGTGGAATTCTTTTAATTATTCGTGTATAAGAAAAATCACCCAATTACGGCATCAAATATTAAAATCTTAAGAAATGTCTCTTCCCCATGGAAACTCGATGTAGCTGAGAATTTGGAAATCCACCGACAGGTACAAACAGCGCTGTTGAATAAGGATCAGGGAAACGGCAGCTCTTGGCTCTTCATGTTTCTACCTAGCATTAGCATTAGCATTGTTACGGTGTAATTCGTAGATAGGACACTAGTGATACTCATGTTTTACTTTTGAGATCCTTATCTAGAATGCTATCAGTAATCAAGAAGGGGAGTGGTCCTTGATTCCAGTCTTAAACAAAAATAACAAAAGCATGAGGATTACTACTCCTGGCCACGCCCATCTTCTCCGTAACTAGGGAGAGGAAGGAAGTGTTGATGTAGTACTTACTTACTGGCTCTTCATGTTTCTACCTAAGCAATAAAGTAATTTACTGTATAAGTAAATTCATTCATTTATTTAGTTAACATCTAAACAGATAACACTGAATCAACAATTTGACGCCACAATACACGGTTCGAGGCCGCATCTCTCCATCCTCGGATACGCCCCACGCTCGCCAAGTCGTTCTGCACCTGTTCTGCCCATCTCGCTCGCTGCGCTCCACGCCGTCTCGTACCTGCCGGATCGGAAGCGAACACCATCTTTGCAGGGTTGCTGTCCGGCATTCTTGCAACATGTCCTGCCCATCATACCCTTCCGGCTTTAGCTACCTTCTGGATACTGGGTTCGCCGTAGAGTTGGGCGAGCTCATGGTTCATTCTTCGCCGCCACACACCGTCTTCTTGCACACCGCCAAAGATGGTCCTAAGCACCCGTCTCTCGAATACTCCGAGTGCTTGCAAGTCCTCCTCGAGCATTGTCCATGTTTCATGTCCGTAGAGGACAACCAGTCTTATAAGCGTCTTGTACGCGACACATTTGGTGCGGTGGCGAATCTTTTCGACCGCAGTTTCTTCTGGAGCCCGTAGTAGGCCCGACTTCCACAGATGATGCGCCTTCGTATTTCACGACTAACGTTGTTGTCAGCCGTTAGCAAGGATCCGAGGTAGACGAATTCCTCAACCACCTCGAAGGTATCCCCGTCTATCGTAACACTGCTTCCCAGGCGGGCCCTGTCGCGCTCGGTTCCGCCCACAAGCATGTACTTTGTCTTTGACGCATTCACCACCAGTCCAACTTTTGTTGCTTCACGTTTCAGGCGGGTGTACAGTTCTGCCACCTTTGCAAATGTTCGGCCGACAATGTCCATGTCATCCGCGAAGCAAATAAATTGACTGGATCTGTTGAAAATCGTACCCCGGCTGTTACACCCGGCTCTCCGCATGACACCTTCTAGCGCAATGTTGAACAACAGGCACGAAAGTCCATCACCTTGTCTTAGTCCCCGGCGCGATTCGAACGAACTGGAGTGTTCGCCCGAAATCTTCACACAGTTTTGCACACCATCCACCGTTGCTTTGATCAGTCTGGTAAGCTTCGCAGGGAAGCTGTTCTCGTCCATAATTTTCCATAGCTCTACGCGGTCTATACTGTCGTATGCCGCCTTGAAATCAACGAACAGATGATGCGTTGAGACCTGGTATTCACGGCATTTTTGAAGGATTTGCCGTACAGTAAAGATCTGATCCGTTGTCGAGCGGCCGTCAACGAAGCCGGCTTGATAACTTCCCACGAACTCGTTCACTAATGGTGACAGACGACGGAAGATGATCTGGGATATCACTTTGTAGGCGGCATTAAGGATGGTGATCGCTCGAAAGTTCTCACACTCCAGTTTGTCGCCTTTCTTGTAGATGGGGCATATAACCCCTTCTTTCCACTCCTCCGGTAGCTGTTCGGTTTCCCAGATTCTGACTATCAGTTTGTGCAGGCAAGTGGCCAGCTTTTCCGGGCCCATCTTGATGAGCTCAGCTCCGATACCATCCTTACCAGCTGCTTTATTGGTCTTATAAGTGATACATGACGATAAACGATGGTCGTATAAGTAAATAAAGTAGGCAAATAAGATTAGATTAGGTACCTAGCGTAGTATAAATAGTGTAAGTTGCGATTGTTTTCTTCAAGTCGAGACACTGAAGACGACCACACAGTTGTGGTCGAAATACGTATCTGCAAAGATATCGAAAATTAATTGGTGAAATTAAATGGAGAGTACTTAATTCGTCTTAGACGGTTGATTTATTTATTGCTTATACCCTAATTTCTTTATTGGAAGTTTCCTAATTTTTATTTTAGTCAATTATTGGAAGAAATTTCAACTGGAATATTTGTTGTGGATATTTTGGATTTCTTGCTTTGTGTTGCCAAAACGATAAGTTATATTTTCCCCGACGTTTCGGTCTGTATATTTGTCCTTTCAAATGGACAAGCTGTCTATTGATTTCTGTTTCGTGATTTGAGATTTTTCACGGAAAGTTTATTGTAATGAGTTCTATTAAATTTAAAAAAGAGAACATGGCTATGAAAATATTGCTATTTCAGAAGACTTGCTTAAAATATATTTGATCAAGATCAATTCACTATTTTTATTTAGCTCTGTAAAGGCCAGCTGCGTAATTCATAGTTAGTCATTTTGAACAAAGTTTGATAAAAAGGGATATGATCTCAAGTGCTAGAATTAAATACACACTAAGGAAATTGCTGTTTATGTGGTTTCCCGTAAACGAGTTCTGAACATTTTTTTTTTAAACATTTTTTATGTTGTCCTGATCCTGTTCCATTTTTTTTTCAAAAGTGGCGAGAGAAAGCAAAGTTTGATTGACACAGAAAAAACTGAAATATGAAACGGATATTGGGTGGGCATCCTGAGTATTGTTGTATAATGACGTTGGTTCGGGTATGGCAGATTGGCTACATCGTTTATCGTCATGTATCATTGTCCAAAGTTTGACGATGCTATGTCGAGTTTAGTCTTATAAAGGGAGGTCCCCGGCGAACCAATATCTTCAGCGTAGCAATGACTCCTGCCAAATTTAAAGGATGCATTAGAAGACATCGAATTAACTCCATGGTTCTCTCTTTCAGGCGTAATGCTTGAGAAACTAATCGTGCTCTATGGTTTACTTATACGTAAATTTATTATGCAGTAAAAATTAGCCTACAAATATAGTCGTGATTAATTTCAAAACAATTTATTTAACGTATTTCGCACTTCTAAATGACAAAAACCTGTCGAGCTTTAATGCAGAAGAAGTGACTTGTTAAAAAAAAAATTTGAGAAGTGATCAATAATTCACGACGTCCAAACATTAGCCGTAAAGTAGACCTTCAAGAAGTTTGACTATTCTCGATCTTATTATGGAAAACAGAAAAGGAAGAAACATTCGTCATATAGCGATCCTGGATATACAGAAATCAACTCAATTCGTCGTGCTATCAAAAAATCGATTTTGAAACGAATATTAAAAAAGAACCATTCCGTACACTTACTTAGTTGCACGTGAAGGGCAGAAAATAGATTCAACACAATGTTGATGGCGGTGAACAGATAAAGCACAGCAGTTAAGGAAATATGTGGTCTATGCGCTTAGAAAGTACATTCCCCATTCCTCACCCGACCCACATCCCTTACTGCAAACACACCATTCCGCGTTGTAGAGCCACAATTTCCCGTGCCGAACCTGTTGATGAGAGATAGATGTACTGCTAGCTAAGTTGCCTGTCGAGGGAAGAAAAGTGAGTGCCGCCCGACAGCAGAGCCCCCGTGGAGCAAACTAAACTAGGTTAAATGCTTCGCCTTTCCGCTAAACCCCCGTTTCCCGTTGTCTCATTACTGGACACCAGTTACTCTTTATAGTTACATATTTAAAAAATATAGCACAGTGTAAAAGGGCTACCGACGACGACGAAGACGCCGGCGATGGACGGCATCGGCAGCGACGACAGATCTGTGTGTGAATTATGCGAGAAAAGCGGATGTTGTGCACACACTGAACGGCGCGGAGACCACGGATGGCACGCACAAGTCCCTGCATCAAACGCGTTGTTGCTCGGATGCTGCCAGCCACTGCCAACTGTGGGCCGGCCGGGCTGGTTTTGGGATGGGTTTCCAATATCAAATAGAGTCTGGGAGGGACAGGGTGTGGACCGGGACCCCCATGGGAGAGCCGCCTGCAGCAGCAAGGGATGTGCAACAGCATCAGCAAAGCCCTAAACAACAGCGACGGGAAAAGCGGGCGTTGGAAAGAAGAGAGAAAGGGCAATGTTTACGCAAGTATCAATATTTGATCTTCACATAACCGTGCAGAGTTCGTGTTCGGATAGCTAAAGCAGATTCCTTCGCCTCTCGCTCTCTGTGCTGGGTAGGTTGGCCCGGTTCGAGCTGGTGCTGTTTTGTTTGGTAGCCCTTTGAGGGTTCCTAGCGAGTGGGATGGGGTTTGTCCAATGCATTCCTAGGCTACAGTGGGAGCGTTATAAAAAGTGTTTTCAATAGTAATTTTAGCTTAAAACATACATAGAAATATTTTTACTAATTTCATTTCTTTTCTCTTCTTTACAGGTAACAATCGGCAGCGCCATTTTAGTCAACAAGTTGGTAATTTTGAATTTGTACCGGCATTAGACCCCACATTTCCTACTGTGCCGTTTCTGATAACGAGACACCAATGGTGGTGTAGTGGCGCAAGAGTTCACGCTTCCTCGCCTCGCAGCTATGCACCCGCACCATAGGACCTGGTCGTTATGTTTATGGCTTCGTGACCCCCATCACCCTCCACCCTCTCGTGTGCCAGTCCGTAAGGAGAGGGCAGGGGCAGCGGGCACCAAAGCCAGTGACCGATCCAATCGATTCGCCTTGCGACGACGATGATGATGATGATGATGGTGCGTGATTTGGTTCAGAAATGTGTGGAATGTTAAAAGTGTTTCCGGTTGTCATAAAACCAGAGGCGCTATTTGTTGTGTTTTGTTTACTTCACGCATTTCTTCACCATCATCGTCGTCGTCATTTTGTGGCGTTATGGAGGCCCTTTGGCGCTGGGTCGAACGAAGATGAAGCTTTGACAGCCCACGTTTGATGGTTAAATGTTTTGGCGGCAAAACTAAAAAGCAACACTTCCGCATACTCGCCTTGTTGATCATAGTTAGAAGCATATTGAACGAGTGGTGTTGTCGAAATGAATAACTACACGAAGGGATACTTAATAAGTATAATATAATAACTAATTCTATAACTTATGTTCATCACAACAAACATTTAGAAATAAATATCCATTATTCAAATTTGAACCAGAGACTTCAAGTATTGTATAGTTATTCCTCGTAAACATTAGTTCTTAGTAGATACATCCATAAACTTCGCTTCAAAAACATTCTCACACCGAACAGACAGAACTCACTGCCCCAAGTGGAACACGACGGGGGTATCTGAACTGATTTAATCAACATTCCACGCCGGACCGGACCAAGATGCTGAAATATGGTCGGTCAGCTTTGCCGACGCCGCCGCCGCCGGTTCAGTCTCAACTGTGATGGGTTTCCTCTTCCCTTAGCACTAACTGTGATGCTGTGCGCGGCTTTCTTTATTTCCTCTGTGCGCATCCCTGTTGCAAATATTATATATTAAAGTGGCTAACATATTGCTGCTGACACGCACCTTAGCCGCGGATTCCGAGTACGATTAGAGGCTAGACTGAACCGTGGCGTGTGTTGTTGGAAAGCTACCGAAAATTCTATGATGTAAACATTGTTCCATTACTTATACGTCATCTCTTGATTAATATCAAACAAACTGCGGGATAGCAAAACTTTCGCTTATATTTTTAAACCAGTCTATTTGAATTAAAGACATGCAATTTCACGGAACCGAACCACAGCAGAAAATGCAAAGGACCCCCACTAATAATGGACTCATCTGGTTCTGTTTGGCTCGTTTTCGCGCACCGCAATCTTGCTCCTCGTTCGAACGCCGCTAACGAGTTAGTACCTGCGGAAAAACAGAGCGAGTAAGGAAGAGGGCCCCCAAAAGAATGAATACAAATTATAGCCATTGCTTTTTTTTCCTTCGTATGCTGCGCCAGGAATGCAACACCTTTCCGCTGGCGCCAAGCCATTGATGAATTCTCGGAATCTGTGCATAGTCTCGATGGGATGCATGTCTACAAATGAGGGGTGAAGTTCGTCGAATTAACGGATAGAAGGCGGGCTGCTGACTTGAGACAGACGGTTATTAGGGGAGCTACTTAAAGGTTATAATAAATTGATTATTAGCACCATTTCATAATTATATCGACTGAGAAAAGTTTAATATAACGTACAAACTTACGTGCTAATCTTCTGTAAAATACATCTAATCAACCGAATCACATCCCTTCATTGTACTGTTCTTTCAAGAATTCTTCCCTAATCATCAATCACTTGAACAGGTTTTTCCACGACGTAGTAATTGTCTCTCTGATTACGACACCAATCGGCCGGAGCAGTTCGGGCCCAGTGCGGTTCCTAACACGACAATATTGAATGACGCTTGCCGCGTATGTTTTTACATCAGCATTCCCCAGGACAACCCCGGAAGTAGCTACCATCGACTGATAACTGAAACAGAGGTAGTGGTAATCCAAGTGCAGAGGTAGTCAAGTGTAACCGGCCGTGTGGCAGCCAGATGATGCTCCAAAGTTCGACTCTTTGTTCTTGGCGATTAATGGCGCGGTATCAGTTCTCGTTCGCCGAATCACACACGAGTAAGGCTCGCCAGTTGACAGTCAGTGGGTATAGTAGCAGCGCTGCAGCAGCAGCAGCAGCAACGGAATAATTCATTCATAATCACATTGACTGGCTTGACCCACACTGACTGAATGATCAAATGACGCTGGAATAGAATGGGATGACGTCAAAGTCGCACAAGCGACGAGGACCACGATGAGAACTGATGGCGATAAGGCGCGGAAACATCTTAACCTCCTGAATGGCCGAATCAGCAGCACCTACCGAAATTTCATTCATGCTTTTGTGCTGCTTGGAACGTTAAGGTCGAAATAGTTGTAAAAATGACAGGGATTACAAAAAATGGAATCAGTTACATACTGCGTGATTGCAAAATGAATGAAACGTTTACCAATTATTCGAATGTTATTCGGTTGTGGGTTGAATATTCACGTTGTACGCATGATGCTTGAGTAACATGACTTGAGCATTTTAGTCTAGTCTAGTCTATACTTGAATAACATGACTTGACCTCCCAAATAATCAAAATTTATGTTAAAAAACAAAAAAAAAGCAAAACACACGAAACTCAGAAACGTCCAGAAATGAATTTTTGTGCCACGAGTTTCAAATGTTACCAGTCAAAAACAATAAAACAGTGAATCGTCTGTGCGTTAAACGGCTTATTTGTTGATTTACGATTTTCAATAAAACCCAAAACTCTGTGCTGATGATAATGCACTTGTCGTCGCTGGAAATACACAGGATTTTATTTTTACACGATTTTTTTTCGCTCGTGTTTTTTATCGTGTGACTTCAATTTAACACCAAACTCTTCGCAACATGTTTCAAAAAATCCAGAATAAATCAAAGAAAAATCACATGGTAATTGATATGCGTTAAACATTTAGGATGAGTGAAAAATTGAGAAAATATAAATCGCGTAAAAACAGAATCCAGTGTATTGCCGCTGGGAAAATACGCGATGTAACGGAAGTAGCTACAGAAGCTGGAAGTTTTGATCTGTAAATCTGGTTCCAGGAGTTTGTAACTTGCATTTGCCCACCAGAAGCCCAAGCTAATGCAGCAACAACGCTGATCAGTTCAGTAGTTTCGGAGTCTATAAGGTTCAGACAGACAGAAATTCATTTTTATGTATATAAAAAAATAGAAGAAGATAGTACACAAAGGGACCAACAGGAACCAGATTTTTCTTGAAATGGTGCCTACATGCCAGCATTGAGCAAAATCATCGCCTTTGTACATGTGAGACTTTTTCTACAAAATACTGTATTTCAATGCCTCAGAACATCCATAAATTACGTGACATTTGCAGGAGTGATGTTTTAAACACATGTTACACATTGTACATGATTATGCATGTTACTACAAAAAGCGACGATTTTACTTACTTACTTATGGATCCTGTACACTTCCGGTGGTGCAAAGGGCCGACTTGAAAGATCTCCATCCTGAGCGTTGCCCGGCTATCGCTTTAACCTGTTGCCAGGTTAGATTTCGGTCGACTTCTTTTATTTCTTTATTGAGGCTTCGCCGCCATGAGCCTCTGGGTCTGCCTCTGTTGCGATGTCCCGCTGGTTTCCAGTCTAATGCTTGTTTACAGATTTCGTTTCCGCCCACGTAGAGTGTGGCCGACCCAGCCCCACTTCCGATCCCGAGTTTCTGTTGCAATCGGTCTCTGGTGACAACGACGATGGAGCTCGTTGTTTGAGATCCAGTTGTGAGGCCACCAGGCCCGAACTGTATACCGCAGGCATCTGTTAATGAACACCTGCAGCCGTTGAGTGTTCTCCACTGATACACACCATGTTTCGCTAGCGTATAACAGCACAGATTTCACGTTAGAGTTGAAAATTCGTATTTTGGTGCGTTCGCTTATCTGCCTGTTTTTCCAGATATTTCTTAAACTCGCAAAGGCAGCCCTTGCTTTCTTGATCCGTGCGCCTATGTCGATCTTGGTATCGCCATCTGACGCCATTTGGCTACCAAGATATTGGAAGCTTTCAACATTCTCCACTGGTTGCCCGGCTACTGTGAAAAAAGCGACGATTGGGGTGGTTAATAGATCGCTACATTTTTACGTGACTTATTTTATGGATTTTCCCTGGGAATTGAAAGCTTTAAGGTTGCCCTGAACTATCACTATCGTTGCGACTCTATTGACTCCTTCGAAGCTTCCTTACCAAACCGACAAACTGCCAACTATAACATCAGTCGCGTCGCGTTGGTTTGGAGGAACTGATGATAAAAATGAATTTACATCGTGCGACCCCCGGTCAGGAAAGGCGCGAAAGGGTGTTCGCCCATGTTCGCCGCTTCTTCTAGGCGCGAAAAGAAGGATAGAAAATGTAATAGATTGAGTCAGTGGCGCCGGGAGTGGATGAGACAGGTAGGACATGTCCCACGCATGAATTTTCCTGGGTGGGACAGTCAAAGCATTGTCCTACCCATGATTATACGTTCAGAACATATGAAGTCATTCGATGGTAAAAATTTGTATGTTAGCAGAAGGTTATTTTAAAGTTAATCAAGGCCTAAATAATAATCATAGATATTTTTGGGATCCTAAAGCAATAGACTGATTGGTTTTTAGGACCTCAGGCACTTTATAATCCCTAAAGCGCTCAAAGATGTCTAAAATTTTTTTCTTAGACTCTTAACGTTTTACAGAGGTAGAATAGAAGTTGTTGAAATCCGCAAATATTTTTTTAGAAGCTATGATAAAACACAATTATCAGAAGCCCATGGTAAAAGTTTTCTTCATACCTTAAAAGATCTATTTAAATTTGAAAAACCAGAAACATACCGAATTCCGCATTAAATCTGATCCGTAAGGGACTCTGAGCTCCCAAAACAGACTCTATGATTCTATGGCAATTATGCATTTTTTGTGTAGTTTGATTTGTATCGCTAGATCCATAACATTTTATTTTTTCAAATTTCTGTGACCCCTGACTTCTTCTTGAAGCTTGTAAAGAGATATTCGATAATCGATAATGGAAAAGCAATATTTGTCCTAAAAATCGAGGAAATTTTCTCAAATTATATAAATATTCAGGTTGTAAGAACTATTCAAGCCCTGCTTTCATACAGTAGTCTACCCAAGTAACATTCATTTCATTTCATTTATTTAGTCTACATCTAAACAGATAACACTGAATCAACAATTTGACGCCACAATACACGGTTCGAGGCCACATCTCTCCATCCTCGAATACGCCCCACGCTCGCCATTTCATTTTGTCCTGGTCTACCCATCTCGCTTGCTGCGCTCTACGCCTTCTTGTACCATCCGGGTCTGAAGTGAACACCATCTCTGCAGGGTTGTTGTCCGGCATTCTTGCAACATGCCCTGCCCATCGTTTCTTTCCGGCGTTAGCTACCTTCTGGATTCTGGTTTCGCCGTAGAGCTGGGCGAGCTTGTGGTTCGTCCTTTGCCGCCACACACCGTTTTTTGGCACACCGCCAAAACTGGTCCTAAGCACCCGTCTCTCGAAAACTCCGAGTGCTTGCAAGTCCTCCTCGAGCATTGTCCATGTTTCATGTCCGTAGAGGAGAACCGGTCTTATTAACGTCTTGTACATGACACATTTGTTGCGGTGGCGAATCTTTTTTGACCGCAGTTTCCTCTGGAGTAGGCTCGACTTCCACAGATGATGCGCCTTCGTATTTCACGACTAACATTGTTAGCAGCCGTTAGCAAGGATCCGAGATAGACGAATTCCTCGACCACATCGAAGGTATCCCCGTCTATCGTAACACTGCTCCTCAGGCGGGCCCTGTCGCTCAGCTCCACCCACAAGCATGAACTTTGTCTTCGGTGCATTCACCACCAGTCCCACTTTTGTTGCTTCACGTTTCAGGCGGGTGTACGGTTCTGCCACCTTTGCAAATGTACGGCAGACAATGTTCATGTAATCAGCGAAGCAAATAAATTGACTGGATCTGTTGAAAATCGTACCCCGGCTGTTACACCCGGCTCTCCGCATGACACCTTCTAGCGCAATGTTGAACAACAGGCACGAAAGTCGATCACCTTGTCTTAGTCCCTGGCGCAATTCGAACGAACTGGAGTGTTCGCCCGAAATCTTCATACAGTTTTGCACACAATGTAACTATGTGGTTACACATCCACTGTTGCTTTGATCAGTCTGGTAAGCTTCCCAGGGAAGCTATTCTCATCCATAATTTTCCATAGCTCTAAGCGGTCTATACTGTCGTATGCCGCCTTGAAATCAACGAACAGATGGTGCGTTGGGACCTGGTAATCACGGCATTTTTGAAGGTTTTGCCGTACAGTAAAGATCTGGTCCGTTGTCGAGCGGCCGTCAACGAAGCCGGCTTGATAACTTTCCACAAAGTCATTCACTAATGGTGACAGACGACGGAAGATGATCTGGGATACCACTTTGTAGGCGACATTAAGGATGGTGATTGTCCAGCTTGTTGCCTTTCTTGTAGATGGGACATATAACCCCTTCCTTCCACTCCTCCGGTAGCTGTTCAGTTTCCCAGATTCTGACTATCAGGCAAGTGGCTATCTTTTCCGGGCCCATATTGATGAGCTCAGCTCCGATACCATCCTTACCAGCTGCTTTATTGGTCTTTAGCTGTTGGATGGCATCCTTAACTTCCCTCAAGGTGGGGGCTGCACAGTGGTGCGTTTGGCTAAAATCGTGAACTTTTTATTTTACCACTTCAGGGTGTTATTTTGCGACATTGGTGTCTTTGGGAATAAATTTTAGAAAAATATTGCGCATCGAATGACGAAAAGTTGTAGTTCCAATTTTTGCCACAGGTGGCGCTGCAGAATGTAACTTCTTTAATAAACGATTTTTAAACATGGTGTCTTTGGCAAAGTTGTAGTGTAATTTATTATGAACTTTTTTGCTGAAGACACCGAGTGTCCATCTATCATCGTTTTTGAAATACGGGCGTTTTTTATGGACAGACCCTAAAAAAACAGTATTTAAAGATATTTTCGAAACTAACAGTTTCAGGTCAATACAATGTTTTACAAAAATGTATATATAATCAAAATAGACCACTTTCTAGAAGAAACCAGGGATGTTTTTTGCAAACATGACTTGTTATCGGCGATTTAGGGTCGAAAATAGTGATATTTGAAAACTTCATATGCAACAGAGGGGCAAATTGGGGCAAGGAAATCCCCACAGGATTTAAAATATCTGGTCTGTAGTTTCATATGCATATAATTATGTCTGTCTCTACGTGTATCCAAACAAGTATTTCTAAATTTCATAAATCGACATTTTCAACTGCTATTTATATAATAATTGAGATTTCACCACACTACATACCACGCTGTTGAATGTTAATGTAAAAAGAAGTGCAGCATGAAGCTGGTTTTCTATTCTCTTCATCCAATCATTGCACACAATGCAAATCTGACGTCATACGCTCCTAGAGATGTAGTAAAATCCAGAATAATCGATTAGTAACTAATCGATTACTCTTTATTCTTGTCGATTATTGAATCGATCCATCGTTGGGTAGTAATCGATTTAAAATTAATCGAATATCACAACGATGAATTGATTAATCGATTAATTTGCGACTTCTTAGAGATGTCGTTAATTCCCGATTAATCTATTAGTAACTCATCAATTATTCTCGATTCTTGTCGATTATTGAATCGATTAACCGTTGGTAAGTAATCGATTCAAAATAATTCGATTATCTCAACGATTAATCGATTAATTGAAATGTATGTATATGATAGCACCTGAATGCTGGCAGTTGGTGTGTAGAAAACCAGCTACTGCTTGGGATTCATTGTTAAGTGTATAATGTTAAGGTGTCAACTCATTCATTCTCTCGCTTAGCGTTATAGAGATGTCGCAAATTATTCGATTACTTCGATTAATCGATTCATCGTTGTGATAATCGATTAATTTTAAATCGATTATTACCCAGCGATAAATCGATTCAATAAGAATAAAGAGTAATCGATTAGTTACTAATCGATTATTCGGGATTTTACGACATCCCTAGTAGCGTATGACGTCAGAATTGCATTGTGTGAAATGATTGGATGAAGAGAACAAAAAATAGCTTCACGCTGCACTTCTTTTTACATTAACATTCAACAGCGTGGTATGCAGTGTGGTGAAATCTCAATTATTATATAAATATCAGTTGAAAATGTCGATTTATGAAATTTAGAAATACTTGTTTGGATACACGTGGAGACAGACATAATTATATGCATATGAAACTACAGACTAGATATTTTAAATCCTGTGGGGATTTCCTTGCCCCAATTTGCCCCTCTGTTGCATATGAAGTCTTCAAATATCACTATTTTCGACCCTAAATCGCCGATAACAAGTCATGTTTGCAAAAAACATCCCTGGTTTCTTCTAGAAAGTGGTCTATTTTGATTATATATACATTTTTGTAGAACATTGTATTGACCTGAAACTGTTAGTTTCGAAAATATCTTAAAATACTGTTTTTTTAGGGTCTGTCCATAAAAAACGCCCGTATTTCAAAAACGATGATAGATGGACACTCGGTGTCTTCAGCAATAAAATTCATAATAAATTACACTACAACTTTGCCAAAGACACCATATTTAAAAATCGTTTATTAAAGAAGTTACAATTTGCAGCGCCACCTGTGGCAAAATTGAACTACAACTTTTCGTCATTCGATGCGCCATATTTTCTAAAATTTATTCCCAAAGACACCGATGCCAAAAAATAACACCCTGAAGTGGTAAAATAAAAAGTTCACGATTTTAGACAAACGCACCACTGTGGGCTGGTTGGCTTCCATCGTCCGCTGAACTGACGTAGTCATCTCTTCCGCTGCATTGACTTTCACTGCCCGTACTCTCAGCGCCATTCAAATGTTTCTCGTAGTGCTGCTTCCACCTTTCGATCACTACACGTTTGCCCGTCAAGATGCTCCCATTCGTATCCCTGCACATTTCGGCTCATGGCTCGAAGCATTTTCGGGATGCGTTGAGCTTCTGATAGAACTTGCGTGTTTCTCCATCTCCGCGCACTCCGCTTCTTCCAGGCGGCGTTTCTTCTCCTGAAAAAGGCGAGTCTGCTGTCTCCGCTTCCGTCTATAACGTTCCACGTTCTGCCGGGTACCTAGCTGCAGCGCGACCGCCCGCTCGTCGACTTCGACCCATATACCCGACGTTGTTCTCCGCTGCGTCGTCAATGGCTGCTTTGACTGTATTCCAGCAGTCCTCACGAGGGGCCCCATCGAGCTCACCCTCTTCCGGCAACGCTGCCTCGAGATGCTGCGCGTATGCAGTGGCGACATCAGGTTGCTTCAGTCGCTCTAGGTCGTACCGCGGCGGTCGTCGGTACCGAACATTGTTGATGACGGATAGTTTTGGGCGCAGTTTCACCATCACCAGATAGTGGTCAGAGTCGATGTTAGCGCCACGATATGTCCTGACGTCGATAATGTCGGAGAAGTGCCGTCCATCAATCAGAACGTGGTCGATTTGTGATTCTGTCTGCAGTGGTGATCTCCAGGTGTACCGATACGGGAGGCTGTGTTGGAAGTAGGTGCTGTGAATGGCCATATTCTTGGAGGCGGCGAAATCAATTAGTCGTAGACCGTTTTCGTTCGTCAGCCGGTGGGCGCTGAACTTCCCAATAGTCGGTCTAAACTCTTCCTCTTGGCCAAACTGAGCGTTCAACTTTCCTATGATGATTTTGACGTCGTGGCTTAGGCAGCTGTCGTACTCACGTTCCAGCTCCGCGTAGAATGCGTCCTTATCATCATCAGTGCTTCCGGAGTGTGGGCTATGGACGATGATTATGCTGAAGTTGAAGAACCGGCCTTTGATCATCAACCTGCACATTCTTTCATTGATCGGCCACCACCCGATCACGCGCCTTTGCATATCGCCCATCACTATGAAAGCTGTTCCCAGCTCGTGTGTGTTGCCGCAGCTCTGGTAGATGGTATAATTCATGGTTTTCCAAACTGTGGGTCCCGACCCCCAGGGGGGTCGCGAGCGGATTGTTGGTGGGTCGCGTAGAACATATATTAGTTGCAGCTCGAATGCCGAACCTTTTGATCATTTTTTCAGGAACATAATTTCAAGTTCAAACCGCATTTTATTTAAAATATATTCATCACCATGCTATTTTAGAAAACATTTATGCCTAAAAGCTGTCCCCTTTACTTCATAAAAACATTTTGACAAACAATATCATGTTTGTCATTTTTTGCATCTGTACATGAAGGTAACGTGAATTTTTTTTGTAAAACTTGCCGAAACAGATGACATTCTGATTCAATTAATGCTTAATACTACTTGGTGTAAAATGCATTTTTTCATAGGTGGGTCGCGAGACATATAGAATTTTGCTAGGTGGGTCGCATACCCAAAAGTTTGGGAAGCTCTGGTATAATTACCTCTAAACGTTCGCACCATTGATCCCTTCCAACAAACCTCCTGCAGCGCTACGATGCCAAATCCACGGTCCTTGAGCACATCGGCGAGTATGCGTGTGCTCCCGTTGAAGTTGAGAAATTTGCAGTTCCACGAACCGAGTTTCCAATCGCTTGTCCCTTTTCGTCGCAGTGGTCTTCGCCGATGGTTCCGGTCCGTACTCTCTTGTTGATTGTTCGTTGCTTGTGTTTTTTGGCTGGCTTGCAGGGCCTGACACCAAACCCCCTAAATTTCCGGAGGACCATTCCTCCTTATTTCCATTGGACCATGGAGCACAGTTTCACTTACATAGAGTCCCTCGTTGGCATTCGGACGATGATCAGCCGCCCCTAACATGGAGAACAGACGCTGTTGTGAGCCGATCCTGATATGAAGAACAGACGCTCAATAAGATTTGCATCTCCGGAGAGGAGCAAACCCCCCCTTCCCTGTCAGCATATGACCCTAGTTCCCACCGGGGTTGGTTATCCGATCCTAAGGTTGCTCGTGTCCAGGCCAGCGTCACGAGGAGGTAGGTAAGAGACTAAGGACCGTGAGATATGGTTTATTTTATTCCTTCTAGTACGCGAAGTATCAATGGTACGCTTTACCCAGCATTTTTCCTGCCAATACGGTAAATATGAGGCGTTTTGCCCCGGGAAGGGGGTTTTTTTGGCTTTTTTAGGCCTCTTCCCCTACGATGTTTCTTATCCAACGAAAACCGAAACTGCCAAGGTTTTATACAGATTTTCGACGGTGCTGATGTAGAATTGTTAAAAAATCTGACATCTGCTAATAGAAGTATGAACTCATCTTTTAGCCCTACGAATGTTGTTGTTATCATGCTTGGCGTAGGAGAACGAAAAAAAAACTTTATTACAAGCGCCAATGCACCAACAAAAAAAGTTATCAAAATATACGTTATTTGTTTTGTGAGACTTCCAAAATATTCCAATCTGAACCGTCAATACGACCCGTAGAGTCAACGACCTCCGAATTAAATTCCAATCCTCACATCCTGTCTGCTTATCGCACATCGCACCAAACACCAAAAAGTGAGAGAGAGATAGAGTGAGCGAGTGAGAGCATAAGGAGGAGAAGGAAGTGCACATAATTCAGAGGCATACACCACAGTGTGTCAACCCGTTCAATTGATAATGAGCCAAGCCATGTTTACCGACAGGCAGAGGCCAAACATAAAGAGAATCTTATCACCTCTATGTTCGTCCTCCTCCTCCTCCTCCTCCGCCGACCGGATTACCTCAACCGTGTTCTAGTGCAGAGCATTTTACACGAGCATGGCACCCTCTCGTTTCTACAAACAGCTCACGCATTATTCCGTTTGGAGTCAATTAGGCCAAGTAGTGATAGTCTGCCGTTGCGTTCCTTTGGGGGGCTAACTTGAATGAATCTAACCGCGCGGTGGGCTGTGACTACTCGGATGGAAGTCGAACTATACAGGGCTGGTAACGAATGCTGTTTCTGTTTTCTGATAGTACATTTTCTGGCTTTCATTTCCATTAAAATCGGGTTTTTTCTGTGGTTTGAAAATATATTTCCGGCGGAGCCAGTATTTATGAAGATGTGTTCTTTTGAAATTCAGCCTTTAAAATGAGGCATTTACTATCGAACCCAAATTACTAAATTTTCTGAATCTGTAACTTTCGTTGATTGGTCGATACCAGCCCTGCCTCTACTAAAATACATTGCTTACTATGATGGAAAAAATCCCACACATTTACGCGTAGTATCTCAAACCAGGCAGCATAGGCGATAGCCGATCGAAAGGGCCTATGCCCGTCGACGTCGTCAACATGTTGAAACACACTGCCGAGTCTACGAATACTGACGGCCTCGGCAAAGGCGGTGGCGTAGGGTAGCCTCGCGGTAGGTAGCCGCTCCGAGGCAGGAAGGGCGAAAAATTGTATACGGTTTTGAATGAGCTCAATGAATGAAGCAATTTCATTCATGTTTTCTCGCCGCCACCGCCGCCACAGCAGCAGCCGCAACAGCGCGTGTGATGACCAATCTCGCCTCGCCGCACAAACCCCCCCCCCCTATGGTGTCTGCACCGCCAAACCGAACGGTGTGGGTAGTCCATTCATGACCGAGTTCGTACCTTTGATTCGCTTCATTTTTTTCTATATTCAAGTAATCATCACACAATGTTGCTCCTACGTACGTATCGAACATACATTTGCTGCTGCTAGACGATGCGTCGACGCGTTTGCGGCCATCAAGGAAGTGCAGTATGGCGCGATGACGACGGTGACCTACATAATGAGAGGTGCAGTTCGTGGAACTTGGGGAGAGTGGCTTTCTTTGCACTTGTCATGCAACTGGCAGCGCTCGCACGGAGCACGCTTGAGAAAGATTTCCTAGAAGAGTTTTATAGCGCTGATGACCTACCGGCGACGTCGACCAGATTGGATTCGGCGAGTAGGTGTGAGGTGTAGGTTAAGTAAAATAAAAGCAATTATCCAGTTCAACGGAGACGATGAATAAGATTGCGATACACATTTCGAATTATGAATTACTTGTATATGCAAATGCATTTGCCGCATTTGGTTTATCGGAACAAGAGAACGATAGTGATCAAGGATCTTGCATTTGTCGTACACTAGCAGCACAATTGGGGCTAATAAAGTTGCAGCAACTCATATGCGAGTTAATAATTCGGTCCTATATGAGTTATAGAAATATAGCGTATATATAGCGAAAAATAGTTATATATATATATAGCGTGTTTGTTACTCGGGTAGGGTTTGAACTTTAGAAGTGCATTTACATTTTTCACGAACGTAGGTGATTTTTTTTAATTTCTCCGACTGAAAAATATCACCTACAATAGTGAACTCGGAGTTTTCTAGAAATCTCTAACCTCTAGTAAGTAATATGTTATATTTATAGTAGAGCCGGTTGACACTTACTCGAAACGGCGAGCGGGATAATGGCTAGGCCATCGCCACAATGGACCGAAAAGTCTTGGCAGCTGGTCAGTAGGCTAATGAGGAAGTCGTACGCATCTCGACCCGCAAAGAAAGTCATGGGCAGAGGCAAGGCTTTATAGATAAAAACTGACAAGGATAAGTACGCCGAAGTCCTTAAATCGATGCAGGTAGCCGAAAGACTTTCGGCACTGGAAGAGGACGTGCGAAACCTCAGACGCACCAAGGCCGGGGTACTGATCTTGGTGCTAAAGCGTGGCGCGCAAGCGAGCTGTACAGCTTACAAAAAGCTGGCCCAGGATTTCCTGGGTGACGGCGTCAAGGTGAGGTCGTTGGGTGCGGAAGTTTTTTTTTTGTATCTTTATTAAGGAGACTTTCAGCCCGAGGCTGGCTCGTCTCCGGGGGTGAGGAAGTTGCCCTCCAGTGTAAACAACTGGGTGAGGTCACGGATGCAAACGACATCGTCTTTGTCGTCTAATCGCAGTGTGATATGGGGGTTGAGAAGAGTTTTGTACGCCCAAGAGGCGGACCCTTTGGCACGCAGGAGCGTCACGCAGTCAACACCGGATCTAGACGTTTCATGCATTTCTAAAACATTTCTAAAGGAAAAAAATTCTGAGTCCCAAAAAGTCAAAAAAAAAAAAAATTCGGGTAACACCAGATTTCGACGTTTCATGCATTTTTGAGACATTTGGCATCATTTTTTTTTAATTTCGGAAAATTTTACAAGTCCCAAAAAGTAAATTTTTTTCAATTTTTTGCACAATTGGGGCTAATAAAGTTGCAGCAACTCATATGCGAGTTAATAATTCGGTCCTATCTGAGTTATAGAAACTGATCTATAGCGTGTTTGTTACTCGGGTAGGGTTAGAACTTTAGAAGTACATTTACATTTTTCACGAACGTAGGCGATTTTTTTTAATTTCTCCGACTGAAAAATATCGCCTACAATAGTGAACTCGGAGTTTTAAAGAAATCTCTAACCTCTAGTACGTAATTAGTCTACTGCAATCTGTTTTATTTATAGTAGAGCCGGGTGACACTTACTCGAAACGGCGAGCGGGATAATGGCTAGGCCATCGGCACAATGGACCGAAAATTCTTGGCAGCTGGTCAGTAGGCTAAAGAGGAAGTCGAACGCATCTCGACCCGCAAAGAAAGTCATGGGCAGAGGCGAAGCCTTGTAGGTGAAAACTGACAAGGATAAGTACGCCGAAGTCCTTAAATTGATGTGGGCGGCCGAAAGGCTTTCGGCACTGGGAGAGGATTGGCGAAGCGTCAGATGCACCAAGGCCGGGGAACTGGTCTTGGTGATGAAACATGGTGCGCAAGCTAGCGGTGCGGCTTACAAGAAGCTGGCCCAGGATTTCCTGGGTGACGGCGTCAAGGTAAGGTCGTTGGGTGCGGAAGTTCCCCTCAAGTGTAAACAACTGGTTGAGGTCACGGATGCAGACGACATCGTCTCTGTCGTCTTATCGCAGTGTGATATGGGGATTGAGAAGAGCTTTGTACGCCTAAGAGGCGGACACTTTGGCACGCAAGAGCGTCACGCAGTCAACACCAGATCTCGACGTTTCATGCATTTCTAAAACATTTGGCATAAAAAAATCGATTTCGAAAAAAAATTTTTTGGTTCTAACAATTATCTAAGTCTCAAAAAGTCAATTTTCTTCCAAAAATTTTTTTTCAGGTAACACCAGATCTCAACGTTTTATGCATTTTTAAGGCATTTGGCATCAATTAAAATTCCAAAAAAAAAGTCCCAAAAAGTCAAATCCTTTCGATTTTTTTTTTTCGAGATAACACCAGATCTCGACGTTTCATGTATTTCTAGGATATTTGGCATAAAAAAAAAGAATTTTGAATTCGAATTTTTCCTGTAATGAACACTCCCCCTCCACTCCCCCCCTTGGGAAATTTCCATGTTTCAAAATAGTCAAACTTTGACCGCTTTGACCAAACACTTGAGTCCGATTGAGCTGAAATTTTGCATAGGGACTTTTTTTTTCTAGGAGATGAAACTTTTGAGCACTACCCGTTTTTGAAATGCGAAAAGTCGATTTTCATTGGTACCCTAGTACACTCCTCCGCTGAGGGTGTCGCGATAGCCAAAATCAATGGTGTTTTCTACTGCAGCTGCTATGTCCCACCAAGGTGACGGCTGGAACTGTTCAATCGCCAGGTTATCGTCCGACCTAGCGAGTCGGCAACCGGTCGTCAAAATGGGTGATTTTAACGCTTGGACAGTGGAGTGGAGCAGCCGCTGCATCAATCGCAGGGGTCAAGCTTTACTAGAGGCGCTAGCGAAGGTCGACGCAGTGCTAGTCAATGATAGTTCCACTAGCACATTCAGGTCCTCCTCGTTTAGACGTCGAAAGAAGAGCAAGGCTAGACGTTTGCGGTCGGGACACATCCCGGATACCCTTATCCGAAGGATGTGTGGAGAACTGGAACATAGTTTCGACTGCAATCACTCAGAATGCCCACAGTCTGCAGATAATCTGGCGTGCCGAGCTGCAGTCGACTTACTTGAGATTGGTTAATTCGAGCGGAAAAGTGAGTGCGTGGTATGTACATGGACCTAACGTCATCACCTAGAAGCATGGCGGAAGAGTGCGTAGGTTTGAGAATGGACTTCTCATGCCGAGGCAGCCTCAGAGTTTCACTGTGAAAAATGAGCGAAGTGATAAGGGAGACGCCTCTCATCTCATCAATCATTTTTCACTTTTCGCAGTAAGAAGTGAGAAATGAGAGAAGTGAGACGTCAAATGACCTATTCGGCCGAACGACATATTTGGCCAAATGACTTATCCTGCTTTCCACGCTCCCCATAATGGCGGATGCTATAGGGCACTGCACGGACTGCTTTGTCTCTTTCTCGCTGCAAAGGAATTAGAAAACAACAAGGCCAGTAAAAGTCAAAATTTATGAAGAACGAAAGAGAAAGAGATGTTTCCGTGCAGTGCCCTATACATTTCTTGACATATAGTGCTTCCTGACACTGAATTTTATTCTAAGTAAGCATTGATGTTTGCCGTTACCACTAGAAGCCAATCTGTTGTTTGTTTTTCTTCAACAAGGAAAAATTTGGCGATGAATGTCTTTCGACAAATGCTATTTATAGTACTAACTAGCGGAAAATACCCAGCTTTTCCCGGGTATTTATACAGCAAATATCACATACTGAACTACTTACAGCACCGGACTCTAGATCAATTTCGGTGCGATTGTTTTGCTTTCCTTATCAGCTGACCCGCAATTATATTTAAAAAAATGTCACCATTCCCAATTAAATTCTGCCACTTTTTGTATACACAAACATTGTGGACCCCAAAACGACTCGATAAGGGAAAAAATCGTCCAACCCGTTCGTGAGTTAAATCGTCAGGAGTGAGAGTTCCTCAACTCATTTTTATTTAAATAGATGTTTGTTTCGTTCAAGGTATTGGGATAACCTACTTATGAGGCCCACACATTTATAGAATGGACGGACATCCAAATAGTTCCCGTTAAGTCGTATTTTGTTACATGAAATTTACTTCCAGGACAGTACGCTATTGATAGAGATTATGGTTAGTTATCAATTTCAAATTAATTTCGAATTATTATGGACCGCAAAAAGTGTGCTATACCACTGCTCATCATAATTTTATTTGACCCACATTGGAGGTCTTTTGCTCTCCGCGGGTTGGGATACGGCTGGGATTTCGTAGATGAAGTTCCCACAACCTTCACCCACACAGCTAAATATTTTATAAATTTATATCCTGTGTTTGCAACAAAAATTTGAATCGTTGAAAATAAAGACACCAAAGGTGCTAAAGGTCTTTTAATTGTTTTTAAACTGGGTCCTCCTGATATATAATAGGTTTTGCCCCTCACGAGCGGTGTATATGTTTAAGGTATCAAGGATATGCTCGAAACCAGATTGAATCTTAAGCAATGAAACCTTTAATTAATCCAGGCCAGGTTTTTCTTGTCAGATAGCGAAATGGTTCTGTAAAATTTGATAAAATGTTTTATTGTTTTATGTGTGATCCACTAAACATTTATGTTACCAGAAACGCAACCGTTTCCGAATGTCTGATTTTGAATTGCTAGATTTATTTTTCTAATCCATTACGAAGTGTAAAGTTGAAATGCAGAAGGCAACACCCAATATCTTCTGAAGCGTAAAGGGATCCTTCATCCATACGAGCTTTAACAGTAAATAAATGGGATCCCAAGCAGCACATGCAACATCTTTCGAATAGCTGCTTGTTCCTGATAACTTGCATTGAAGATTCTTGAAATGCATCAAGTCTCATTTAAACCATTTTCCAGTTTCAGAAACACACAATGTTTCATTTCCGTTCCACTGGTATCGCAATCTGCCTGTCAAATGACTTCTACTTCGACTACATTTGGTGCTGGGTACCTTGCGTGGACGCGGCGTGCATGCAGCTTGAAAAAACTCTACGTGGGCATCGGCCCTTACTGGTGCTGCTTGGGATAACTATCAACTTAACCTTTAAGAAGGAAGAAAGGGTATTTTAATGCTTCGAAAATGTATTGCGCACATAGGATATAAAATTTCTGAATGTTTTGCTGTGTAAATGAAATAGTAAGAGCTTTATCTACGGAATTCCGGCCATTGCCCAAGCCACGAAAAGAAAAAGATCTCCGATGTGGATCAAATAAAATTACGATGATCAGTTAGTGGTTCCGCACACCGAAATCTGAGTCTTTAAGAAGTACATAATCGACTCAGCGTATCTTGCTTGTGACTTGCTTCATGTTAAAAATTACAATTTTCATTTAAATTATACGGAAATGGTTGTATTTATCTTTTAAATTTGAATTACGTACAATTTAACACTGGTTTTGTCCAATAAGTAAATGTATGGGCCTCATAAGATGTAAGTTGCATCACCACATTTTCCTTGTTGAACAAACAACGCAATGACAATATTGAACGCAAAAAATATTGAAAAACTTTGCACCCATATTTCTCAAAACTAACTAACTAACTCACTTACACCAGTTTGCGTTTGACCCCCTCATATTAAGGTTCAAATGTCATACATCAAATCGACTTCTTTTTCCTGCTGTTCGCTTCTTTTTTTTTGCGGAGAGCCTACTCATTCGCTCAGATCTGATTTTGTACAAAGTACACAAACATTTCAAACGGTATCAAACTCTATATATTTCCACAAAATATTAACGTCCTTTTCAATACCTGTACAGCGCACAGATTATAGTGATACGCATAAACAACCTCAAACATGCATCTGAGATTGATTTGTTGTGCATCCTTCTCCTAATTACACAATTTCCTACATGTATTTTACATGAATGTAAAATTATGATGCAGTTGACTACCTTCTCAAATGTTCGTCCAGATTCAATGGATTGTTTACATGACCATATGATCGGTCTTCTCTCTGTGTACATGAAAAGTGATGCCGTTTTAGCATTACATTATTATTTTAGCATTACATTACATTATCAACACTTGAATTATGAAAAAATAAATAACCTGCGTTGCTTATGAATGCTTGCGTTTTTATAGTTCTAGCTCACATCTAATATTTAGTGTCAATATATAGCATGAAAAGCATCATTTTCATAGATTATTGCTTGATGTTTACGTACATATTCGAGAAAACAAGCATAACATATAGAACAAATCAACACGCAACACCAAACGATGATTTTCGAGTATCTGCAAAGTATAAGAGAGCGTGAGAGTAAATCGACGGTTTCCCCTCCTGGAAAAATATTTTTTCAACTTTGCAATATTTTCTGCAAAAGGCATTTTTTTCAAATAATATTACGAAATTCATCCAAATGAAGCATCCCACGGATGTATTGAAGTCACCACTATATGTTGATGTAGTTTTAAAACAAGAGTGTTTCCCCGATTCAGCTGGGGAATGCATTTTCTCCTCAGTGGGCAGATTTTTTCCTGGGGGTGGTAGAAGCACGTGGCTGCTTTCTTGTCAATAATGACTAGATTAAGGTAATTTGGGCCTTAATGTCAACAAATTAATGGCATCCGCTATTATGGCGGACGTAAAAGCTGGATTCGACCCAATGACCAAATGGCCAAATGACTTTCGGCCAGATGGTTTTCGGTCTAAGGGGCAAGCCAGAGTAAACGCGACGAGCGATGCGACGCGACGCGACTCACGTAAAAGAGTAAAAATCATTATCAACAGGCTGTCAAATTGCACTGTCGCGTCGCGTCGCATCGCACGTCGCGTTTACCCTGGCGTGCCCTTAACGGTTTACTCGGCCGTATGAGTTTCTGTTAAAGGGCCCTTCCCCGAGGTGATAGGGAGAGCAATCAAGTAATGTCGAATTCGTTTTTAAACCTGGGTCAGTGCCAACCCGAACCCTGAAACTTTTCAGTTCCATCTGTCATTGGATATGGTGGTGTGCGTGGCATCGTGTTTGTTTTGATTCGAAACATATGATCACCATATCAAACTTTACCAGTGCACTGGCAGTTTGTGGGCCACAACGAATCAGATCATGATAAAAACGTTCAAGTATGCGCTCTGATTTTCGCGAATTACGAAATGAATATATCTACCCCGGATTCTCTATTCCTTTCTGCTTTTTCAGAAATTCCTCCACTAGTTCATTCAGGCTTTTGCTTGAAGTTTCTTTCCGGAATTCTCCCGAAAGTTTCTTCGGAAATTTCTTCTGGAATTGCTCCGGAAGTTCTTTCAGGAATCCATTCAGAAGTTCCTCTTCTTCCTGAAGTTACGTTCGGAGATCGGGAGTTCGTTAGGAATGTTCCGCAGTTCCTTCAAACATTCCTTCGGAGCTTCCTTCAGAAAATCCTTGGAACATTCCTTCAGAAATTCCTTTTGAAAATTCTCCCAAAAATTCTTCCGGAAGTTCCTTCAATAAATCATTTGGAAATTCATTCACGAAATCCTACTCAAATTCCTTCAGGAATTCCTCCAAAAAATACCATCAGGAATTCCTCCATTCCTCCTCCTCCGGGTGTTCCTCAAAAAATTCCTCCGGAAGTTCCTCCAGAAATTCCTCCGGAAGTTCTTCCAGAAATTCCTCTAGAACTTCCTCCAGGAATTTCTCAGAAAGTTCTTCTTGAAATTCCTCCGGAAGTTCCTCTAGGAATTCCTCCGGTTGTTCCTCCAGGAATTCCTCCGGTTGTTCTTCCAGGAATTCCTCCGGTGGCTCCTCCAGGAATTCCTCCGAAAGTTCCTTCAGAAATTCCTCCGGAAGTTCCTCCAGAAATTCGTCCGGTAGTGCCTCCAGAAGTTTCTCCAAGAGCTTGTCCGGAAATTCCTTCAGAAATTCCTCCGGAAGTTCCTCCAGAAATTCTTCCGGAAATTCCTCCAGAAATTCGTCCGGAAGTTCCTCCAGGAATTCGTCCAGAAGTTCCTCCAGGAACTCGTCTGGAAATTCCTCCAGAAATCTCCGGAAGTTAATCCAGAAATTTATCCGGAAGTTCCTCCAGAAATTCCTCTGGCTGTTCCTCCAAGAATTCCTCCTGTGGTTCCTCCAGAAATTCCTGGAGGTCGGAAGAATTCCTGGAGGAATTCCTGGAGAAACTTTCGGAGGAATTACTGGAGGAACTTCCGGAGGAATTCCTGGAGGTACTTCCGGAGTAATTCCTGGAGGAACTTCTGGAGGAACTTCCGGACGAATTTTTGGAGGGACTTGCGGTGGAATTTCTGGAAGAACTATCAAAGGAATTCTAGGACGAACTTTCGGAGAAATTCCATTTCTGAAGAAATTCTTGGGGACTACCGGAGGAATTCCTAAATAGACTCCAGGTAGAATTTCTGTAGGGATTTCCGGAGAAATCTCTTGAGGGACTTCCGGAGAAATTTATGGAGGAACTTTCAAAGGAATTCATGGAGGAACTTCCAGAGAAATTATTGGAAGAAATTTCGTAGGAACTCTTGGAGGAATTTCCAGACGAATTTCTGAAAAAAAAATATGAAGGAATGTCTGAAATATTTTCGATCAAATTGCAAATGCATTATCGAAGGTCCATAATAATTCTAAATATAAATCAATTGTAAACAAATATCATAGGGAATAAAAAATTACCGTAAAACGTAATTTGATGTGCATTCTTTAGTTTGTTTATTCCACCCTTATGATTTTGACAGTTGAAGTGCAGTTTTATTGGTGAACCTGGTGGGAAACTGTGAAACAACACAGTACCAACCCGGCAGCTTTGGGGTTGGAACTAGTGCGAACCTAGTTCCAACCTGAGTGAATAAAAAAACGTTTTGAGGTTGGAACTGGTTCCAACCTAGGGTGGAATTTTTTTAAAAACGAATTCGACATATGCTTTAAATGGTGTGTCAGAGAGAGCGCCAGGAGAGGATGAGCATCCAAGTAAGCCTTACAGGGTGTGAGAGAATGAGTATCCAAGTAATCCTCACATGGGGTGAGTGCCTGTGTGAGTGAGCGAGTACAGTAAGTACTGCCTATCCCCCAGAAGTAATGCTGTCGCAGCAGTCGCGGAGGGAAATGAAGGCGGGAGCCCAAGGTGAGTCTAGTCTTAGAACCATTTTCACCGGATTTCTGTTCGACATTCTGGCTACGTACCCGGCCCACCGCCTTCTTCCGATTTTCGCGGTGTGTGTGGTTCCCCCAACAGCTGATGCAACTCGTGGTTCATTCGCCTCCTCCACGTACCGTCCGCCATCTCCACCCCACCATAGATGGTACACAGCACACTCCCAGTGCGCGTTGGTCCTCCGAGCATCGTCCAGGTCTCGTGCCCGTAGAGAACTACCGTTCTTCTGTGTGGGAAAATATATCCGGGTGAATTTGATGAACGTATATACCAACGGAATGTTAAACTTTTTTGAAAATTCACACACACATACATAATTCGTCTAGCAGGGTGCATTGATATATACCGTTGGTCTCTAAGTCTCCGATCAAGGTTTATTTTTGAAGCAATTCAATAGACATTATATTACTTATATTATCTTAGTGTGCCATAAAGTTTAGAAGTGTGCATTTTGTAATCAATAAATATATTGAAGTAACTTCCCAAAAACCGTATCGCACTATTTTGATTTGATAGCCACATAAATAATCTGATTTCGTCATACTGATACTGAATCGAATGGTGTCACAATGTACTCAAAAATCTTGCGTTATATGTAGCATTAAATGACAACGCTGAATTTGTGATAGATTAGAAAATTAGATTAATGCAACTCTTATAATGTAATGCATATTTTTTATCTCGTTTTAGGTAAGTTCATCAAATTCCTTCCCTAGTATATGGAGCGGTAAGCGATATAATATTCAGTTAAATGGTGTTTTCATTATAGGTATGCAAGTGTGTGTATGAGGATGTGTTCTTTCGTGATCTTTTTGTACATTCTCACTAAAGAAAAGTTTCATAAGTATGCAGAACTCATCGGGCGTGCATTGTGTGGACTATTTTTATTATCATCGCGGAACAATGAACTATTGATTAGCACGTCAAAAGGATCGGCTCAAACTCAAAATCTCAAAACTCATGACTGATTCGAACCAATCGCACCCAACTCAGTACCGAAAAACTCACGACTGAATCATCCATTTGAATCATCGTAGGCTTAATTTTGTTCTCCTTTGATAAAAACCCAACTTAATTCACCGAGTAGTGATACTGCCTTTCTCGCATTTAACCAAGACACCAACCTTCTATGGCGCTATTACATTTCAATGTGCCATTTTCTTAATAATTTTCAAACGCAAGGGTCGATCGTGATCAACTATGCTTTACCACCTTTTGAATGCAACTTGTTGCGAGAAAATCGGTTAAGGATTACTATATGAAAATTTGTCTAATGTTTTTCTTAGCTTTTTTGTGCACACACATACATACACACGGACAGACAGACATTTGCTCAGGTCGTCGAGCTGAGTCGAATGGTATATAATACTATAGGTCTCCGAGACCTATATAAAAAGTTCGTTGTCGTTTTTGCCTTTCTCGTGCAACTTTGTTGTACGAGAAAGGCAAAAACAGTGAATTTTGCATAGAACAATCACAGAAAAAAAATGAAGATCAAACAGCACGTAAAACTTGACATGTGGAAAGTTACGCTATTCTACGCTGAAATGGTCCTCTTCCTAACAACATTGCTTACAACTTGTATGCAATATTGATGATTTACGTGACATATGTTGTATACAGTTTAGGCTATATCCCCTGTGGAATAACGCTAACAATGGCGTTCCACTTATGTGTATGATTTTTAGTGTAAATTTCAGTTGATTTTTCTATCAGTGTATTCTTGCGCGTGTAAACAATAAATTGCCTCCAAATTGAATTTAAACACTTTTTGGAGCAAAATAATGTTTTTGGCAGATCAATGAAACACTGAGGCGTGATCTTTTAATTTGCAAACAAGTTTGCTCGTGCGTGAGGACTCAATGATTGATATTCGTGAATGATTTTACCAACACTGCTCGCGGGTGCCAAAATATGCGAAGCGATTAGTGTGTAACATCATGGGTCTCCAAGCTTCCTATAAAAAAACAGATTAATCCACGTAGCGTTGGTGGTGCCTTTCTCGCATTTAGTTAAGACACCAACCTTATATGGGGTTTATATGGTCCGATGTACCATTTTCTTCATAACTTTGAAACGCAATAACCGATCGTTATAAAATTGAATAGTGATCAACAAGGCTTTGTCCCCTGTCGAATGAAACTTGTTGCGAGAAAATCGGTTATGGATTACTATACGAAAAGTTGTCTAATGTTTTTTATAGCATCTGTGCACACACATACACACACACATACACACATACATACACACGGACAGACAGACATGTGCTCAGCTCGTCGAGCTGAGTCGATTGGTATATAATACTATGAGTCTCAGGGGCTTCTATAAAAAGTTCGTTTTCGAAGTGAAATGATAGCCTTTCGGTACAACTTAGTTGTACGAGAAAGGCAAAAAATCGTTCTTGAAGTGAAATGGCAGATTATGTATGTTGTACGAGAAAGGCAAAACATCAAGATGCGAAACGGCAATGTCTTCATGAGGGATGTAATGCCAATAAAGAAGAAGGAGATTAATTATCGTTCTTTTTTGTTGTCATAACAACCGAAACTATATAAAAGTTGTTGTAGTCTTAAAAAATTAGAAATTCGATTAGAATAGAAGCCATATGTTTTATTCAAACTCGATTCCACCGGATTCTACAGCTCACTGGATTCTTTCCAGACAAAAGCAGAACTTAGTGGTTTGACGCGCATTTTTTTGCAGATTGACGTTGAATAGCCCAAAAATTATTGCATGCATCGTCTTACCCATTTGGCCAATCAAACCAAAAAAGTTAACGTATGTCTGAGAATGCACCCAGCTCGAAATGGCCGAGTGTGCGTGAAGTGCATTGCATGCGCGTCATCCACAGCCATCGGAACGGAAGTTCAATAGTAAACATCACAATCATAAAAGATTATCTCGGCGCATCTCGCGTCAGTCGTGCGCGCTCGCGTACGTCGTAGTTGTCGTCGTCGTCGCCGGCCGGATTTTCATTCATGAAAATCACCGCGCCGCCGTCCGTCGCCATGAGCCATCATACCCGGGACACACTGACTTGCTGCAGGCTATGGATGGCTGCTGCATCACACCGTCGCTCGTCGTCGGCTCCACCATGCAACTGCTCTCAGAGTGCATCTCCGCATCATCGACCAGCGGCGGGTAGAGATGTCGTAAATTAATCGATTACTTTGATTAATCGATTAATCGTTGCGATAATCGATTAATTTTGAATCGATTACCTCCCAACGATTAATCGATTCATTAATCGACAAGAATCGGGAGTAATCGATTAGTTACTACTTTACGACAGCTATAAGATGTCGATTACTTCGATTAATCGATTTATCGTTGTGATAATCGATTAATTTTGAATCGATTACCTTCCAACGATGAATCGATTCAATAATCGTCAAGAATCGAGAGTAATCGATTAGTTACTAATCGATTAATTGAGATTTTACGACATCTCTAGCGGCGGGTGAATGCGATAGTTCGGCCGGTACTCGAATTCGTGGGATATGGTCGTTCGTCGTCATCGCCGCCGCCGACGCCACCGTCGTCGCGCGAGATTGAATGATGGCACGTCGCTGACTTTATGACTGATTGGCTCTGTTTGCGTTAGTCTCGCTGCTCCATCGCATTGGGGAATGATTAGTAGCCGGGGCAAAATGGTCACGGCTGGGTACTTTGTTTTTGGTTTTTGTTCAGAAATGTTAGCTTTTCTTTAGTAATTCCAGAAATCCAATGTTACCATTAGATAGTTAAAAATATCAGAGATTTAACTAATATTTTATATTTTCCAATATTAATTTCACTAAGACAAATTATTAAGCTCTGTTAGTGGAATGTCTTCACCTGTCATAAGACGAGTTTAGTACTATTCCATTTAATTCCACCACGTTGTAATGTTTACAGATAAGTATTTCGTCCTCAACTGTAAGACCGTCTTCAGTGTATCGTACTTGACTGGGCTCAAGTTTTATGACAGGCCTTAAAAACTGTAAATATTTTGAGCTGGTTCCGTTTTAATCGCGCCTGGCCATAGAATACCATCATACTAATCTAATGCAGAAGTATATGGATTTCGACTGGGTAGGGACACGGCAGGTATTTCCGTCCATCGTCGTAGGGGCTAAAACCAACGAAAGCAACGTACATTTGCTAGAACTCCACTATAGCAGAACGTTTCTCCTGAGCTTACGATTTGGTACGTATGAGTTTTACAAAAAAGCGTCTCTTTTATTGGTTTTCGAGACTATGACGAACAGACGAAAATACCTGTCGTGTCCCTATTTTGTAGCTCGATTTTCGGAGTGGCTTTCAGTCGCCGACGTTTCGATCCGGATGTAATCTTCTTTTCATCCCCGGATCGAAACGTCGGCGGTGAAATAAAATTGTCAACGCTTTTATTCACAACTGAAAGCCAATAAAAAATCAAACCACATGCAATAGTTCAGAAACCACACCAAAATATAATGAAGTCAATCGACCAAGGCACTTATTTTACCCGTAACTCCCCCACCTACTAATGACGGTAACGAAACCTACCACAGCTACGACCACAATCGAACGAGCGCCTCTGATGGTTCAGCGTTAGTGCAGACACATCTTCACAGAGAGCTACAGCAGCAGCAGCAACGGCAGAGAAGGATGCAAAATTGTGCACTTGATGTGTTTGTTCGCGGTCGGACGCAAAAAATAAAATAATGACGAACGTGAACGAGGCCAACGAATGCAATTTTATGACGAATGTCACGCTGCCAACAACGTAGACGCCGTCGCCGTCGTCATCAACGTCGTTGTTGGTCGTTTGGTAGTTGAGACATTTGATTTATTACAACGATATGAATGTGGCCGTTTTGGGACCACAATTGACTGCAGTGATGCCCGATGAAGTGAATTTCTCCGGTGCGCCTATACTCCATTGCACAGTGACGTCACGCATGACTTTTGACAGGTACTGGTCCTGTTGTTTACAGACGACTTTTTTTATTTTTGAGATACTTCTATCATTCTTTGGATTTTCTGATCGATAGTTACCTAAACTTATTACCAATATTTGAATGCGGAATGTACAGATTGTCTTCAACATCGTGAAATATGCAGATTTAATTTGGATAAAAAAAACTCTATGTAAGTCCGAAACGTAAACAACAGGACCAGTACCTTTCAAAATAGTGAGGTTAGGTTTGCCGCGCGCAATGACCTATATTGCTTTTTTGATTTTCCGGTTAGGCTATTCCAAGAGATAGTATGACTAACCGTTTCTGGAAATTCGTCTTATGAAGAGATGTGAAAGCATCTGTTGATCAACGGCTCTACAGTAATATACACCACGTTTCGCTGCTTGAGTGCTTACCTTTATCTTTATCAGAAAAGCAAGCATTTGTACTCCACGAGATGATATGTCAATATGTCGAGATGATATGTACAAGAGGGATCTGATGACAGTTGGCTGTCAAGATATTAGAACCTTGGACGTTTTCGAATTATTTCTCAGCTACCAAGAGGCACCTTGTTCATTTTTGCCTTTCTCGTATACAAAGTATGCGTAAAGGCTATAGGATCACTCCAAAACCGAACTTTTGATAGAAGGAGACCCAAAGTGTTATATACCAATCGACTCAGCTCAACGAATTGAGGTGATGTCTGTATGTGTGTGTACAACAATGTGAGACACACTTTTTGGTACTTAGCAATATTCGATTTGCTCCCAACAAAATGCAGTCGACGCGGATTGCGGTCTAGTTGTTTCCTATTGAAAATTGGCCCGATCGATCATTGCGTTCCAAAGTTATTGAAAAAACATTGTTTTTCTGCCAAGGGTCCCCCCTTGGGAATTTTTTTTTTCTCAAACGAAACAATTTTTTTTTAAGGATTGCAGCAATGCATTCAAATGACCGTAAATGCATATGAATTGATGGAAAAAGTAAAATCTATCCCCCTAAAGTGCTATTTCGACCTCTCTTATGTGTTTTTCTTATTTTTTTAATGCGCGAGAAAGGCACCACCAACGCTAGGTGGATTGATTTGGGTATTTATAGAATTGATGTCTAATGATCTAAGATCCTAGATTTCACGTTTTTCGATCGCTTTTCCCCGGTTTGCCAGCAGGCTGCCCAGCAAGTGCAAGATTTCGGACATTTAGGTTTTTGTCAAACATTCAGACAAAAGATGAAATTGCGAGCAATACTTTTGGCTAACCCCATGAAAGTTTGTATCTGCAAACCCGATCACCGTTTTCGGTTTTGAACAGGGTTTGCAGAAATCGCTCTCAATAGATAACGAACAACGATAAAAGAGAGGCAAAAACTGTTCCGAACCATAACAAGCCATGATAACAAATTTATCAAAGTTGTATACAAGTGCAAAAAAACAGAATCGGATAGGCAGCCCCCACAGAAAAATGGTGATTCTCGCTTTGTTTTCGCTCCTTTCGTGTTGGTTTCTGCACAGCTGTGTAGAACAAGTTGAAATGTAAATATCATCAGAGCCATTGCTCCCCGCATTTGGAGCTTTCTAAAAGAAATTTATCATGGGGTATAGCATCCCGAATCAGTTCTCTATCATGACAGCTTGCGAAAAAAGTCTCTCGCGGTATGCTACATATCATATATGTATACAGAGATGATAAGTGAGAGACTTATTCTTTCCCTTTAGGATTCAATCCCTGGTTTAGAATCTTAACTTTTATTTCTTTGTGTTTATCTTTAATATTTAAAGCCAGATTTGACCTATCTCGAAACGAATAAGTTTAATATTTATTCTGTGCACTTCCACGCAAAATATTGATTACACTCATCACGCTTAGATTAATCCCACGCACTCAGAAACTTGGCAAAAAACCTTCCAACAATTCTGTATAAGAACCTACCAGAACTTGTATAAGAACTGGGCATATGCGAAAATACTAGATTCTTATACAAAAAATGTAATTGTGAGCTTATATTGTAAGAAAAGCTTGCAAAATTGTTAAGTCTCATATAATATTTGTATAAGAATCTAGCATTTTCTCATATGCCCAGTTCTTATACAGGTTTTGGTAAGTTTTTAATACAGAATTGTTAGAAAACCTAACAATCACCAGTTGGGTGTAGTACTCAGATGTGCTTAAAATTTGACCCGATCCAGTTCAAATCTGCCTAATACCGGTTTCAAATCAACTTTTCCTTTTCTGCTCCTTTTCAAATCTACTCGATTTTTTCTCGGAATTCTCATTGAACGTTCTTTCTCCTTAGTTTTCCTTTTTGTTAAGCTGTTCTCTCAACAAATCTAAATGAACCGTTTGTTTGAGAAACTGCATATGTAACATTTTTGACCAAAATGAGATTTTTATATATTCTGAATCCTCGTCCAAAAATACGTATTCTGGCAAAAAATACGAAAAAAAAATTTTTGTTCAGGAATGTATGAAATTTTTTTCGTTTGTTTGAGAAACTACATAAGTCCACGTACTTTGAAGAGCAATTGTGGAGTACTCCTTACATTTTTTGCACTGAAAGTGCCCCAGGGTGTTGAGTTTTGCCAAAAACTATTGATCTGTATCGAAGAAATCGAAAGATTCGGTGCAAATTTGTTCAAAAACAGTTTTTTGTTGTTTTCTCGAAATAGTGTAAAATGGATTTATGCAGTTTCTCAAACAAATGATTCAAATGCAAAAGCTACAGCAAAAAAATGTCTATAAATTATCAGCCGAGTATCAACGAACAGAAAACCAATGTCAGCTGGGCGATTTTCGTTAAAATTGTTGAAACATCAGAATGACAAACTTCTTCCAATATGTTCAAAATATTTGGAAACAGTCCCATTGTCGTTTCAAACCCATTTAAGGTTTTTGAATCTAATCAATTCTTAATAAAAAAACCCAGATTAATCCACCTAGCAGTGATGGTGCCTTTCTCGCGCAAAAAGGTAATAAATGTAGCCTTTACGCTTACACCTAGATGATGTACAAGAAAGGCAAAACAGTTACACCGTCTAAAGTTATGATAGAAAATTTACACTAGTAGACGACAGATGGCGCTGCCAAAAGTTTCTTGAATTTCCTATGTTCGAATTTTGACTTTCGGACAATTTCGTAGTACTATGAAACTGAACGAAGAGCATGCTTACGCCTAAATGCGCGCAACACGAGCATCTTTATAGTACGATGAAACTCGTAATGGGAGCAAGCCACGGATAAACACGGAGCAAGGAAACGGATAAAAAATATTCATAGATGCAAGGCATTTTTCATAACACATTATTGTTCTATGTGATTATGTCTCATCACTATTTTAATATTATCTATTTTTTACAATTCGCAATTATTATGAAATTCAATAGTGATCAACAGCGTTTTAGTCTCTGCCGGATGCAACTTGTTGCAAGAAAATCGGTTAAGAGCTTCTATGTGAAAATTTGGCTAATGTTTTTTATGGCATTTTGTGCACACACACACACACACATACACACACACACACGCACACACGGACAGACAGACATTTGTTCAGCTCATCGAGCTGAGTCGAATGGTATATAACACTATGGGTCTCCGGGACTTCTATCAAAAGTACGAATTTGGAGTGAAATGATAGCCTTTCGGTACAACTTAGTTGTACGAGAAAGGCAAAAACCCAAATTTATCCCCCAGTGGTGATTATGCCTTTCTCGATTCAATATGTTGAATTCGAATTAGTATGGTAAATGCAACGTAAATTGCCTACATTTTGGCGGTTTAAACCTTTGATGCGATTATATCACGCTACTTAAGAATTACTCAACTATGAGAGTAATGGATTGCGTCACGGCTAAATTGATTAATGACTTAAAGTGTGCATGTAAACAGCGTATTTGTTAAAAGAAAAATAGAAATATTATTCAAACCGAATGAGTTATTAGCGAACAAAAACAATAGTGTTCATCTAGGAAAGTTTCTCCGTCGAATGAAACTAATTGCACTCGAATCGGTCAAGTCCTTCTATATGAAACGTGTTTAACAAAAAAAAATTCACAGGGCTACACACATCCACACACACACACACAGACGGACATTTACTCAGTTTTGGAGTGAAATTATAGCCTTCTGGTGCAACTTTTTTGTACGAGAAAGGCAAAATGATCTAATTTCTCTCGAAATTTGTACTAAAAAGTTGTCGAATCCCAAACTCGATCAAAATTCGTATTAAATTCGTTGTGATTATATAACGAACTGTATAACACCTATACAAACATCTATTTAGAACCTCAAGGTTAAATTTTTTTCAAACTTCCATTTACTTCCGCTATATTCACTTATGTATTAACCAGATACGTATTTCGTTTTCTACTTGAAAAACTTCTTCAGTGTTTTGTTATCGAGAGTCGAGTCGCTCTAAATCCGTTTAAAATCTTCTCTAAATAGTTTCAAATGTGTACCAAATTCGGACATAATTGATTGTAAAGCGTGATCCAGCTCCGGAACCTGACAATGGCCGTATCAATTCTGTATCAAATCCGTTTCAAACTCGTCCATAATTCTTTCCAATTTGTTTCAATAATGGGGCCCTCTTTAGCCTAGCGGAAAGATGCGCGGCTATAAAGCAAGACCATACTGAGGGTAGCGGGGTTCGATTCCCGTTGCCGGTCTATGTAATACCAATAAGAAGATGAAGATTGAACCAAAAACAGCTGAGTTTTTATAATTCGCTTCAATTATATTCAGTTCAAATACAGTTTCGCATCCGTCAAAAATGAATTAATCCCGTTTAAAAAACGGTTGAAATTTGCCACACCGGTAAATATTCGTACAACTCCGTTTCGTCGAAAATTCATTTCAAATCCATTCGAAATATGATCCAAATCTCTTCAGTTGCGATCCTACCCAAAAAATTAAATTGAAATTTGCTTCAAAATAATTCCAAATGAGTTATAAATCCGCTCCAGGTAGATTCCCAAATAGCTGTCCTAAATTTTAAAATAGAATTTATTCCATCCAGTCCTTTATCCGATTAATATTTGTTTCATATCCATACCAAATCTATTTCAAATCCGTTTCGAATGTATTGAACTACGAACGATTGAAATGCGTTTATAATTCGACTCAATTTTATTCTGAATCCGCTGTTAGACGATCCCAGCTCAGTCAAAATTTTGTTCCAAGTTTAAAACACCAAGTTGTATCCAAATTCGTTTCAATTCCATTGTAAATTTGTATTAAACCCACCCCAAAGTGCATCATTTGGACAAAAATCCTTATTTGACTACAATCTTTTTAAAAGCCTTCCTAAATCGGACGGAAAAATTGGTGTCTAGCTCATCCAGAATCTGTGGGAATGTCCAAAAGTCATCTAGCCGAATTCTATGTGACTAAGTTAAAGGTTTGGCCGAAACGTTTATTGGGCTGAAAATGGTTTGGCCAAAACTGCCATTTGGCCAAAAAAAAAGACATGGGCCGAAAATGCCGTTCAGCCGAACTGGTCATTTTGCAGAAAATGTCATTTGGCCGAAAGGGCCATTTGTCTGAAAATGTCGTTTGGCCGAATAGATGAGATACTTAGGAGAAGTGAGAAGTGAAGAGCCCCGCACAAAGGCTACGTTTACATTGCTTTTGACAGATCCCAAATATAAAACTGTCAAACACAACGCAAGTATATCCTATGTGCGATGTTCTTGGCTTTTCCGGCTTCTTACTTACAGTTCCTCATGTTTCACTCATTTCGTGCTTCTCACTACTTAGTTATCAATAATCACTTCACATTTCACATTCACTATTGTTCGTTCATACGACCCGGCCATTTGACCCGTTGGGCCAAATGACACTTTCGGCCAAATGCCTCTTACTTGCGAACGACCATTTCGACCAAACGGGATTAGCCGACTTTTTCGGCTAAATGACATGAATTGCCAAATGACCATTTCGGCCGTATGATATTTTTGTCCGTATGCCTTTTGGCCAAATGACTCTCAGCCAGATGAGATTTGACCTAATGGTTTGTTTGGCCAAATGACATATTCGGCTAAACAACATTTGAGCTAGTGGAAATCAGCCGAATGACTTTCGCCCAAACGGCCTTTTTCTTGAGAGGTATTCCTTCGAGCTTTTGCATTTATTGAAAACTGACGGGATATATGGCTCTCCAAGAAGTCGATTAAAATTTTCGAAACTTTTCAATTCAGATTAAGTTTATACTGCTGCGAACCATAAGTCATATACAGATGGGTCTGATTTGCGGCTGCCGTGAAACCAGGTCCCAACGCACCATCTGTTCGTTGATTTCCAGGCGGCATACGACAATTTAGACCGCGTAGAGCTATGGAAAATTATGGACGAGAACAGCTTCCTTGGAAAGCTTACCAAACTGATCAAAGCCACGGTGGATGGTGTGCAATACTGTGTGAAGATTTCGGGCGAACACTCCAGTTTGTTTGAATCGCGCCGGAGCCTAAGACAAGGTGATGGACTTTCGTGCCTGATGTTCAACATTGCGCTAGAAGTTGTCATGCGGGTGTATCAGCCGGATTACGATTTTCAACAGATCCAGTCAATTTATTAGTTTCGCGGATGACATGGACATTTTCGGCACATTTGCAAAGGTGGCAGAGCTGTCAACCGCCTGAAACGTGAAGCAACAAAACTTGGACTGGTGGTGAATGCGTTAAAGACAAAGTACATGCTTGTGGGCGGAACAGAGCGCGACAGGGCCCGCCTGGGAAGCAGTGTTACGATAGACGGGGATACCTTTGATGTGGTCGAGGAATTCGTCTACCTCGGATCCTTGATAACAATGCTAGTCGTGAAATACGAAGGCGCGTCATCTGTGGAAGTCGGGCCTACTACGGGCTCCAAAAGAAACTGCGGTCAAAAAAGATGCGCCACCGCACCAAATGTGTCATGTGCATGATGCTTATAAGACCGGTTGTCCTCTACGGACATGAAACATGGACAATGCTCGGGACTTGCAAGCACTCGAAGTATTCAAGAGACGGGTGCTTAGGACCATCTTTGGCGGTGTGCAAGAAGACGGTATGTGGTGGCGAAGAATGAACCACGAGCTCGCCTAGCTCTACGGCGAACCCAGTGTCCAGAAGGTAGCTAAAGCCGGAAGGTTACGGTGGGCAGGACATGCTGCAAGAATGCCGGACAGCAACCCTGCAAAGATGGTGTTCGCTTCCGATCCGGCAGGTACGAGACGGCGTGGAGCGCAGCGAGCGAGATGGGCAGACCAGATGCAAAACGACTTGGCGTACGTGGGGCGTATTCGAGGATGGAGAGATGCGTCCTCGAACCGTGTATTGTAGCGTCAAATTGTTGATTCAGTGTTATCTGTTTAGATGAAGACTAAATAAATTAAATGATTTGCGGCTAGCCTCCGAGGATTCCGAGGATTCCGAGCCTCTTGAAAGGAGGCTTCCGAGCCTCTTGAAAGGAGGCTTCCGAGCCTCTTGAAAGGAGGCTTCCGAGCCTCTTGAAAGGAGGCTTCCAAGCCTCTTGAAAGGAGGCTTCCGAGCCTCTTGAAAGGAGGCTTCCGAGCCTCTTGAAAGGAGGCTTCCAGTCTTTGAAAGGAGGCTTCCGAGCCTCTTGAAAGGAGGCTTCAGGCCTCTTGAAAGGAGGCTTGAGGCCTCTTGAAAGTAGTCTTCTGAGCCTCTTGAAAGGAGGCTTCCGAGCCTCTTGAAAGGAGGCTCTGAGCCTCTTGAAAGGAGGCTTCTGAGCCTCTTGAAAGGAGGCTTCCAGGCCTCTTGAAAGGAGGCTTCCGAGCCTCTTGAAAGGAGGCTTCCGAGCCTCTTGAAAGGAGGCTTCCTGAGCCTCTTGAAAGGAGGCTTCTGAGCCTCTTGAAAGGAGGCTGAGCCTCTTGAAAGGAGGCTTCCGAGCCTCTTGAAAGGAGGCTTCCGAGCCTCTTGAAAGGAGGCTTCCGAGCCTCTTGAAAGGAGGCTTCCGAGCCTCTTGAAAGGAGGCATCTTAAAGCCATCTGAGCCTCTTAAAATGAGACCTTGTAGCCTCTCGAAAAGAGGTTTCTTAACCTCTCGAAAGGAGGTTTCTGAGCTTCTCGAAAAGAAGCTCCCAAGCCACTCGAAAGGAGGCTTCTGAGACTCTTGCAATGAGACTTCGATGTCGATGTCGAAAAGAAGCTTCAGAACTCGAAAAGAGACTTCTGAGCCTCTCGAAAAGAGGCTTCCGAGCCTCTTGAAAGGAGGCTTCCGAGCCTTTTTAAAGGAGGCTTCCGAGTCTCTCGATTGGGGGCTTCCGAGCCTCTTAAAAGGATTCTGTCGAGCCTTTTGAAATAAGGCTTCAGTGCCTTTCGAGCCTCTGAAAATAAAATATCGGAGCCTCTCGAAAAGTGGCTCCTGAGCTTTTTGAAAGAAAGCTTCTGAGCCTCTTGAAGGAAAACCACTCGAAAGGAGGCTTCTGAGCTTCTTGCAATGAGACTTCGATGTCGATTTCGAAAAGGAGCTTCAGAGCCTCTTGAAAGGAGGATTCCTCCGAGCCTCTTGAAAGGAAGCTTCCGAGCCTCTTGAAAGGAGGCTTCCGAGCCTCTTGATAGGAGGCTTCCGAGCCTCTTGAAAGGAGGCTTCCGAGCCTCTTGAAAGGATCCTTCAGAGCCTTTTGAAAGGATGCTTCCGAGCCTCTTGAAAGGAGGCTTCCAGGCCTCTTGAAAGAGGCTTGAGCCTCTTGAAAGGAGGCTTCCAGGCCTCTTGAAAGGAGGCTGAGCCTCTTGAAAGGAGGCTGAGCCTCTTGAAAGGAGGCTTCTGAGCCTCTTGAAAGGAGGCTTCCAGGCCTCTTGAAAGGAGGCTTCCAGGCCTCTTGAAGGAGGCTTCCAGCCTCTTGAAAGGAGGCTTCTGAGCCTCTTGAAAGGAGGCTCTGAGCCTCTTGAAAGGAGGCCTGAGCCTCTTGAAAGGAGGCTTCCAGGCCTCTTGAAGGAGGCTTCCAGGCCTCTTGAA
Organism: Armigeres subalbatus; assembly: GCF_024139115.2. Lineage (NCBI taxonomy): Eukaryota > Metazoa > Arthropoda > Insecta > Diptera > Culicidae > Armigeres > Armigeres subalbatus. The sequence continues at coordinate 102,221,415 of NC_085140.1, forward strand.
GGGAGGCCTGAGCCTCTTGAAGGAGGCTTGAGGCCTCTTGAAGGAGGCCTGAGGCCTCTTGAAAGGAGGCTTCCGGGCCTCTTGAAAGGAGGCTTCTGAGCCTCTTGAAGGAGGCCTGAGCCTCTTGAAAGGAGGCTTCAGGCCTCTTGAAAGGAGGCTTCAGGCCTCTTGAAAGGAGGCTTCCAGGCCTCTTGAAAGGAGGCTCTGAGCCTCTTGAAGGAGGCTCTGAGCCTCTTGAAGGAGGCTTCCAGGCCTCTTGAAAGGAGGCTTCCTGAGGCCTCTTGAAAGGAGGCCTGAGCCTCTTGAAGGAGGCTTCCAGGCCTCTTGAAAGGAGGCTTCCGAGCCTCTTGAAAGGAGGCCTGAGCCTCTTGAAAGGAGGCTCTGAGCCTCTTGAAAGGAGGCTTCTGAGCCTCTTGAAAGGAGGCTCTGAGGCCTCTTGAAAGGAGGCTTCTGAGCCTCTTGAAAGGAGGCTTCCGAGCCTCTTGAAAGGAGGCTTCCTGAGGCCTCTTGAAAGGAGGCTTCCAGGCCTCTTGAAAGGAGGCTCTGAGCCTCTTGAAAGGAGGCTCTGAGCCTCTCTTGAAGGAGGCTTCTGAGCTCTTGAAAGAGGCTTCTGAGCCTCTTGAAAGGGAGGCTTCTGAGCCTCTTGAAAGGAGGCTCTGAGCCTCTTGAAAGGAGGCTTCCTGAGCCTCTTGAAAGGAGGCTTGAGCCTCTTGAAGGAGGCTTCCGAGGCCTCTTGAAAGGAGGCTTGAGCCTCTTGAAAGGAGGCTTGGGCCTCTTGAAAGGAGGCTTCTGAGGCCTCTTGAAAGGAGGCCTGGAGCCTCTTGAAAGGAGGCTTCCTGAGCCTCTTGAAGGAGGAGGCCTCTTGAAGGAGGCTTCCGAGCCTCTTGAAGGGAGGCTTCTGGGCCTCTTGAAAGGAGGCTTGAGCCTCTTGAAGGAGGCTTCCAGGCCTCTTGAAAGGAGGCTTCCAGGCCTCTTGAAAGGAGGCTGGGCCTCTTGAAGGAGCTGGGCCTCTTGAAAGGAGGCCTGAGCCTCTTGAAAGGAGGCTTCCGAGCCTCTTGAAAGGAGGCCTGAGCCTCTTGAAAGGAGGCTCTGAGCCTCTTGAAGAGGAGGCTTCCGGGCCTCTTGAAAGGAGGCTTCCTGAGGCCTCTTGAAGGAGGCTTCCAGGCCTCTTGAAGGAGGCTGGAGCCTCTTGAAAGGAGGCTTGAGGCCTCTTGAAGGAGGCCTGGAGCCTCTTGAAGGGAGGCTTCTGAGCCTCTTGAAAGGAGGCTTCTGAGGCCTCTTGAAAGGAGGCTTCTGAGCCTATTGAAAGGAGGCTTCCAGGCCTCTTGAAGGAGGCTTCTGAGCCTCTTGAAAGGAGGCTTCCAGGCCTCTTGAAAGGAGGCTGGAGCCTCTTGAAAGGAGGCTTGAGGCATCTTGAAAGGAGGCTTCTGAGCCTCTTGAAAGGAGGCTTCCAGAGGCTCTTGAAAAGAAGCTTCCAAGCCTCTTGAAAGGAGCCTTCCGAGCCTCTTGAAAGGAGGCTCTGAGCCTCTCAAAGTAGGCTTCTGGCCTCTTAAAAGTAGGCTTCCAGGCCTCTTGAAGGGAGGCTTCCAGGCCTCTTGAAAGAAGCTTGAGGCCTCTTGAAAGGAGGCTTTCGAGCTGCTTGAAATTAGGGGCTTCCTGAGCCTCAAGAAAAAGCTGAGGCCTCTAGAAAGGAGGCTGAGGCCTCTTAAAGTAGGCTTGAGGCCTCTTAAAGTAGGCTTGAGCCTCTTAAAATGAGGCTCGAGGCTGCTTGAAATGAGGCTTCCGAGCCTCAAGAAAGAAAGCTTTCGAGCCTCTAGAAAGGAGGCTTCCGAGGCTCTTGAAAGGAGGCTTTCGAGCCTCTTAAAAGTAGGCTTCCGAGCCTCTTGAAAGTAGGCTTCCGAGCCTCTTGAAAGGAGGCTTCCGAGCCTCTTGAAAGGAGGCTTTTAAGCCTCTTGAAAGGAGGCTTTCAAGCCTCTTGAAAGGAGGCTTTCGAGTCTCTTGAAAGGAGGCTTTTAAGCCTCTTGAAAGGAGGCTTTCAGGCCTCTTGAAAGGAGGCTTTGAGCCTCTTGAAGGAGGCTATCGAGCCTCTTGAAAGGAGGCTTACGAGCCTCTTGAAAGGAGGCACAGGCCTCTTGAAAGGAGGCTTACAGGCCTCTTGAAAGGAGGCTTTCGTGCCTCTTGAAAGGAGTCTTTCGTGCTTCTTGAAAGGAGGCTGAGCCTCTCGAAAGGAGGCTTCCTGAGCCTCTTGAAAGGAAGGCTGAGGCCTCTTGAAAGGAAGCTTTGAGCTTCTTGAAGGAGGCTTGAGGCCTCTTGAAAGGAGGCTTGAGGCCTCTTGGAAGGAGGCTTCCAGGCCTCTTGAAAGGAGGGCCTGAGCCTCTTGAAAGGGAGGCTTCTGAGCCTCTTGAAGGAGGCTTGAGCCTCTTGAAAGGAGGCTTCCAGGCCTCTTGAAAGGAGGCTTCTGAGGCCTCTTGAAAGGAGGCTCTGAGCCTCTTGAAAGGAGGCTTCTGAGCCTCTTGAAAGGAGGCTTCTGAGCCTCTTGAAAGGAGGCTTCTGAGCCTCTTGAAAGGAGGCTCTGAGGCCTCTTGAAGGAGGCTTTCAGGCCTCTTGAAAGGAGGCTGAGCCTCTTGAAAGAGGCTTCCGAGCCTCTTGAAGAAGGTTTCTGAGCCTCTTGAAAGGAGGCTCCCAGGCCTCTAGAAAAGAGGCTTCTGAGCCTCATGAAAGGAGGCTGAGCCTCTTGAAAGGAGGCTTGAGCCTCTTGAAAGGAGGCTGAGGCCTCTTGAAAGGAGGCTTCCAGGCCTCTTGAAAGGAGCCTCCTGAGCATCTTGAAAGGAGTCCTCCGAGGCCTCTTGAAAGGAGGCCTCAGGCCTCTTGAAGGAGGCCTGAGGCCTCTTGAAAGGAGGCTTCCTAGCCTCTTGAAAGAAGGCTTGAGCCTCTTGAAAGAAGGCTTCTGAGCCTCTTGAAAGAAGGCTTGAGGCCTCTTGAAAGAAGGCTTCTGAGGCCTCTTGAAGGAGGCTTCCAGGCCTTTGAAAGGAGGCTTCCAGGCCTCTTGAAAGGAGGCTTCCAGGCCTCTTGAAAGGGAGGCTGAGCCTTTGAAAGGAGGCTTCCAGCCTCTTGAAAGGAGGCCTGAGCCTCTTGAAAGGAGGCTTGAGCCTCTTGAAAGGAGGCTTCCTGAGCCTCTTGAAAGGAGGCTCTGAGCCTCTTGAAAGGAGGCTTCTGAGCCTCTTGAAAGGAGGCTTCCTGAACATCTTAAAATGAGGCTTCAGGAGCCTCTTAAAATGAGGCTTCCGAGCCTCTTGAAAGGAGGCTTCCAAGCCTATTGAAAGTAGGCTTCCAAGCCTCTTGCTTGGAAGGAGGCTTCCAAGCCTCTTGAAAGAAGGCTTCCAAGCCTGTTGAAAGGAGCCTTCCAAGTCTTTAGAAAGAAGGCTTCCGAACCTCAAGAAAGGAGGCTTTCAAGGTGCTTGAAAGAAGCTTCCGAGCCTCTAGAAAGAAGGCTTTCGAGCCTCTTGAAAGGAGGCTTCCGAACCTCTTGAAAGGAGGCTTCCAAGCCTCTTAAAAGAAGGCTTTCAAGCCTCTTGAAAGGAAGCTTCCGAGCCTCTAGAAAGAAGGCTTCTGAGCCTCTAGAAAGAAGGCTTTCGAGCCTCTTGAAAGGAGGGTTCCGAGCCTCTAGAAAGGAGGCTTTCGAGCCTCTTGAAAGGAGGGTTCCGAGCCTCTAGAAAGGAGGCTTTCGAGCCTCTTGAAAGGAGGCCTCCGAGCCTCTTGAAAGGAGGCTTCCGAGCCTCTTGAAAGGAGGCTTCCGAGCCTCTTGAAAGGAGGCTTCCGAGCCTCTTGAAAGGAGGCTTCCGAACCGCTTGGAAAGAGGCTTTTGAGCCTCAAGAAAAAAGCTTTCGAGCCTCTAGAAAGGAGGCTCCCGAGGCTCTTGAAAGGAAGCTTCCAAGCCTCTTGAAAGGAGTCTTCCGAGCCTCTTGAAAGGAAGCTTCCGAGCCTCTTAAAAGAAGGCTTCCGAGCCTCTTGAAAGTAGGCTTCCGAGCCTCTTGAAAGGAGGCTTTCGAGCCTCTTGAAAGGAAGCCTGAGACCTCTTGAAAGGAGGCTTCGAGCCGCTTGAAGTGGGCTTCCGAGCCTCAAGAAAGAAAGCTTTCGAGCCTCTAGAAAGGAGGCTTCCGAGCCTCTTAAAAGTAGGCTTCCGAGCCTTTTAAAAGTAGGCTTCCGAGCCTCTTAAAAGGAGGCTTCCGAGCCGCTTGAAATGAGGCTTCCGAGCCTCAAGAAAGAAAGCTTTCGAGCCTCTAGAGAAGAGGCTCCCGAGGCTCTTGAAAGGAGGCTTCCGAGCCTCTTGAAAGGAGGCTTCCGAGCCTCTTAAAAGTAGGCTTCCGAACCTCTTAAAAGTAGGCTTCCTTACCTCTTAAAAGTAGGCTTCCGAGCCCCTTGAAAGGAGGCTTGCAGGCCTCTTGAAAGGAGGCTTTGAGGCCTCTTGAAAGGAGGCTTTAGGCCTCTTGAAAGGAGGCTGGAGGCCTCTTGAAAGGAGGCTTTCGAGCCTCTTGAAAGGGGAGGCTGAGCCTCTTGAAAGGAGGCTTTCAGGCCTCTTGAAAGGAGGCTTTCAGGCCTCTTGAAAGGGAGGCTTCCAGGCCTCTTGAAAGGAAGCTTTGAGGCCTCTTGAAAGGAAGCTTCCTGAGCCTCTTGAAAGGAGGCCAGAGCCTCTTGAAAGGAGGCTTCTGAGCCTCTTGAAAGGAGGCTGAGCCTCTTGAAAGGAGGCTTCCAGGCCTCTTGAAAGGAGGCCTGAGCCTCTTGAAAGGAGGCTTCTGAGGCCTCTTGAAAGGAGGCTTCTGAGGCCCTCTTGAAAGGAGGCTTCTGAGCCTCTTGAAAGGAGGCTCTGAGCCTCTTGAAAGGAGGCTTCTGAGCCTCTTGAAAGGAGGCTTCTGAGCCTCTTGAAAGGAGGCTTCGAGCCTCTTGAAGGAGGCTTCTGAGCCTCTTGAAAGGAGGCTTCTGAGCCTCTTGAAGGAGGCTTGAGGCCTCTTGAAAGGAGGCTTCTGAGCCTCATGAAAGGAGGCTTTCGAGGCCTCTTGAAAGGAGGCTTTGAGGCCTCTTGAAAGGAGGCTTCCGAGGCCTCTTGAAAGGAGGCTTCCTGAGCCTCTTGAAAGGAGGCCTCCGAGCATCTTGAAAGGAGTCCTCCAGGCCTCTTGAATGAAGGCTTCGGAACTTCTTGAAAGGTGGCTTCCGAGCATCTTGAAAGGAGGCTTCCTAGCCTCTTGAAAGAAGGCTTCCAAGTTTTTTGAAAGAAGGCTTCTGAGCTTCTTATAACAAGGCTTCTGAACCTCTTGATTGAAGGCATCCGAGCCTCTTGAAAGGAGGCTTCCAGGCCTTTGAAAGGAGGCTGGGCCTCTTGAAAGGAGGCTTCCAGGCCTCTTGAAAGGAGGCTTTCAGGCCTTTGAAAGGAGGCTTCCAGGCCTCTTGAAGGAGGCTCTGAGCCTCTTGAAAGGAGGCCTGAGCCTCTTGAAAGGAGGCTTCTGAGCCTCTTGAAAGGAGGCTTCCTGAGCCTCTTGAAAGGAGGCTTCCAGGCCTTTTGAAAGGAGGCTTCCGAACATCTTAAAATGAGGCTTCCGAGCCTCTTGAAAGGAGGCTTCCAAGCATATTGAAAGGAGGCTTCCAAGCCTATTGAAAGTAGGCTTCCAAGCCTCTTGCTTGGAAGGAGGCTTCCAAGCCTCTTGAAAGAAGGCTTCCAAGCCTGTTGAAAGGAGCCTTCCAAGTCTTTAGAAAGAAGGCTTCCGAACCTCAAGAAAGGAGGCTTTCAAGGCACTTGAAAGAAGCTTCCGAGCCTCTAGAAAGAAGGCTTTCGAGCCTCTTGAAAGGAGGCTTCCGAACCTCTTGAAAGGAGGCTTCCAAGCCTCTTAAAAGAAGGCTCCCAAGCCTCTTGCAAGGAAGCTTCCGTGCCTCTAGAAAGAAGGCTTCTGAGCCTTTAGAAAGAAGGCTTTCGAGCCTCTTGAAAGGAGGGTTCCGAGCCTCTAGAAAGGAGGCTTTCGCGCCTCTTGAAAGGAGGCTTTCGAGCCTCTTGAAGAGAGGCTTTCCAGGCCTCTTGAAAGGAGGCCTCCAGACCTCTTGAAAGGAGGCTTCCAGAGCCTCTTGAAAGGAGGCCTCCAGACCTCTTGAAAGGAGGCTTGAGCCTCTTGAAAGGAGGCTTGGAGCCTCTTGAAAGGAGGCTCGAACTGCTTGGAAGAGGCTTTGAGCCTCAAGAAAAAGCCTGAGGCCTCTAGAAAGGAGGCTCCTGAGGCTCTTGAAAGGAAGCTTCCAAGCCTCTTGAAAGGAGGCTTTTGAGCCTCTTGAAAGGAGGCTTCCGACCCTCTTGAAAGAAGGCCTCAGGCCTCTTGAAAGTAGGCTTGAGAGCCTCTTGAAAGGAGGCTTCGAGCCTCTTGAAAGGAAGCCTGAACCTCTTAAAGGAGGCTTCCAGGCCGCTTGAAATTGGGCTTCCGATCCTCAAGAAAGAAAGCTGAGGCCTCTAGAAAGGAGGCTTCTGAGCCTATTAAAAGTAGGCTTCCAGGCCTTTTAAAGTAGGCTTGGAGCCTCTTAAAGGAGGCTTCAGGCCGCTTGAAATGAGGCTTCAGGCCTCAAGAAAGAAAGCTGAGCCTCTAGAAAGGAGGCTTCTGAGGCTCTTGAAAGGAGGCTTGAGGCCTCTTGAAAGGATGCTTTTGAGCCTCTTAAAAGTAGGCTTCCAGGCCTCTGAAAGTAGGCTTCCTTGCCTCTTAAAAGTAGGCTGAGCCTCTTGAAAGGAGGCTTGAGGCCTCTTGAAAGGAGGCTTTCAGGCCTCTTGAAGGAGGCTTTCAGGCCTCTTGAAAGGAGGCTTGAGGCCTCTTGAAAGGAGGCTGAGGCCTCTTGAAAGGAGGCTTTCAGGCCTCTTGAAAGGAGGCTTTCAGGCCTCTTGAAAGGAGGCTTTGAGGCCTTTGAAAGGAGGCTTTCCAGGCCTCTTGAAAGGAGGCTTTCGAGCCTCTTGAAGGAGGCTTTCAGGCCTCTTGAAGAAGGCTTTCGTGCCTCTTGAAAGGAGGCTTGAGGCCTCTCGAAAGGAGGCTGAGCCTCTTGAAAGGAAGCTGAGCCTCTTGAAAGGAGGCTTCCTGAGCCTCTTGAAAGGAGGCTCTCTGAGGCCTCTTGAAAGGAGGCTTCCAGGCCTCTTGAAAGGAGGCTTCTGAGCCTCTTGAAAGGAGGCTTCTGAGGCCTCTTGAAAGGAGGCTTCTGAGCCTCTTGAAAGGAGGCTTGAGCCTCTTGAAAGGAGGCTTCCAGGCCTCTTGAAAGGAGGCTGAGGCCTCTTGAAAGGAGGCTTGAGGCCTCTTGAAGGAGGCTCAGGCCTCTTGAAAGAAGCTTTCAGGCCTCTTGAAAGGAGGCTGAGGCCTCTTGAAGGAGGCTTCCAGAGCCTCTTGGAAGGAGGCTTGAGCCTCTTGAAAGGAGGCTTGAGGCCTCTTGAAAGGAGGCTTCCAGGCCTCTTGAAAGGAGGCTGAGCCTCTTGAAGGAGGCTTCTGAGCCTCTTGAAAGGAGGCTTCGGAGCCTCTTGAAAGGAGGCCTGAGCCTCTTGAAAGGAGGCTTCCAGGCCTCTTGAAAGGAGGCTGAGGCCTCTTGAAAGGAGGCTTCTGAGCCTCTTGAAAGGAGGCTTCTGAGCCTCTTGAAAGGAGGCTTCCAGAGCCTCTTGAAAGGAGGCTTCCAGGCCTTTTGAAAGGAGGCTGAGGCCTCTTGAAAGGGGGCGGCCGGGCCTCTTGAAAGGAGGCTTCCGAGCCTCTTGAAAGGAGGCTTTCGAGCCTTTGAAAGGAGGCTTCCAGGCCTCTTGAAAGGAGGCTTGAGCCTCTTGAAAGGAGGCTTCCGGCCTCTTGAAGGGAGGCTTCCTGAGCCTCTTGAAAGGGAGGCTTGAGAGCCTCTTGAAAGGAGGCTTCTGAGCCTCTTGAAAGGAGGCTTCTGAGCCTCTTGAAATCCTTTTTAAACCCATTTTGATACCATCTTTACTCGTAAAAGGATCCAAATAAAAATTCGTTTCAAAAACGCACTGATTTTACTTTATATCGTTTTTATACACCATCCAAATCGATTCAAATTAGTCCCAACTCTGTTTAAAATTGAGGCATCACAAAGTAGGAGTCCATTAAAAATACGTTCCAAATCTTTTCACACGAGCCTCTTGAAAGGAGGCTTCCGAGCCTCTTGAAAGGAGGCTTCCGAGCCTCTTGAAAGGAGGCCTCCGAGCATCTTGAAAGGAGTCCTCCGAGCCTCTTGAAAGGAGGCCTCCGAGCCTCTTGAAAGGAGGCCTCCGAGCCTCTTGAAAGGAGGCTTCCGAGCCTCTTGAAAGAAGGCTTCCGAGCCTCTTGAAAGGAGGCTTCCGAGCCTCTTGAAAGGAGGCTTCCGAACATCTTAAAATGAGGCTTCCGAGCCTCTTGAAAGGAGGCTTCCAAGCCTATTGAAAGTAGGCTTCCAAGCCTATTGAAAGTAGGCTTCCAAGCCTCTTGCTTGGAAGGAGGCTTCCAAGCCTCTTGCTTGGAAGGAGGCTTCCAAGCCTCTTGAAGGAAGGCTTCCAAGCCTGTTGAAAGGAGCCTTCCAAGTCTTTAGAAAGAAGGCTTCCGAACCTCAAGAAAGGAGGCTTTCAAGGCGCTTGAAAGAAGCTTCCGAGCCTCTAGAAAGAAGGCTTTCGAGCCTCTTGAAAGGAGGCTCCCGAGCCTCTTGAAAGGAGGCTTCCGAGCCTCTAGAAAGAAGGCTTTCGAGCCTCTTGAAAGGAGGCTTCCGAACCTCTTGAAAAAAGGCTCCCAAGCCTCTAGAAAGAAGGCTTTCGAGCCTCTTGGAAGGAGGGTTCCGATTCTCTAGAAAGGAGGCTTTCGAGCCTCTTGAAAGGAGGCTTTCGAGCCTCTTGAAAGGAGGCTTTCGAGCCTCTTGAAAGGAGGCCTCCGAACCTCTTGAAAGGAGGCTTCCGAGCCTCTTGAAAGGAGGCCTCCGAACCTCTTGAAAGGAGGCTTCCGAGCCTCTTGAAAGGAGGCTTCCGAGCCTCTTGAAAGGAGGCTTCCGAACCGCTTGGAAAGAGGCTTTTGAGCCTCAAGAAAAAAAGCTTCCGAGCCTCTAGAAAGGAGGCTCCCGATGCTCTTGAAAGGAAGATTCCAAGCCTCTTGAAAGGCTTCCGAGCCTCTTGAAAGGAGGCTTCCGACCCTCTTGAAAGGAGGCTTCCGAGCCTCTTGAAAGTAGGCTTCCGAGCCTCTTGAAAGGAGGCTTCCGAGCCTCTTGAAAGGAAGCTTCCGAACCTCTTGAAAGGAGGCTTCCGAGCCGCTTGAAATTAGGCTTCCGAGCCTCAAGAAAGAAAGCTTTCGAGCCTCTAGAAAGGAGGCTTCCGAGCCTCTTAAAAGTAGGCTTCCGAGCCTCTTAAAAGTAGGCTTCTGAGCCTCTTAAAAGGAGGCTGAGGCTGCTTGAAATGAGGCTCTGAGCCTCTAGAAAGGAGGCTCTGAGGGCTCTTGAAAGGAGGCTTGAGAGCCTCTTGAAAGGATGCTTTTGAGCCTCTCAAAAGAAGGCTACCGAGCCTCTGAAAAGTAGGCTTCCTTGCCTCTTAAAAGTAGGCTTCCGAGCCTCTTGAAAGGAGGCTTCCGAGCCTCTTGAAAGGAGGCTTTCGAGCCTCTTGAAAGGAGGCTTTCGAGCCTCTTGAAAGGAGGCTTTCGAGCCTCTTGAAAGGAGGCTTTCAGGCCTCTTGAAAGGAGGCTAGGCCTCTTGAAAGGAGGCTTGAGGCCTCTTGAAAGGAGGCTTTCAGGCCTTTGAAAGGAGGCTGGAGGCCTCTTGAAAGGAGGCTTTCAGGCCTCTTGAAAGGAGGCTTTCAGGCCTCTTGAAAGGAGGCTTGAGCTCTTGAAAGAAGGCTTTCGACCCTCTTGAAAGGAGGCTTCTGTGCCTCTCGAAAGGAGGCTTCCAGGCCTCTTGAAAGGAAGCTTGAGGCCTCTTGAAAGGAGGCTTGAGGCCTCTTGAAAGGAGGCTTGAGGCCTCTTGAAAGGAGGCTTCCAGGCCTCTTGAAAGGAGGCTTGAGCCTCTTGAAGGAGGCTTCTGAGCCTCTTGAAAGGAGGCTTCCAGGCCTCTTGAAAGGAGGCCTGAGCCTCTTGAAAGGAGGCTTCCAGGCCTCTTGAAAGGAGGCTTCCAGGCCTCTTGAAAGGAGGCTTGAGCCTCTTGAAAGGAGGCTTTCAGGCCTCTTGAAGGGAGGCTTTCAGGCCTCTTGAAAGAAGCTTTGAGGCCTCTTGAAAGGAGGCTGAGGCCTCTTGAAGGAGGCTTTCAGCCTCTTGAAAGGAGGCTTCTGAGCCCTTGGAAAGGAGGCTCTGAGCCTCTTGAAAGGAGGCTTCCAGGCCTCTTGAAAGGAGGCTTGAGCCTCTTGAAAGGAGGCTTCGAGGCCCTCTTGAAAGGAGGCTTCCAGGCCTCTTGAAAGGGAGGCTTCTGAGCCTCTTGAAAGGGAGGCCTGAGGCCTCTTGAAAGGAGGCTTCCAGGCCTCTTGAAGGAGGCTCTGAGCCTCTTGAAAGGAGGCTTCTGAGCCTCTTGAAAGGAGGCTTCTGAGCCTCTTGAAAGGAGGCTGAGGCCTCTTGAAAGGAGGCTTCCAGGCCTCTTGAAAGGAGGCTTCCAGGCCTCTTGAAAGGAGGCTGAGCCTCTTGAAAGGAGGCTTCTGAGCCTCTTGAAAGGAGGCTTCCAGGCCTCTTGAAAGGAGGCTTCTGAGCCTCTTGAAAGGAGGCCTGAGCCTCTTGAAAGGAGGCTTCTGAGCCTCTTGAAAGGAGGCTTCCGAGCCTCTTGGAAGGAGGCTTCCGAGCCTCTTGAAAGGAGGCTTCCGAGCCTCTTGAAAGGAGGCTTCCGAGCCTCTTGAAAGGAGGCTTCCGAGCCTCTTGAAAGGAGGCTTCTGAGCCTCTTGAAATCATTTTTAAACCCATTTTGATACCATCTTTACTCGTAAAAAGGATCCAAATAAAAATTCGTTTCAAAAACACACTGATTTTACTTTATATCGTTTTTATACACCATCCAAATCGATTCAAATTAGTCCCAACTCTGTTTAAAATTGAGGCATCACAAAGTAGGAGTCCATTAAAAATACGTTCCAAATCGTTTCACACGATTCAAATTAAAATGCGTTCAAAAGAATGACAACAATTCCATGCCCAAACCTTTCCAAATTGTCACAAATCCAGAATGTGCGCCAAATCTGTTATTTCAATTCGGTTCAAATGCGTTTCAAATTGTTTAAATTACTTTCCAGGTCATGACACGTCACGCGTTCTCGTCAAGTTAATATAAAATCCTGCCTAAATTGCTAAATTGATCCAAATTCAGTCAAAGTTACAAAACCCAATTTAAAGCCATTTCTAATCGCTAGCTTTCGCGAGCATTGTCAGCCCTGCTTCCTGGTGGCTACTTGCTCTAGCCTTGACCTGGGCCCATGTCAGATTCCTGTCGACTTTTTTAACTTCTAGACGCCACTTGTAGCCACGAGCCTTTGCTGCAATGTCCTGTCGGATTCCAAAGCGATCTAAGTCAAAATGTATTCGTTTCAGTTTCACTGCGAATCTGTTCTTAATTCGCTACACATAGTTTCAAATTTATACCAACTCCGAGCAATAATAGGGCCATGTTATTATTAACAGTATTCATTGAATTTATATGAATTTAATATGCGTATTTGTTAAAATCTTTATCAAGTATACTGCCTATGATCGCATATTTGTGCCATATTTGCTAGGTTTCCTTTGCGATTACAGGTAGTGTATAAGGCGAATCAGTTTCTATACGTAAAATACTTCAAATATTAAAACTATATAAGAGTTAGAAATTAATATCAAAATCTAGTATTCCACGATAGGAACTTTTTTTCCATCATTACTAGCCATTAGCCGAATTTAGCAGTTTCTTCACTATGGCTACATTAAAATCAAATTGCAAGCACCTTCGCTTGAACTCTCCCTTTCTACCCATCAATGCCACCACTAGACGGGATCTCGATTTTTTCTTTGAAATCATTCCTTTCCTTGGAATCGCGAACTTACGCTTCTCTTGAAATTGGAATTCCCAATCTCGTTGTGCATCGCTCGGTAGCTTGATTATTGCTTACGACCTGCCTGCATCTCGGCTACCAACCAAAAGTACAAACACACACAGCCAGCAGGTACATGCAACCTCCGCGGAATACCTGCACGCGTCTTTTCGCGGGATGATTTTTCAAATTTTAAATTCAATTCTCCGCATTCCTTCGCCGCTCGTTTGGGCAAAGTGTGCGGAGCTGCACGGACGGAACCCATCATTGGATTGATTGCAAAAAGAAATGCATTCTTCCAAAAATGGGTTCGGTAGCGGGTTGGCAGCACCACCCTTGCCCCTTGAATGAGTGCAATTGCAAATGCATCGGAATTTCGGAAGGGGAGAAAAAATCAGGGCGGTTCGAAATTGGACAGAGATTGATGGCGGAAAATTCCGACCATTTCTTATGCATGTCTACATTTTTCACAATGTTTCTGACCGAGTGCGATGGTCAAGGCAGACATATTAGCAGGACGAATCAAATGAAGGAATCGGCTGGTTCCGAGGAGTAAAAGTACGACTCATGTGAAAAAATTATCCTTGTGCAATGCATCTCTTTTCGTGAATAAACCAGGAGCTAACAAATGTGGATGAAATTAAGATCCAATGAACGTGCTTCCAATGAAAACCTCATGCCATTGGTAAGTATCAAATAGGTCCAAAAACCAACCAAGTCGTAAAGCATCCCATTAGGATTCAAACTGCATTTCCTTTTTTATTATTTTGCAGAACCAACAAGTGGTCACAATATGAAGACACTTCTGGCATTCCTGCGCACGAAATTGAGGTCACAGTTCGATCAACTCCGGTCACCACATTCCTGTTGGCGGCGGACCATTCCCACACACAACTCCCGCCAGCTCGGTTACACCGGCTGGCATTCCCGTCGTCCTCCAAGCCGTGATGGGAAAAATCGAACCCAGACCAATAACAGTTGAATGCAAACGACCAACCGCCCTCGTCCGGCGCGTTCGCAGTCCGCTCCCCTTTCTCCCATTTGAAGTTATATTCGATTGGGTATTTAGAAGCGAATGAATTTTCATCGTCTTCATGATCACTATTATCCGTCGTCATCGTCGACGTACCGCCCATTGTTTGCAGACAGCGAAAGCAAACAGAACATAAAAATATTTCATTCAGAAAGGCACATTAACTTGCGGTTTGTAGGTGGGTCGGGGGGGTAAGTGGGCAAGTTGTGCCTGTGGAATGCACCACCCATAACCAGCCGCCTCCGGGGTCGGTGGAGATATTAGTTGCTCATCATAGCGCACAGATCAATAACCGACTAAAAACCACACACATCAAACTCAAGTGTCTTTAGACGAACTATTCCTTCATTTCCAACTGGGAGAGCCGTGCCAGACCGGATCGGGTACAAGTGATATTGGGAAAGCTCAACTAGCGGCCTTAACGCGAGTTACCGTTACTAATTGCAAACATGGAGAACTAACCTCCGTGAGATCTGTGGTAAGATGGAAATATCCTTTAATAGTCGAAAATGATGCAGGAAACGTCCTAATCATTGAGCTGTGATCTAAACGTCCTGTGTCTGTTTGAGACGGTTTCACATGTACTTTGGAAATATTGATCGCGGTTACACACATTACGGAAAACAAAATTGAGCCCTCCATCCCAGTATCGCATTTTGCAGTGGCCATATTTCGCAGTAAATAATATTTTACAGTAGCCATTTTAGACTCACTTCGTGCTTTTCAGAATTGCAATTCATTTTTCGAGGGGTTATTTCGGCCTCATTTTATAGCTTACAGAAAAAAAATCCTTTTTCCAGTTGCTATTTTGGACTCACTTTGCGATTTCCAGAACCATGATCCATATTCCAGTGGCCGTTTTGGACTTACTTTATGGTTTTCAAATGTATTTAAAATGAAATTCGAACGTTTTTTTATCGAACTTTGCGTGGCTTAGAATTTTAGAGAAAGTGAATGTTTGTTTCTTGTCCGGTCGTGTTTGTCCAGTAAGCGGATCGGCCGGTCGTCGAAATTTGGTTTTGCTTTGTGCGGTTGATTGAATAAATCAGAAAGTGAAAATTTCAGACAGCGAGAGTATTATTTCCCATCCCATAGATCGCATCACTTACCGAAGTGAATCCAGATAAATTACTCTTTATAACTAACACAATATCCAATCCCTAGACAATCAGGGAGATGCAGAGGTATTCTCGGTCTCTAGTAGCAACGAGAGTCGGACTAACAATCCTTCCCTACCTATATGACCGTGAGAAGTGGCCGGCGCCATTATTGACTTTAGATGTTAGAGCCTCCGAAACGTTTACATTGAGAATGAGTAGCTAGTCCCAAGCCCCATTTATTGTGTTCTCTGTACAATTTCGCAAGTTCTAGTCAATCACGGAATAGCAACTACGAATTGTGCGGTCATAATGCTCATGCTCAACTTTGCGTGGCTTCGAATTTTAACAGGAGTTGAAGCAAATTTGGAACGATTTGGAGCAACATTATTATAACTCCATTGAAGTGAAATTCTTTAATTGAGTTACGATCCAAGTTAAAATGCATCCCTAAAGAATGTGCACAGCAAAAAGTGGTCACCGGAAACAGGAAGGAATTTTAAGAAAAATCAACAACATAACGTAAATTTAATAGAAAATCAAAGTAAAATTGTAATACCTAGTTCATTCAGTGAATTTGAACTTATGTTTGAATGGTATGCATTACACTCTTATACACTCTTTAAACAAATGATATTAGGATTTGTTGTTATTTTTAATCCATTCTGAAACACACATTCTCCAAAGTTATTCTTGGATTTTTTGTAATATTTTCGGATAATTCCGATGGTATTTTTACTGGATTGCCAACAGAAAACAAAGAAACCTCTTAAAGATATTTCAAGAGGATCCTTGTATTAATTCCTTGTAAATAAATTTCCATAGCCTAAAGAGAATTTATGCAGCACTTAAAATCCAAAAAAAAATGGAAGAAATTTCCAAAGGAATTTCCGCGGAATTTCTTGGAGCTGTGACCGCAGGAATGTCAGCAAAAAATCCGCAAGAATGCCGCTTTGAATTTACGAAAGAATTTAACGAAGGTTATCCGGATATATTTATGATCACAGAAATTTCTGTAAAAAGTTCTCAAAAATTGCACAGGGAGTTTTGCCGCAGGAAGTCACTAATCAATTTCTGCAGGGATTTCTAAAGCGATTTCGGCAGGAATTCATGAAGAGGTTTTCGCAAGTAGATTTTCAAGATTTTTGGCAGGTTATATTTAAAGCTACGAAATGGTGAGTTGACATCCGGGAAGAGGCTCTGGTCCTCACAAGTTCCAATACTCACGCTTTCACGGGTCTTCCGATGACAATTGACCGCTAGCTAAGGGTTGCGTACTTAGCTGGTAGTGTAGCCTGGGCACTGTTGTCCTTCTGACATCAGCTAGAGTGAGAGGGTGCGTCCTGTGGGGTCTGCATAGGATGTGGTGGGGTTCGACAGTGGGCTCTGTTGAACTTCAATAAAAAGCTGCATGTGCCCCCAAGCAGGCCCTATTAAAGCGACCGTCTGTCGCTGAAAGCGCACTAGCCTAGTCCTGATGTTGGGTGGGACTCTAAATAAATTTGACCCGATTGATCGAGCGTCTGTTCACCAAGGAGGTGCGGCTCCAACAGCGTAGCAGCCCCATCCCGGTGGATAGAGAACCTTTTTTTATCTATTTTATTGATTTGACAGGCTCAGGCATGTATACACTTTACGGAGCCGAGACTACTAATGATATTTACAATCGATAACATCTTATTATCAACAGTTAGTAAGGGAAAGGGACAAAGACCAAGATACTCGTGGCGACTCAAGGTTAGTATGCGTAATTTGGTGATGGACGGGGTTGGGATTTAGGTTTGAGGTATTTCAGCTGCTCATCCGGGTATTTGACGTCATGTCTGGTTTGGCGTAGCGTCGTGCTCGGGTTTTGGTAAATAGGGAACCTTGGGCCAACAACCTACTGTTCCCGAAATATCAATTTGTTCGAGAATCCGATAATGAAAGAATACGGACTGATTTTACGGCGACGACTCTTAGCGCGAAACAACGGACACGAATAGGAACATGGAACGTTTTAACCCTAGCCCAGCAGGGTAAATTGGCACAACTTGCCAATGAGGCACGCCGCATGAAGCTTGAGATCCTGGGACTGAGTGAAGTCCGTTGGCCAAACTTTGGAGAACACAGAACGCCGTCGGGACAAGTTCTGCTATACTCTGGTTTACGAGGTGAACACGCTCCTCGACAACGCGGAGTTGGCTTCCTACTAAGCGCTAAGGCACACTCTGCGCCTATGAAGTGGGAACCTATAAGTGAGAGGATAATCGTTGCCAGATTTAGAACACGGGTCCGAAACCTTACTATAATCCAATGTTATGCGCCAACCGATGCTGCCGATCTGCAAGACAAAGAGAACTTCTACAGTCAACTCAATGCCGGCGTAGATATAATTCCGAAGGGTGATATCAAGATCTGTTTGGGCGACTTCAATGCGAAGATCGGATCCGACAACTCGAACCATGAGCGCATTATGGGACGCCATGGTCTCGGAGAAATGAGCGAAAACGGAGAGCTGTTCGCAGAATTTTGTGGTAATAACGACATGGTGCTCTGGGGATCGCTCTTCCCTCATCGACCGGTTCACAAGGTCTCGTGGGTCTCCCGTGACGGCTTTACAGAAATTCAAATCGACCACATCTGCATCAGCCGAAGATGGAACCGGAGCCTTCTTGATGTACGGAATAAACGTAGTGCCGATATCGCGTCTGATCATCACCTTCTCATCGGCGAAACACACCTGCGCATTGCGCGGATTCGTCGGCAGGAAGAATGAGTTAGACGACGATTCAACACACGCCGACTGGAAGATGCCACGGTGAAACGGTCCTTCGTTGAAGAACTGGAGACGCGTTATGTAGATATTCTGAAAGGTGGCAGCGTGGAAGACCAATGGACCGCCATCAAGAATCAATCTGGGCGAACTGCGCACCCAGAGAAAGCAATGGATGACCGATGAGACCTGGAGGAAGATAGAGGAGCGAAGAGAAGCCAAAGCCGCGACAGAGCGATCAAAAACCAGAGGAGCCAAAGTCTTAGCCCGTCAACTATACGCGGCTCTTGAGAAGGAAGTAAAACGCTCATGTCGACAGGACAAGCGAGCGTGGGCAACCGAGGACATTCGCCTCCTCTACGATATCTCACGACGCTTAAGCGGGGCGAAGATGAATGCAATGATGCCTGTGAAAGACGCGAATGATCAGTTATTGACCGACCCAACTGACCAGCTGAAACGCTGGTTCGAGCACTTTGAACAACTTTTTCAAGTGCCAGCCAGGCCATCACCACCTCGGCATGATCTGCCTAGCGAAGCTCCATCACTGCTAGAGATTCAAACAGCCATCCAAAGCATGAAATCGAATAAAGCCCCAGGGGTCGACCGCATATTAGCCGAGATGCTCAAAGCTAACCCCATGACATCCGCTCAACTACTGCATCATTTATTTCGTAATATCTGGGACACCGCAACTTTCCCGGTCGACTGGATGCAAGGTATGAAGTGAAGGTGCCCAAAAAGGGTGACCTGACTGAATGCGATAACTGGCGAGGCATTATGTTGCTGTGTACCGTTCTCAAAGTTCTGTGCAAAATTATCCTAGCCCGGATTCAGGAGAAGATCGATGCGACTCTCCGGCGGCAGCAAGCTGGATTCCGTGCCGGAAGATCCTGTGTGATATTGTCACGCTCTGCATCAGGTCAACGAATTCCAAGAGTCCCTTTATTTGGTATTCATTGACTACGAAAAAGCTTCCGACCGTTTCAATCACGAGAATATGTGGGGCGCCCTGAGACGCAAGGGAGTTCCTGAGAAAATCATCGGCCTCATCGAGGCACAGTACGAGGCCTTCTCGTGTAGAGTGCTGCACAATGGGGTCTTGTCCGACTCTATCCGGGTCGTAGCTGGTGTGAGGCAAGGATGTATTCTATCACCGTTACTGTTCCTCATCGTAATCGACGAGATTCTGGTAGATGCGATTGACCGTGAACCAAACCGCGGGCTGTTATGGAAGCCTATAACCATGGAGCACCTAAATGACTTCGAATTTGCGGATGATGTTGCACTCCTCGCGCAACGGTGCTCTGATATGCAGAGTAAGCTCAACGACCTTGCCGAGCAGGTTTAGTCATCAACGTCAACAAAACCAAATCGTTGGATGTAAACACGGTGACTCCTTCCAGTTTCACAGTAACCGGGCAACCAGTGGAGAATGTTGAAAGCTTCCAATATCTTGGTAGCCAAATGGCGTCAGACGGCGGTACCAAGATCGACATAGGCGAACGGATCAAGAAAGCAAGGGCTGCCTTTGCGAGTTTAAGGACATAGTTGGAAGAGTACCAAGATGGCAGCCAATATGGCACCGGACCTTCCACGGGCCAACCCCACACCTCCCGCACTCCTCTCCCACCAACATTCGAATGCATCGAACAGCATCGAACAAAAGTTAATTATTCAAATTACTAACCTGTTCACAGCATATTTCCTTACTTCCCGTGATAATGAACATGTTTCTTCAATGAATCCTATGTATTCCGGCTCGAATTGTAGCACAAATTAGCAGTTTCGTGCCAATTTAATAGCCGTCCGCGATTTGTTGGGTTAATCACTGCACTTCACTTCTTCTCAAAGGGCATTGGAAAAATCAAGTTTTTACTCACTTCTCCGCACATGAGCAGCCCGAAATGTTGATAGAATGCAAATTAAACACCACTTTTTGAAATCAGTCACTTATTTGAACCGAAAACTTAAACTTATTTGAAACCGAAAAGTATAAACTGCTAGATTTGCCCGAAAAAAACGATTAAAAACTGATCGCGGAGCGAATGTAAACACCGCGGTGCACCTAGAGATGTCGTAGAATCCCGATTAATCGATTAGTTACTAATCGATTACTCTTGATTCTTGTCGATTATTGAATCGATTAATCATTGTATAGTAATCGATTCAAAATTAATCGTTTATCACAACGATGAATCGATTAATCGAAATAATCAATTAATTTTCGACATCCTTATGATGTCGTAAAATTCTGATTAATCGATTAGTAACTAATCGATTACTCACGATTCATCTCGATTATTGAATCGATTAATCGTTGGGTAATAATCGATTCAAAATTAATCGATTATCACAACGATGAATCGATTAATCGAATCCGTTCGGGATTCGATCCGGAATCCGTTCGGGATTCGATCCGGAATCCGTTCGGTATTCTATCTGGAAGCCGTTCGGGATTCTATCCGGAATCCGTTCGGGATTCCATCCGGAATCCGTTCGGAATTCCATCCGGAATCCGTTCGGGATTCCATCCGGATTCTGTTTGGGATTCGATACGGATTCTGTTCGGGATTCGATTCGGAATCCGTTCGGGATTCGATCCGGAATCCGTTCGGGATTCGATCCGGAATCCGTTCGGTATTCTATCTTGAAACCGTTCGGGATTCTATCCGGAATCCGTTCGGGATTCCATCCGGAATCCGTTCGGAATTCCATCCGGAATCCGTTCGGAATTCCATCCGGAATCCGTTCGGGATTCCATCCGGATTCTGTTTGGGATTCGATACGGATTCTGTTCGGGATTCGATTCGGAATCCGTTCGGGATTCGATCCGGAATCCGTTCGGGATTCGATCCGGAATCCGTTCGGTATTCTATCTGGAAACCGTTCGGGATTCTATCCGGAATCCGTTCGGGATTCCATCCGGAATCCGTTCGGAATTCCATCCGGAATCCGTTCGGAATTCCATCCGGAATCCGTTCGGGATTCCATCCGGAATCCGTTCGGGATTCCATTCGGAATCCGTTCGGGATTCCATCCGGAACCCGTTCGGGATTCCATCCGGAATCCGTTCGGGATTCCATCCGGAATCCGTTCGGGATTCCATCCGGAATCCGTTCGGGATTCCATCCGGAATCCGTTCGGGATTCCATCCGAAATTCGTTCGGGATTCCACCCGGAATCCGTTCTGGATTCCATTCGGAATCTGTTCTGGATTCCTTTCAGAATCTGTTCTGGATTCCATTCGGAATCCGTTCGGGACTCCATCCGGAATCCTTTCGTGACTTCATCCGGAATTCGTTCGTGATTCCATTCGGAATACGTTCGTGATTCCATCCGGAATTCGATCGTGATTTTATCCGGAATCCGTTCGGGTTTTCATCCGTAATCCGTTCGGGATTCTATCCGGAATCCGTTCGGGATTCCATCCGGAATCCGTTCGGGATTCTATCCGGAATCCGTTCGGGATTCCATTCGGAATCCGTTCGGCATTCCATCCGGAATCCGTTCGGGATTCCATCCGGAATCCGTTCGGGATTCCATCCGGAATCCGTTCGGGATTCCATCCGGAATCCGTTCGGGATTCCATCCGGAATCCGTTCGGGATTCCATCCGGAATCCGTTCGGGATTCCATCCGGAATCCGTTCGGGATTCCATCCGGAATCCGTTCGGGATTCCACCCGGAATCCGTTCGGGATTCCACCCGGAATCCGTTCTGGATTCCATTCGGAATCTGTTCTGGATTCCATTCGGAATCTGTTCTGGATTCCATTCGGAATCTGTTCTGGATTCCTTCCGGAATCCGTTCGGGATTCCATCCGGAATCCGTTCGGGATTCCATCCGGAGTCCGTTCGGGATTCCATCCGGAGCCCGTTCGGGATTCAATGTGATGAGTTGGGGATATCTATTGGGAAATTCTGCTGCCTTCTTGGAATTTGAAACGGCGTGGAAAATTATAGATTAGCGGCGTGACAAATAATACCGGAAGGATGACATCCCTGGTTCTCACTATTTCTAAGTTCTTACTTCTGTTCACTCACAGCTTAATTTATTATATTTCTCACATCTCAATTCTCACTACTATTCAGTATTAACTGCTCGTGTCTCTTTTGCCACTTCCTTTTTATCATTTCTAATGTGAAGTGGAAAATATTCAACAATGTGGCTAAACAAGGCAGTTGGCCAAATGGCGTTCGACCAAACGACATTCGACACGGCCTGACAGCGACGGACTTTATCATCGATGAAAGAGTTTTTTTTTTTTTGCTGTGTTAGTTATAAAGTGTATATTTTATGGGCTCAAATATTATTTTTAATTATATGTAAACAACGATCATGATAAAATTGCACCCATCGGGTAGGAAAGGTAGTTTTGCGGTGCTTCCGTAGGAAGTTAGTTTTAGATTTTCATGTTGAACAAATTTTGCGTTTTAAAATGCAGCAACTTGCCAGAAATGACAATCAGATCCCCATCATAGTTTTGAATATTTAATAAGAAAAGCGAGTTGACGATCTACAAAATGTAGGTTAAGATTCTAAACCAAAATCATATTCAAAACACTTGAGAATGTGATCAGTGTTTAATTTCTGTTCAACAGGTCTAAACTAAAAATTCATGCAACTTCATTTAGGTTATAGCTTTATACTGATGCATATATTTATTATGGTAATTATTTGAATTACCAAAACCCAACAGCCCATTTGAACGGAAACAAAAGCAATTTTGACACGTGATATTTGCAAGACAATAAAACCATCGAAATTGCACCATGTTAACTAATGGGAAACCGTCACTCCAACAAATACCCGTGTTGGCGGTTCAACAATCTCTCAGGAATTTCACGACAACCGCATGCATTGACACTGTCCTCGGCTCGTTCATCGAGAGGAAGCGCACGGGATTCCAGAAGTCAGCCACCGACCGACCGACCGCCAATAGCCACCGCGGCAAAACCAACCAACGAATGCGACTAACGAGAGATAGTAGGAAGATGATGGGGCTCAATGAGGTCTCGTTGTACGCGTTGTTGTATTACAACACTCCACTCGCATCCGGACCCCGGAGGAGATGCAAACAACAGCAGCATCCACCACCAAATATGACGAGTTCACACACGAAATTCCTCCGGTTCGAAATCCAGTTTGGCGCGAAGAACCAAGAAGACGACGCATCCTACACAGCCACTTTCGTCCGGGCTGTTGTTTGCGCATCGCAAAGGGCTCCTCTTGGGCGCAGTGGCGTTTTGTGGGTGGAATCTCAATAAAATCAACTATGTCATTAGTTTAGTAGATGAAACTCTGTGGTGAAGTTTGGAATTAGGGTTTGGATTATAAAAAGCTAGTTTCAGTTAATTTTAGTCTAATTGTTGACCATGTAGTTTTTTGTTTCGGGATAACTTAATCCAGCAAATTATTTCGAATTTATGCACATCTTTATTTTTAAACAAGTACATAATTTATTCGTAGTATTCAATTGTCTGATTCTGGAGGTATTATTCGATATTCGGTCACTATGTCCTGCGGTCTTCATCGGGATGACGGCAACGACGATGATGATCATAAGCACAATCCAACAACGCCATGCTGCTGCTGCTGCTGCAGCACGTTAAAGAGAGCGAGAAAAATGAGATTTCTCAAATCGATTAAATCTGATGCTGACGAGACGACTGTTGTCGCCGCGTCCCGTGTACCCCTTCCCACGCCACGGCAAGATCGATAAGGTGCTGCCCCTCTGTGAGCAGATCGGACCGCCAGGTAAGAGGCCGATCAGCTCCGTTCGTGGTAGGTGGAATGCACCCGGGGGAGATCGGAGGTTGTTGTTGTGGTGTTGGACGCTGTTGTTGTCGGAAAGGTCGATGTTTATGATTGTTTGAAGTGACCGACGCGAATCGAACGCCAAATCCGAGAATTGGACTCCATCGGCCATCCTGTGTGGAATGATGAGGTTGTTGCGGGTTGTAGTCAAGGTTGGATCATGTTGGTTATGTACCATGGGTTACGTCTACTTGATAAGAAAATTATTTTGAGCTTTTAGTGGAATGTCTTCACTTGTCATAAGACGAGTTAATACAATCCCATTGAATTCCACCACTTAATTGTATCTTGACAGATACGTATTTCCACCTCAACAGTAAGTCAAGTCGACTCGAAAGTCGAGTCAAGTACGAGACACTGAAGACGGCCTTACTGTTGAGGTCGAAATACGTATCTGTCAAGATACAATTAAGTGGTGGAATTCAATGGGATTGTATTAACTCGTCTTATGACAAGTACGTCTACTTGTCAATGTTTAATTTTCTACAAATTATGGAAGCTTGCTCATATACGCACAGAAGCTTTAGTTTCTTCTCAAATATTTTTCGAACAAATGCAGGTTTTTGTTTACTCGGGCATTAATCAGTTATCATCCAGAAGACGGAGCATTATTTTAAGAACCCTCCAGAAAAAGGAGAGATTGCTCCTTACGACTGTCTTAGAGTGCCGCTGAGTCGAGAGCCTTCCATTGAATAGGTACTACATCAACACTTCCTTTCGCTCCTTTGAACGGGGATGATAGGCACGGTAAGGAGTAGTAATCATCATGCTTTTCTTAATTTTTGTCTTCGATTTAAATTCATACTTTTATTAAAAATATTGCAAATGGTAGATTTTTTTTTATTATTTTGCTATCTTTATGAACTGACATTTTAATTTTGAGAAAGGCCTCCGGGCATAATACGAACACCAAAGTATTGGCCTTAAGAACAAACTGCAAAAATCAGATTTGCGATTGAATGTTGAAAAAAAAAACATCAATGAATTTTGAATTCGCATTCGCGCTTCAACCCTGCGCCCCGAAATTGGTTCAACGAGGGTCCTACCGAATCAAAAAGAAGACGCCGCCGCCAAATCCAGCAACCGTCAAATGAAAAAAAGCAATCCATGGCGGGAGAGAAGGTAAAGGGTATCCGGAGTCTGAGTTTGTTCGCGCCATGAGCTCTGCTGCAACTCATCCACTACTGATGATGGTGAATGAATGTGTGAAACGACACGCGGATGTCTGTCTACCGGAGAAAAAACCCTCCACACCCAAACCCAACGGGTTCTCTCCATTCCTTCAAAAGAAGTCGCATCGACGATGATGATGCCCAAAATGTTGCTGCATTGGACCAAACAGAAAAGAAAAACAACAAGGAACAAATTTCCAAGAAATTGGGAATCGAAAACAGAAACTCAAAAACAACATCCAATGCCTCCATACACAACACTGTAGAGGTCCATCCAATGCGCGTACGGTTCGAGACCCAGGCGAGGAGGCGGCGAGACACATACCACAGGAAGAACGGGGAAGAAAGGCGCAGTGTGCAGACACATCGAAAAGAATCGTTCGGTGGTTGTTGTTGCATTGCAGCAACAACAGCAGCAGCAGTAGCAGCGCCTTTTTGTTCCCACAAATTCCCATCCGTGCGTTCCTTTCCGGAGGCTGGGTGAGGCTCAAGTCTGCTGGTTGGTTGATCTTTCGCCAAAGGAATTGCACTCTCGATCATCGGTCGGTGGTGGTGGTCGTTGGTCGTTGGTATTGGGTGCGTGCGTGTGTTATGGCTGGAAGGTGCATTTAGTTTCCAAATGTGCAATGGTGAGCGTAATTTTGTTTTGATGGTGTAGAACCTCGTGATTTTGGGAATTCGGGATGCATTTTTTTTAACATGTGCAGCACTGAGTAATATCATTCATGCCAATTGGATGGTTAATTGTAACAGGCGATGGTTCATTGACACTCTTCAAAATATCTTATAATTTGAACAATATGTATTAATCGTACAGTATTTGTTAAAGCTTGAATTATGGCGATAGTCAAAAATAAATAAATGGAATTGTTTAAAAAACAAAAAAAAACTTTCTAGGAGCACTTTTTAGAATCGCTTCTCGATCAACTGCCAAGTAATATATTGGAATTCTTTTGAAAGATTTTCCTAAAGCAGTTTTTTTGTACAAATTACATGGAATGTATGAAACAAATCTTGAAGATATTTCTAAATAGTCTTCTGGAGAAGAACCTTCGACTGAGTACTTCTGGGTAAAGCGGTAAGAAGAAGCCGTTTAAAACTTTCGAATAAACTCATTATGTGTTTTCTTGTCCAAGTTCTGCGAATGAAGAGTGAAGTTTTTGCCGTAATGTATATTTTTCTGGTCGAACTGAAGGGCTATGAAGATATTTTAAAAGAAATCATTTAGATCCACTTCTTTAGTAGCACAAGGGCCATTGTTCACTACATTCATGCCACATAATTTTAGAAAGATTGCTTGAAAAAACGATTAAACAAATTATGGAGAAACTCCAAAGGAAAATAGTGAGGAACATATGTACCTTTCTTAAGGCTCAAGACTCCATCACAATGTTTTGAAAATTAATGACTGAATCACTTGTTTGTAATAGTGATGCAGTTGGTACGAAAAAGTGCAGCAGCGATAAATAAAATGTTGTTTACAACTGGGGTGGGTGGAAATGGAATTGGTAAAATATGCCAGCTGATGCATAATGTTGCCAGACTTCACGAAATGTTTATTTTATATCATAACACATGTTCACGGTGTTTCAAATATATAGGTTTTTACCGGTTAAATTTTTTTATACACCACTTGGAATGTAACAGAAGCTTACATAACATGTTTAAATATTTATTTTTCGTTTATTTGTTCAATCCGACAAACAGCAATGATTTTTTCCAATAAATAAATCTGGCAACGGTGAAGAGATGATTATTTTCTTGTGTATGCACACCTTTGTTTGCTTGTAGCGTGTACGTGGCTGGCGTATACGTTGTATTGTTCTGATTGAATGATGTTGCATCGCGTAGATTTTGTTCTCACCATTTCACTTATTGCGCTAGTGAATTTGAGTCTTCCGCATTTTATTGCATTTACAATACGGTCGTCAAATTTGTCTCTCACTTCGATTTTTGGAAAGCAGTTTTCAACAGTTTTTGGGCGTGAAGTGAATTAATTGGCAGTCCACATTGAAGAAAAATGTGAAACTCAGTTAGTGAATATATTTTAGGAGTGATCAAATCAAAAACAATGGGAAAAAGATCAAGTTGAAAATCAAGTGAGTGTGTATGTGTTTGATCGAACGTTTGAACGTAAGTATGCGTTCGATGAACATACGAATATCAGCCAAGGAAAAACGCAGTTTTCATCGTTTTTCAACAATTCCTCAGTAATTGCTAGTTTGATAAGTGAAAAATTAATATGGAAATGCAATGAATATATTATGATGGAAGTAAGTCCGTAAATTGCCCCAAAATATTGATTTAGTTCAAAACTTTATTAGTATTAGTGCGGATTCGAATAAAATCATCGTCATCATCGGATTGATTACGGTTTATAGAGCCTTAATCGAAGCCCGCCGCATTCAGCATGGGCAAGCATCTTACCGCTATGTTAAGGCTCTATAAACCGTAATCAATCCGATGATGACGATGATTTTATTCGAATCCGCACTAATACTAATAAAGTTTTGAACTAAATCAATATTTTGGGGCAATTTACGGACTTACTCTCCATCATAATATATTCATTGCATTTCCATATTAATTTTTCACTTATCAAAACTAGCAATTACTGAGGAATTGCTGGAAAAACGATGAAAACTGCGTTTTTCCTTGGCCGATATTCGTATGTTCATCGAACGCATACTTACGTTCAAACGTTCGGATCAAACACATACACACTCACTTGATTTTCAACTTGATCTTTTCCCATTGTTTCCTTGATTTGATCACTCCTAAAATATATTCACTAACTGAGTTTCACATTTTTCTTCAATGTGGACTGCCAATTAATTCACTTCACGCCCAAAAACTGTTGAAAACTGCTTTCCAAAAATCGAAGTGAGAGACAAATTTGACGACCGTATTGTAAATGCAATAAAATGCGGAAGACTCAAATTCACTAGCGCAATTAGTGAAATGGTGAGAACAAAATCTACGCGATGCAACATCATTCAATCAGAACAATACAACGTATACGCCAGCCACGTACACGCTACAAGCAAACAAAGGTGTGCATACACAAGAAAATAATCATCTCTTCACCGTTGCCAGATTTATTTATTGGAAAAAATCATTGCTGTTTGTCGGATTGAACAAATAAACGAAAAATAAATATTTAAACATGTTATGTAAGCTTCTGTTACATTCCAAGTGGTGTATAAAAAATTGAACCAGTAAAACCTATATATTTGAAACACCGTGAACATGTGTTATGATATAAAATAAACATTTCGTGAAGTCTGGCAACATTATGCATCAGCTGGCATATTTTTACCACCCCAGTTGTAAACAACATTTTATTTATCGCTGCTGCACTTTTTCGTACCAACTGCATCACTATTACAAACAAGTGATTCAGTCATTAATTTTCAAAACATTGTGATGGAGTCTTGAGCCTTAATGGTTCGGTTTAGGATATGTTCAAGTTTAGGATATGTTTTTATACAAATACTGTATTAAAATAACACATAATTGTAACATTTTAATATAATGATTGTATTGACATTTTTCGGAATTGTATGTGCCAAAATTTTATACTTACTTTTGTACTTACTGTTATCTGTTTTAATACGATATTTGTATAAATAGCTTACAGAATTATATATGCCAAGATTTTATACAATGATTGCTTGATTTGTTTTTTGAGTCTAGGAATCTAATTTTTACACAGTCAGTTATATCAGTCAGCGTGCTCAGCAGATCAACCTAATTATTAACCGTTCTGGAGCTTTGGAGCTTGGAGATGATCACCTTCGAAACCAACCTAGGATTGATTGAGTTGCGTTTTTGAAATCTACTCCATTGACTTCGGCTAAACAGGTGGAATAGGTGGGTCATCTAAAAGCAATTTACAATCGTTTATACTCTTGCGACCATCATTCATAAGTATTCACAAGAAAAGAGAGAACTAGAACAAAGTGTTCTAGCTTACTCCGTAACACACCACGTAAAGATGTCTAAGAGGATTCCCTGAAGAATCTTCAATACAACAATTCGTCCGTACTTAGCTTTGAAGAGTTTCAATGATTCTTCAAAAACATCCATAGTAATTTTTTATGAAACTTTCGAGAAAAAAAACATTTGAAGAGACTATTGGAAAAAGAGCTGTAGAAGCTGCATTTGGGTAATCCATTGTGATTTCTTTGGCGAAATTACTAAGTGTAAATATTTCCAGTAGAACTTCAGAGCTGTTACAAGCAGCGCAAAAATCTTGACAATCACAATATATTAATACAGTTTTACAGCTTGTCCGGTATTGTTATGCTGTGAATAACCTTAAAGGTTTGCTTACTGTTGAAAATTAGTGTATAATTGATATCAATCATCTAAATACCACATGGACTACAGATTTTAGTATCTTCATCCGTTTAAGATGGAAAGAAGAATCATTTTATTTTTTTTAAATCAAGGAGCACATTTTTTTTGTAAAAAGTGTAGGACAACACTGAAGCCAATAAAACCAAATAAAATTGTCCCACCATTAGATCCTTGGGCACAACCGCCTGCAGGCGTATATCACTTTGAATCTAATCTCAAAAGTTTTTGAATGACTCAAACAATTCATTTTGTTACCCTATCAAACCTCTCCTTCCCAAACGCCGGTAGGTGTGAGGGAGTTCTGCAAGTAGTTTGAAGTATTATAATCAGGCTTGTAAAATGTCATCTGCCTGTCATTTGACTAATTTGTTCATAACTTTCTTTAGAAGCCAAATCTATTCCATAATTTTAAATATACTCATAACGCTTGAGTAGGGCTATATTTTTGTCCAAGGGTACATTGCTCTAAATATAACATCTGAGGCTGGAGAGTGAAAACTCTCCAAAATGTCACGTGTCATTTGACATAATGTCATTTGAATGACATTTTGCCTCCCACGCCCCAGATTACATATTTACAGCAATGTCTTGTTCGTCAAAGTTGTAGGCACATTTAAGCGCTATAAGTTCGTCATACCTCATGAATCGATAGCTACCTTCTAAAAAAAGTTCTGGGAAAATTAAATAAACGAATGCAAATGACATTTTACAACACTGATTATAATGCATTTATCCTAAAGACAGAACTTCCTTACACCCACCTTCTTTACAATTTGGATGAATTCCTGTTTGGAATTCAAATGTACTTCTATTCTATTTGGAATAATTCCTGTACGGAATTTGGCTGAATTCCTATTCGGAATGCAGATGGATTCCTATTTGAAATTCGGATGAATTCCTGTTCCAAGTTCAGATGAATTCCCATTCGGAATTCGGTTGAATTCCTTTTCTGAATATGGATGAATTTCTATTCGGAATTCGGATGAATTCCTGTTCAAAATTCTAATTAATTCCTATTCGGAACTCAGAACTATTCGGAATTCGGATGAATTCCTACTCGAATTTCAGAAGAGTTCCTTTTTGGAATTCGAATGAATTCCTGTTCGGACCTCGGAGTTCGGATGAATTCCTATTCGGAACTCGTAACCATTCGGAATTCGGATGAATTCCTGTTCGGAGTTCAGATGAATTCACATTCGGAATTGGGATGAATTCTTAATCTGAATTCGGATGAATTTCTATTTGGAATTCGGAGGAATTGTTATTTTGAATTCGCATGTACTTCTGTTCGGAATTGAAATGAATTCCCATTCTAAAAAAAAGACAGGAACACCGTCTTCGACCAGAGGTCGTACAGACTGAACACTTAACACCTAGCATTAGACAACGGACACATAACACCCAGTGGACCAGTGAAAGATTTTTCGATCACGAAAAGTTTCCTCCTTACCGGGGCGGGAATCGAACCCACACTCCATAGCGCATGCGTCTAGACGACTGACGTCACTAACCGCACGGCTACGAAGCCCACTCGGAATACGGATGAATTTTTTTTGGAAATCAGATAAATTACTTTTTAAATAAATTCCTATCAGGATTTTAGATTAATTAATTTTCGACTTTTTAACGATTTTTTTTATTTTAACGACTTTTTTGGATTTCGTATGAATTTCCCTTTGGAATTGGGATGATTTTTTCAGTAACTCGAGAAGGAGTCTCGGAAATCCGAGGAATCCCTTCCAGGATCTAAGACAATTTATAATGATTTTTATTTCAAAAGTCAGATGACTTTTCTTTTAGGAATCAGATGACATTCGTTACGAAATTCAGATGAATTCCTGTTCGGAATCCGGATTAATTTCTTAATCGGAAGAATGAACTTCTTTTCGGAATTATTTCTATTCGGAATTAAAATAAAGCTATATCCATTTTGAATCCGGAATAATTTATTGTATTGCAGCGGCATGGAAAGTGACCGCTGCAAGAATTCTTTTACAGCGGTTTGTCTACCTAGGCGCCCACTTGCTGTGGTATAAATTGCACGATGTTTCGTGCAGCGAGTCAAAAATTATTCCAGATGGAAGCCGAAAGGACAGAAAAAAATCTGCACACCCACGTTGATAATCCTGCTCATCGACGATGGAACCTACGTCAAAATGAATTTCGGACAGCTTCCTAGCCAAAAATTCTACATGGCGACGGCACGAGGAGTAGTTCCTGCAAAGTTTAACCCTTTTGTTACCGACAGGGTACCCGGGTACCTTTTTCGTTTTCAAGTGAATTTTTTTAGGGTTCTGAACATCGCAGGAAATTGAAACTCCGTGACATCTTCAAACTCGGCAAAATTAAGGTTTGGGTGGTACGAAAATGAAAATCCAGTAAGGGGGGGCTTGGGGAGGGGCTTCTGAATATTTTTACCCCGTAACGTACCGACAGGGTACCCGGGTACCCACGTTTTGGTATGACCATAACTTCGTCAGTTTTCAACCGATTTCGACGATTCCGTTTGCTATGGATTAAGAAATTCATCCTCTATCCGTTCCATGTCACATAGGACCGATCCGGATTATCTGGTTACCGGAGTTCCGGATTTGCTAGACCATGTCTCAAAAATGGAGAAGATGATCTTATAGAATCCAAATGATGATTTCTTGTACCCTGAGCTACCAGTTTCGCAGAAAATTCGAGGATTATGACTTCCCAACGTATTAGGACCACGTGATCATATGGACTCGGAACGGACATCCCGGAATAGGTTCCCGTGGGCCCTATAGTGGCCGCAAATTTATTCCTGGCAATATGGGTATCAAAATTCTTGAAATTGTTCCGAAAACATGTTTTCCATGTAGTTGAGACCATAGGATGGATATGAACCGGAACGGTCATTCTGGAACAGGTTCCCGGAGGGCCCGTAGTGGCCAAAAACTCATTTTGAATAAACCCTGGCAATATGGGTATCAAAATTCTTGGAATTTTTCCGGAGACATGTTATTCATGTAGTTCAGACCATAGGATGGATATGAACCGGAACGGTAATTCTATAACAGGTTCCCGGAGGGCCCGTAGGGGCCAAAAACTCATTTAGAATAAACCCTATCAATATGGGTATCAAAATTCTTGGAATTGTTCTGGAAACATATTTTCAATATAGTTAAGACCATAGGATGGATATCAACCGGAACGGTCATTCTGGAATAGGTTCCTCGAGGGTCCGCAGGGGCCAACCACTCATTTAGAATAAACCCTGGCAATATGGGTATCAACATTTTTGGAATTGTTCCGGAAACATGTTTTCCATGTACTTGAGACCATAGATTGGATATGACCCGGAACGGTCATTCTGGAACAGGTTCCCGGAGGGGAGGGTCTAAAGTGATCATTAATTCATTTGGTAGAATCCCTGGCAATATGGGTATCAAAATTCTTGGAATTGTTCCGGAAACACGTTTCCATGTAGTTGAGACCATAGGATGGATATGAACCGGAACGGTCATTCTGGAACAAGTTCCCGGAAGGCCAGCAGGGGCCAAAAACTCATTTAGAATAAACCCTGGCAATATGGGTATCAAAATTCTTGGAATTTTTCCTGATACATGTTATTCATAAAGTTGAAACCATAGGATGGATATCAACCAGAACTGTCATGCTAGAACAAGTTCCCGAAAGGCCTTTAGTGGCCACAAACTCATTTAGAAGACACCCTGGCATCAAAGTTCTTGAAATTTTTTCGAAACATGTTTTTCCAAGAAGATGGGACTGATGTTGAGTCATCAGGCTGAATGGCTGTTAGGCCGAATGGTTTTTGGGTCGAATGAGAAGTGAGGAGTGAATAGTGAGAAGTGAGCAGTGAGAAATTGAAAGTAAAAGTGAAAAGTGAAATGAGAGAAATGAGAAGAGAGAAGTGAAAAATTACACAGTGTTGACCTGATTTTGTCCCTCTCCGATTTAATATACCTCCGACTCTATCACATTTTCGACCCGATCTCACCACTTTCCGCTTTGTCACGTTTTGACCCATTTTCATCCATAAATTTTTTGAAAATTTCAGTCTTTCTTTTATTTTGTAAATTATTCAGCAAACACCAATGATACTTACAGCGTCTGTGGTTCATTATAAATCATTTCTGAGTACCTGTCAAAATTTTTAAGTCTTTTGACAAGAAATAACGGGAAAAGAAGAGAGCAAGTGTTTCTTCTAAATGAGGGTCCCTCGAAACCTGTTTGAGAATGACTGGTCCATTGTCAAACCATCTTATGGCCTAATAACCCAAAAGATCATGCTTCCGAAACAATTTCATGAATTTTGATACCCACATTGCCTGGGCTTCTTCAAAATAAGTTTGTGGCCACTTTAGGCCCCACGGGAACCTGTTCCAGGATGACCGGTCCGTTATCAAACCATCCAACGGTCAAATTACTTATCAGATCATGCTTCCGATACAATTTCATGAATTTTGATACCCACACACCACAATTTCATCTCTCGTTCCAGCAAAACAGTTTGCTGGTTGTAATTCAGCAATCAACTTGTTTGCTGAAATCCAGCAATCGTATTGAAAATCAATATATATTTATAAATGTCATCCCTAGCAGCACAATTCACGTTGATTTGGTTGAAATGACTCATATATGACCAAATTTAGTCGTATATGAGTATAATAGACTGATTTACAACATGTGTGTTGCTCGGGATGTTTTTGCTGAATATCCAGCACTCATGTTTGTCTGTCAAATTGAAGTCATGTGTTAGAGACAAAAAATCGCGATAAGAACACGTCCACCATAATTTCTCCATATCCGCGACTTTGTGTGTAAGCTGTTTCCTTTAATTTAAACATCGATCCCGAAATGCAGGATTATACAGGTGCTGGATACTGGATACATCTGAATCAAAAGAACCAATAAAGGTATCGTTAAGCGAATAATAGAAATTGTTATTATATTTATCAATACTTTTCATTATAGCCGAAGGATGAGGAATGGTATATGTGTTGGGCCACAAATCCACTTACAAATTTGATACTGCACATACTATTTTTTTATCTGTTCTCAATGGTACTATTTAGAGCATTAATAAGCAATTCACCACCGAGTCCAAATTTATAGTTAAATCGCTTTGATAGAAAATAAAAATGGATGCATATGAATACAACAAAGTTAAGCAGTTATCTCATTCTTTTAATTGAAATATTCTTAATTTAAATCACTTTCCAATTTATAATGAAACCAAATTGCTGGAAATACAGCAAATTATTTTGATTTCGGTTTTGCTGACCATCCAGCAAACAATGATCGGCATTGCTGAAAATACAGTTAAGCATCTGTCATTTTCATGATTGTTAGGTTTGCTGGAAGAACAGCAAAACATATTTTGCTGGATGGATTGCTGGTTTTACAGCTCGGCAAAATCCAGCAAAATTTTGCTGGATTCCAGCGAAAAAAATTTGGTGTGCATATTGCCAGGGTTTCTTCAGAATGAGTTTGTGGCCACTTTAGGCCCCACGGGAACCTGTTCCAGGATGACCGGTCCGTCGTCAAACCATCCTATGGTCCAATTACTTATCGGATCATGCTTCCGAAACAATTTCATGAGTTTTGATACCCATATTGCTAGGGTTTCTTCAGAATGAGTTTGTGGCCACTTTAGGCCCCATGGGAACCTGTTCCAGGATGACCGGTCCGTTGTCAAACCATCCAATGGTCCAATTACTTATCGGATCATGCTTCCGAAACAATTTCATGAATTTTGATACCCATATTGCCAGGGTTTCATCAGAATAAGTTTGTGGCCACTTTAGGCCCGACGGGAACCTGTTTCCGGAATAACCGTTCCGGGATTAATTCATAAAATGGTCCTGTAACGTAGTTAAGTTATATTCTTTAAATTTCCAACGAAGTTGATTAGTCATCACGCAAGAAATCTTCATTTGGTTGAATATATATCTTCAATTCACACATACTTTGGGACTTGGCCCAGTTAATCCGGAATTCCGGTCACCAGGTAATCCGAATCGGTTCTTTGTAACATGTATCGAATAGCGGGTAAGTTTCTGCATCCGTAGCAACCAAAATCGTCGAAATCGGTGAAAAACTGACTATGTTATGATCATTTTAAGTCCGTGGGTACCCGGGTACTCTGTCGGTAACGTAAGGGTGTTTTTTTGTCGGTAACAAAAGGGTTAAGTATGCTTTTTGGACAAACTTGCAAAAAAACAGAAGATTTCGGCAAGGGATATGCAGCTGTGGAGCAAAGACCTAAATGTTTGTGACGAATAAGACGATGGGACTAGAAGCTGTACAAGGAGTAAAGTTTTGGCCAGATTTGGCGAGTTACCACTACAGCCGGGAAGTCATCCAGTGGTACCGCGATAATAACGAAGATTTCATCGATAAAAACCAGGCATTGCAATTTATCCCATCATTCGATCTTCTGAGCAAAGATACTGATGATATGCTGGGATATCGATCTTAGTTATCTATCTGCTCAGTAAACAAAGTGCAATGTTCGCCATGGAGAAAAGTTTTTTCACTGCTTTTGTTGTAGCAACGCCCTCGCAACGTGAACAAACCCCGAACCGCGCTGGCTATCAGGATCATCATCAAATGCTCAAATGATAATATCTTTCCAGAGTGCTCTTTGATTAGGGATAATATCTTTGCACAAGCAAAGATGATATCCTGTGCTCAGATGATATTGCAATGCCTGATAAAAACATAAATCCACACAACTGCCCACAGCTCCGGCCCATCGAAACATTTTGAACAGTAATGAAGCGGAAGCTTAAGAAAAGTGGAAAAACAGCTCGGGACGCGACTCAGATGACCAAAATGTGGAACAAATATGCCAAGGAAGTTGA
This sequence comes from Armigeres subalbatus, assembly GCF_024139115.2. NCBI lineage: Eukaryota > Metazoa > Arthropoda > Insecta > Diptera > Culicidae > Armigeres > Armigeres subalbatus. The sequence goes on from NC_085140.1 coordinate 102,256,499, forward strand.
CTCCGGAGGTGTGCAACTTTTGATGAGAGGAATAAAGAAGGTGCGAATTTTCACTAGAAACAAGAAGAAATGATTTGTATCAATATTTTTTTCCTTAAAGTACAGTGAATTAGCCTTGTTTTGATGTATTAGGCTTATTTGTACGTCAATCCGTTACCGAAATAGAGATGATTTTATTATTCCGGATTCTAAATGGACATAGCTTTAAATTTCTATTCGAATTTGGATGAATTCTTATTCGAAATTCGGATAAATTCCTATTCACGCAGGAGAATGTTTTACGATTGAAACAACTATTTTAATTATTGCATCAAACAACGTGGACATTGTTGTTTCAATCTTCAAAGTTTCAACACTGATCCACTGTTTCATTCAATTCAATATTATTGTTGTTTCAATCCTGCATCGCATGATTGAAACAATACTAATATCGTTCGTTCGACAACCATTTCATAATATAGAAAAACTGTATAAGCTGATCAACGTAAATAATCCTGCCTACATGAAGTAAGCATGAAGCAGAAGTAAGGTGGATGACTCACACTTCCCATGTATTATTATTATTATTATTATTTATTCAGACTAAGGCCGAATTGGCATGTGCGGCATATTGGCTTTTAAGAGTCTTCTCCATTCGGCTCGGTTCATGGCTACACGTCGCCAACCACGCAGTCTACGGAGGGTCCCCAAGTCATTTTCCACCTGATCGATCCACCTTGCCCGCTGCGCACCTCGCCTTCTTGTGCCCGTCGGATCGTTGTCGAGAGCCATTTTCACCGGATTACTGTCCGACATTCTGGCTACGTGCTCGGCCCACCGCAGTCGTCCGATTTTTGCGGTGTGAACGATGAATAGTTCACCCAGCAGCTCATGCAACTCGTGGTTAATTCGCCTCCTCCACTTAACGTCCGCCATCTGCACCCCACCATAGATGGTACGCAGCACTTTCCTTTCGAAAACTACAAATGCGCGTTGGTCATCCACGAGCATCGTCCAGGTCTCGTGTCAGTAGAGGACTACTACTGGTCTAATGAACGTTTTGTAGATTGTCAGTTTGGTACGACTGCGAACTCTATTCGATCAGAGCGTCTTGCGCAGTCCAATGTACGTACGATTTCCAGCCACTATGCGTCTCCGAATTTCCCTGCTGGTATCATTTTCGGCAGTCACTAGTGAGCCCAAGTACACAAATTCTTCTACCACCTCGATTTCATCAGCACCGATACAATCTCGAGGTGGGTGGCTCACATTGTCTTCTCTTGAACCCCTTCCTATCATGTACTTTGTCTTGGACGTGTTGATGACTAGTCCGATTCGCTTAGCTTTCCTCTTCAGTCTGATGCAGGCTTCCTCCATCTTCTCAAAGTTACGTGCCATAATATCTATGTCGTCGGCGAAGCCAAATAGTTGGACGGACTTATTGAAAATTGTACCATTCATTGTTAATCCCTGCTCTTCGTATTACCCCTTCCAAAGCGATGTTGAATAGCAGACACGAAAGACCATCACCTTGCCGTAACCCTCTGCGCGTTTTGAAGGGACACGAGAATGCCCCTGAAACTCATCACCCGATCCATCGTCGCTTTGATCAACCGTATCAGGTTATCCGGACATCCGTGTTCGTGCAGCGACGTTCAGCAATGTGATTGCGCGGTAGTTGCTACAATCTTGCTTATCGCCCTTTTTGTAGATGGGACACACGACACCTTCCATCCACTCCTGCGGCAAAACTTCCTCCTCCCAAATCTTGGTAATGACCCAGTGCAGCGCTCTAGCCAGTGCCTCACCACCGTGTTTAAATAGCTCTCCTGGTAGTTGGTCAATCTCAGGGGCTTTATTGATCTTCAGCCGGCCAATCTCCATCCTGGAGATCCGGAGCCGGTAAAATTATGTCCTGCGCGCGTTCTCCCAGGTCCATCACCGTACCGCCATTTTCGTCTGCCACATCGCCATTCAGGTGTTCTTCGTAGTGCTGCCGCCACCTTTGAATCACCTCACGGTCGTTCGTAAAAAGGTTCCCGTTTATGTCCTTACACATATCAGGCTATGGCACGTGGCCCTTACGTGAACGGTTCAACTTCTCATAGAACTTTCGTGCCACTTCCAGCTGCTGCGCGTATCCTTGGGCTCGTCTACCGTCTTGTAGCCGCCCAATGTTAAGCCGTGGCGTTCGACTCCGACGCGTGGTGTACACGGTCGAGAGTTTTGATCGCAGACATACTGCAACGAGGTAGTGGTCGGATTCAATATTCGCACTGCGGTAAGTGCGGACGTTCGTGATGTCGGAGAAGAACTTACCGTCGAATATAACGTGGTTGGTTTGGTTTTCCGTTATTTGATTAGGTGATTTCCATGTGGCCTTGGGAATATTCTTGCGGGGAAGGACTACCATTCCGCGGGAAGCTGCAAACTTTGTGCATCGTTGGCCGTTGTCGTTCGATACGGTGTGCAGACTATCCGGTCCGATGACCGATTTATACATTTCCTCTCTTCCTACCTGAGCGTTCATTTTACCGATGACGATTTTGACGTCCCGCAGTGGGCATCCATCGTATGTCTGCCCCAGCTGTGCATAGAACGCTTCTTTCTTGTCGTCGGGTTTCCCTTCGTGTGGGCAGTGTACGTTGATGATGCTATAGTTGAAGAAACGGCCTTTTATCCTCAGCTTGCACATCCTTGCGTTGATTGGCTGCCACCCAATCACACGTTGGCGCATCTTACCCAGCACTATGAAGCCGGTTCCCAGCTCGTTGGTGGTGCCACAGCTTTGGTGGTTTTATCAACAATAAATATAGTTTTTCTTAAATCAATGCGAAAATATTGTTGATTTGAAGCAGAATCTGGTTGATGCTTCCACATTTTTTTCTCCGTGTTCGGAATGCGGATGAATTCCTATTCGTTTGAAATTCCTATTCCGAGTTTGGATGAATTCATATTCGGAATTCGAAAGTAATCCTATCCGGAATGCAGATAAATTCCTATTCATAATTTGGATGAATTCCTGTTCGTAATTCGGATGAATTCTTATTCGTAATTTGAATGAATCCCCATTTGGAATTCGAATGAATTCTCATTCAGAATTTGGATGAATTCCCATTCAGAATTTGGATTAATTCGGAATTCGGATGAACTCCTATTCGCAGTGGCGTCGCGTAACCTCACTTTTTACCTGTGCACTGACCCAAAAAGTGAAAATTTTGATGTTTGGATAGCCCAAATGGAAAATAAAATTATCAGATTCGGTTATACGAATCACAATCTAGTTATTCTAGGCATTTCCGAACACCAATTCCTTAAATTTAAACTCAGTGCACAGGTAGATTGAGGTTAGGGAAACGCCACTGCCTATTCGGAATTTGGATGAATTCCTATTCGGAATTTGGATGAATACCTATTCGTAATTCGGATGAGTTCCTATTCGGAATTCGGATAAATTTCTTTTTGGAATTCGGATGAATTCCTGTTCGGAATTCGGATGAATTCCTGTTCGGAATTCGGATGAATTCCTGCTCGAAATTTTGATGAATTCCTATTCGGAACTCGGATGAATTCCTATTATTCGGAATTCAAATAATTTTGAATTTGGATGTACTACTGTTCGGAATTGAAATCATTTCCTATTCGTAGGGATTGAATCCAAAAAAGAATGAAAATCTCTCACTTTTCATCTCTGTATACATATACGATTTTATGTAACATACCGTGAGAGACTTTTTTCGCAAGCTGTCATTATAAATAACTGATTCGGGACGCTATACCTCATAATAAATTTCTTTTAAAAAGCTCCAAACAGTGGTTCTAATGGTGCGTTTCAACTTTTTCTACACAGCTGTGCGATCCCTAACACAAAATCAGCTAGCGAGCAAAGCACACAAAATCAGCAAAGCGAGAATTATCACTTTTCCGTGGGGCTGCCTATTCGATTCTGTTTTATCGCATTTATATACAAGTTTGATAAATTTGTTATCATGGCTTGCTATGACTCGGAATAGTTTTTACCTTTCTTTTATCGCTGTTTGTTATCTATTAAGAGCGATTTCTGCAAACCCTGCCTATTCGGAATTCGAATAAATTCCTCTTCGTAATTTGGATAAATTTCTTTACGGAATGTAAATGAATTCCTATTCCGAATTCGGGTGAAATACTATTCGGAATTCGGATAAATTTCGTTTCGGAAATCAGATAACTTACTTTTTGAATAAATTCCTATCAGGAATTCGATTGAATTCGAGATAATTCCTATACGGATTTTAGATGAAATCCTTTTCGACTTTTGAAAGATTTTTTCTTCGGAATTTGGATGATTTTTTTTTGGTTACACGAGAAGGAGTCTCGGAAATCCGATGAATTCTTCCCGGGATCTAAGACGATTTACAATGAATTTTATTTCAGAAGTCAGATGACTTTCTTTTTGAGAAAAAATAGATAAAGTTCTGTACGGAATTTGAATGCAATCCTATTCTGAATCCTGATGATTTTCTATCCGAATTTGGGTGAATTCTATTAAAAATTTCAAAACTCGCATTAATCCCTATTCGGAGTTTGAATGAATTCATATTCGGAATTCGGAAGTCATGCTATTCGGAATGCAGATAAATTCCTATTCATAATTTGGATGAATTCCTACTTGGAATTCGGGTGAATATCTATTTGGAAATCGGTAGAATTCCTATTCAGATATTTTTGACATTTTCCTGGTACAATACAATTGATAAGACACGTGGAAAATGATCAAAACGCGTTCTACACGAATTCGTAAAAGCAGTTTCTTTGAGAAGAATTCCCATATAAAAATATTGGCAAACAATTAAATAAATAATTCAAATCCTTCAAAAAATTCAATTTGGACGATTTTTCAGAAAGAAGCTGCCCTTCACTAGGTCAAATTCTTGCAAAAAATCATGAAAGCATGTAAAGATCCTTCCTGTAAAAAACAGAAATGTATAAAGCAATTTCTGGCGCATGTTTTTTATTTGTTGACGAACGTTCTGAATTCCTACAGAAAACGCTTTGAAAATTTTAACGAAGTATTTTATTTATCTGGTGACTCGCTTCAAAAAGGAATTGAAGAATGTTTAATATGAAAAAGAGAGAATTGAAAATATAAAAAGTGATGCTTTTTAAGCTTTTCTATGAAGAACAAACTTGGTTCAGCTCGGCATTTTTTTATTCTTTAACCGAGATTTGCACAGCCGAGATCGGTGAAAATTTTCAAGTGAAAACTTCTAAGACCTTCGAAGAAAAAGCACAGTTGTCATTCACAAGAGCGACGGACTGCGTGAGTGATCCAGAACCATGCGAGTCCCGGAAGGTTAAAGTGACTCTTTGGAAAATCTGCCTGGAAATGCCTAGCAAATTTATTATTCAAAGTAATTTGTACATACTTAAATTTTTTCACCGATCTCGGCTGTGAAATTCTCGGTTTAAGTTCGTTTGCTGAAATATCAGCTGAATGGACGTATGATTACGGCGGCTTCTTCGAGCGCCGCAGTAAACAAATAACGTTTTCCGCTGAGATATCAGCAGAAAGTCCGAAACCGAGCACTCTGCTGTGCGGATCTCGGCAAAAGAATGAAAAAATGCCGAGCGGAACTCCAATATGATTTAAATTTATCATATTTAATTAATAAAAACAGATAACTAGCCTAAAGATGCGCCAAACAACGCATCAATTAGTTTGACAGATAAAACTTCTGAAGAAAGTTTGGTTCGGAAGTCCCGACTTCCGAATTCTAATTTGGTGCTTCGCCGACAATACTCGGATTGTAAATGATTTCTTGAAGAAATTACTTCATGGTAAGGGAGCAACAACGTTTCTTGAAAAGGTTGTAATCTGAAGAAATTGCTTGGAAATAGATTTCAGGAGAATTAAAACCATAGAAAATTCTGAAGAAAGTTCTTCAATGTGAATAAAAAAATCAAGAACGTTTTATTTCAACCTTTTTGTCTAAAAAGTCTGTAAATGGATCAATGGGACCAACCTGGTGTACTCAAATTCCGCACACTCGCTTTTGAATGGTCATTTCAACGTTTTTCACGTAATTCTTTTCGAAGGATATTGGGTTCGTTTGTTATCTTGATGCTTCGTAATCTAAAACCGATGGATATTTAAGTTTTAGGGCGTTAAAACGCCGGTATTCGGAATATGAGTCATGTTCGAAATTAAGGGCAAAACAATAGTTAACTGCTGTAAAAAGTTGAGTAGCATAAGATTGTTTTATTTAAGAACTGAATATTGGTATTGAAGTTAATTATGTAAAGCACTTTTATTTTTTCACCATAAATGATTGATAAAAAATCGTTTTCGAATTTCAAATCTTCTGAAGCCTTCGACTACTCGAAGATCATAAAATTGAATCTTTTGAATAAATAATATTGTTAATAAAACAGAATTTAGCACTCGATAAAAGTGATCTTTAATTAAAAAGTGAAATTTTTAAAACAGTTATGAACGATGAATGTTGATCGCCCCTTTAATGGTATCGCCTTCAACTACTATTATTCAACCCAAATTTCAAATGGTAAATGATGGCACTGTCATTATTTTTATACCTTCTAATAAACATGCATTCATTAGCAATCAAGCGACAATGAGGCAACCCTTCTGCCCAAGGCTAACAAACTTCCCTCCACCGACACCGGGGCTGCGGCTGGCCGTAGACATTCCAGCCAGCAGCGGTCATTGAACGTAGACGTCGCGAATTCTTTTTGTGTTTTGCCGTTGTTCAACTCTTTATCTTGTGCTCCGCACGAGAAGCAACCACGAGACGAGAGGAGGGGCAGACGGCGGCCGTTTGCTGCATCGCGCTCACAGTGCACATGCAGCTCTCCGGTCCTCACGCAGGGACACATTCCTCCGCCGTATTTCATTGCATATTAGAGTTCACAGTCTACCTAGTGGTTATGGTCAATGAAATCGAAAAGCCACCGCAAGGACCAAGGACCCGAAGTCATCATCAGCGCGCCGAAAAAAAAATAGTAATCACATACACTCGCGCCGTAATCGAAGCGAAAAACAAGCTCCGCTCCCTCTGTTCCGAAAAAAAAACCCGAGCCGAGATTCACAAATGAAAATCTTGATTGATTCACTTAACGGTTGACCATATCGTTCTGAAGTATTTTTTCTCTCCATGATTCTGACTTGTGATTGCGTGATCATAATCATAACATGGATTCAATAAAAGTGTGACGAAGAACAGCAAAAATAGCAAATTATTTCAATGGGCCTTTTCACGAGACGTTTAAAAACAGCTGATTTTATCGTCAATTGACAGTTCTTCTATGAAAGTGACAGCTTCGGACTTGCAGGCCTGTTCAGCGGTTGTAAACAAGTGCAGTCTCGGCAGTGTCACATGAAAAGGCCTATTCAAAGACCTTCTTTGTCAAATCAAAATCTTCCGCCCAAAAGGGACGTTCCGATACTTGCGATAAATCAGAATATCGATATTTTTGTTTCGATATCCGATATTTTTGTATCGATATTTTACTTCCAATATATCGGTCATATCGATATTTTTGCTTTCGATATCGATATATTGAATCAGTAAGTAACAAAGTAACACAAAAATATTGTTTGCATTTTGTGAAAGAAATTAGCTACTAAAATGGATCTGAAATGCCATATTTTTAATGGGTAAGATGATTTTTCTCGTTTGCGCGGATGGTGTGAGGTGTGTGCTTCCATCACAAATAGTTTTGGTATTTCGACACTTTGCATTGAAGCATTGTGCAATATCTGTCATGCCGTTGGTCCTTGCATCCTTACGCGAATTCAATTATATAGTTCCTATGATAAATTAGAGAAATTAACTTTAGAAATTAGGAAGATATTTGTTGAAATGAAAATTTAAAAAAAAATCCGAAATTCAAAAGAATGCCCCGTGGGAGTTGAAAAATAATTCCTATAAATAGTTCTACGGGTTTTCCTATGAAAATTTTGATTTTTTTTTTCTAATTGAAATTTTTGCGTTAATTTTGAAGAATGCCCGTAAAAAACGAAGAAAATTTTCTTCTGAAAATCCAGGGAATTTCATGTGAAACAAAACTACCATTTCTCGTGAAAGTTTAAGAGATTTTCCATTTTTCATTTTCCATTTTTAGTTAAGAACTTCCGAGGAATTTCTGAATAGAGAATTTTTTGTTGTCAGATTCCCCTTTGGCAACCGGAAATGTTCCGGATTTTCCGAATGCATTGTCAAAATGCACTTTTTGTACTGCATGTAATTTTATGTGACGTTTACTTTCATCATGTTTTATGTTTTCTCCAAAGACTAGAATTAATATGTCGACCAATACTGCTAGAAGAGTTTCCGCGTCCGATGGTCCTGGTTTTATTAAAATCGGATTCTTCTACGCAAAGCTATGCTGATTTGAGTTTCGACAAAATTTGGCCTTTCTCAACCTTTTTGTCTAACCCTTGTATATTCTAAAAATTCTCATTTCAGAAATATCATATGATTTTCGATATATCGATATTTTCATTCCAATATATCGGTTATATCGATACTTTGATTCGATTATCGTATCGAATCAAATATCGATATTTTGAAGTATCGGAACGTCCCTACGCCCAATTGATAAATAGTTTTTTATACGGAGCAAACTCCCGTAGGTTTGAAGACTTCATCACGGTTTCACAATAAATTTTGGTTATATTTTCTTTAACAAAATTATTTATCAAGATGTTGCAATTTTGAAAAAAGCTAGCTGTAATTTTTATTTGAACTTGATAATTTAGCTATAGCAAAACTTTGACAATTTGTGTTTGAAAAGCAATTAAGCCCCTCAGTTCAAAAGGTTCAAATGATGATTTTGGTGGTCACCATTATTCAAGATAACTCATGAAACACCAACATTTTATCAGTGAACCACAAATTTTCAATCAAATCTATGTTTCCAAAGCGAACATGAAGCCTTTCAGCATGCTTCGCCGGACGAGGAAGTCAAAAATGCATCTTCTACGCTGCAACTGCAGCAAACAACAGACCAGTTAATAACAGTCAGTGAACGGTCGACGGACTCTCGGCATTATACTCAGTCTCAGTCTCCGTCGTCTCAGAACGCGGCGCAAATCTCCCAGAAGCGACGGAGGAATTTCGTCCAGCCATCCAAACCAACAAAACAACAAAACCCAAAGAGAGCCGAAGGACCAACTAAATGAAAATGAATAACAAATGCAACACAAAAGCATCGCCGTTGTCGCTCGGACTCTGCAGCTAACACAGGCCGGCCATCATCCGCCGCACACCGATCCCCGATGGCTGCAATACATGTCGGGTTGCAGCAGTCAGCAATCTATGGGATCGGGCCTTTCGGTGCAGGCAGCAGACTTATACCCAGGGCAGGCGAGCGAGAACAGGGGAGGGAGCGGAAAATGAATCAATTCCTGGAAGGCGCGCTACTTGTGCGATGAGAATTCGGTCCAAAAACAGAAAGAAAGGAGAAAGAAATCACCGCCACACGGTTGCACCGAACTGTGGGGACCACCGGTGGTCAAAAGATTAGAATTAGAATAAGTCGGGATTAGGGGGTCTTGTGAGGAATTTTTCGAGACGAAAATAGCGCAATGTCAGGAAAACCTTGGATTCCGAGATTTTTGAAATATTTTTTTATAAGAAGATGCAAGATGATGAATATCTTCGACATCGATTCTATCGTTAGTTCTATCCAGTCTTGCAAAATGTCGTGACCATCACCAGATGATCAGATATGAAAACAAAAACCACCACGCTTTTAAACGATGTTCTTTACTGACAATCACTGCAAGCGCATCGTGACATGTAGAAGCTGACACGTGAGTACCTTCGGTAAGCGTGACACCCAGATTGACAACCACAAGCTGAGAGCCATAAAGAGCATCAGGTCGGTCAGCTGTCAAAAGTGCAGGTGAGCACCGTTATTGATTGATTTTGATGTCGTTTGATTGGACTGACGTCGTTTTTAATTGATAAATTGGATAAATCAATAGTTAAATTAAGGGTTCATTCACAAATTACATAACGCTAAAATGGACCTGGGGCTGAAAGCCCCACCCACCCTCTCGTAACGTATTTTTGTATGGGAGGTTCTGAAATTTGTATGGGCCGTATTTGTGAATGGCTCTAACTAAGTTTTTACCAATTTGATCCAGACTATCTTTTGAAAAAGGCCAAATTTTTTTATTGATTTTTCAAATGGATACAATCAAAAAACGACGCATCCTACAAAAAATTTTATATGGGTGACTATCGCAAAATCAGTCAAAGTTTCTAATAAAGATATCGGAAACAATTCAAATTGAGCCCTACACTGAAAAAAACATTTTCAACAGTTTCAAAAATTAAAACTCGATTTGCGAAAAAACGCTTTTTTGATTTGTATGAAATTGTGTCTCAAGATAGGTGATTATGTTCCTACCAACCGTCCATACATCGCAAGCTGGGCACTTTGAAGGAAAAAAGTTTTTCTAACAAAAACTTTTTCTTGTCGAAATTATTTTCAGTGTATTTTTATCCGTTGCGATTAGTTACGACCTAAATATTGTACTCTGCTTGACTGTACAGGAATATTTAAATATATGTATGTATATGTTAAATCCACTGGCACTCCTTGGCACTGAGAAAAAAAAAATCAATTCCGACAAGAAAATTTTTGTTAGAAAACTTTTTCCCTTAAAAGTGTCAAGCTTGCGATGTATGGACGGTTGGTAGGAACATAATCACCTATCTTGAGACACAATTTCATACAAATCAAAAAGCGTTTTTCGCAAATCGAGTTTTAATTTTGAAACTGTTGAAACTGATTTTTTTTTCAGTGTAGGGCTCAATTTTATTTGTTTCCAATATCTTTACTAGAAACTTTGACTGATTCTGCGATAGTCACCCATACAACATTTTTTGTAGGATGCGTCGTTTTTTGCATCCATTTGAAAAAAATCAATAAAAAAATTGGCCTTTTTCAAAAGATAGTCTGGATCAAAGTTGGTAAAACCATGTATGTACTTTTCTTTTAATAGCTCCTCTTAAAATATTGCACAAAAGTCAATATAAACAATAAGAACACTTAAATGTTCCCAAAAATTCTATTTTGGCTTCATGCATTTTATCACAGCAAAAATCCATTAATTCCGCTAAGTGGATTATTCCATTGCTGTCGAGCGTTGATTTCGAACCAAACACCGCATAGGTCAAGTGATCATCACGATAGTCAAGATGACATGGATATGACAACCACAACATCAGGAAAGTTTTCCTATCATTCATGCTGGTGATCACAGGCAGAAGAAGTGAAGACATGGTGAGTGACCAAGCGCTAGTTGCTAAAATGTCACTTTCATGCTGATCGTTACACCAAGCATGTGAGATCCACATTGAGCATCACAATTGAGTACTTGACACATGACATGGATTTTGTTATTGCCAAGCTTTGCGTGACTTGTACGGTGACACTTTGCAGCACTGGTTCTATCAATCGATTTTGTTTTGCCAGAAAACCATATTCGTGCACAAATTTTCCTAACAACTGACTACAATTGATAGTCATTCACGGGAGCATATTGTCAGTCTATCGATAATAGATGACAAAATGTCCTTTGTGAGAAAATTATTGGTCAAAAGACGAGTTAGTACTCTTCCATATTATTCCACCACGTAATCTCTGCAGATTACTGTGGAGGTAATACACTGCCGTGAATCGCATATCTGTCCCATCTTTGCTGGGTTTCCTATGCATATGGGACAAATATGCGATTCACGGCAGTACATATCTGTAAAGATTTCATCGTAGAAGAATTAAATAATTTCTTTGAGAAAATCATGTAGGCGGTGGTTGTAATAATTTGAAATAAATTCTTCAAACCTAGTCCACATACTTAGTCTCTTAAGCACACAGTGGACTGGCAGGCACAAAGCTAGTCAGGTTCAAACACTGAAGGTCCCTTCAAACACCCAAACATATTTGTCATTTTTCCACAAACGTTTTCTCCCATAGTCCAGCTAGCCTGGCGCGCTCGGATCGGAGAAGCAACAGCCAGTAATGGTCAAGTCTCGCAAGCAAACGAAGGCGAACATAATCCTGGCGGAGAGAGTGGATGTGCGGACGACGCTGGCTGGCTGGTGATGATGATGATGATGATGCACCGGAGTTACATTCCAGACCGGCTGGATTGGACTCTGGAGTGGTTGGACGGCACACTCTAGACCGGTCGAGAAAAAGGCGCTAAATCTATCAACTTGTTTATGTTTTAACGCAAAATGAGTACTCTGGGTTGGAAATGTTTTGAGTTTTCGCTTCCATACTGATAATTATCATATTGATCCAAAATTTCACGAAATGCCCATTTTAACAAATCTACTTGACCGGTGTTGCGGTTTGTGTTGTTTTAAACAAATATACCGAAACTATACAAACAGACCATCTAGCAACACTGTCTCGACTCGATTACAAAGAACGAATGAAACACTGCCCACGGATCCAGTGAATGAGCTTCAATAACAATTGGATGAGCCAACCAACCGCGATAAAGGCGCAGGCAAGGGGGAAAAGAAATACCGGAGCGGAGCCGGACCACACTCTAGGCGTGCTTTGGAATGCTGCCCGTGGACTACATCTTGACGGAAAATCTTGACGACGACGACGACGACGACCACGATAATGGTGCTGATGATGATTATTATCGAGGGCTTGTTAATTTTCGTTCGGTGTTCGAAATCGAAATCGTTGATTGATCAGTTATCCCCGTCGGAATTTGAGACGGATGTCATAACGCTTGACGCCTGGCGGTACGGTTTGGAGATCTTATCGTTGATGTGAGCTTCAAAATAATAGTTAAGACGCATTTCTAAAAAAGCTAGATTTGATTTTTCTTTTAATTTTTCGAAGAGAATTGAATGAATTCAACTTATTCGGAATAATTTAAGGAAATCTATAATTCAGTTGTTATTTGAAGTTTACTACTCACAATTTAATTTCCTATCCGTTATCCTCTTCCGGACAATACTGGCAATGTTCGAATGCCTATTTACAATTAGATTGTACATAGGTAGTAGGTTATTGAAATTGTATACAGTTTTCACTTATTGTAATAGACGTAGAATTGATGATAGTTCAAAATAGAGTAACTTACAATGATTTTTATGGTAATCCTCAGGCTCTGTGCACTTTGCATATAGCCTAATCTGAATTTCTATTTGTATCTATTTATTCACAATTTAGTTAGTTTTAGGTAGAAATCTTCATCAAATTACTTATTTGTATAGTAACGAACATAATATTTTTTTACGCAAGTAGCATTAAGCGTCAAAAATATAACTATTAGACCAATTTAAATTTTGCGACACACAGGACACACAAAATCTGAAGACAGTTGCCATAGTTCGTGCCAAAACAGTCCATTTCGAAAACCGATGAGCATCCACACAAGTCCTGTATCAGTTTCCGTCATACACAAGGGTGATACTAGACCAAGGAGTAAAACATTGACATCACTGAGCTCAAAACGATTTGTTGGGAGGAACACCGCCCCCGTGAAGCACTACCCGTAATGCTGGGTAGACACCTTTACGTGGTGTGTTACGGGGTAAGATCTACCACGGTTACATTGCCAGCTACAGGCAAATCCTGACCCAACGAATACCTTCCTCATTGTCCAACTCCGTGGTACTTATGAGAGTGTCGCTAAGTCGGTGGCCTCTCGTTAAGTAAGTACTACATCAACACTTCCTTCCTCTCCCTAGTTACGATGAAGATGGGCGTGGGGAGTAGTAATCCTCATGCTTTTGTTATTTTTGTTTAAGACTGGAATCAAGGACCATTCCCCTTCTTGATTTCTGATAGCATTCTAGATAAGGATCTCAAAAGTAAAACTTAAGCATCACTAGTGTCCAATCTACGAATTACACCGTAACAATGCTAATGCAATGCTAATGCTAACACCGCCCCCGTGAAGCATTGAATGATATTCAGGACGTTTCGCTGTGGTTTCCAAACCATTCCAAGGACACGTTCTGTAACGTTTCCTTGTCTTGAAGTGTACAGTAGAAGCTACCGGCTGTTCTCCCATCGCTTCCAGGAAATTTGTGGAATTGGACACCCAATTTCTGATGTGAAACCCTCCACGAGAATGGAACAACTTCACATCGGTAGCTAACTTGATGGCTTCTTCTACGGTATCTACACTGGGCTGCGAAATGGTGAGTTGACATCTGGGAAGGAGCGACCTACACAGCTCTGTTCCTCACAAGTTGCAATCTCACGCTTCCACGGGTCTTCCGATGATAATCGACCGCCAGCTAAGGGTTGCGTACTTAGTTGGTAGTGAAGCCAGGGCACTGTTGTCCTTCTGACATCAGCTAGAGTGAGTGGGTGCGACCAAAGGGACCATCGTCCCTAACCCCTAATCCCAAGGCGTCAAGCGACCCGTGCCGAGGGGATGCATGGCCAGGGGGGTGATATAATGAGCTAGGTCTTTAACGGAGCCTGTGGGGTACCTGGGCACCCTCCACAGTAATTGTCCCTTACCGCGTCATGCTGGGCTCTGGCGTGGTGGACCTCTTTTCCCGAGCAACTCGTGGGACCAAAATGAAAAACCAAGGCAATTCTTCAACTAGTGGTAGTAGTGTAGGCGACAACCCCTTCGCAAGAGGTGGGTTGTTCAGGTCTCCGCCTAGGAGGCCAGAGGCAATAGTCGGCAGCTCAGTGCGCAGCGCCAGTGTGGGTCACTTAACCCTTCTCTCGGTTAAAAAAATTCCGGTAGAGGTTATTGACTGCCCATGGCTTGTAAAGGCGATGAACCGCAAACGCGATGGGCTTTCGGCCTTCGAGGTGGCGACGGAACAGCTGGACGCCATCATCGACTTTGCATCATCGAGCATAATATTAGTAAGGACCTCAAGAGGAGCTTGCTGAAACTTCGAAAGTCGATGTTGGACGCCAAGCTGGAGAGGGCGGTCGGGACGGCCAAGTCTAAACCCGTGAAATCCGTGGAGTCGAGGTCTACCCAGACTGAGGCCCAAGGATTCGCGGACTCGGGCAAGGTCGAATCGACCGAAGGCGTGCCAGCGAAGACGGTGGTGCCAAAGTCTACCCAGACTGAGGCTCAAGTATTCGCGGGCACGTCGGGGGTGACTGCTCCAACGGAGCAGACACAAAAACGGGGGAGACAGTCTCCAGGGAATGAGCTCCCTGGGGGCCGCTCCAAAACGCGGAGGGTTACTACCCCGAACAAGGGTAGTGGGGCTGGGAAGCTGAACCCCGGCTAGGCATCTCCACAACCGGGGGAGGAAGGACCTGGAATGGTCCGTCCACCCAGTAAAGACGGTGGTAGGGGGTTACGGCAGGCTGAGAGCCCCAGACCAGGGAAATAGAGGGGGATGGCGCCTCCTGGACCCTGGTCAAGAACAAGAACCGAAGACGTCAAGGGCCGAAACGAAGGACCAGGCGAATGAGGGTAGCAAGAAGTCTAGGGTAGGTGCCAATCGCTCCAGGTTCGATGCCCTAGTCATCACGGCGGACGAGGCCAAGTACTCGGACGTCTTGAAGGCGATGAGGAGTGACGTCAAGCTCGGTGAACTCGGCGCCGACGTACGTCGAATAAGACGTACCCGGATGGGCGAGATGATCCTCGAGCTGAAACGGGGCGTCTCGCAAAAGGGCGCCGCCTACAAGAAGTTGGCGGAGGAAGTCCTAGGCGAGATGGTCAAGGTGAGGGCACTAACGACGGAGGTGAATCTAAGGGTTAAAGACCTGGACGAGATCACCGAAGTCGAAGAGCTCGTCACGGCATTGCGGCGACAGTGTGAAGTGGAGGCGTCCCCCGCAGCCGTTCGGCTACGGAAAGGTCCGGCAGGGACGCAGGTAGCATTGGTTCGGATATCTGCAGCGGACGCCTCCAAGGTAGTCAAGTTAGGGAGCGTCAAAGTGAGATGGTCGGTATGCCCTGTGGGCATATACGAGCAACCCGAAGTTTGCTTCAAGTGCCTGGAACCGGGGCACAAGCAATGGGACTGCAAAGGCCCTGACAGAAGCAATCTCTGCCGACGCTGCGGATTGGAGGGACATAAGGCACAATGCTGTTTGATTTGTTCCAGCAAAGATGTGAACAGCAAGCACCCCATGGGGGGTTCGATGTGCCCGGCGTTTAAGCGTGCTGCAAAATCACAGTGCAGGTAACGCTGCTGGCTTGCTCGGCGCAGGTTTAGAGGAAACGGTGGAACACGTGTTGTTCGTGTGCTCACGTTTTCGCGCAATGCGTTGACACTACCCCGGACAACCTAGTTCGGAGGATGTGTAAAGATGAAGTTGGCTGGAACGCCGTTTTATCGGCTATCGCCCAAATCGTTTCGGAGCTACACAGAAGGTGGTGCGTGGACTCCAGGATGACTAGTTCAGACGCAAATAAGAGGTGGTCCAAGAGATCGGAGTAGGCTTCATGTGTCATACCAGTGGTCATGCTCTGTGGTCGAACTCGATCCTTTTATCGAACAAGTGGTCGCGTGAAGAACAACATGGTATCGTCGCTTTCGCGGCGTCGGTCAACCCGGGCGGGTTCCGAGCCCGAGGACGGAAAGGGGTCCTCGTCAAGGCTGGGGCAGGCGTAGGCACCGCGTCGGCAAGTTCCTCTGTGTGTTGGCGAATAGACCCTGTCACGGAGAGGTCAATATGGGGTGCGGCATCATCATTCTTGATACCAGTCGTGCAGAGGGAAGCAGGCGCGAAGTCGACACTTCCCACCTTCCGAGGACATAGGGCGTGGTAAGGCCACCTGGAAAGCCGGCAATGCGCTGGCACGATACCATGGTGTTCTTCTAAAAAAGCGAGTCACGATGTTCGGTGCTGCAAGGGCACGCAGCTAACCTCGAGGGTGCCTTGTGCACTGGCCCCCCTTTGAAGCATTACTTTCTGGTTGTACCGAAGGGACTATGGTCTTGGCGGCAATGGAAACGGTTTAGCGGGCCGGGGATGTAGTCCTGCCTCCCTCGTTTGCTGTTGGAGGTGGTCCCTAGCCTCGCACTTCTTGGACAACCCAGGATGTCTTTCGAGCAGATTCCCCTCCATTGCTTAGGAAGAAAAAAAAAAACAGTTTCTACACTATCATAATAATCATCTACATAGCCTGCGTATCTTTTTTTGATTCTACAACAAAAGGTACTGTGGGATTGTTCAACATAAACTGAGAACGCATGGCTTCGTGTAGCTCCTGGTTGCTTATTGGTTCCAACCGTTCCAACGAGTGAAAGTTGACTCTTACTTCGGTAGGTAGGCCAGAAGATGAATGGTGCACGTTCATTTACTCCTTTCGCTTTGGTTTCCCTTTTCCACAGTGTGATGATTCACGAGTGTCACTCAAAACGAGTGTCGAGAACTCTGATACTTCGATTGTTCATAAAATCGTTGAATATTCTCAAAGGAGTTCCTACCTTGCCCCGTTTGAAACGGATCCAGTACATTTTGTAATTCGATTTGATAGCTTTTCCACAAATTCCTGCACAAGCATTGGGTTATTAAGGTGATCCGCTAGTTTAGCCGCCTCCAAATGATCGCACAACTGTTTCACTGTTATTCCGAACTGCATGAAGGTTTCCAAGCGGTCGGCCCTTGGCGCTTGTGCATTCCGAACCTTCGTGAGGAGGGTCATCAGCAGTTTTTCCGGTCTGCCAAAAATACGACGAAGGTCATTGGTACCGACTCCGGAAGGACTATCCGGCTCCGGACAACTTCAAGAGCATCTCCTTGAAGACAATCTTGGAGACGTTTTAGGTTATCAAAATTAGAGAAAACGCAGGCCTTAGTGATATATTTAAAGAAACTTATGAACATTGGCCACTTCTCTGCCTCCCCCTTGAAAACAAGGGTTTTTCGATACAGCTTGGCGAGCGGCCAATTGTTCCTGGGATAATTTCAGCGTCTGCCGTTGCGGTCGATCTTGCCGTGCTGATAGATTTTTCCCCGGCTCACACATCATCGCATTCCGCACGATTCTACCGAAATCTCGGCTTCTTCGTGAATCCAGCCGAAGTCTTCTCCTCCAGGATATTCTGGGTTACCTTTCGGACCGGACCGGACTCTTAGGGATTTAGGAATTTATGATTATTTAAGTCCTGTAGAAATGAGAGAGAATGTCCTGCAGACATTTAAAAGATTTTCCTGTCAAAATTCATTTCGGATATTCAGAAGAAAGCCCTGTGCAAATTGAAGAGAAATTCTGTGGACATTTTCATGGAAATTTTTGAAAGACTTCCGTTGAAAAACAGTAAAAAAATAGATCTTTTATAAGTTTTTTGTGGTAAATTAAAATAATTCAGCAAGTTCCAGAGAAATTTACATTGGACGTTCGGAACATAACAGTGGATTTTCTTGTTGAAATTCTTAAGAATGTTTTTGTTGAAAAGAATTGGAAGTTTTGAACCACCCAGCCAACACAAAATCGCATATGCTAGCGAATAAGTGTACAGGCGATATAGGCGATATAGGCGCATTCCTCCATTTGACTGCGTGCAAAATGCACGTATATGGCCTCCACTTTGTACACTTATTCGCTATGATATACGATCTTGTGTTTGCTGGGCACTCCTGGACCTAGTTGGGTCAGTAAAATCACACTCTGAAATGAGATGGTCGATGGTAAGAGTCGTTATCGGACCTAGCCGGCTCAAAAACCCTGGCCGGAATCGCCATCGGACCTATTCAGATCAAGAAAAATACAAAGCCGGTCGATGGTTTGAAGGAATATTACCAGGAAAGGAACCACAATTAGCCCGTCCCTG
Source organism: Armigeres subalbatus (assembly GCF_024139115.2). Taxonomy (NCBI): domain Eukaryota; kingdom Metazoa; phylum Arthropoda; class Insecta; order Diptera; family Culicidae; genus Armigeres; species Armigeres subalbatus. The sequence goes on from NC_085140.1 coordinate 102,275,239, forward strand.
GAATGGGTTAGTTGGTTCATTGAAATCTAGCTATGAAGTGAGAAGATCGATGATCGGAATTCCTATTGGCCTAGTTGAATCAAGAAAAACCCAACTCTTTAGTGGGTTGGTTGATGATCGAAATCGACATCGGACCTATTTGGATTAAGGAGGCACTACTGGTCTCTGGAAATAGTTGGGTCAATGAAATTCATCCGAAATGATCAATTTTCGGATCACTTTAAGATTTTCTGAATAAAACAAACTTATCTTGAATCAGAGATGAGCCAGCCTAGGGCTGCTAGTCTCTATAATAAACTTTTCCTGGTATTAGTTATCTACTGAGAAAAGCTGAGTTATCTCAAACCAAATTGAGAGTAAATGCTCTTCACTGCTGCATTATATTACGGTTCCGAAGGTCCCCGCAAAAATGGATCTAATTGAACACGCATATGGGTATCAAACTTCAATATATTCAAAAAGATGATATTTTTGGATTTTTTTTAATAAGCTGCCCTTTGTAACCGCTTTTGGAAGACCCCTAGATACCAGATAGTTGATAAAACTTTAAACTAGTTGATAAAACTTTCAATACATATGACATGTAGATGTGGAAATAATAAAATATTTTTGTTTACTATGCATTACTCAAAATATCTCTTCCATAGATCTCTGGAGTAAACATATCTCTTATTTTTTCGGCTCTTCAACTCATACTGTTATTTTCTTCTCATATGGTAATTCTTGGTTTTGGCGTCCCCTAAAGGCTGGTGCCCTTGGCAGGGGCCAACCGCACGCTACGGCGCTACGCCGCGGAGACTTCATATTTTCTGCAACCTCAGATGTGCAAAAGTTATCAAAACTGATGAGATTCCGGCGACCAATAGATTATAATCAATAATCATTGAGGAATCTACTGGGACTTTCAAGCTCTTCCAGGAAATAAAAAAAAAAATATCGTTTAAAAAAATGTGTAAAAATAAAAAAAATCATAAGGGTTATGCACAAGATACGACCGCCCGACGTAAACTACGATGATTGAGTTTTGAGTATGATTTACCAACACTGCAAAACAGATTTCCCAGGGCCACGTTGTGGCGACCACTGGGCGGCCAATGATTATAGTTGTATAAAATTTCTACCAATGGATAAACTACGTCTAATTATTACCAGTTCATATACTAGACTCATCACAATATGTCGTTTACTAAGTATCCAACTCGACTGTTCGTGTAACTTCTGCACAGGCCAATTTTTTGTCGAAGAGGCAATCCTTATCCGAGATTCTTTGTACTTTGTGCCATTATTATTGATGCTATCGAGAAACACCATATAAATTAAATTGTCTAATAAGTTGTCTTAATTTTCTCCTTTCTTTGCAGGTATGACCAAGGATCGTCCATCGATTTCAACATTTAGAAGTATCATTGGATTTTATTCACAGAACGTGTTTTTACTGGCTAGAATGCTCAGAACCGAGCAAACATCTTCATTTATAAATCATTGAACAGTAATTATAATAAAATATTGTAGCGCCACTCGAAGCCCAAAGATAGATTTTTTCATCTACTCCACCTTATGGAAATTTTGATTAAACTTCTTTAGAATAATTATATGAATTCATATTCAGTTACTACTGACCTTAATTTATTTCTGTTTTCAACGCTCACATTGGTAAAGTTTTTTATTAGTAATAGGCTCTGATTCAAAGGTTAGCCCCAAAAAGATAGATATCGTCGAGCAATACCTTCCACTATGTACTCCCACGCATCAGTACCGAAAGCAGCGTCATGTTGCACACTCACGTGGATTTTGGCGTGTCGGCGTCAGTACCTTGTGCATATAGCCGTTCCGCTTCCAAATGAGTCACCGCGCGCGCAATAAAGTGCTTTGTTATTGTTTTTTTCACCGATTGCAACGCGGTGGCATATGGCTTTCGGAGAAACTATCAAACGCCTCATATAGTGCAATAAAGTAAGTGTAGATACATAAAGTGCACGCGATTGATTGACGCTTCAACTTGCGTCACTGCTGCTGGCACCTCGGCGGGAGTATGTACCGTGAAAGGTGGCTGCTTTGAAGGTTCGATACAACTAGGTCAGGGCCGAAAAGGTCGTTTCCCAAAATGGTAAATACGAGCACTTGCAAATCTTGATCGGTGTCTCAACATTAATGGGAACTGAGATGAATTTCATTGAGTGCCATTTCTCACTATTCATTTTTTTTGCCGAAGGTTCACAGATAGGAAGCAGATTCTTTTTGGCTTAAATACTAAGTAGTAGCAAAGGTTAATTAGTGATTAGCGAAAGCCACTGGCATTTCCAATGTTACCCCACTATACTGCAGATGCCAAACCACCGAGCCCGACTTATTGACGTGGGAAAGCACGTGAGTCGTGCAGCTTTGACTGCACTTACTATTAGTATTGCACCGTACTACAGCGTGTGGGGGTCGCTGTTTGTTTTGTATGTAGTACTAATTGCACTCAATGGCTGTGTGCTGCTTTGGCGTCGTGTCGCGCAAAGTTCGTCATTGCTTCGACAACGCCACCACCAGCTGCCGCCGGCGCCGCCGACGCCACTTGTTTACTGACGGGGGCTTAGTTGTCGATTCGTTAGTACCAACCCAGTACTAGTCGCCAACTGCCAAGGGAGTGACTAAGAAGGGTGGCTCTTTTGGCGGGTTGTTTCCATGTGCTTTGTAAATTAGTGATGACGGATTACTCACTAGGCTACCAGGGCGCGCGATGACGGCCGTCTATTGCATGGGTGGGCGCCACCGAATGACGTTTTGACTGAGTGGTTACCGGGGATTCGATGTGAATCATACTGGATGGAATTTGTATACTAGATAGGTTCTGGGAAAATGAAGAATCATAAAGCAATGAAATTTGAGTGGATTATTCAGCATCCGCTTCGCGAATTTTAGTGACAACTCATAGCAAGGATTAGCAGCTAAATTTGTTTCAAATACGGAGCAACCCATTCAATATGGCTCTAAACAATCTTATAAAGTAAATCATAATTATTGAAATTATTAAAGAACTGAAACTGTGTTCCGAGATTATTTTTTTCTTTTGTGAATTTTAAGTATAGTAGAACGCAAAATCAAATCATTGACTAAAATTTTAATCTTAAGTGAAATGATGAATCTCAGACGCTGGCTTGATTCTTTAATAGCTGTCTAAAGAGGTTTCATTTGTATTCTTGTTGTTCAAGGACCACCCAAAAAAGCGTCCGTCAAAAAAAAAGTTTCTATACTTCGTACTAACACATAGCGGAAGCTTGAGATTAAAGCTTGTTGAACGCCTCTTCAAAAATGTCAACTAACCTTTGCAAAGATTTATTTGTTGATTATGTTAGTAGAGAGAATTTATTTCTACAAGCAGGAAGATATTTTTTTCCAAATCTGCCTCGTCTTCGGAGAAAATCCTGTGGATTTTTTTTTTGTTTTTACCGGAGAACACCAAGTTTGAAAAATCCCAACTCAAGAACGAAGCACAAGTTGTTTGGTGAAAATGCAAAAGAATTTTCTTCCAAAATTTGATATACATAATGAACAAACGAGAATTCAATATCAAATTTTCAAAATGACAAAATGACATAGATTCAAATGTTTACAAAAGCAGATAAGTCGTTTTGAAAATTTGGTATTGAATTATATGCTGTTTCAGGGGTTGGAGCTTATTAAATTGTACCGAGATTTTTTAAATTTTTCATGAGTTCGGACAAAGTTTTTCCGGACTTTATGTATTTCCTCATGGAAATGGCTGGAAAATATTGTGGAAATCTTTTTTCAGTTTTCGTTTTCCTCCATTTACAATTGTAATAAAAAAACGAATGTTTTAGAGGCAGTGGTGACTTGGACAAAAATTATTAGAAAAAAGTTCTCCTCAGAGTAACTTTTGATAGATTTTTGACAAATCAATTTATGTAATTCAAAAGTAATTTACAATGCCCGAATATCTTTCTGTATAATATTTTGATTTGAAATGCGCGCACTAACAATCGTTTTTGAGACATTTCGATTTTAATTTCATAATTAGCATTTCGTACAAAATCGTAGGTGGTACAAGTCAAGACTATTGTGTGAGAGTAGCATCACTTTTCATCCGTTACTAGAGATGGTCGGGTTTCGGGTTGGGTTCGGGCTTGGAATATTAGAACAATGTCGGGTTCGGGTCGGGTACGGGTTTGTGAGATGATAAAATGCCGGGTCTGGGTCGAGTACGAGTTTAAGAAATAAAGTATTAAGTATTTTTTTATTTGTTTCTGGTAATTTTAAGGCTTGTTCGTTGTTTGGCCTATACCCTTTTAGGTGTAAAGGGAAATATAAAATATCTAGTTTGAGTTTTCGCCAAAAAATTTGTTCGGTTCAGGCTCGGGTTTAAGACTGCAAAAATTGTCGGGTACGGGTCGGGATCGGGTTTGATAAGATTTTTCATTCCGGGTTTGAAATGAATTTCTAAATCGGGTTCGGGTCGTGTTCGGGTTTACAAAATGTGAAACCCGACCATCTCTATCCGTTACCACAGATATTGATTTGGGACTTATCATTATTATGACTTGACGAACAGTTTGAAAGTTATAGAAACAATACGGTAAAAACGGCTAAATTGGCGGTTTCCTCGCCAATCAACTTGTTTTTAGATCATCCAACTTGTTTTTACATGTTTATCGTGTAGCACATAAAAGCACACATTGATGCTGAAAGCTGACTTGGTGAGTGAATAGATCAAGTCACTTGCCTTGAATGCGATTTGAACGTCTGAACACCGAGTAACACATTTCGGGACTGATTTGCGTTTTGGGCGTAACTTATTTTGTAAACAAACGTTGGAAGGCAAATTCTTGCTAAAGCAAGCATTCATTCATTCATTTATTTAGTTAACATCTAAACAGATAACACTGAATCAACAATTTGACGCCACAATACACGGTTCAAGGCCGCATCTCTCCATCCTCGGATACGCCCCACGCTCGCCAAGTCGTTCTGCACCTGGTCTGCCCATCTCGCTCGCTGCGCTCCACGCCGTCTTGTACCTGCCGGATCGGAAGCGAACACCATCTTTGCAGGGTTGCTGTCCAGCATTCTTAAAACATGCCCTGCCCATCGTACCCTTCCAGCTTTAGCTACCTTTTGGATACTGGGTTCGCCGTAGATCTTGGCGAGCTCGTGGTTCATTCTTCGCCACCACACACTGTCTTCTTGCACACCGCCAAAGATTGTCCTGAGCACCCGTCTCTCGAATACTCCTCCTCCTCCTTACAAGTCCTCCTCGAGCATTGTTCATGTCCGTAGAGGACTACCGGTCTCATCAGCGTCTTGTACATGACACATTTCGTGCGGTGGCGAATCTTTTTTGACCGCAGTTTCTTCTGGAGCCCGTAGTAGGCCCGACTTCCACAGATGATGCGCCTTCGTATTTCACGACTAACGTTGTTGTCAGCCGTTAGCAAGGATCCGAGGTAGACGAATTCCTCGACCACCTCGAAGGTATCCCCGTCTATCGTAACACTGCTTCCCAGGCGGGCCCTGTCGTGCTCGGTTCCGCCCACAAGCATGTACTTTGTCTTTGACGCATTCACCACCAGTCTCACTTTTGTTGCATCACGTTTCAGGCGGGTGTACAGTTCTGCCACCTTTGCAAATGTTCGGCCGACAATGTCCATGTCATCCGCGAAGCAAATAAATTGACTGGATCTGTTGAAAATCGTACCCCGGCTGTTACACCCGGCTCTCCGCATGACACCTTCTAGCGCAATGTTGAACAACAGGCACGAAAGTCCATCACCTTGTCTTAGTCCCCGGCGCGATTCGAACGAACTGGAGTGTTCGCCCGAAATCTTCACACAGTTTTGCACACCATCCATCGTTGCTTTGATCAGTCTGGCAAGCTTCCCAGGGAAGCTGTTCTCGTCCATAATTTTCCATAGCTCTACGCGGTCTATACTGTCGTATGCCGCCTTGAAATCAACGAACAGATGATGCGTTGGGACCTGGTATTCACGGCATTTTTGAAGGATTTGCCGTACAGTAAAGATCTGGTCCGTTGTCGAGCGGGCATCAACGAAGTGACAGACGACGGAAGATGATCTGGGATATCACTTTGTAGGCGGCATTAAGGATGGTGATCGCTCGAAAGTTCTCACACTCCAGTTTGTCGCCTTTCTTGTAGATGGGGCATATAACCCCTTCCTTCCACTCCTCCGGTAGCTGTTCGGTTTCCCAGATTCTGACTATCAGTTTGTGCAGGCAAGTGGCCAGCTTTTCCGGGCCCATCTTGATGAGCTCAGCTCCGATACCATCCTTACCAGCTGCTTTATTGGTCTTTAGCTGTTGAATGGCATCCTTAACTTCCCTCAAGGTGGGGGCTGGTTGGCTTCCATCGTCCGCTGAACTGACGTAGTCATCTCCTCCGCTGCCTTGACTTTCACTGCCTGTACTCTCAGCGCCATTCAGATGTTCCTCGTAGTGCTGCTTCCACCTTTCGATCACCACACGTTCGTCCGTCAAGATGCTCCCATCCTTATCCCGGCACATTTCGGCTCGCGGCACGAAGCCTTTGCGGGATGCGTTGAGCTTCTGATAGAACTTGCGTGTATCTTGAGAACGGTACAGCTGTTCCATCTCCTCGCACTCCGCTTCTTCCAGGCGGCGTTTCTTCTCCTGAAAAAGGCGGGTCTGCTGTCTCCGCTTCCGTCTATAACGTTCCACGTTCTGCCGGGTACCTTGCTGCAGCGCGACCGCCCGCGCTGCGTCCTTCTCCTCCAGAATCTGTCTGCACTCTTCGTCGAACCAATCGTTCCGTCGACTTCGACCCATATACCCGACGTTGTTCTTCGCTGCGTCGTTAATGGCTGCTTTGACTGTATTCCAGCAGTCCTCAAGAGGGGCCCCATCGAGCTCACCCTCTTCCGGCAACGCTGCCTCGAGATGCTGCGCGTATGCAGTGGCGACATCAGGTTGCTTCAGTCGCTCTAGGTCGTACCGCGGCGGTCGTAGGTACCGAACATTGTTGATGACGGATAGTTTTGGGCGCAGTTTAACCATCACCAGATAGTGGTCAGAGTCGATGTTAGCGCCACGACGTCGATAATGTCGGAGAAGTGCCGTCCATCAATCAGAACGTGGTCGATTTGTGATTCTGTCTGCAGTGGTGATCTCCAGGTGTACCGATACGGGAGGCTGTGTTGGAAGTAGGTGCTGCGAATGGCCATATTCTTGGAGGCGGCGAAATCAATTAGTCGTAGGCCGTTTTCGTTCGTCAGCCGGTGAGTGCTGAACTTTCCAATAGTCGGTCTAAACTCCTCCTCTTGGCCAACCTGAGCGTTCAAATCTCCTAAGATGATTTTGACGTCGTGGCTTGGGCAGCTGTCGTACTCACGTTCCAGCTGCGCGTAGAATGCGTCCTTATCATCATCAGTGCTTCCGGAGTGTGGGCTATGGACATTGATTATGCTGAAGTTGAAGAATCGGCCTTTGTTCCTCAACCTGCTCATTCTTTCATTGATCGGCCACCACCCGATCACGCGCCTTTGCATATCGCCCATCACTATGAAAGCTGTTCCCAGCTCGTGTGTGTTGCCGCAGCTCTGGTAGATGGTATGATTACCTCTAAACGTTCGCACCATTGATCCCTTCCAACAAACCTCCTGCAGCGCTACGATGCCGAATCCACGGTCCTTGAGCACATCGGCGAGTATGCGTGTGCTCCCGATGAAGTTGAGAGATTTGCAGTTCCACGAACCGAGTTTCCAATCGCTAGTCCCTTTTCGTCGCAGTGGTCTTCGCCGATGGTTCCGGTCCGTACTCTCTTGTTGATTGTTCGTTGCTTATGATTTTTTAAAGGCTGGCTTGCAGGGCCTGGCACCAAACCCCCTAAATTTCCGGAGGACCATTCCTCCTTATTTCCGCTAAATAATGCTAAAGCAAGCATTCTCTGGGAAAACCATCGTATGTATCCAACAGAGCAGGTTTTCCTCTCTCAAATTGGTTTTGGAGTAAAATGCTTGTATTCTACGGAATCGATAAAACAATGTTTTTTTACAAAATAAGTTACGCCCAAATCGCAAATCACTCCCGATTTGGCATATGTCGTAGTGATGAAACTTTATAATACCTTGATATAAATAAATGTACATGTCGTTTGATTAATGCTATTAAAATAAAATTCATAATTGATTTCATGTGCGTTGAAGAAAAAATAGGAATTCCAATATAAGCAAAAACTTTAGTGATTTTTAGGCCCTTGTTTAAGACCAGAATATGTTTTCGGTGCTACTTGGTGTAGTATTTTATTATTCAGGTAGCAGGTTCGAAATATCTAAAAAAAACGGCTACTCTAAGCGAATTAGATGAAATTTGCGTAAAAAGTTTAGTCACAAGATGAATTAACGCATAAATAAACCGGTGCCAGCGAAAGTGGTACATGTTACATTGAGTAAATTTTACAGGAGACGCATTTTTCCTAAAACTTCAAAAATAAAATTCAAATTGGCAAATTTCTGCATCTCAACTGTACCAACGTGTTATGACTGATGTGCCTAAAGGTAGTAATGAGAAATATGCGAAGTTTCTTGATAAATTTCAAGTTTGTTGGAACAAAATGCACATGTACCACTATTAATGGGAGCAAAATGCAACAGAAACCTAAAATCGTTGCCAGTAAAACTAAAAATTGCTCAATTACATTCGGTATCAGTTTTGTCACAACTTGCACAAATTATAATGTGCCACGTAAAAATGTCCCCCCAATTAAGCAAACGGCAAAAAAATAGTTCTATTCGCGCGAGTCAATATCCGAACATTTTGATTGTCAGCCGAGCACCCTACCGCCTGAACCAAACACGCTAGGTGTTGATGTAAGACGCTGTCATAGAACTACATTCTACCAAGGCAACAATGATTGCATTTTCTCAAGTGCAAAATAATTGATGATGATCATTGAAAAGCAATGGCAACTTGTTGAAAAAAAAGTTTGCCCTCGTTCGTGTCTTTGTGGTATGCCACCCAATGGAGCAAATTAAACTATGAATCGACTAATTAATTTTAACATTTTTTCTTGGTAACTAAATGAGATTTTATACATGACTGAGCTAAAGCGAATGTGAGACTGCAACTTCCCGAGTAACTTGGCCCAAAAATAAAGCTGGATGTAGATTGTATAAGCAAAAATTCAACGAAAAATATCGATTTATTGGATTCTTGATGGAGGAAATCAGTTGAAACACATACAAGATCTCCTCCAATTGTTAAACAATGTTCTAGAAAGTGGCCGAGGAAGGGCATAGCTTTAATTTAGAGGTTGTTGCAAAGCATTTCAATCATCCTACTCTGAGTTATGATTTTTTCAAGAGCGAAAACATGTCAAAAACACTAAATTGATTTGAAGCACACCTAAATTTTAACCGAATGAGCTTAAATTTTCACCAGAGGTCTATCTTACCATAATAATTTAAATACCAGTTGACCGGTCGACTTTAAAAAACTTTTTGAAATTTGAACAGATCTAATGTACATTTTCAAAATTATTTTAAACGGCAGTATTATTATTATTTATTTATTCAGACTAAGGCCGAAGTGGCCTGTGCGGTATATAAGAGTCTTCTCCATTCGGCTCGGTCCATGGCTACACGTCGCCAACCACGCAGTCTGCGGAGGGTCCGCAAGTCATCTTCCACCTGATCGATCCACCTTGCCCGCTGCGCACCTCGCCTTCTTGTGCCCGTCGGATCGTTGTCGAGAACCATTTTCACCGGGTTATTGTCCGACATTCTGGCAACGTGCCCGGCCCATCGCAGTCGTCCGATTTTCGCGGTGTGAACGATGGATGGTTCTCCCAACAGCTGATGCAATTCGTGGTTCATTCGCCTCCTCCACGTACCGTCCGCCATCTGCACCCCACCATAGATGGTACGCAGCACTTTCCTTTCGAAAACTCCAAGTGCGCGTTGGTCCTCCACGAGCATCGTCCAGGTCTCGTGTCCGTAGAGGACTACCGGTCTAATTAGCGTTTTGTAGATTGTCAGTTTGGTACGGCGGCGAACTCTATTCGATCGGAGCGTCTTGCGGAGTCCAAAGTACGTACGATTTCCAGCCACTATGCGTCTCCGAATTTCTCTGCTGGTGTCATTTTCGGCAGTCACCAGTGAGCCCAAGTACACAAATTCTTCTACCACCTCGATTTCGTCACCACCGATGCAAACTCGCGGTGGGTGGCTCACATTGTCTTCTCTTGAACCTCTGCCTATCATGTACTTCGTCTTCGACGTGTTGATGACTAGTCCGATCCGCTTAGCTTCCCTCTTCAGTCTGATGTAGGCTTCCTCCATCTTCTCAAAGTTACGTGCCATAATATCTATGTCGTCGGCGAAACCAAATAGCTGGACGGACTTATTGAAAATTGTACCACTCGTGTTAATCCCTGCTCTTCGTATTACCCTTCCAAAGCGATGTTGAATAGCAAACACGAAAGACCATCACCTTGCCGTAACCCTCTGCGGGTTTCGAAGGGACTCGAGAATGCCCCTGAAACTCGAACTACGCACATCACCCGATCCATCGTCGCTTTGATCAATCGTGTCAGTTTATCCGGAAAACCGTGTTCGTGCATTAGCTGCCATAGCTAGTCCCGATCGATTGTATCATATGCGGCTTTGAAGTCGATGAATAGATGATGTGTGGGCAGTAAACCATCTTGAAATTCAAAATAGGGTTAAAATCTGTTGCGGAAACATCTATGTTGAACTTTTTTTTTCGACAAGCTGTTTCAGGGTGTCGACTACCTGGAAAAACCTGGAAAGTCAGGGAAAGTCAGGGAATTTCATTTTGGACCTGGAATGTCAGGGAAAGTCAGGGAATTTTAATTGAGGTCAGGGAAAAAAATCACAAAACCCAATATTAAAAATTTATAGTATTTTTTTTATTAATTCGAATAATATACCAAACTAAGGACACTTATGACAATGAAACTCTGAACCAATTTTAATCCATTGAAAAAGGACCAATCAAGCTACTGAAACGTCGGATCAGAATTAATATAGCAATTTAGCTGTTCATCAAACTTCATAGCCGATAAACAATACTTCGAGGCAGTTACAGTCGACAACCACTTCCACTATCAAGCTATAAAGCTTATTTTTTTTGTGTGGCCGTTGGCAGTCTCTAGACTAAAAGTCTACTCCGGACCCTTTTCATGTTCCCCATGGTAATAGAATTTGTTTCTATTAATCTCTAAGCAATAACAGCCACGTTAGATTATTTAGATGGTGTGGTTTTGTGTCGGAATTGATTTGTTTTTTTTTCAGTTTCCTTATTAGTAGCGTTTGAGTCATGTTCCCATCAACCAAGAAGTTCTGGAAGTTTGTTCAAATACTTAATCATCAATCGCGAGAGCAATTCCTTATCAAACTATGTTGTACTTATGATATAGGAAAAATTCATTAAATACGATCAATCTTGATAAATTCAAGTTGCTGATTAGTAACCAACTCTAATGAAAAACCTAATATATCACATTACCTATTGAAGAAAATGTAACGCCCAAATATATCTAGTGAAAGCAGTCGAAACTGAAGTAAATGACTGAAATAGGGCATAGTTCAGAACCGTTCAACAAACAATCACCAAACATGTTCAACCTACAACCAACAATTAGATATTTGGAAGCTTGTTAAAAGAAAACGCCGAATAGTATCTTTGTGGACCTGACGGCACTCCACAGCATCTGCATCATCTTCAAACAAGATTCTGTAGGTAACGTTTTAAAAACATTTCGTGAACTTCCATTTGATGACGGGCTTATAAAGTCATTAGTCGATCCTCACGTCCTTAGGAGGACAAATTAATGGCCATATAGAGAGAATGATAACGGATAAAAGCAACATATGGTCTACCTCATGAACGAAGGTGGCGATGTTCTCAATTAAACGTTACTCGATACTCCAAAATCATGCTCGGACGCAAGAGGAAGATAAAGTTGTTGTCAATAATAATGTTTCAGTTTCACATTCGCAGCTTTCGATGTTTATAAAACAACTTTATCAGGAAATATGCTGGTTGATCTTTGAGAATTTTCTCCAGAAATTAATTCAGAATTCTCACTGAAACATAAAAAAAAATCTCAAAGGATTAAACAAGCTGTCTCGATAGTTTTTATCCTGAAGCTCCTTGATGGATGTTCAGTAGATTTTTTCAAAAGCTCCGCTCCAAAAACTTGGTAGATTGTATGGCGTTTACTCAAATTTGAATTGAATGTCTTCGTGAAGGGATTCATATAAAAAATATGCCAAGGAATCTTTAAACATTTTTCCACGAGTTCTTAAAAAAAACTCTATTAGATGTTCCTTATTAAGTTTAATTGCTTGTTGCAGTTGTCTGCCTTTCTATAAATGGGATCAGTACAAAAGGCCGAATCACAAAAGGCCGAACCACAGAAGGCCGAATCACAAAAGGCCGAAAATGTTCTAGCATACCACAAAAGGCCGAAAACCCAGAAGGCCGAACCACGAAAGGCCGAATGATACAAAAGGCCGAATAACACAAAAGGCCGAATCATTACAAAAAGTTTCAATCTTTCAATTAAGAGAACTTGGAATATTAACAAATTTACGTTTACTTTTATTATGCTGCCCCATTAATAAAAACTTGTCCACGTGTTTTGCAACTACTAACAGCGATCTAATCAATCTTATTCAGTTGAGGTATTTAACGTCAGTTCAAGACAAAATTTTCAAAACGACTTATCTGCTTTTGTAAACAAAGATTCAAACTACGATTTGACGAATATGATAGCTCTCCCACGCAAACCAACACCATCAATAGGGAGGTCAAGGTTCCGCTACCTACTGTTCAACGTCGAAGCTCAATCTTTCAATTGAAAGAAGTTGTATAACAGTGTTTACAGAGTTAATTTGATTCCTTATATATTGCATAATAGATCAATCTTCATTGCAGTAATGAAAGCATGAACATACATATAAATATTATCACTTTAAAGTAACGGAGTAATCCAAGAGCTCTCTTTTTTCTTCCTTTGCTGACGTAGTAATCATTATCAGTAGTATTGGGAAAAGTTAAATTCCCAAAACTAATGCAAGAGCCCGAGTTAAATTCCACCGGATTCATGGCTCACATAATCGAATTGCCGATTTGCATCAATGTAGAAGTTGTGCGCTTCATGATGCATGGCTGTGCATTGTGCTAATGATGGGCACTACTCATGATCTAATTGCGACATCAGAAGCTAAAAAAATAGACTTTTTCAATTATTATGCTTTTGACCAAAAGCTGTATAACTTGCGGTAACGCGGTGTTCCTCAATGCATATCATTTTCTCCCAATTTAAGAGAAAATGACTTCACAAGACTTCACTGAGAAATCACGAAATAATCCGAATATTCTAAATTATATTAAGTATTTGAATAAAAAAGTCTGAATAAAATCGGCAGACCAACAAAGTGGAGCGGAGCGAGCGCGCGCGCTCCGGTCCACTTTGTTGGCCTGCCGATTTTATTCGGCCTTTTGTGGTTTCGGCCTTTTGTGATTCGGCCTTATGTGATTTCGGCCTTTTGTGGTTTCGGCCTTTTGTGCATTCGGCCTTTTTTGCTTTCGGCCTTTTGTAATTCGGCCATTCGTGATTCGGCCTTTTGTGATTCGGCCTTTCGTAGTAGACCCCTATAAATAAAGCAATACTGAAACTCCAAGACCATTTTTGAAAAACAACATAAAATCAACCGTTTAAGACAAATTAAGTACTCTCCATTTAATTCCACCAATTATTTTCGATATCTTTGCAGATACGTATTTCGACCACAACTGTGTTGGTCGTCTTCAGTGTCTCGTACTCGAGTCAATGGAGAGTACTTAATTCGTCTTAGACGGTTGAATATATTCCACTAAAAGAGCTTAATATATTTTTCTGATCAATAAAATAAATGGAGTAGGTGCAGTACTGAGATTTTCATTTTCATTGAGAGAGGTCACGCGATATTTACACTTTATTCTCTCCCGCTTTCATAGGAAATATTAACATTGAAAGGAATTCTGCCAAATTTTCAAAGATTTTTATTTCATGAAAGCGCATCAAACTAGTGTAAACAAGCTGTTTCTTCTTCAATAATGTTACTTCTTACTCGAAAATCAAAAACAATACAATCATTGTATCGATTAGTCATCGTTATTTGCACAGATCTATTAAAACTATTTAGAAATTTAGATTTCAAAACAAAGCACATTCCCATCATGACTGCTTGTAATGTGACAGGTGACCGGGAGACGGCTACATTTTCATTTGGTCTCTTGAAAATGAAAATGCAACTGTTTTCGCTTTCACATGATAGTCACGAAAACTAGCAGTACTGATTAGGTGTAGCTTCCCTTAGCATTTAAGACTAGTTATGCCACTACTCCATAAACACGACCTAATATTCTATGCATATTTTGGATGGGACCATTGCTTTACGACCTGAGTGTATTCATATCAAAATATTGAAAGTATTTCAGTGGTTAGAATATTTTGTTGTGCTTACTGTAAGTGCTGCATAGATTTATGTGAGCTTGTAGGTATTGGTCTGTAACTTCTTTTAGAAGTCCAAAAACTCCACTGAGTGTGAATAATAATTCTATACTTGAGAGCCAGTGGAGGTTTCTCATTGTTCATGAAAATACCTAATCCGTAAAATTTTTAACGGCATTAGAAGTATATCTACAAACATCCACGACTGTTTAGAAAGAATTCATAAGTTGTGTCAAAAGATTTCACACAAATTTCCCGAATAATAAGGAAACCTTTAACGATTTGAAGTAGTCCGTCAATAGTCTTGGAGATCTATTGCGACTTCAGGGATTCCGTGAGAATTCCCAATGGTGGATGAAGGCACAAAAAAAATATAACTTTAATTGGAGCCAATTTTAGAAAGATGTGGATTATGAAAATCTTTCAGGAGTTCTGCGCATTTACTTGAAACTTTGTGAACGACCAGAACTACCTACGATATTCTAAAAATCCTTAATGTTCTGTTTCTAAAAGTTATTAGGCTTCCAGTAGCTCAGGAACTCATATGGATTTCAAGGATTCACACATGAAGAGATTTTCATACGCTTCTAGGAATTGAAAAAAAAAATTTCTCATACCTGGAATTCTTAGAGGAATGGTCTGGAAAGTCAGGGAAAGTCAGGGAATTTGATTCTTAAATTTGAGTCGACACCCTGTGTTTTTAGTGGGTATAACTGCACATGTTCTACTTTTCCTGGCTTCGTCATTGTGATATATAAAAAACAGACAGGGTCACCGTCTTCGATCAGAGGTCGCACAGACTGAACACTTAACATCTAGCATTAGACAACGGACAGGACATTTACACAACACCCAGTGGACCAATGGAGAACTTTTCGCTTCACGAAAAGTTTTCTACTTACCGGGGCGGGAATCGAACCCACACTCCACAGCACATGCGTCTAGACGATTGCCGTCGCTAACCGCACGGCCACGAAGCCCATACCAGAAATTAAACAATGCATATCTCCAGATTTAGTTGTCAAAAATCACTTTTTCGTTATTCCCTTACTAAACCTTTGCTCCCAGAAACAGTTGGTATAAAAAACACAAAATCGGCAAAAATGGTTTATGTACCACTTTCGCTGGCACCGGTTCAAATGTACCTTGCGTCTCCATATGCTTTAATGCTGCTGAACAGTTTTCAAAATCTTTACCTATCGTTTCCTCTGGGAGGACCATTATTGCCTGAAAAACCCATGGGGACATTCAGATATCGTAGTAACTCAGATTATCGTAAAAACTTAGTTTTTAAACCCTCTTCCGCCCATGGTGTCTGTAGAGCACCATCAAATTTTGCACCTCCTATCCTTCATCGAATTGTTTCAACAACAAAAAGCAATATTTGGCACATCTTTATGGTTCCATTAGACTGCAAATATAATCAATTTTGAGTACAAATTGTTAAACTATTGAAACAATCAAACAACTATTGATTTACAGTCAAAACCTTTTTTTTGTTTTCCACTAATTTCACCTATGCCAAATAACTTTTGTTCTAGTATTTTTCTCAAAGATGGTTCCTTCTTATTGAAATCTTTGAAAAAGTTGTGAGCGGGAAATGGTTAACCTATCTAAACATGTAATCATGTAAACATGCAAGTGACTTCAACGCCGTTGAAACGATGATCTCCTTCCTACTTTGTGACCAAATAATCACGGAATTCTCCCAATCAAACAACAAACGCCAGTAAGCAGCCAATTTTAGAGGTCAACGGCTGCAAATGCAACACATGAGCATCGCGAATACAAACTTTTTTTTCTGATTTTGTTGTCCAGTGTATTTAATCTTTCCTCTTTTGCCTTCAAAGGCTATACGATCACTTCAAAACCGGCCTTTTGATAGAATGCTCGGAGACCCATAGTGTTATATATCAATCGACTCAGCTCGACGAATTGAAGTGATGTCTGTATGTGTGTGTGTACAAAAATGTGAGTTTTAAATTAAAAAAAAAACCTTTTTTTCTGCTTTTTCCAAGTTTATCGTTGCGAAGTTGCGATCTAATAAACTTGTTATGGTTTATTTATAATTATGCGCCTTTCTAAACAAAAACAATATCCAAATGTCTGACGGAAAATTTTACTTTCTACCGCTGAAGAGGACCGAGTTACATTTTTAATTCTCCTATGCTATCATGAACAGCATGCGAGAAAACTTCACTTTTGTTCTACTGCCAACAATCATTCCTCGATGATTTGCCCAATAACACAATAACAAGAGGCGCCCCTATTACGTTTACTTTGATTGTGATTCTTCAACGATATTTCCTGTCCGATTTACTCTCACTCTCTTCTTGTCTCATGTACAAATGTTGGTCATAAAAAGGATCAATTTAGTTTTATTCTAATCAGAAATTCAGCAGTAGCCAATCGTTAGTCTAAAATTGGCGAGAAAACTTCAATTCAGCTTTGCTGCTGGCCGACTACACGATGATTTCCCCCTGAACTGCCAATGTTGAACCACCCCGATGACCATTATCGATGCTGCTGATGGTACTCTTTTGTGACCGCTCCCGACGAAAAACGACTGAGATATTAACGTTCAAATTCTCGTATTTTTGAGACGTTTTTATTATTAATCGGAAAACAGAGTGTCTTTCGCAGGATATCCCGAAAAAGAAAATCACGAGATTTTCGAGATATCTTGAGCATGAGCATGAGCATGATTGACCGCTCACGGTTACTACTCCGTTATTGCCAGTTCAGCTGTAATTACACAGAGAACCAACAGATGAAGTTTGGGATTAACATCATCTTCAATGTGTAAGAACTGGTGACCCAAAAATAAGCAATACCAGCGCCGGCCGTGTCCGAATGCAGGTCAATTGAGGAATGGGTAGGAGAATGTTGACATGATTCTCGCTTTGATAGAAGCCGACAATTCATCTGCACTTCCACGAGAAATCACTGGGATGTTGGATATATGGGGTAGGGAGTGTGGCAGGGTTCGTTTTGGTAAACGGTATGCCGTGTATAGCGTGTAGTTTGATCGATAAAAACAAAACTTATAATTTTAATTTAAGGCCGCACAAAGCAGAACAAAATTTCGGTGACCGGCTGATCGATCTGCTTACCGCACAAAGCAGAACAAAGTTTCGATGACCGGCCGATCGTTCTGCTTCCCGAAGAAAACTTGTCTGGGCGCGATCTAAACTTTAATTTTCTAATTAACTTACTCACCCGCACTACGCAGAACAAAATTTCGGTGACCGGCCGATCGTTCTGCTTCCCGCACAAAGCAGAACACAATTTTGATGACCGGCTGATCGTTCTGCTTAATGAAGAAAACATGGACGCGATCTACAAAACACGAACAAACCTGCACTGATTGTTTCACTTTCGAGCGATTCCAAGCAACAGCATCAAAATTTAAGAAAATTTTTAATTCATGATTTTCTATTGAGTTGAAACTTTGCACAGTTTTTCAATTTCATCTAAATCGTCATTTTTCGATATCAAATCTTCATATTGAGTCACGACTAACTTTTCAAAAGGGTGTATGTGAAAATGGTTCAAAAATATTTAAAAAGCTGCACAGCAAAAACGGAATGTTCGATTGTTATGATTTTTTCAGCAAAGTTAGACAACTAAATGGTGATTCTTAAGAAAATGTGCAAAGTAAAAAAAAATTTTTTTTGCCTTTAAAAATATCATTTTGTCACAAAAACTCAAATATCTCAAAACCCTATCTTTTTCGAATGTAATTTTTTAGGGAAAACGGTCCATTATATTAGCTATCTACCATAAAAATTTGGTGATGGTAAACTAATAAACAAAAAAGTTATGACATTTCAAACATTTCACAATTTTCACATATAGTAAACAAAAAAAAATTCCGTGTATTTTTTTTTTTCAAGAATCGCAGTTTGATGCTGATTTTATTGTTAAGGGCCTTGCGTGAGTTAAACAAGTTGTTTGTATGATATTCCATATTTATGTATTCATCGATATTATGTATATTATATGTATAAATATTATATGTATAAATAAATAAAAATGAATTAATATTATCCTAAGTATTAAATTAAATGTGGCAGTTACACAATGTTGTTATAGAAACTCTAAGAGTTTTGGGTTTGAATTTTGGTATGGGTTATGATATCATGAAAACAGTTTATTAATACTTATTTTTTATTTATTTTTATTCAAATTTTTAAAATATCGAACACTTTTGAATTATTATCAGCACAGTTTGAGAATAGTTTTGCTTTTAATTTTATTTTCCGACAATGGAATGAAACAGTGAAATTTTGGGTTCCTTGGATCGTTTTCGCGTTATTAAATTGTTCGCTGAGCTCTGAAGCCTTTATTTCGTACTCTTCAGTAGTAGTAAAACAAAATGATAATTTGGTTAAATCTTTTTCTTTTCTACGATTTGCCCAATCAAAAAGTTCTTTCGCAGTTTTAATTGGATGCTCACGTTCTTTGGCTAAACTTGCTCTTGTGGCCATGCGCTTTATTGTTCCTCCAATAGCATCACAAGGACCTTTGCCATGTGATGTAGCAAAAAATGCCATTCTGCATCAATTCCGTACATTGATTTAAATTGACATAGGCTCGAAAAATTCTTACGATTTTTGTACTGCGACGCTGCTCTATCAGACATGAAATATATCTTTTTGACTTCTTTATGCTTATCAACGCGTAAAAGTTAATCATTTTTTCAATGAACAAGTTTACGGATACTGAATCGTGTCTTAAATCTTCGGAAATTATAATAAAACTTAAGTGTTCAATTTGCGTACTTCCATTAAAATAAATAACGAATGGATGAATTGTAGCTTGTTGTACGTTCCAGTGATGGGACTGCACTTCATCTTGCAATACAAAGCTGTAATTTTCAGAAAAATCACAAATGACTAAAAATTCACCATTTTGTAATGTATTTTTCGTATTTTTTAAAAAGCTGGATTGTTCTGTTTTAATGAAATCGTGAGGATTAAACTTTCTAATTTCAAGCAAAAATATGACACAAACTCATCTACAGGTTTTACAATAGTTTCTATGTCACACCTATCCGTGGTCACCCATTGCTCAAATGATAACTGATCAATATATTTTCTTCAAACTCAGCGAATAAAGTATTTTCCAATGATGAAGAATCTGGACAATCCGAACAAGATCGTAGATAGCAATTTGATGTTGTATTTTCACACAAAAGACTACCAGTTAACATTTTAATATCCTTTGTTAAATTGATTCTTTTCAAACTATGTAAAATAAGATTAATATTCTCATGGGTTGTGCACACACACACATTATGTGTTCCTGAATTGGAAAGAAGCTTACATTGCCTTGGCCGAAGGCTTGCAAATGAGGAAAAACCTATTTTAATATTATCGTGAATTTCCTTGAAGCGTGTGTACGCTTCTTTCAAAGTCGTCATCATTAATCGTTTTTGGATTGCTTGACGCTTTCCATCTTTTTACTGATACATAATCTTTTTGACCAGGCATAGCTCGACTTACTTCATCATCTTCAAAATATTGAACTACTATTTCTTTTGTCTCATCTGTTAATGCAGTACTAGACCTAGTATTTTTGGTTGAAAGACAGTTATTCTTCAATTGTTTTGCCTCTTTTACTGTATTTCTATTGGTTTTGAACTCATCAATGGCATCCTGAATAGACCACGAACTTGGCAGCATCGACAAAATCAATAATTTTTCTTTCCTTGTCGTGGCTGCATTCGAGAACCTTTCCTTCATATTTATAATTACCTCATCGTAGTCTGTATTTTCCACATCATCAGGTCCTAATTTGAAGAGGTTTCTTCGTACAGCTTCGTTTATTTCACGGTATTTTTTCTCCGGGTAATAAACGTAGTCCATCTTACTCCATTTAATCAGAGTCACTTTTATCCCAGCTATGCCCTCGTTAAAGCGTTCGATGTTGACCTTTTGGATACACTCATCTTCCGATTGATTTGTTGAAACAGATTTCGCTGATGGTACGGTGGCAAGGCTCTCAGCACTTAATACTTCTGGTAATTCCTCAGTTGTTGTCGATACATCTGGCAATTCCTCAGTTGCTGTCGTTTTCGAAATTCCTGCGCTCTGCTCAACCGATGATATACAGATTGCTCTTTTGTCAACGTTTAGACGGCAGGACGTGCAAATGCGTAAATTTGTATTCAATGTGGACATTGGAGCATAACCAGTCGCTTTCAGTTTATCTATGGTGCTTTCGGTGAGATTTCGTAACTCTTTTGAACACTTTTTTCCATCAAACGGCCTACAACAGTTGAGAAAGCGGCTACTCATACCCGTTTCCTCCCGATCATAAAGTCTATTCTCTAAGAGGTATATTTTTTGCAGGTAAACTATAGACGTACACGTGTATATAAATCTTTGATTTTGCAGCTTTTGTCTTAAAAATAACATTTCTGATATGTTTCTATCAACGTTATTATCAACAGGTTTCAACACTATTAAAAGAATTTTTCGCCAGTCACGTGCAATGAAAATTATGACACTATCAATACTTTTGATCACAACACTGGATCGTGTCTAAGTTTCTTATAGATGCTATGAATAATTAAATCAAAATATCATGAAAACAACATAAACAACAAAGCATCAAACTGCAATTCTCGAAATAACTTACACAGAAAAAAATTTTTTTTTACTAAGTGTGAAAATTGTGAAATGTTTGAAATGTCATAACTCTTTTGTTTATTAGTTTACCATCACCAAATTTTTATGGTAGATAGCTAATATAATGGACCGTTTTCCCTAAAAAAATTACGTTCGAAAAAAGATAGGGTTTTGAGATATTTGAGTTTTTGTGACAAAAATGATATTTTTAAAGGCAAAAAAAAATTTTTTTTACTGTGCACATTTTCTTAAGAATCACCATTTAGTTGTCTAACTTTGCTGAAAAAATCATAACAATCGTACATTCCGTTTTTGCTGTGCAGCTTTTTAAATATTTTTGAACCATTTTCACATACACCCTTTTGAAAAGTTAGTCGTGACTCAATATGAAGATTTGATATCGAAAAATGACGATTTAGATGAAATTGAAAAACTGTGCAGAGTTTCAAATATTTTTGAAATGGTCGCTCAGGATCGACTGACATGCCCCCGTGGAATGCCTCTTTCTTATTAATTTACCCACCCGCACAACATAATCGGACATTTAGATAATCGCGCGATCATTTTATGTCCAGTTTAGCTTAGCTTAGCTTAGCTTAGCTTAACTCAGACTGACTGTACATATCAATAGTTGCTACTCAGTTGCTACTCCGTCTTGTTCTATTGTTCATCCTTCGCGAGAATAAACAATCAATCGCTCAAAGTGAGCGATTGTTCATTTGTGTTTTCGTTTAAGCGTTCGCGTCATCATTTCTTGAACGTAAGGAAAGCAGAAAAAGTGCAATTAAAATTGAAAATAAGGAGATATTCACGGTTGTTCAACTACAATGTTATCGGAAAGCTAATGTCAATCGGCATACCTTATTTTATCTCAATTTGAGGTTAAATAAAAATGCACAGCCAGATATATTTCGTTGATTTACGATTATTTTACAAGTCGTTTATTTTTCATTACTTTCTTTTGCGTGGGTTATGAGCATGTTTTTATTTTTTCTTAATAGGGCATAGGGAAAATACTAAAAAATATTGATTATAGTAGTAATGGATGAGACATAGTGAGATGCGAAATCAAGATCAAAAGGTGTCTGGTTTTTAAATATCTTCCAAAAAGTTACTGTCAATCATAAGTCTAGAAAAAAATGAAAAAAAAAACAGTTGTATTTGAAGCAACTTGTGTCAATTCAAAGTCCTAAGCAAATTCCGACATAGTGTTGTATGTATATCTCAACAAAACTATATGTCTACCCTTGGGCCTAATGGCTCCGCTTAAAAGCAACAAAAGTATATAAATTGCTGAATCTTAAACCGGATCAGCTCCCAGTTGATAATCACAATTGATTTGCAGAACATTATACTTTTTTGTCTTTATTTGAGAGGTTTTCAGCCCTAGGCTGGCTCACCTCTTTGACATAAAACTTCACATAGACGCTGTTTTAAGGATGCAGTTCTGAATCTAATTTAAACTGGAAAAATCTGATGAAATGTTGAATAAAAAATGCCGTCGGAATGAAGTCTAGAGATGTAGAAATCATAAAAATCATCATCTGCAAGGGTTTTCAGACCTTTGGTCTAATCATTATATAATCCAGGGCGACAATGGCACCGAGTTTTCAAAAGATAGGGGTGTTGACATAATACATACCTATAGGATAGAGCATACCTCTTAAAGCTCGAATCAATGGGGCAGTCGACCCAGTGGAGCATAAAGGCACTGTCAGCTTCCAGGATAGACAGTGGAAACTGGGGTCATGTTCTTCATGAGTATTACCTGGTTCTGGTTCACTCACGCCTTGCTGTGACCCTAGACCCCAGGCTTGCTTGAAATATTCCAAAATGGATTCAACTTTTCTGCCGGAGCACTTCAGACTTGTGGCTAGAGAAGGAGCGAAAGTGGTTGTGATAAGTAAGACAGTAAAAACAATATGTGAAAAATGTAAAGAAATTTAAAAACGATCCTGCTTTGCGAATATTCGTGAAGTGTGACGACGAGAAACTTGACATCAGAACGACTTCAGTTAGAACTTCAATTTCCAATAAGGTACCGGGAGATACCAACGCAACGGTATTACTAATTCGCAGCAGATCGATAAACTGCGAACTATTTGAAACAGGAACTTCCTTCCGGATTTGATGGCCACTTTATTTTTCACCGCACTTAGCCAGTTTTAAAAATGAACTCCAGAAGCAGACTAAAAAAATCCATAAAAATGTTGGTCTGAAATTAAATTAAATTAAAAAATTGACAGCGGAGAAAAAATCCTTCCATCCTCGTTCAGGCCTACTTCTTTCCACGAGATTTTCGAGATATCTTGAATCTTATAAGTCGAAATCAGAATGATTAATGAACGACCAGAATGATTGAAATAAAAACTCCCCCTTAAAATTTAGAAATTTTCCAAAAAAAAATAAAAAATGTGATTGAAGAAATAAGGGCGAAAGCAATAAAAAATATAAAATTTCCCTAAATAATGCAAAATTTCCTTCAATAATAAAAAAAAATCAATGAAACAAAAATATGTTGGCACTTTTAGAAGTAAAAATTGCAATTATAAAACACACTTGACACTTTTTTTAAAAGCGTTCATTGTTCATGGAAACAATATTCAATTTAATTGCTTTTTCCTTTTTTCAAGTTTCTCTTTTTTATAACTTAATTTATAACTAAAATGCTTCTTAAATAATTATAATTTTTACTTGTAAAAGTAAAAATATATTTTTGTATCATGAAATTGTTTTAATTGTTTATGGAAATATTGTATAATTTAAGGAATTTAATCTATTTTTTGCTTCTACTCTGAATCCTGATTTCTTTATTACCAATTTCCTAATATTTTATGGAATTTTTCATATTGTTTGTGGATATTTTATTTTGCTGTCGATAAGAATTTCACTGGAGTTCTTGTAGAAGGAACTTTTTAGAGGTCCTGTTGAAAGAATTCTCCAGAATATAAGAAAAAAAAATTCCTGCACATTTTATTATAATCGCCGGGCTCGGTAAGTGAATTACCGATTTTTCAACAGCTGAGCTCTCGGTAATCGAATTCAATTGCCGAGCTCTCGGTTTAGTATTCATGATAGCGAAGTATCAAAAAATACCGAGCAGATTTGTAAGAAATGCTGAGCAGTCGGTAAAACAATACCGGTGGATCTGTTAAAATATTACCGGCTTCAGCAATTCGTAGTACCGAATGGAATGTAAATGAGTTTTCACTTTTCTCATTGATAAATAAAAAGCACATGCAATCTCAGGCCTACACAAGGGCCTACATATTTATTCCGGTTTTTTAATCAGAAAACATATTAAAATATTTGTATGCTCCTTGCTTCCGCCAGTATCACAGGACTAGCGCTAGTGCTTTCACGCCCAGGAAGTTTTCACAAAGATGGCAGCAGGGAACCTTATTCTATTCAATCATTTGAAAATCTATAAATAAGTTGTAGAGAGTAATTTATTGAGGAAAAAAACCTGTTGGTAAACAGTTTGCATACCTGAAGTCATATTTTAGATTCAGATCCACGAGTTCTAACCACAAAACATACTGGGAATAGCGACGTCGTACCCTAATGTTTAAGTTTTTTTTTCATTGTCTGGAAGTTAAGTTAAAAATAAATGCTCAAATCTATAGCAAACTAACATAAATATTGTGAAACAAGATGGTAAACATGTTTGGATTTACCTGAATATTGAAATTGACCACAATTTCTACCAGTAGCTTTAATTACTTGCTAAACAAATTCGTGCAACGCAATCAGATATCTTAGAAGCTTCGATATGCAAAAAAATATGGCGTCAATTCATGCGGCATGTGGTCGAAAACTGAGAGCATGGTACTTATTTTACCGGTTGCTCAGTAAAATGATTTTATTTTTGCTGAGTAATCGGCTTATTTTTTTGACAAATGCAGGATATTTGCCTAAAATAGAGTTGATCGGTAATACATACTACCGAAGCTCAGTATTTTATTTTTCACAACTGAGACATCGGTAAAAATAATTGCAGAAGTCAGTTAAATCTTCTAAATAAACCGAGCTAAAAAAAGTTCCCTAGAGTTCCCTAAAATCAGTGGAGGAAGAATTCTCCATATACAGGGTGTTCAATAAGTTTGAAAACACTTTCAAAAAATGTTTAAAAATTGAGATTAAATTATTTCTTTTCCCGGTTCCATTTCATTGAAAGTATTGTTCATAAGGAACGTTTGTAACATTTCTTTTGGAATGACCTCTATTTTGTACTTCTTCACGAGCTTCAAACGTTTCTAAAACCCATCGCAAGCGGCACGCACGGTCTGCATGGGCATTTCGTTCCAAATTTTGAGAATTACGTCTTGAACTGGTCCAAGTTACTGACTTCGTATTCGTACAGCTTTAACATAATAAAGGACCAAACAAGAAAGTTAAGAGGGTTCAATTCCGAGAAGCTGGGAGGTCGCAAAGTTTTGTCCAAAAAGTCGATGAAATTGTCCCCATATAAGGCTTAAATCGCATTTTTCGTGTATAAAGGGTTATCGTCCTATTGGAACACGTAGTACTGATCTCCGTCTTATCACCGGGCCACTGGGGGCATTAATCGTCCCCAGAGCCTTAGTTTTGTAGTACGCCGCAATGATTTTGACCTTCAAAAACGGCTATTTACGTTGCCCCATCCGTTAGCGTATATATACCGCTAACGCTGACACCAATACTAATACGGAATATGTACATTGGGCTTACAAACACAAACACATCAAACATTTGTATTCGAACTTATTGAACACCCTGTATTCTGAAGAGGTAAATCGTCAGAATTTCTGGGAAAGAACTCCTTAGAATTCATAGAGAAGAAATAAACCTGAGTTCTTGTAATATGAGCTTCCCATTCCTGGTAGAGGAATTTGGCAGAATTTCTGTGATAGGAATTTCGTAAAATTCCTGCGGGAAGATTTTCCCAGTAAGAGAAAAAGGAAGTACACAAAATTCTCAAAAGAGCAAATCACCAAAATATTTAGAGTTGTAATTCTCCAGAATTCCGGAAGAAGAAATTTCCTAGGAAGGGTTTCCTAAAACTGGCACCAGGAGGAATTCCAGGTTCGGTACCAGTTATGCAAAAAGGTGTTCGCTAATACTTCTTTTGTTTGTGTAATTGCTCAATAGTGGTTTTGTCATTGTCAGAAATGCTGTGCTAATCACCGTATTGCACCGTATCAAAATGTCTGTCATCAGTGATAAAGTCTGATGTCTTGAAAAAAAGAAAGGGTCCAATGGGCAGGGCATGTTGCAAAAATGCCGGACAGCAAACCTGCAAAGATGGTGTTCGTTTCCGTTTCCTGGGCTGACCAGGTACAGAACCACTTGGCGAGCGTGGGACGGAGAGATGCGGCCTCGAACCGTGTGTTGTGGCATCAAATTGTTGATTCAGTGTTATCTGGTATTTCAGTAGCTTAGTCAGAAAACTTTGTTGTGTGGGATGGGGCTTCTGAATTGCCTTCGATTATGCAACTAAGAATTATGTTTCTGCCCGACCTTGTCTCTTGCGTCGTTCACATCCAGTGATCCGGATTTTTTTGTGTTCTAACCATTTTTTGAGCAAGCAACGGACAATTTTTAATATCCACGAATATTTAGAAGAAACTTGTCCCTACTTCCTAATCCTTCAACATTTATTGCATCCCAGTTCAGAAAAAAAATCTCTGGAGTATACTGACGTTATACGCATAATTGTCCCATGTACATAGGAAATCCCAGCAAACATGGGATAAATATGCGTATGATGATGGTACATGTTACATCGAACTTTATGTGCCATATAAGGTTGGTGTCTTGGCTAAGTGCAGGAAAGACAGTATCACTACTCGGTGAATTAAATTGGGTTTTTAAATGATTTATTCTGATGGTGATTCATATAATTGAATTGAATGAGCGTCCAACAGTTCTTCTATTTCAGTTCATCAAAGAATTCCTTGGAGATTAGGATTTAGATTAGAGATGGTCGGGTTTCGGGTTTTAAAACCCGAAACTCGACCCGAACCCGAACCCGACGGGTTCGGGTCGGGTTCGGGCTTGGAAAATTAGAACAATGTCGGGTTCGGGTCGGGTACGGGTTTGTGAGATGATAAAATGTCGGGTCTGGGTCGTGTACGAGTTTAAGAAAAAAAGTATTGAGTATTCTTTATTCGTTTCTGGTAATTTTAAGGTGAAGGTGGGTTGAGTACCAAAACAAAGCTTCGAAAGTATTGGTACTATAAAAACTGTCATATACTGTAGTAGTATTGGTGTCGTATTTATGAAAAACAAAGAATATTAGTAGGGTGATTCAAAAACGACCCAGCTCCACCACGCTCACTTGATTCTGTCCCATGCTCCGAGTGTCCTCCAAAAGCCGATTTAAACAAAAACTGATTGAGAACAAGCCGATTTAAGTTTGTATGAAAACTATTATGGGAAACTAAATCATTCATTACACTGGCTACAGCGCCTCCCCTCCAAACGCTGGCGAAAAGAGAACCCACATAGCTGAAAGCAACATTCCAGAGACTTCACTGAACCTTAGGAAAGATCCGTTGAAATAGCATTTTATACTCCGCTCACACCCCTGTCACACTTTTTGTATGAAGTATCTGCTCCTGGTGAAATAGATATGTATCACAAAAAATATGGCTATTTTGTTGAATTACACAAACACAATGTCAGCGGAACGGAAATGGCAAATTTGACGGAAAATATATGGGCTAACTGTCAAATTTGCCGTTTCCGTTTCTGTTCCGCCGACATTGTATTTGGGGCTTTATTATCATGCTAAAAATTTGCACCCTGGATTAAAATCGACTCCCAACTATTGGAACGTCCATTTAATATGCATTGTCTAAGGAGTTAATGCTCTTGAATTTCATCCAGTCATATGGTCTTCCCCTCACCAGCGCCCAATCACCGAGCGCCACAATCAGAATAATGTAAAATTCAACCTCGCCAAATCAACTGCCATCCAAACCTGAAACGACCTGAGCACGGTAAGCCCCTATTCAAACCAACCGAAACCAGCGAACGAAACCCAAAATATGAAACATAATCGACTGAGCACGGCGGAGCAAAATTGCCAGTTTTGAGCCACCCTGTTTATTAGTTTGCTGCTATCGGTACCGGTGTTTACATTCGCTCCGCGATCAGTTTTTAGTCGTTTTTTTTTTCAACAAAAATAGCAGTTTTTATTAAGTTTTCGTGTCAAACAAGTGACTGATTTCATAAAGTGATGTTTCATTTGCATTCCATCAACATTTCGGGCTGCTCATGTGCGGAGATGTGTGTAAAAAAATGATTTTTTCAATGCCCTTTGAGAAGAAGTGGAGTGCAGTGTTAAACCAAAAACACCGCGGACGGCAGTTACATTGGCACGAAACTGCTGGTTTAGGCTATATTTCGAGCCGAAATGCATAGGACTTTTTGAGGAAACATGTTAATTATCACGGGAAGTACATAAATATACTGTGAACAGGTTAGTAATCTGAATATTAAACTTTTGTTCGATGCTGTTCGATGCATTCGAATGTTGGTGGGAGAGGAGTGCGGGAGGTGTGGGGTTGACCTGTGGAAGGTCCGGTGCCATATTGACTGCCATCGTGGTACTCTTCCAACTATGTCCTTAAGGCTTGTTCGTTGTTTGGCCTATACCCTTTTAGGTGCAAAGAGAAATATAAAATATCTAGTTTGAGTTTTCCGCCAAAAAATTATTTCGGGTCAGGCTCGGGTTTAAGACTGCAAAAATTGTCGGGTACGGGTCGGGTTCGGGTTTGATAAGATTTTTCATTCCGGGTTCGGGTCGGGCCCGGGTTTGAAATGAATTTCGAAATCGGGTTCGGGTCGTGTTCGGGTTTTCAAAATGTGAAACCCGACCATCAGATCTGCCCTGTTCCCAAATGGCTGTTATCTTTTTTTAGATCATAGAACGAAAATGAATATGCCCTTAAAAATCATTTTATTCCAGGTCTTCCGAAAACTTCCTCGAGAATACGTCCTAATAGCTGTTAGATCTATCCAAAAATGATTTTTGCTCTATGTGATCTATATATCCGAATTGGATAAGCCTTAAACAAGAAGTCAAATCCTATTTGACTTTAATGATCACTTGTATGGTTCATAAGAACCAAATTTATGTTACTATTTCTGTTCAGTAGTGTACTATATAGTACTATTCGCGATGGAAGCCGCAAAATGCTGTAAGAGAGAAAAGACAACAACTGAGAAAAAAGACAACAACCAACGACGCGTCATATTCGTGTTATCTGCGAACTACTGAAACATTTCAAAAATTCAAACTTATTGCTCCGTGAAGAATTAATCCGATTAAATCTCTTACTTATTAAAACAAATTGCTTCGTAGATTATTTTGATACTCTGACATCAACCAACCAAAAGACTGATTTGTACGACGTCGTACATGTTTAGAGGAAATGGCGTCGTGAACAATTAGCTCTACCCAATCTCGGTCGTGTTTGATTTCTCATTACAGTGGAGTGCAAAGTTGAGATCGGATCGTTAAGATCACAAGAAAGTCAATTGCTGTAAAATCGTGATTAGTTTTAATAATCAGTTTAAATTAATTTGATTTTGTTTCGGATCTAGATTTTCAATTTATTGAATCAAAAATAGATTTTCAAAAGAAAGTGTCATAACAAAGATTCAAATTTAGGTAAGCCTAATTAGTCTATTAGTTAGCTAAAGCGATTATTATTTATTTATTCAGACTAAGGCCGAAGTGGCCTGTGCGGTATATAAGAGTCTTCTCCATTCGGCTCGGTCCATGGCTATACGTCGCCAACCACGCAGTCTACGGAGGGTCCGCAAGTCATCTTCCACCTGATCGATCCACCTTGCCCGCTGCGCACCTCGACTTCTTGTGCCCGTCGGATTGTTGTCGAGAACCATTTTCACCGAGTTACTGTCCGACATTCTGGCTACATGCCCGGCCCACTGCAGTCGTCCGATTTTTGCGGTGTGAACGATGGATGGTTCTCCCAACAGCTGATGCAACTCGTGGTTGCTAAAGCGAACATAATGTAAAACTCTGCGTTGAACAGGTCATATTGCCCAATCAACATGGGCGTCAAGTCTAGGATTTTCCCTAAAGGACTCGGATTTCGTTTTCTAGGTCAATCGCAAGACCAGTCGGCAGGTCAACAGTACTTCACAACCCCAGCTGTATACTCGAGCGACTCGTCCGTCAATCAGCCGTGCTGCGGAAGCAAAACATACGAAGGTACGCATTTATCCTTGTTTGACGCCGGCGCCCGCGTCTTGTGGTGATACCAGCCCTCAGTAGTTTGCCACTTCTGCGATCCGGTGAGTGAAAAAGCGGTAAGTCGGCCTCCGAAGAGCTCGAACCATCCATCGGACCCCGTGGGACATCCGTTGACCCGAACGAAGGTTAGACCGGCCCAAAGAAAAACATTTTCGCAAAATCCAAAAATTACTAGTAACTACGAAAAACCACGTAACGTCAGAGAAGGGTAAATAGGTTCGACTTAAAACGATACTTATTCAATAGATTTTGCTTTTTATAGAAATAATAGAACTAAACTCGATTAATTAGAATATATTTGCAGAATTTAACTTCGTTTTGGACTTGTCATACAACGAGTTTGTACTATTCCATTAAATTCCACTACTTTATTGTACCTTTGACAGATACGTATTTCGACCTCAACAGCAAGGCCATCTTGAGTGTCTCGTACTTTACTCGACTCAGAACTCGGGGGCTAAAATGTACTCAGCTATGTGTTTTTGCTACTCATTAAAATCATTGTCATGTTTTATTTGGTTTGATATTACCATACATCCATTGATCCAGAGATATCCAAGGACAAGCGGTATTTTTATCCCAAATTCCGGAATAAGAAAATTAAAATTGTGGACTCTCTATCATGAATGCAGTACACTGAGGTCGCTTTTTACGTGGTTAGATTTTATCAATTTCTCAGCCAACCTCAGTTTCCACATCCTTTTAAATACCATCTGATTTTTCTTTGATGTTTTGTGGATTTTTCCGTAGGGTCAATTCTATATTTCGGTGAATCCAAAGGCCAGAAATAGCCAAAAACAAACCACATAAAAAGACCCCAGTATAGGCTTATGGGTTCCCATCTGCAGATTTATTCTTTGTATCGCTTCCAAATCAGATTTGTGAAGTTCATTTCGTGAGACATGTTGACTTTATAACAGCAAAGATTTATATAAGACTTGGTAAATAAATTTTCGGTGGTCCAACAAGTTTAGAAAGGTGAGTAACATCAGTTGAAATAAATTTTCTCAATTTCCAATTACATTTTAATTCAGAGATGTTATCACGTTCAACTGGCGTTCAAATCAAACGACTTGCTCTATCCAGTTTAAACGACTAACTTGGACTCAATCCTTTCCTGTTACGCACTCTTATTTATTCAATTATTTACTCTAATAGCTCTAGGAACGTTTGATGCATGGTGTAGGTATGCGTTTGAGCTTTGTATAAAAGTAAAATTATTTGTTTGTTTCTGCAAAATTATAGTTTCATGATTTTCATATTCTTGATCTTCTTGTGATGATGTTGCGCAAAAAATGTATTTTTATCAATGCGAGAAAGGGTTGTTATATTTTTGCATAGTCTATTAATTTGGAACTAGACCAAATAGGAGCTGCATAGACCAGAATACGAAGAGTATTGTTAAGGAACCGTGCAGTATTATTGAGGGAATATTTTTTCTACAGTATTTAAAATAGAATGACGTTTTTTCTGAATATTTGTCAATGTAAATACGTGAAGTGTATTTTCAAATTAACCCAAGTTACCATTTTTGCATTCGTATATCATGAGGCTAACACGATGATACTTTTATGCCCAGGGAAGTCGAAAAAAATCACGGGCGCGAAAATTTCTTAGACCGGACCGGGGAATCGAACCCAGCTGTACCTTCAGCATGGTCTTGCTTTGTAGCTGCGCATCTTACCGCACGGCTAAGGAAGGCTCTATTTATAATTATATAAATTATTTATTACTTCTGACCAGTATGATCATATGAAGTTGTGATTCTAGTACTGAATGTCGTCAACAAAAAAATTGATTTAAATGAATTTTGGTATTGTTTCCAGTAAATACTACCAGACTTACAAATTCTAAATTGGCAATATAAGATATCCGTCACCTGAGTAGAGGTAGCACCAATAGTGGAGGTAGTGGAGTTTCAATGAGATTATTCATAATTATACACTCTACAATGATTTCAGTTGATGTGTTGTGCTATAACTATGCTGTTGAATCCAACTTATCCTAAGATTTCACTTGAAAACTATTGAAAACTGTGATTTTCCTTAATAAAATAAATGTCTTTGTACCTAAAGTGAAGCAACTGTACCAATAGTGGCGAGTCTCATAAGAAATCAATGAATAGCACCACTATGTGAACCAACTTTAATTTTCACCGCCACTAAAGGAATAGTGTACCCATTAGTGGTGCAAGCAATTTTTGGTAGTTATTGTTGATGTTAAATAATATCAATCTCATTTTTGTTAGCAAATTAATTAGTTTATCTATTGGCGCTAAGACATTAAAGCTATAAATTTATCATAATTATCGATTTTTTGAAAATATTTTCTTTTGTCCACTCTACTATTGGTACCGTTTCCCTAATCGCCTTATATTATTTACGTTTATTAACAAATTCTTTTTATTTTATATTTTTGCATTCCGAGTGAGCCGTAAAAAACATTCAACATTTTAACCATATTTGATATGTTTTATTGAACTACGCAGTTTTGACCAGTATATTTAGTTAGTTAAAAGCATAAAGAAAAATTCTATCAAATCTAAAAAAAAATAGTGCGCATGAATATACTTTGTAAATTTATTTTTGATAACAATTTCCGCAAAACTTTTATAATATTACAAATCACGGAATGCGGAAAAGTGTTCCAAGTGGCGTATTTAAAATACGCACACGAGATCCACAAAGTCGTCAAACGACTCATACCCAACAACGCCATGTGTTTAATTTGCAAATCATTCGCTTTAGCCTTGAATAATTTCGCACTCTCTAGAGCGTCGTTTATGAATGTGCGCGAAAAATTTGGAGCTGCGTAATAAGCGCTAACCTTGTACAATACATTAATTTGGTTGTCGTTTAGTCTTTTTCTTCTTCCTGATAGCTCACTTCAAACCCCCACCCCCCACCCACACACCCCGGCCAAAATCTTTCCCCCAAATTTGCACATCAGCGATTCCACACCAGTAACCAGCGGAGTGGCGTGGTTCCACCTAACCACAGTCTAATACAATATCATCCACGATATACCTATCAAGAGAGGCGAGATCCTTCCCTAATATTGCTCTAACTGCTCGGAAGAACGACATTGCATCGACAACGACAACGACGATGACGACCTTATCAAATACCACCACGACACGACACACAGCAACCGATAGCGATCGCTCTCGCCCAATATTTATCACCCTCTCACACCCCGGCTCTGAGCTACTGATGTCAGCTTTTTCTTTACCGCTTAGTAGCTGAGTGCCGAAAAGTCGCTCACGATCGCGGCCGCTTCTTCGCGTGCGACGGCCATCCACCGCACACCACGATTGATGAATCGAAGAAATTGGCAAATGGCAACGGCAAAAAAAAAAAAATTGTGCGTCGCGACGCGACAATCGCCGATCGGGACGGCGACGTTCGCGCCTGACTAGATGCGCAATTTCTTGCGAGGTCTAGGCTACACACGGCCGGCCGGGAGTGTGTGTGCGCGTGTTGGGGAGACGGTGGGGTCTATGTTGGGGCGGGGAAGCCATTACTATGTATGGGATATCAGTACGGTGGCGAGCTGCGCCGGCCATTTTGCTTTCTTGATGCGAAAACTCGCGCCGCGCCAGCCCGGTCGAGAGGAATTGGATTCTTCTTGCGTGTGCCTTCCCGACATGGTGGACGTCGTTGGCGTGGTTGTTGTTGTTGTTGTTGTTGCGGGTTTGGTGGCAGCCATGTGGATTGATGATATGAACGAGGGGGCCGGACCATGTGGTTGTTGTTTCTGGTGGGTTCTTACTTTTTGGAATTGATTTTTTCTCATATTGGGAAGATGGTGGAACAGGGACCCGGGAGCTTGTTTCGAGGTTTGTTAACTAATTATCGTACACGTGTTTACAACTAGGTGGTCATTTATTCTTCTTTGGATGAGCATACAAAAGTACTTAATTTCGTGGTTGGGATGATTGAAAGCACCATTAGAAAGATTTGAGGCTAAGTAAAGTCCATAAATAAAATGTCATCGGAATAAACACGCAGGATGATGCAGATATTTTGTGTGGAGGAATTAATAATTGTTTAAGAGATGGAACTTTTGTCAAAACAAGTTTATTTTCTAGTTGAAAATTATTTAAAGAAAAACTCAAAATTGTATTTTTATTGAGCAGAAAAATCTGCTGTTGTCCGTAATATTTAAAAAAAATCTTCATCTTGCAATCTCACATGCAGAAAATCACAATTTTCATCGATTTAGTCACTAATCTGCCTTGTTAAAACATATTTTTTTACAATTCCGGAACGTATTAGAGTGTTTAAATGGTCTTTCCATATCAATAAATAAGCATTTCATCATTATAGCACACAAAATGTGTTACTAGTTATGAAAAGATGACGAAAAATGGGCTTTAATATGATAAATTTGTAACCCAACCGGCGGTTGTTAGATTTTCTAACAATTCTGTATAAGAATCTACCAACACCTGTATAAGAATTGGGCATATGCGAAATTGTTAGATTCTTATACAAAAAATGTAAGAAAAGCTTACAATATTGTTAGATTCTTATACAATATTTGTATAAGAATCTAGCAATTTCGCATATGCCCAGTTCTTATACAGGTTTTGGAAGATTCTTATACAGAATTGTTAGAAAATCTAACAACCGCCGGTTGGGTGTACCAAAAGTCTTTACGTGATTTTTTCCATGATCAGTCCCATTTGAATTTTCGTCATTTTCGTCATAGTATTATCGAATGCAACTGTTAAATAGGAATCTTTGT
This sequence comes from Armigeres subalbatus, assembly GCF_024139115.2. Taxonomy (NCBI): domain Eukaryota; kingdom Metazoa; phylum Arthropoda; class Insecta; order Diptera; family Culicidae; genus Armigeres; species Armigeres subalbatus. Next base: position 102,310,388 of record NC_085140.1, read on the forward strand.
TCAGGAAAAGTCGAAACAATATCAAGCCAATTTGTCCCAGATGGAAAATGACCGCATGTGAGTCCCTTTTTCTTAGATAATGGAACTCATATGCGGACATTTTCAAGATGGCATAAGTAGGCTTAATGTTTGATCCTCATTTTCTCCATTTGACGTTTTTTTCATATGGGATATGCGATTATAGACAGTAAATACTCATTCATTGGCGGGCATAGAAAAGCTTTCAATTAATAACTGAGGAAATGCTATTCTATTAGCTTAGGTTTAGGAAACACTGTGTTGAAAAGCAGGCAAAGTTCCAGTTGGAACGTAGAGCCATTGAAGAAGAAGAAGAAGAAGATAAAGAAACTTATTTAAGAAAGCATGTAAGGTACACCGGGGCAAGTTGAAATGCGGGGTAAGTTGAAACGGAAGCTGTAATTTAGATAGGAAATGACCGAATGCCCTGATTATTTTTTTCAACAAACTACTCGCCTAAACGCGCCTTCTGACTGCCATTCCCGGAAGATTGCAGCTTTCAAATCCAATTCCTGCCATTGTTTATTTTTCGCCCTTAGCAAAATCCAAGCCAACTATTTGACGTGCCAATGAAACAGGTCTCAAAACGATGTTTGGAAGAGTTTTTTCATCAAATTTTCACGGTAGGTAATCATTAAATGTTGAATAAGCATAATGATTATGAAAACCGATGTGAGACCCGTTTTAATTTTTGTATTTTGGTTGTTTGATATTGCTCCGCATGTTCAACTCATCGCACAGTGGGAAAAAAGGGACCCAAATTCCCAAGTTTGAGTTGCCGCTCGTTTTTCAACCAAACCAAATGTGTTCCTGAAGGGAAATGGGCTGATAAATCGATTGGTGCAGGTTTCGTGTTGTTATGAAGACGGGAAGTGGCTCGTTTTGCCCCAATTCCCCCTAATTCATGGTTTTTCTTCATTCTGCTCACATGGTTGCAATTTCCGCATTATATTTTGACTGGATATGCATATATCATACACAGATAACATTCAGAAACTGAATAGGGACGATTCCAAGGTGTGTGTGGCCCGTTTTACCTCATTTCATCCATATTCTTTGATATTTCTTGCTACTTCCCGAGTAGCAGGGACCGTCAAACATTATTTTCGCATGGAAAGTACATATCCCCAACACATATACACATAAGTGATTTGGAATGTTTTCTTCACGTATTTTCTGGTTTTATAAGTAGCTCAGTTTGCCTCAATTTTGCCTAAATTGATGTTTTCCTTCTGACCTAGTTATAATCGTCGCATTTTTTGTCTTTCTCGTACAACAAAATTGTACCGAAGGACTATCAATTCAATCCAAAAACGAGTTTTTTTTTAGAATGCTCGGAGTCCCGAAGAGTTGTATATTAATCGACTCAGCTTGATGAAGGGAGCATATGTCTGTCTGTGCGTATGTATGTGTGTTTGTATGTGTGTGCCTTAAAGCCATGGAAAACATTAGACAAATTCTCATATAGTAATCCTCAACTGATTTCATCACAACAGATTGCATTCGACAGATAGTAATTCCTAGCTGATCACTATCGAATTTGATAATGATCAGTCATTGTTTTTAGATGCCTTGGAAAAAAAATTTACAAACCGAAACGATTGGTGTCTTGATTAAATGCGAGAAAGGCAGTACCACAGCAAGGTAAATTTATTAGGTTTATTTATTAACTATATTGATGCGGCTTCTGTTCTTCACTTTTCAGTGATCAATGGCCGCATTTTATTTTGACTAGGTATGCATATAGTTTATTAAACTAACATTTAGAAAATGGAATAGGGTCCATTCATGTTGGGTTTGCCCAGATTTACACCAATTCATTCAATTTCTATTATTTTTCTTATTACTTTCCGATCAGCACCAGTCGTCACAAACTGTTTTCGTTGGTCAAATACATATCCCACAAAACATCTGCACAGAAATAATTTGGAGCATCTTTGAGTGCATTCGGGTCCTTGAACTGGGCCGTTTTACCTCAATTCACCCTAAATTAATGGTCCTCTTCATTTTGCTCACATAGTTACAATCGCCATATTAGCCTACATATATCATTTTAGATCAGTGCTGCAAAGTGTCACCGTACAAGTCACGCAAAGCGTGACAATAACAAAATCCAGGTCATGTGTCAAGTACTCAATTGTGATGCTCAATGTGGATCTCACATGCTTGGTGTAACGATCACCATGAAAGTGACATTTTAGCAACTAGCGCTTGGTCACTCACCATGTCTTCACTGCTTCTGCCTGTGATCACCAGCATGAATGATAGGAAAACTTTCCTGATGTTGTGGTTGTCATATCCGTGTCATCTTGACTATCGTGATGATCACTTGACCTATGCGGTGTTTGGTTCGAAATCAACGCTCGACAGCAATGGAATAATCCACTTAGCGGAATTAATGGATTTTTGCTGTGATAAAAATGCATGAAGCCAAAATAGAATTTTTGGGAACATTTAAGTGTTCTTATTGTTTATATTGACTTTTGTGCAATTTTTTAAGAGGTGCTATTAAAAGAAAAGTATACATACATAGTTTTTCCAAATTTGATCCAGACTATCTTTTGAAAAAGGCCAAATTTTTTATTGATTTTTCAAATGGATACAATTAAAAAACGACGCATACTACAAAACAATGTAGTATGGGTAACTATCGTAAAATCAGTCAAAGTTTCTAATAAAGATATCGGAAACAATTCAAATTGAGCCTTACACTGAAAAAAAATCAGTTTCAACAGTTTCAAAAATTAAAACTCGATTTGCGAAAAAACGCTTTTTTTGATTTGTATGAAATTGTGTCTCAAGATAGGTGATTATGTTCCCTACCAACCGTCCATACATCGCAAGCTTGACACTTTTAAGGGAAAAAAGTTTTTCTAACAAAACGTGGTGGTTTTTGTTTTTATATCTGATCATCTGGTGATGGTCACGACATTTTGCAAGACTGTTTTAGATCACTGAGCAGGGAGCAACTTATGTTGTGTGTGGCCGGTTTTGTCACAAATTGTGTTTCACAAATCATTCATTTTCTTTGATTATTCGTGCTACCACCTGGCCGGTAGCAATTGACGTTAATTACTGTTGTAGTAAAAACAAATCAATAAATTCCTGCATTATTTTAAAATAAATACTTTTGTTACTTACTATATACAAATATTGAAAGTCATGTAACGCAGGGCTAATAGGCCTGATCTAGAAAATTTCCTATTGGAAGTCTGCACAGCTATTATGCATGCCTTTTACAATTGTGTCGTATTATAGATACGTCTACAAATATAACGAGAACTCTTCATATCATATCAGTCTTAATAGTGTGTTTTAGTTCATTTTCAGTACATATGCATATTTTAGTTCATTTTCAGTACGAATGCTCGCAACGCAAGGGCCTTGAAAAAAGTACGAAAAGTTCTGATGAAAAACGTGGTTTTGCTCTGGAAAACGTAAAAATGTTAAATAGAGATGTTGTGAATGCGTATCTGGATTCGGGAAAGGATAAAAAACATTTAAATAATCTGTTTCGGGAATCAGTAATTAACTTGAGTGCTGGTGCGTGGATTAAACAGTTTTCTCGTCGATGGAAAAAAATTCATGGCAGAAATCAGTTTTTCGCCCGTTATGACGAATGGCTAAACTCACCAATAGAGGTATTTAATACATGTGGATATAGCTTATGTTGAGAAAATTTATTTCATTTAACCCATGAAAACGCAAAGTGAATTTCATACAAACGTGCATGTTTTCCAAAATTGTGTGAAAAAAACTCGTTTATTGTAGACAGCACAAGTAAAGCGACATTTGTAACCAAGGTGTGCAAGCGTCCTGATTCACAAAGTATACCTATATTCCCTACTCGAATTCATCATATAATTTTTCTTCTCTCTGAGTGAATCTGCGAGAATAAATAATTCTGAAATTGAGAGAACGAGACATAACACTCAAGTCGATGTGCTTTACTACAGGTGCGGTCTAAACCCTAAAGTAGTATTTGTTCAACGAACTTTCGCTCTTTTGAAAGAAACACTCTCAGCTGGGTTTGAAGATTGCCGATGGCGACTGAATGTGGCGTCACGTCTGGCATACTTAGTACATTTTTATAACAAACGTGACGTTTCACTCCGCCCGCCCGCTGTGGGTGGCAATTATTTGGTTATTTTATCGACTAATACGACTTTGGCTCACACCTTTACTGACGCACATTGCACCCAAGTATTACCTATTATAGCAGCTGAAGTACACTATGGTCGATTAATATGCGAATTTATAATACGTGGTTTTGATTCTAATTTTTAATGCAATATGTTTCGTTAGTGTTGGTAAATACTTTTTATTTTAATGTCAATACAGCTTCCTGCTGCTACTTCCTCGCCTTTGCCGTCTCAGAATGTACCTGACAAACCTGCCGTGACATTATTTAAATCGAAGCGCAAAACCTTCAATGATTTGACCGAGAGATCAAAAGATGAGCTAAGTCGATTATTAGCCAGAAAAGAGCCTTTGGAAAAGTTGTTACGATCTGCTGAAAAAGCTGCGCGAAAGACGGCAAATCCAGCTTTAGCAAAGGTATTGCTGATGCTTAGAAAGCGTGGCGAAAAATGGGCCTCTCGTATTTTGATGACAGATAATCGAAGTCAAAATCAAAAGCAAGCGAGCAATGAATCATCTCTGATGTTAAAAACGCGACTAGGGTTGAGCAAAATGAAATACACTGGTATTGAAAAATTCGCCAAGGAAGTTCATGGTGTGAAACTATTAAAACCGTGGGCGGTTATAATGAAATTCCGTAACTCGATTATTCCACAACATACTTCGCCAAACTGGGACAGAGGGTATTTATCAATCAGCGTAACCCTCCGAAATATATTGACCTGCGATATTACTCGAATTCTAGAGATAGACGAAACGGATTCCAACGTTTTGAAGCTATCACGATGCACGAATGAGAAAATAGTGGGTTGTATTCTGCATGTCTCAGCTGGCATTGATTCAGCTACTGGATTCACACATTACAATCAAGACGGAATTTTGAAGCAAGACGATTCATTGTTGACGGAACATGTAATGTCGCTTAAGCTGGAAACCGAGCATGGAGAAGCTATCTGGACCAACCCGAACCCTCAGTCGGACACATTTTGTCGTCCGAAATCAATGAGTTGGGTCAAGGAGACAAATGACGTGACTAGAGGAACATTCCTGAATTTTTTTGATGAGTTGGAGGCAATAAACAACCAGCCTATTTCTATCATGTCGAATGGAATAGAGTTGCAAATCAAAATTTCTGGATTTTTTGCGATGATTGACGGGAAAGCAGCGAACGCGATAACAAATAATAGAAATACGCATGCTTGTCCACTCTGTTCAGCAGGAGCCGATCCACGCGTAGGGCCTTCCTATTTTCATTCGCGTTTAAATACTGTCGAGTGGTTAATTAGAGTATCCGCACAGAAACAAACAGAGGGGCACCCAGCGCAAGCAAATCTAGATGTGAAAGCAAAGGCTCGTGAAATCGCAAACGGCTTGGAGGAAAATTTTAAAGTTTGTGTTAATAGACCTAAAATAGGAGGAAGCGGAAGTAGCAATAACGGCAACATGGCTCGTCGTCTTCTTGCAAATCCACAGAGCTTCGAGAACTCTTGGAATCAGTCAACCTCTTGTTGAAAATGTTCGACTTATAAGTAGTCTTGCCCTTTCTTCTAAGCCACTCGACCATGAGAAGGTAAAGAACCTTTACCTTGAGATAGAAAATCAAATTGCAAACGAGTTCCCATTTGTGAAACGATTACCGCCATGCATCCACAAATATAGTCATTTGCCAGAATTCCTGTTGAGATTGGTGAGTTAAGATTTAATTTAAAATAGTTATAAAAAACTGTACATATGGCCACTCATGAACCATGTAGACCTTTCAGGGGAGGACGGAAGTCTACAAATGTCTACATTCGTATACCAGCGTGGGTGAGGGGGGGGGGGGGAATTCGATGCAGTCTATGCAGACAGCACTTTTTCCTTTCTTATTTCACAACTTAAAACTCAACAATGAAAACGGTACAAAAATAATCATTATTCAGTAAAATATATATAGCTCTTTTAGTGGAATGTATTCAACCGGAATTACCTCAATTAACTGGTGGAATTAAATGGACAGTACTTATTTCATTATTCAGTCTTTTTTTGACCTTTGACCTGAAACCAAAATGAATCGAGAAAGAAAGAAATCACTATCACTATTTATATTACTTATGCCGAAATCGAAAAAACGGCCTAAGTAGCGGTGTGCGACCGAAAATCGTTGATTGAATTGGCAGGGACATGTTACGAAGTTTTGGTGCTTGATTCGGAAACAGTAGCTGAAAGAAAAGCAATAGCACTCCTCCTTTTTTTGTATTTTTTCCAGGAATGTTCACGCATGTTATAATGGAAAGATCGTTTGATCGGGAGGTTAGGTGTTTTGAAAAAGCTCACTCTAATCTACGAGTGGGGACGGGAGTTTAAAATGATTGAAAAATAGTCTACGTGGTTTATGAAAGGCCTCATATACTTCATGTCAACATGGTCATTAATAAAATACACTTTAGGAAATGTTAACGATAATGTATTTGTTTATTCTTCAGCCTTATACGATGAACTTCGTTGACGAGCAGGCTGGAGAGCGGTGCCACAAACGATATAAATATATTCGCCCTCATCTCGCACGAAAGACGTCGCCCGAAAATAATCTCACAGATATGATGCTGAATTCTTTGACGTGGTCGGATCCCAAAATGTCGTACCACGAATGTAAACGGCTTCCCCGTAAAAGACAAGACGAGGATTTCTCTCAAAAAATGGCGGGCACCTTCATCATGGATGAGAATGACGACAGTGACGATAGTTCGGTTGATAGTGAATGCAGCCCATAGCCCAGCCCACACAATACCCATATTTCATTTTTTTGCCTTTCTCGTACACCAAGGTTTTGTTTTTTTTTTTAATAATTATTGAAATTTATTATTACCCATTATTGAAGAATGTTTCACTAAGGGAAATTCTTTGAAAATTCCGTGACAAACCAATTTCCAGAAATTAATTTTTGTTCATGTTCTGTAAGTTTTTCTTTCCAAATGCAGGATAAGTTATCTCTTACGAATAAATAGTCGGAAATTTCCAAATGCAGAACTGAACTTAAAATTCACAGAAATCAATGTGTCTAGATGTTTGTGCTGATGTTCTAAGGGTAATTACTTATGCAGCGAAAGTAATTAACGTCAATTGCTACCGGCCAGGTGGTAACACGAATAATCAAAGAAAATGAATGATTTGTGAAACACAATTTGTGACAAAACCGGCCACACACAACATAAGTTGCTCCCTGCTCAGTGATTTAAAATGATATATGTAGGCTAATATGGCGATTGTAACTATGTGAGCAAAATGAAGAGGACCATTAATTTAGGGTGAATTGAGGTAAAACGGCCCAGTTCAAGGACCCGAATGCACTCAAAGATACTCCAAATTATTTCTGTGCAGATGTTTTGTGGGATATGTATTTGACCAACGAAAACAGTTTGTGACGACTGGTGCTGATCGGAAAGTAATAAGAAAAATAATAGAAATTGAATGAATTGGTGTAAATCTGGGCAAACCCAACATGAATGGACCCTATTCCATTTTCTAAATGTTAGTTTAATAAACTATATGCATACCTAGTCAAAATAAAATGCGGCCATTGATCACTGAAAAGTGAAGAACAGAAGCCGCATCAATATAGTTAATAAATAAACCTAATAAATTTACCTTGCTGTGGTACTGCCTTTCTCGCATTTAATCAAGACACCAATCGTTTCGGTTTGTAAAATTTTTTTCCAAGGCATCTAAAAACAATGACTGATCATTATCAAATTCGATAGTGATCAGCTAGGAATTACTATCTGTCGAATGCAATCTGTTGTGATGAAATCGGTTGAGGATTACTATATGAAAATTTGTCTAATGTTTTCCATGGCTTTAAGGCACACACATACAAACACACATACATACGCACAGACAGACATATGCTCCCTTCATCAAGCTGAGTCGATTAATATACAACTCTTCGGGACTTGAGCATTCTAAAAAAAAACTCGTTTTTGGATTGAATTGATAGCCCTTCGGTACAATTTTGTTGTACGAGAAAGACAAAAAATGCGACGATTATAACTAGGTCAGAAGGAAAACATCAATTTAGGCAAAATTGAGGCAAACTGAGCTACTTATAAAACCGGAAAATACGTGAAGAAAACATTCCAAATCACTTATGTGTATATGTGTTGGGGATATGTACTTTCCATGCGAAAATAATGTTTGACGGTCCCTGCTACTCGGGAAGTAGCAAGAAATATCAAAGAATATGGATGAAATGAGGTAAAACGGGCCACACACACACCTTGGAATCATCCCTATTCAGTTTCTGAATGTTATCTGTGTATGATATATGCATATCCAGTCAAAATATAATGCGGAAATTGCAACCATGTGAGCAGAATGAAGAAAAACCATGAATTAGGGGGAATTGGGGCAAAACGAGCCACTTCCCGTCTTCATAACAACACGAAACCTGCACCAATCGATTTATCAGCCCATTTCCCTTCAGGAACACATTTGGTTTGGTTGAAAAACGAGCGGCAACTCAAACTTGGGAATTTGGGTCCCTTTTTTCCCACTGTGCATCGGGGTAAATATAAATGCGTGGCACGGGGCAAGTTGAAACAACAATTCAAAACGTCACCCTCGCAATTCAAAGTAATATTTGTTTCCGAACTTCAACATGGTTTGTAAATACATATATTCGGCAAACATAAATTTATAAAAACATGCAAACTTCTGAAAATAAATGTAATAAATTTTCGCCCATACCGTCATGAATGCAACCCTCCTACAATCTCCACTAGAATGAAAAGGGGTCATGTTTCAACTGCAGATTCTCAATCTACTGAGCAATGACTCTCAGAAAAATAAAACATAGAGTATGTAAACATTTCGTTAACTCCACCTTTCACTTCTCCAGCAGCCTATTTCTCCAATCGAAGAGTTTAAGAGAGATATGCTGGCTGGTTAATTAATGTGTATTTATAAGAAGCCACAACCGAATTAATCAAGTGCACAATATACAAGTGAACATAAATAATGAACCATCCTGAATAGGCAAATATAAAAATGATAATATAAAAAATAGATAAATAAATAAATATATAAATAGTAATCCGAGTGGTCACCAGTAGGAGGAAATCAATTTGATAAATTTTCAGCGTAGTGCGTTCTCTCTTGACTTTGTTGTACACTGCCCTTATTCGCATAAGAGTCCCATGTCATTTTCTCCGATTTGAGTAGTTTGCCGTTGAATTTTTCAAACTTGTTTTACATGGAGAAATTGAAAAAAAAAATCCATCTTTCCAAAAATTTGACATAATATTCTTATTCAGTATATATTGCTGTGGGACAATTAAAAGAACCATACCTAAGTTTATTTTTTGTGTAAAAGAGTATCAAAATATGGAATGTCATTTTTATGCGAGCAAATAGCAAGATGAGACAACAAAAGTGGGATTTGTTTTCAAATTTCTAGAACAAAGCCTACTATTTTATCAGTTTTTCTTAAACTGGGGACAATCTTAAGCTAGTTTCTTAAAGAAAATAGAAATCGTCTAAACTTACATGGGACTCTTATGTGAATCCTGGCAGTATTATAGTCACCTTTACAACCGCGTGCTTCTTGAGTCTCACTGAGTACATACATGTTATTATTAATACGGCTCATGTCTGTATATAACGCAGTGTTTCAACTTGCCCCGATATGCGGGGCAAGTTGAAACGATGCACACAAAAAATTAATTTAAATATCCAAAATATTTAGAAAAAAGTTTGTTAAGGTTGTTTATTTTTTTATGTATAATCTTTCGCCCGAACTGGCAAACACCGCAAACGGATTCAAAATATATCAAAGGGTGATTTTTTTACAGCACTTCGAATTTCAACTTTGAAAAAACCGTTTCAACTTGCCCCGGTGTACCTTATACTAATTAGGCGGTAACTAGAAGCCTCAGTTGGTTTTTTTTCGGCTTTGTTCCTGTCTTTTGAAACCAAATCAATTGTCTAAGAATATCGACTGGATGAAAAACAAGTTGGTCCGTTGGGATATTGAATAGTAAAATATTACTGCAAAACAATCATCAAATAAAATGTTTCCTTTAGAATCGCTTTGAGCATTATTCCATGAACGGTGTTTCGCATTAAAGTAATCAATTTTGAAAAAATTGGATTTGCTGCAATGCAAGTTAGAATTTGATTGCATTGAAAAGGCGCAATAAATAACAATAGAAGAGAATTGTCCAAAATTTGTTTCAACAGAAACTCCCAATGTTTCAAAAACTTTGGTTTCTAAAGGAAGAAAATAATTTATGCTCGATACGCCTGACAATAGCGATTCCACCACAGGCGCTGTCAAGACGATCATTTCTGTGGATAAAATAATTTAGATCTCTTTTGATGAAGAGTCCAGGGTTTAAATATGTTTCAGTTATAATGGCAATATGCACATTATGAACTGTTAGTAAGTTCATTTTTCTTACCATTTAAAGAGCGATGCAATGCCGCAGTGTTCGCGTCGACGAATGTCAACGGCTTCGAACCATCCGAAGAACCCAGAAGACAATAGTTGGGACTCCCGCATCAGCTGATTCCGATCAACCGCCTGGTAGAGCTCCTGTAGCGTTCGGTTGGCACCTACAAAATTTGTGCCCCTATCGCTGTAGAAGCTCACTGGCGTACCTCTTCGTGCGATGAAGTTCCTCGACGCCATTATGCAAGAGCGACAACGTTAAGGAATGAACTACCTCGATGTGAATGGCCCTTATCGTCAAACAAGTCAGTAGAACCCCCCAACATAACCGACCCCCACATGTCCGAACGGTCTCGTGTGTGCGGATAGCCTAGCAACTGGAAGATCGGCCATTTCCGGCGGTTGAGGAACAGCGTCGCGATTTTTGCACCACTGGCAGTTTCTCCAGAAAGGAATCAAACTCTAACTGAAATCGAGCTAGAGTCCTATGCTGCTATACAATCAACTAAACGATTGACAGCCTTATCAGACCGCTCTCTTTGCTGAAGCAAGTTTTTAATATTACCCAAAGCTATTTTAAGTTCAACAGTGCTTTCCAGCGCTATTTGTGCCTACTGATCCCATCTTTGCTTGGACTCGTGCCTTCATTTTACGTTGGACCCGTTTGCCGAAGTAAAATTCCGACAACCGGTGGTAATCCTGCCGGGACACCGTTCTGGAAAAAAAAACATTTTAGAAGGTCACGTCTCCACGCTCAGCAATGAGCATTAATAAAATCAAGAGGAAGGAAGTCGCTGAATTCTCCACTTCCTCCTAAGAAACAAGGTTTCAAGACCGTCCTGCCAAAGCGCGGAAAAAATAGAGGGAAGCTGGAGACTTCAGATATATCTTCTAACCCTAACATTGGAAATAATTCTTCTACTATCGAACTGAGCAATCAGTTCGATTTGATTAATGACGAAATTGAGCAAATCGAATCTACCCAATTGTGGTATCTGTTGCCGAGTTTTCTGGCTTTAGGAATGAGATTTTGAGTAACCTTCAGGGGATCAAGGTTTCATTCCAGATTGCCGCGTTTTGCCTGGATCCTTTGACGATCGCAAACGTCTTCTTCAGTATTTAACTGAGAAGCGCCATAAGTTCTTCACATACGATGACAAAACTGAGCGATTGTTCAAAGTCGTCTTGAAAGGTCTCTCCAGAGATGATAAATCACTGGATGAGATTAAAATTGAAATTTCTCAATTACTTGGATTTTCACCAGTTCAAGTAATTAAGATGAAAAAGAAATCTCGCTCTGGTACTTCCCAGAGGGGTATTTCTCAAGAATTTTATTTAGTTCACTTTAACAAAAGTGAAGTTATTCAACTTCCTATCAGTTCATAATGTGCACATTGCCGTTATAACTGAAACATATTTAAAACCTGGTCTTTTCATCAAAAGAGATCCAAATTATTTTATTTATTGAAATGATCGTCTTGACAGCGCCTGTGGTGGGGTCGCCATTGTCATTAATAGACGTATCAAACATAAATTATATTCTTCGTTTGAAACCAAAGTTTTCGAAACCTTAGGAGTTTCTGTAGAAACAAATTTGGGACAATTCTGTTTTATTGCTGCCTACGTGCCTTTCCAGTGCAATGGCAGCAAAGAAATTTGTTGAGAGCTGATCTTCAAATTCTAACTCGCAACAAATCCAAATTTTTCATAATTGGTGACTTCGATGCCAAACACCGTTCATTAGGGTGGCTCAAAAAACACTTTTTCAAATTTTTGAATGGGCCGCCCTCTTATTCGGTTCTATTTGATGCCCTGATGCTCTGGACAAAATTTCAGCCAAATCGGTCAACGTTTGGGCGGTGCTAAACTCGTTGAAAATTTATATGGAAATATGTATGCAGAAACATCCAAAAACAGTGATTTGCAGTTGGACGGCACAATTTACGATCAAGAACAATGATACTCATTCAGATCTTGTAGAATTAAATACATAATATTATGCTGAAAACCGCGAGAAGATTAGAGTTTATTAGGCAAAGATATTAGTATTTTACTGATTTTTGAATGGATTTAGATTTTATTTCTCTCGGGTACTTATTCAAAAGGACGTATGTGATTTTGTAAACAAAGATTCAAACGTCGATTTTTCCAATCTGATAGTACTCCCACGCAAACCATCATCACGGACAGGTAGAGGAAGCCTTCGGCTACCTGTTGGTGGTGTTGATTTGCGTGGGAGTGCCATCAGATTGGACAAAATTACGTTTGAATCTTTGTTTACAAAATCACTTACGTCCTTTTGAATAAGTACCCGAGATTTGTAGATTTTAGTATTGTACAAGAACTGAATGAGTATCATTGCTCTTGACTGTAAATTTTTTCGTCCAGCTGCAAATCACTGTTTTTGGATGTTTCTGCATACATGTTTCCATATAAACTTCCAACGAGTTCAGCACCGCCCAAACGTTGACCGATTTGGCTGAAATTTTGTCCAGAGCATCAGGGCATCAAATAGAACCGAATAAGAGGGCGGCCCATCAAAAAAATGAAAAAAGTTTTTCCCATACTAATTTGAGCCACCCTACCGTTCATGGAATAATGCTCAAGGCAATTCCAATGGTAAACTTTTATTTGAAGATTGTTCTGCGGGATATTATACTATTCAATATCCCAATGGACCAACTTGTTTTACATCCACTCGAAACCCTTCGAACCCTTCGACAATTGATTTGGTTTTAACGGATTCAAGTCAGCTGTGTGGCCAATTGGTAACTCATGCTGACTTTGATTCTGATCACCTTCCTGTGACGTTTGAAACCTCACAAGAAGCAATTAACAATCCAACCAGCTCTACTTTTAATTATCACAAAGCGGATTGGGATTTATGTAAAACGTATATCAAAAGGAATTTTGATGTTGATATTCCTCTCGATACCAAAAGTGATATTGATAATGCTCTCGTATCTTTGACAAATTTAATTGTCGAAGCCAGAGGCATTGCATTTCCTAAATGTGAAATTAAATTCAACTCCATTATTATTGACGACGATCTTCAGCTACTGATCCGTCCGCTCAGCAGTTCGAGAGTGCCCATAATTTTAGTCTAGGTCTCACTAGTCCAATAGAGGATCAGGTTACACGGAGCTTCGAAGACATTCTCAATCAAGAGAATTTTTTAGACCCTCGTTGGGAACTAATTTGGATAAAGTGAGATCTATTACTAGAAAATTTAAAAAATATGAAAGCCCCGGGTAATGATGGTATTTTCTACATACTTATCAAAAAACTTCCTGAGAGCTCTTTATCTTTTTTGGTTAATTTATTTAACAAATGTTTTCATTTGGCATACTTCCCAGATAAATGGAAAAATGCCAAAGTTGTTCCAATTTTGAAGCCGGACAAAAATCCAGCTAAGGCTTCTAGTTATCGCCCAATCAGTTTGCTTTCTTCAATAAGCAAACTGTTTGAAAAGATTATTTTAAATAGAATGATGGTTCATTAGAGTGATTCAAATTTCGACTTTTTCGCTCCTCTATGCTTAAACGATGACATTTGCTGTTTTATTAATCCTCCTAAATTTTTAGCTGATTTGGATGTAACTAGACTGAGCACGAGCAGTTTGAAGTTTGTATGGAAATTACTATAGAAATCGTCACTAAAGCAAAAGACCGTTCCGTGTTGCAAGCCATCAAATATTCAAATGTAATCGACCCGATGACTTCATAGAATACTTCCTTAGTTATAGGACAGTTGTTGTTGCGAAGAGATCTGACTTTGTAAGCAAAGTTATAAAGAAAACAAAAATGCTCATTGATATTGATGTTATTCTTTTACGTGTTAAATTTAATTTACTACGATTCAGTATTTCCCTGATAACTTATCTTGCAAGCATAAAAATGTTTCGCAACAAAGACGATCAGTTTCATTGCAAAATTTTCTATGTTGCCAATAAAGTTGTATATTTTTAGAACTTAATGAGTAACGTTACGGAACGGTTTTCCACGAAAGTGACTGTTTTCATAGTAATTTTCATACAAACTTCAAACTGCTCGTGCTCAGTCTAGTTACATCCAAATCAGCTAAAAATTTAGGAGGTTTAATAAAACAGCACATGTCATCGTTTAGGCATAGGGGAGCGAAAAAGTAAAAATTTGAATCACTCTAATGGTTCATATTAATGACAATTCTATTTTTGCTGATGAACAATTTGGTTTTCGCCATGGGCATTCAACCACCCATCAGTTATTAAGAGTAACGAATTTAATTCGGCTCAACAAATCTGAAGGATATTCGACTGGAGTTGCTCTTCTTGATATAGAGAAAGCATTTGACAGTGTTTGGCATGAAGGTTTGATTGTAAAATTGATGAATTTTAATTTTCCTCTGTACATTATTAAACTGATCCAAAATTATTTATCAGATCGCTCACTGCAGGTAAACTATCAGAATTCTAAATATGATAGATTACCTGTAAGGGCTGGTGTCCCCCAAGGCAGCATACTGGGGCCCATTTTGTATAACATTTTTACTTCTGACTTACCTGACTTACCACCAGGGTGTCAAAAATCTTTGTTTGCAGATGACACAGGTCTCTCAGCCAAAGGGCGTAGCCTTCGTGTCATTTGTGGTAGATTGCAAAAAGTTTGGACATTTTCTCCACTTACTTGTCAAATTGGAAAATTACCCCGAATGCATCCAAAACTCAGCCTATTATTTCCCACATGAACCAAGAGCTTCTTATTTGAAACCTTCTAGCAGACATATTGTCACTATGAATGGGGTTCCAATTAATTGTTATCGCGAAGCTAAATATTTAGGACTTATGCTAGATCAAAAATTAACTTTTAAAAATCACATTGAAGGCCTTCAAGCCAAATGTAACAAATATATTAAGTGTCTATATCCACTTATAAACAGAAAATCAAAACTTTGTCTTAAGAACAAACTTTTGATTTTTAGACCTGCCATGTTGTATGCTGTGCCAATATGGACTAGTTGCTGCAATACCAGAAAGAAGACACTTCAGAGGATTCAAAATAAAATTCTGAAAATGATTCTGAAATTGCCTCCGTGGTATAGTACCAATGAACTTCATAGAATTTCTAATATTGAGACATTGCAACAAATGTCCAACAAAATAATTTCCAATTTTAGACAAAAATCGTTGCAATCTTCTATTGCAACGATTAATTCCTTGTACCCTTAGTATAAAATAGGTTAAGATTAGTTTAAGTTGAAAACATTGTAATTCCTACATGGTTCAATTCAACCAGAGGAAAAATTCTAACTGCCAGAGGCAATTGAAATGTATTAATAATAACTAAAAATATAACATAGTAAATAAGGATGATAGTGTAGAAAACACGGAACACCTAGTCTAAGAGATGATGCATGTATTAGATAATTAGCAAATAAAATTAGTTAAAAAAAAAAAAAAAGTGATCACATTCCTATTCTCTCCTCTTTCTTGGTAAGCAATGAAGGGAGAAAGCAAGAATTGAAAATTACTATCGTTGATCATGCCAAGTTACACAATCAGTTTTCATTATTTTTGAATGGTTTTCAAGTAACTGATGATGTTGATACAACTCTTAACTCGATTGTTACAACATATAGACAGCTTTTAACTAAGTGTACTAAGACTTTCACTAAAGTAGTAAGAATTAAAAATGAACATTGCCCGTGGATGACCTATAGCCTTTGGCGACTAGTACAAATAAAAAAACAAATATCTTAATAAACTTAAAAGCAATCCTAACGATATTTGCGTAAAAGAGATGGTAAATCATATTGCAGAAAAAGTGAAAAATGTCAAAAAACGAAGTAAACGTAATTATTACGAGAATATACTCAAAACCTCAAATAACTCCAATATGTGAAAAAAATTGAATGAAATTTTTGGTCGGTCCAAAGCTTGTGAACAAATAAAGCTATATGGAGCGACGGACAATTGTTAGACTCAAATGAGGAAATTGCAGAGGTGTTTAATATATTTTTCTCCAGCATTGGTAACGAATTAGCAAAAAAGCTACCAAAAAACAACTTTGATTATTTGAAAAATGTTAAAAGTGTTAGCAACTCTATTTTCTTGCGTCCCGCCAATGAAAGCGAAGTTAGCACGTTAATAAGCCAACTGGACGTTAATAAAAGTATTGGACAAGATTGTATCCCAGCCTACTTATTGAAAGCTTACATAACCCCTTTTTCCAACATATTATGTAAAGTCTTCAACCAAATAATAACTACTGGTTCATATCCTAATATTCTGAAAATAGCTAATGTATCCCCAGTAGACTGCCCCAGGATTCAAAAAGTCATCCGATTCTACGGGGCACCCCCCAGGATTTTGCCTTTGGGTAAGAAAATCATTCTCTGAAAATTTCAGCCTGATCGGTTATTGCATAAGCTGGCGCAATTAATTTGAAGTTAATATGGGGGCTTCAGCCGAAACATATGGGAAAATACACTTCTGTTACTATTTCGTACAGGAAACTGGATGGAAAAGACCGATTGAGCCCAGATTTGCAGGAAATGAAGTTAACATGCCAATGAACAATTTCACATAAAATTCTACTATGATTAAATAAACTTTAAATTAGTTTTTAGCTGATTTATTTGGAGTTGGGTTGAGCACTTTGAAATTCATTAATAGCCATGAAAACAAGCGCATGTAATCGAAGATAGCTGCGATATGTGTTGAGGCGCGAGTGCAGTTACTTATGTTTCACTGCGCGCGAAATCACGCATCGCAGGTACCTTTGATTGCATGCGTATGTTTTCATGGCAATTAATGAATTTCAAAGTGATCAACCCAACTCCAAATAAATCAGCCAAAACATTATTTAAAGCTTATTCAGTAATAGTAGAATTTTATGTCGAATTGTTCATGGGCATGTTAACTTCATTTCCTGCAAATCTGGGCTCAATCGGACTATTCCATGCAATTTCCTGTACGAAATAGTAACTGAGGTGTTTTTTCCCATATATTACGGCTGAAACCCCCATATTAACTTTAAATCAATTGCGCCAGCTTATGCAATAACCGATCAGACTGGAAGTTTCAGAGAATGATTTTCTTACCTAAAGGCAAAATCCTGGAGGGTGCCCCGTAGAATCCGACGACTTTTTTTTTCTCCCCATACTAAGCTGGGCCACTCTAATCCCCAGTTTTCAAATGTGGTGATGTCTTTGACCCTTCTAATTATCGGCCCATCGCAACTTTATCAGTTATCAATAAGGTATTAGAAAAACTTCTAACTGGTCGTTTAGTGAACTTTTTTATTTTGAACAATGTGTTATATAAACACCAGTATGGCTTCCGGGAGGGATGTGGGACATTCAATGCTATTACAGAGCTTATGGATGAACTAATAACCGAAATTGACCGGAAAAAATAGTTGGGGATGAGTCATTGACCGGAAAAAAGCTTTTGACACTATTAACCATGAAATACTTTTAAAGAAACTTGACAAATATGGAGTTAGAGGAGTGGCGAATGATTTGATAAGAAGCTATTTGACCGACCGAAAACAATTCGTAGTAGTAAATGGTGTTCGGAGCAGTCTTCGGTCTATTAATATAGGAGTCCCACAAGGAAGTAACATTGGACCATTGTTATTTTAATTTTTATAAATGATCTGGGAATTTAAAGCTACGTGGGACCCCAAAACTGTTTGCTGATGACACAGCGTTGTTTTACCCAAACACATGTGTTCATTCAGTTATTAGAGACATTGAGGCGGACTTGGTCAGTCTTGTCAACTTTTTTAATGGTAATTGTCTATCTTTAAACATAAAGAAAACCAAATATATGATTTTTCATTCATTTCGGAAAACCATCCTCCAGCACACTAATCCTAGTGTTAATAACTTGCTGATTGAGAAAGTTGAGGCTTTCAAATACTTAGGATTAAATATAGATTCATGCTTAACTTGGGATATCCATATAAAGTATGTATCAACCAACATTTCTGCTTTAGCGGTCTTATGAAAAGAGTTCGTTCTTTTGTACCCAAGGAAGCATTGCTAAATTTTTACTATGCGTGTATTCATTCAATAATTCAATACCTTTTAATTGCTTGGGGTCATGCCGCTAAATCAAAGATAAAGAAGATACAAACACTTCAAAACAGATGCTTGAAAATAATATACAACCTGCCTCCACTGTTCCCCACTTTTTCTCTCTACAACGATTTAAACCACAAAGTAATCCCTGTCCTAGGCTTGCGAGACTTGCAAGCAATAATTTTCATACATAATATCATACACAACCGAAATTTTCATTGCACTATTAGTTTACCAACAAGAAGAATTATCACTCAAAATACTAGGTATGCTAACGAACTACCGAGAAGTAGGTCATTCACGAACTTCATGGTCATGGTCCTCTGAAATACAATAGTGTTCCAAACGACTTGAAAGCCATCTCGAATTATATTATATTTAAATCTAAATTAAAACAACATATAAGAAGAAACGTAATCGAATTTATTCTTTAATTGTGTCAACTATTTGCTATGGTAGGTTTTTTTTCTAGTTTTGCTGCTAGTTTTTCCTACGCCTTGAATTATTTTTAGTTA
Organism: Armigeres subalbatus; assembly: GCF_024139115.2. Taxonomy (NCBI): domain Eukaryota; kingdom Metazoa; phylum Arthropoda; class Insecta; order Diptera; family Culicidae; genus Armigeres; species Armigeres subalbatus. The sequence goes on from NC_085140.1 coordinate 102,329,552, forward strand.
TTAAACTTACTGAAAGCCACGAACGTTATCATCCTTTCATTAATTTTATTTGTGTTTGCTAATTGTAAATCCCTTAAAAGGAACTAAAGTTCCACTGGGATTTTCCGATTAATTATTTTGTTTGTATATTAATTATCCGCGTTTTGACATTAGTTTAATTTGTAGTAAGTGTCCACTACCAGAGAAGTCCCTAGGACTTCCTTGGTGTGGGGGTCAGCGGAGGGTATTAAAAAAATATAAAAAAAAATAAAAAAATTAGTTTGACCCCATCACTTAATAAAGCTTTCAAGAAAAGTCACGAAAAAATGGGTCTCAACAAAAGCCTGGTCAAAACGCCCCACCATAATGTATACTACTACAAAGATGTTTATTACTATTTTATTAGGATTTTCCCACGCACGCGATGGCATATGAGCAAATCAAACCACCTTCCTTTTGCCAGTGGAGATATATCAGCTTCCACACTGATATTCTTCCCTCCCCCTTCATACGGGAGCTTGGCAGAAGGAAGGTCGTGTGATATGTGCCATCACAAATATTGCCCTCCGCTCGCTTTCAAATCGACTTCTATAAAAACATTCTTCATGCCTGCCGTATCCTAACGGAACTATCAATTCTATACTTTAGCCTCTAATTCTATCATGAACATGTGCGTCTAAGTTTGGAAGATGATATTAGCATTTCCATATCATTGTAAATCGTTTAACTTCACGTAGAAGTAACACACACAAAATCATTAATTTAGTGCAACATTGAATGATAACCTACCATGCAAATTTGATGAAAAAACTCTTCCAAACATCATTTTGAGACCGTTTCCATTGGCACGTCAAAAAGTTGGTTTGTATCTTGCAAAGGGCGAAAAATAAACAATGACAGGGATTGCTTTCAGTAGCTTCAATCTTCCGGGAATGGCAGTGAGAAGGTGCGATTAGGGGAGTAGTTTGTTGAAAAAAATAATCAGGGCATTCGGTCATTTCGTATCTAAATTACGCCTTCCGTTTCAACTTACCCCGCATTTCAACCTGCCCCGGTGTACCTTACACTAAAGTTACATTTCGATAGTTTCCATATCATTTAGAAACAAATGCTGCTGGGTACGCCGCGCTTGTTTCCAGTAGGCATAGTAGGGTATATCGATTTAACCAGTGATACATATTTTCATAAAACATCATAATTTTGGAGATGGAAGAAAATTTATATCATACTAGAAAATGAACATTGAGATCTGCTTATGCGAGATTTCCATACGAATGATTTTAGACTCAGGAAATATCATATAAACCCGTCGGAAACTATAACGAACGTTTCTGCTGAAGAAATTAAGATAATCCATCCAGCCGTTTTCGAGTTATGCGGATACGAACACAGACCATTTCATTTTTATATATAAGACTAGTCGACCCGGCAGACGTTGTCCTGCATAGTAGGCGAAAATACGTGTTTTGAGCTACCCATGCGAAGTTTCCATACGATTCTAAATTTTAATTTTTCACGATTTACTCAACTTAAGTCGTGATTTTCGTTAGAAGAAATATCATATAAACCCGTCGGAAGCATAAACGAACATATCTAATGAAGGAATGAAGAAAATTCATCCAGCTGTTTTTGAGTTATGCGGATACGAACACAGACCATTTCATTTTTATATATAGACTAGTCGACCCGGCAGACGTTGTCCTGCATAGTAGGCGAAAATACGCGTTCTTAACTGCCCATGCAAAATTTCCATACGAATCTTGGTTTTAGTTTTCCATGATTTACTCAACTTTTCTCTCGATTTTCGCATGAGGAGATATCATATAAACCCGTCGGAAACGATAACGAACATATTTGCTGAAGAAATGAAGAAAATCCATCCAACCGTTTTCGAGTTATGCGGATACGAACACAGACCATTTCATTTTTATATATAAGAAGAAGAAGATATAGATTAATGCCGAGGAATGTTATTTAGTTACCCAACTAAGGGCTGCAGTGCAAGTTTTGCGGACAGTATGCAAGCGTGTTGTTGAGCAAACACACATTGAAAGCTACATTTAGATACAAAAAACAAAAAATTAGTCGAAAATAGTTGGAATGGAATTTGTGGGCCATAAATTGCATTCTTCGACATTCGACATGGGACGCATGCGTAAACAGCAGTTTGTTTTGCATTGTAAACCAACTTCCCATGAAGGCTCTGTACTATTGACGCTGATTTATATTTCAATGAATTGATGTAATGTGATGCATCCCTACGATTTCCAAACGAATACGACGCCAAAGAATTCTGACTTTAACGCAGTATGCAACATTTGTGTTTAATTTTGAAAGCTTAGTTCTGAGCATTTAAGTGGGAGGCTCTGAACGAATGTTCTGTAAAATAGAATATTGTGTGCAAACTAATTGAGCCAATACAAACCAAACCAACATACCTTATTTCTATTTCGGTCCCTTCAATAACTCATGCTGACAAATAGACACATTTACAGTTGGAAGGGGACCAAACAGACGTCCGAAAAACATCCATTTCAAGCCACATAGTTTTGAAAGATTTTCGCATTGTCTCGCTTCCCCCCATGAAAAAAAGATACCCAAAGCTCAATCGCCCACGAACCGATAATGGAAAACATTCCGTCAAATTATCACCATAATTCAACGACACCGTTTTCCGTGGTTTTCAGTGAAAACAAAAACATTTTCGAACGCATTTTCCTTCGCACGAATGCTCCTTGTCGAGTAAATCTCCGGTAAAATGGGCAAACAATTTCCCCTCCGCTGGCGACCACCGAAAGCGGGATCATCGCGCGTGCCACACCGGTGCAATATACGATCGATCACCAGCACTAAAAATTGTAACACGCTGCCGCGGCTGCACTGAGACTGCGAACGAGGGTCGAGAGCAGCGTTTACCGTTAAAAGTTGAAAATGCAATTTCCAACCTCAGCGCATCCGGTATATGGCTCCGGTGATGCGTTTTCCCTCGTCGGTGCTGCTGCATTCCGATGGTGGCGGGTGGCCAGGAGGAGCAACGGGTGAAAACGCGAAGCACAAGAACGTTTGGTCCCCCTCGAATTCTAAAGTGGGAAAATCCGTACCCGCGTGGTGTACCTTGTCTGGAGCAAACAACAGCGATGACGACGAGATGCTGCAGAAAATCGGGAAATTCTTTCAACTCCCCCACGAGGCTTTCGCGCGCCACGCCACGGTAGTTGTTGCGTGTGTGTGATGACGCCCGGCTTTAGGCTGGTCCGAAGTGGGCACAGTGTTAGCGAAGTTCCGGACGCACAGCAACGCTTGGGACCGGTCTAGTCTGGAGGAGTTTGTCAGAAACTCATTCCGCTTCGAGATGGAATTTGTGTAGCGTCGCCTGAGGATAGTGCTGCTTTCGTGGCGACATAACAGGATAGGTGAAAAAAAAAGACAACCGCGACTTAGCCATCAGGCACGAGTGCGGAGGTAAAAGGTGGCCGGAAAAGTGCACAAAACTTCAATATACGACCCCATCATCCGCGTACATATGGGTGCACAAATGCGTGTTTTCCGGCTTGATTTTTCCCCTGCTCGTTGAATGTCTTTTTTGAGGTGATGCGTTTTGTCAAGGGGGAGAATTGATCTTCAGTTTTTCCGCTGGTGACTGATCCATCTGTTTGGGAATGATGGCCGTTTTAAGGCAAGTATACGGCCTTAGGGCATTAACAGACTGCTGCGGAAAACATTTGTGACTGGATGGCACGTGCGCCTAGATACGTTTTGAACCACGTGATTTTGTTGTTTTACTTCATACTTGACGAAGTACAGCTTGACGGTTTTCAACAACTGAATGATGAATAGAGAATCCTTCTGTTGCAGTTAACCGATCCCAAGGCAATCACCGCAACTTCCTTTGAATATTATCCTATATCACCCATTCAGTATAGTTTTCCCCAACTATCTATTGAAAAACATTACCACCATTTACCAGATTTCTTCTTGAAATCCGGAAGTTCTAGCAAACATTTTTCAGTATAGATTTCAAAGGAAACTTTTCCCATCAAATAGTTTATCTCGTTGTTTTGGCTCAAATGGTTTTTTTCGTTACGGTACTTTACGAGGTACATTGATCACCGGGATAACATTGATCAGTTTCGCCAATTTCAAAAAATGAATAAAATATTATTTCCTGTTATCACAATTTCTTGTTGTGAGTTAGGTGTCCTAATATTGACTAAATTTGCTACTGAATGATATACTCTTCGGATGAATTTGCATTTGTTTTTCACCAAAATCTGGAAAATAAAATCAACATCAATTTTTGAACTCACACAAGCTGTCAGAAAAGCACTCAAAACAAATATAATAACAAAAAAATATAGATCGTATCTATAATTGCGTGATACGTAATCTTATTTTCTTGGTTGATCCATATGTTTCTGTGTCAAAATATTAATTTCTATTGTGGAAAACCCAGATAATTCCACCTATCGAAGATGATGCCTTTTTCGAAACAATCGATGCACATCGTCTCAGTGGAAGGGATTGCCTTCAAGAAAAAGTTCAATATTATCGTAAACTAGTTTAGTTTGTTCATCTACACCAACTCGCTGTGAGAGACGTCTTTCTTTTTTTTCAATATCATTTTTAATAGATAAATGATCGAAACGTTTAATGTTCAAAGTTGCCCTAAGTTGAAAAATAAAAAAAAACCCGTCAAAAAGATTTTTAAAACAAGTTTAAAATTATCAAAAAATCAGGAACAACAGCGTTATACGTTCTACATGAGGCAGTGCTCGTTTTTTAAAATCTAAAAAAAAAGTAATGATTTCACTTACGGGGGAAATCTTTACAAAACAATTGAAAAAATGATCACCCGGACTACGGTATTTAAAATAAATTTTCACAGTGAACCCATATTTACACGTACATATCGTACGATTCAGTGAAAAGAAATAAGCTGTGGCAGATAATATCCGAACATGGGTTTCCGGCGAAGCTAATTAGACTGATACGTGCAACGCTGGATGGCTCGAAGAGGGAGACGGCGCGGATAGGCTTCATCATTAACTCTACCAAGACAAAGTAGTGCTTGATGGGGATGTGTTTGAAGTTGTTGAAGAATTTGTTTACCTTGGAACGCTTGTGGCATGTGACAATGACGTTTCCCGTGAAGTGAAAAGACGTATTGCTGCTGTGAATAGGACCTTTTACGGATAACGTAACCAGCTTAGGTCCCCCAACATGCAGGCAGAAACGAAATTTGCTCTATACAAAACTCCAATGCAACCAGTGGCCCTTTATGAAGCATGGACGTTAAAAGAGGCGGATCGGAGAGCTTTCGGGATTTTTGACTGAAAAGTGCTGCGTACAATACTCGGTTGGAAACTAGAAAATGGTGTGTGGCGCAGACGCATGAATCATGATCATGTATCAAGTATACAAAGAAGAAAATATTGTGAATCTTATAAAATACGGCAGATTTCAGTGAGATGGTCACTTAGTGTGAATGTCTTGAGAAAGAAACAATATTCAACAGAGAACCAGATAGAGGCCGGTAGCTTCGTGGAACACTACGAACACGCAGGCTGCACGCGGTGGAATCAGACCTGGGGACCCTAAACGTTTAGGGAAACTGGAGGAACATCGCCCAAGACCGACGATTATGCACGCAAAAAAAAGCGTTCATGAATTCGTGAACTAACGAGTTCACGGTGTATTTTTTCATGAACAAGAGTCACGGATTCGGGAATATAGTCACGTTTTCTGGAACGTTCTGGAAAACGTGACTGGTGTTCCCGAATCCGTGACTGTTGTTCATGAAAAAATACACCGTGAACTCGTTAGTTCACGAATTCATGAACGCTTTTTTTTGTGTGTGGAGTTCTTCAAGTGGCTTCAAAGCAAAACAAAATTGTGTGGACCCGGTCGCGGAAAATTATTATTATTATTATAATCTTTATTAAAGAGGTTTTTAGCCCAAGGCTAGTTCACCTCCGTCGCGGAAAATTCTGAGTAGTCCCACAGGTGGAATCGACAATTCGACCGTCTCCCGTGTGGCAAAGTCCAGACAACCCAGGCGGCGAGCAGGCAGCGGAAGAAAAGTGAAGACAACCGACTCTGTGAAAGCATGGAAGGTTAGGAAGAAAGCGGGAGCCAAGCAGATCCCCAACCTGTAGTTTTTTTATGGGTTAAAGAAATCCGGGCCCGCGACTCGTGAAAACAGAGAAGGTCCACAAAAATGACAATGATTTGAAAAAAGAGTTGACAAAAGTGTGTTTCTTGATGGGTAGCCGGTAGCGTTAAAATCAAGATGCGGGCATTCAGCCTAGCAGAGGAGGTTGATTAATTCAACTTTGCAAAAACATACTGTTTATTTATTCCCTGGAAGTTTCAGAAATTTCCAACATAAAATAAATTTTTGATGATCGTTTTCGTCTGTTGCATTTTTTTTCCGAGTACAGTCATTTACCTTCTGTCTGTGTTAAAAAAAACTTACGTTATCTGTGCTCTGGTGTCATATTGATGATGATGATGATGATGATGATACTACCATCTATTGTAGCAAGGCACCTGCCGATAGCATTGGCCATATCTGACAAACGATTTGATCAGGATTATACCATTGAATGTATTTCATCAAACTCCTGAATTAAGGGCCAAAAATAGGTGGGGTGGTTCCATAAGCAAAGACACTTATGCGAATCCACGGGATGAGTAGAGAATCACCTTCCAGAAGAAAGTTCGTACATACAATAACATAATCTAGCCCTCGTTTCTCAGATTGACCCAATAGATGGGGAGAAGAGCCCACCACGAGATGTTAACAATAGGAAGTTGGCGATTCCACTCTTCTTATCCAAATGATGGTTTCATATAATGGTTTCATAATCAATATCAAGTATAAATTGTTTAAAAGATATATTGGAATCAGCTCACCAAATTTCCTTTCGATGAATAGCCTGAGGGTATATTTCATTATAAATCAATATCTTGATTGAGGAACCAGATATTCGAAGTCTTTCAAGGATGAAAATCTTGAATCCTGAAAGGATGGGGAAAAGTGGATGGCAGTATCAAACATAATAACAAGCATCAAATGTATATGAAAATAAAACAATGAATGATAATCAGAAAAAAGTGTATATGAAAAAAAATAACGATTTGTTTTCCTTCAATAACATATAACCCATGGTTATGTCGATTATTTAGCTTAACGAAAATCCGAAAATCGTTACTTGCTGGCAACAGCAGGCAAAAGTGTGAACAACTACCATTCGAGCTTTAATTTTACAGAGCTCATCGTTAATGAGCTCAAGGAAGTAGAGGAATCCGCCAAATGTCACCTATTGTTAAACTCCCATAAGAAATGCACGTGCGAAGAAATTAGCCGTCCATCATTTGGCGAATTACCCAAAATATTCATATTATTAATATTCGGGTTCTCTGTCTGGATCAGGATGTTTTCATTCCAAACTTTCTGGGCATAGCGTATTATTAAAGCTATAAGAAGAATCTATATAATGAATGGATATGAAAACAGAATGAATGGATATAAAAACGAATTTTAATGTTTAGTAGAATAGACACATTGGAAATAATTAATGGATTATACACAGTGTACCTGGGCACTGTTGTCCTTCTGACATTAGCTAGAGTATCCCTAACCCCTAATTCCAAGGCGTTAAGCGACCCGTGCCAAGGGGATGCATAGTCAGGGGGTGAAATAATGAGCTAAGCCTTTAACGGAGCCTGTGGGGTACCTGGGCACCCTCCACAGTAATTGTCCCTTACCGCGTCATGCTGGGCTCTGGCGTAGTGGACCTCTTTTCCCGAGCAACTCGTTGGACTAAAATGAAAAAAAACAAGTCAATTCTTCAATAAGTGGTAGTAGTGTAGGCGACAACTCCTTCGCAAGAGGCGGGTTGTTCAGGTGTCCGCCTAGGAGGCCAGAAGCAATAGTCGGCAGCTCGGTGCGCAGCGCCAGCGTGGGTCACTTAACCATCTCCCAGGCTACGCCGGTAGAGGTTATAGACGGCCCATGGCTTGTGAAGGCGATGAACCGCAAACGCGGTGGGCTTTCGGCCTTCGAGGTGGCGACGGAACAGCTGGACGCCATCATCGACTTTGCGTCATCGAAGCATAATATCAGTAAGGACATCAAGAGGAGCTTGCTGAAACTTCAAAAGTCGATGTTGGACGCCAAGCTGGAGAGGGCAGTCGGGACGGCCAAGTGTAAACCCGTGAAATCCATGGAGTCGAGGTGTACCCAGACTGAGGCCCAAGGATTCGCGGACTCGGGCAAGGTCGAATCGGCCGAGGGCGCGCCAGCGAAGACGGTGGTGCCAAAGTCTACCCAGACTGAGGCTCAAGTATTCTCAGGCACGTCTGGGGTAACTGCTCCAACGGAGCAGACACAAAAACGGGGGAGACAGTTTCCAGGGGATGAGCTCCCCTGACGGATGAGGCTAAGACGGACGAGGCCAAGTACTCGGATGTCTTGAAGGCGATGAGGAGTTACGTCAAGCTCGGTGAACTCGGCTCCGACGTACGTCGAATAAGACGTACCCGGATGGGCGAGATGATCCTCGAGCTGAAGCGGAGCGTCTCGCAAAAAGGCGCCGCCTACAAGAAGTTGGCGGAGGAAGTCTTAGGTGAGACGGTCAAGGTGAGGGCACTCACGACGAAGGTGAATCTAAGGGTTAAAGACTTGGACGAGATCACCGAAGTCGAAGAGCTCGTCACGGTACTGCGGCGACAGTGTGAAGTGGAGACGCCCACCGCAGCCGTTCGGCTACGGAAAGGTCCGGCAGGGACACAGGTAACATTGGTTCGGCTATCTGCAGCGGACGCCTCCAAGGTAGTCAAGTTAGGGAGCGTCAAGGTGGGATGGTCGGTGTGCCCTGTGGGCATATACGAGCAACCCGAAGTTTGCTTCAAGTGCCTGGAACCGGGGCACAAGCAATGGGACTGCAAAGGCCCTGACAGAAGCAAGCTCTGTCGACGCTGCGGATTGGAGGGACATAAGGCACAATGCTGCACGAACCCTCCCAATTGTTTGATTTGTTCCAGCAAAGCTGTGAACAGCAAGCACCCCATGGGGGGTTCGAAGTGCCCGGCGTTTAAGCGTGCTGCAAATTCACAGTGTTCACTGGCTTGCTCGGCCTCGCCCGAGTGTTTGGTGTGCGCAGGTTTAGAGGAAACGGTGGAACACGTGTTATTCGTGTGCCCACGTTTTCACGCAATGCGTGACCACATGCTTGCCACATGTGGTCTGGACACTACCCCGGATAACCTAGTTCGGAGGATGTGTAAAGATGAAGTTGGCTGGAACGCCGTTTTATCGGCTATCGTCCAAATCGTCTCGGAGCTACACAGAAGTTGGCGCGTGGACTCAAGGATGGCTAGTTCAGGCGCAAACAAGAAATGTTCCAAGGGTTCGGAGTCGGCTTCATGTGTCATACCGGTGATCATGCCCTGTGGTCGAACTCGATCCTTTCATCGAACAAGTGGCCGCGTGAAGAACAACATGGTATCGTCGCTTTCGCGGCGTTGGTCAACCGGGCGGGCTCCGAGCCCGAGGACGGAAAGGGGTCCTCGTCAAGGCTGGGGCATGCGTAGGCACCGAGGCGGCAAGTCCCTCTGTGTGTTGGTGAATAGACCCTATCGCAGAGAGGTCGAGGGGTGCACGCGGCATCATCATTCATGATACCAGTCGTGCAGAGGGAAGCAGGCGCGAAGTCGACCCTTCCCACCTTCCGAGGACATAGGGCGTGGTAAGGCCACCTGGAAATCCGGCAATGCGCTGGCACGATACCATGGTGTTCTTCTAAAAAAGCGAGTTACGATGTTCGTTGCTGCAAGGACACGCAGCTAACCTCGAGTGTGCGTTGTGCACTGGCCCCCCTTTAAAGCAATACTTTCTGGTTGTACCGAAGGGACTATGGGCTTGGCGGCAATGGAAACGGTTTAGCGGGTCGGGGATGTAGTCCTGCCTCCCTCGTTTGCTGTTGGAGGTGGTCCCTAACCCCGCACTTCCTGGACAACCCAGGATGTCTGTTGAGCAGATTCCCTCGTCCATTGCTCAGGAAGAAAAAAAGATTAAAAAAAACATATACATATACACAAATACACATATACATACATACACTGATGGACATGAGTGATCGTCATATTTTCATAGTAATCTCTATGAAAACATGACGAATACTTTTGTCTATCAGTGTACACATACAAACACACATACACACTCATATACACACATACTCATACACATCATACATAAACACACACAGTATTTTTATTGTATGTATATTAGGTATCTATATTATTGGAAGCGTTTGGTACGGGATGTCCACGCTTTCTTCCTTCCCCCTCGATTCCAAGCTATTAAGTGACTAGGTATTCCTAAAGTCGTTCAATATCTAGGAGTCATCTCTGCGGCACATACTGCGTAGTTGGCCGTTCGAAAAGAAAAATGACCGTCATTTTCCAGGATGCTTTCAAGTACTGGCTACGCAAGTATGAGATTAGATTAGATATTGGAATGCGTAAGTTTGGAGAATTACCCATTAGAAAACGATTCCACAAATTCATTACCAATTCAAAATTTAGTTCAATTTTAATTTATTAGTCCCATTATTGCTATTGGCAATCACTTTCAAAAACGTTTGACTATTTGGTCAAGCCCGATGTCAAGCCAAATGCCACCAACATAAAACGCAAACACAAAATCTGGACGATCAGAACCACAGTAGTTTTGTAAGGGATTTACAAGAGTTTTAATTTTTAGTCAGAAAATCGTGCATAAAGAATAAATCTAATGATAAAAATTGCCCCACAGTTCAGAATAGTTAACCAACAAACGCAAATCGTACTCCTAATGCATTTTTTCTAAAACGACCAGGGAATGTAAAATAACAACATTGTCCTCTCTTGTAAATGTTGGGTTGGGACAAACTCAACTCGCAATAAGCGTTTGTCTCAAACTGCAACAGAATAGGACAATGATCGCCTGCCGCGCATTCAGAGAAGTAGTCTGTTTTCGACGATGTTTTTGGTTAAATAAGTATCGGTTATCAATGCTTAGACTTAAACTTAAACATCGGGTAACATGATTTGTGTTTTGCTTCTGAATTATACAAGTTATCGCAGTTTGAAAAGTTCACAACAATGACCTCTACATGTTTGTTGCAAATAAAACGGAACGCAACATTGTCTTTATCCTCTGCAGATGAGTACAAAGACTTATCGTTATTCTCTTTTGTTGCTTGTTTTTTGCATTTTTCAGCGACATTTTTTTTATTCCTTTCTTTATTTGGTATTTTGTTACTTAACCGCTACTGTGCCGGAATCTACTGTGGTATTCTGCCGCCAGAATCCACACAGAATCTATTGTTAGATTTTCCATTATTCATTGTTGTTGTCGTTGCTGGTCAATCTCACCGTGAGTCTATTGTGTCCATTTGTCCGTGTCGTGAATCCAATGATCGTTGTGCATTGTTCGGTTGCCATTTATCCGGGTAACGTTGGAGGAATGTCTCCGAGAAGAACAAGTTGTCAGTCGTCATCAGGCAGTCGTAACGGTAAGGGCGCTCCCCAATACGCCACCGTGTAGGCTGCGCATCCGGCGACTGACGAGGGTTTGGTGGAGGTGCTGGGAATCGAACCCATGACCATTCGCTTGCAAGGCGAACGTGTAGCCAACTACGCTACGGGACCCCCTTCAGCGACAATTACAATCCTTAAAAACGACACTAATTTTCATGATTCTCGGTACAACCAGCAGACTTTGAAGCGATCGATGAGCTTTACATTCATTCATCTATCTAGGGCAGCGGTTCTCAACCTTTTTCTTGAGAGGTACCCCTTCTAACTATTGCATTAATTGAGGTACCCCTTCCTGAAAGCAGGCTTCCAGGTCTCTTGAAAGAACAATTTCAAGCCCTTGAATTCTTAAAAGTAAGCTTCCGTATCTCTTAAAAATAGGCTTCCAAGCCTGTTAAAAGAAGGCTTACAAGCTTCCGACCCTTTAAAAATGCGGCTTTCAAGCTTCTTGGAAGTAGACTTCCGGGCGTCCTAAAACAAGGCTTCCATATTCTTGACAAGAAGTTTCCCAATCTCTTGAAAGCAGGCTTCTGGGCTTCTTGGAAGACGGCTTTCAGGCCTCTTGCAAGGAGGCTTCCGAGCTTATTGGATAGAGGCTTCTGAGCCACTTGAAAGGAGGCTTCCGAACCTCTTAGAAGGAACTTTCCCAGCCTCTTGAAAGTAGATTTCTGGGCGTCTTAAAACAAGGCTTCTGGCCTCTTGAAAAGAGGCTTCCCAGTCTGTTGAAAAGAAGCTTCCCAGCCTCTTGAAAGGAGGCTTCCGAGCCTATTGGATAGAGTCTTCTGATCCTCTTGAAAGCAAGCTTCTGATCCTCTTGGAAGTAGGCTTCTGATCCTCTTGAAAGTAGGCTTCCGAGCCTCTTGACAGCAGTTTTCCGAGCCTTTTGAAAAGAACCTTTCGAGCCTCTTGAAAGGAGTCCTCTGAGATTTTTGAAAAAAGGGTTCCGAGCGTCTTGAAGGGAGCTTCCCGAGCCTCTTGAAAGGAGCCATCCAAGCGTTTTGAAAGAAGGCTTCCGACCCTTTTAAAAGGCGGCTTCCAAGGTTCTTGAAAGTAGACTTCCGGGCGTCTTAAAACAAGGCTCCCGGCCTCTTGAAAATAGGCTTCCAGCCTGTTGAAAGGAGGGTTCCCAGGCTATTGAATTTTTTTTTTAAATTTCATTCTTCATTAAGGTGTTTTATTATTTCTAGATTAAGTTCAACACCGGGTTATTGAAAAGAAGGTTCCCAGCCTCTTGAAAGCAGGATTCCGGGCTTCTTGGAAGACGGCTTTCAGTCCGGCTTCCCGAGCCTTTTGAAAAGAACCTTTCGAATCTCTTGAAAGGAGTCTTCTGAGCTTTTTGAAAGAAGGCTCCCGACCTTCTTGAAAGAAGGCTTCCGTGCCTCTTGAAAAGAGGATTCCGGGTCTCTCAAAGCGAGGCTTCCAGGCCTCTCGAAAGGATGCTTCCAAGCCTCTTGAAAGGAGCCTCCCGAGCCATCCAAGCTTTTTGAAAGAAGGCTTCCGACCCTTTAAAAAGGCGGTTTCCAAGCTTCTTGGAAGTAGACTTCCGGGCGTCCTAAAACAAGGCTTCCATCTTCTTAAAAAAAGGTTTCCCAACCTCTTCAAAACAGGCTTCCGAGCTTCTTGGAAGACGGCTTTCAGGTCTCTTGCAAGGAGGCTTCCGAGCCTATTGGATAGAGGCTTCTGAGCCTATTGGAAAGAGGCTTCTGAGCCTTTTGCAAGGAGGCTTTCGAGCCTCTTGAAAGTAGTTTTCCGAGCCTTTTGAAAAGCTTCCGAGCTTTTTGAAAGGAGGCCTCCGACCTTCTTGAAAGGAGGCCTCCGACCTTCTTGAAAGGAGGCTTCAGAGCCTATTGAAAGAGCATTCCGGGTATCTCAAAGCGAGGCTTCGGGGCCTCTTGAAAGGAGGCTTCCAATCCTCTTGAAAGGAGATTTCCAAGCATCTTGAAAGGAGGTTTTCAAGCATCTCGAAAGATGCTTCCAAGCCTCTCGAAAGGAGGCTTCTGAACATCTTGGAAGAAGGCGTTCGAGCTGCTTCCGAGAAGCAAACGGACACGAGACCAAGGACCAACGCGCACTTGGAGTTTTCGAAAGAAAAGTGTTGTGAACTATCTATGGTGGGGTGCACATGGTGGAGAAGGCGATTGAACCACGAGTTGCATCAGTTGTTGGGAGAACCATCCATCGTTACCTTCGCGAATATCGGAAGACTGCGGTAGACCGAGCACGTAGCCAGAATGACGAGTAACAATCTGGTGAAATTGGTTCTTGACAACGATCCTACGGGAACAAGAAGCCAAGATGCGCAGCGAGCAAGGTGATCAGGTGAAAGACGATTTGCGGAACCTCCGCAGACTGCGTGGTTGGCGACATGTAGCCATGGACCGATCTGAATGGAGAACACATTTATGCACTGCACAGACCACCCCGGCCTTAGTCTGAGAAAAAAAATAATGCATGTTTTGTACAAGACAAAGTTTTGAAATAAAAAATGCAAAATTGCCAAAACTTTATCAATAAGTTTTGATTGTAATTGTAATACGTCCGCCATTACGCATTTTTGTCCGAGGTACCCCCTAGGACCAGCGAAGGTACCCCCAGGGGTACATGTACCCCAGGTTGAGAACCGCTGATCTAGGGGAAAGAATCTAGATGAATAATGATCGAAACCAATGATTAAGCCCTGCTAATATTTATCAAAATCCATAACACAAATGTGTACCTCCAACTAGTCCAACCATAAAAACATCCCACAATGCCGAGAAAATATCAAACCTAAAAATTTCCTAGACCGAACCTGGGATACAACTCAGCCACCCCAGCATGATCTTGGCATGCTCATCTCACAGGTAGGTAAAAGTGATTCGATAATATCATCCTTGAAAATGTGATGAAATTCGTCAAGTTTTCAAAAGCCTTTTTATCTTGAATATCGGAATTCCATCCTTATTTGGGCTCGAACGATCATTTGGTAAATTCACATATATTGGGATTAATTTCTACGAATTTTGCTGACTTACATTTAAATCTAAAATGTCTCATAAAAAATTAGAGTATATTGATCAGGTAGAGGTTAAAAAACACCACCAGTGGATTTATTCCTTGCGAAGCGGTAATGTTTGCTTGCCATACATAAACGGAAACTATCCTCAATCACTATGCAGTAGACTGGCCCAGGAAACAAAAAGTTGTCTAATTTCACGGGGCACCCCCCAGGATTGTGTCTTTGGGTGAGAAAATCAATCTCTGAAAATTTCAGCTCAATCGATTGTTGCATAAGCTGGCGCATTTGATTTGTAGTTTGTATGGGGATTTCAGCCAAAATGTATAGGAAAATACATCTCCGTCACTCATTCGATCTGGAAATTGGTTCTGATTGCTCGATTGGCCTCAGAATTGCAAAAACAGCAGTTGGTATGCTACAGAACAATTTCACAGAACATTGTATGATGATTAAATGAACTTTTATATGGGTTTCGGCTGATGCGATTCGATCAAAAAACCCAAAAATACACAAATCAGCTCCTAATAATTCAGCCGAAAATTATATAAAAGTTCATTTAATCATCATGCAATGTTCTGTGAAATTGTTCTGTAGCATACCAACTGCCGTTTTTGAAATTCTGAGGTCAATCGAGCAATCAGAACCAATTTCCAGATCGAATGAGTGACGGAGGTGTATTTTCCTATACATTTTGGCTGTAATCCCCATACAAACTTCAAATCAAATGCGCCAGCTTATGCAACAAGCGATTGAGCTGACATTTTCAGAGATTGATTTTCTCACCCAAAGACACAATTCTGGGGGGTGCCCCGTGGAATTCGACAACATTTTTTTCTCCCCATAGTAATCTGGGCCAGTCTACTATGCAGGGCATCGCCGCTGAATCAGCTAGTCAATGATTAATTGATAATCAATGAATGACTGAGCGAACAATAATCAACTGTTCAACATTGTCGAAAAACGTTTTTACTAAAATCTTAAATATTTCCATTTTTTTAATGTTTCACGGTTTTTGAATTTCGCTAAATGTGTACATTTTTTTCTCTCTTTGCAGGTATTTTGAATTGGATCTAGTTTATGTTAACTTATTCAGAGTTATCTATCATGTAAGTTTACTTGCATCAATTTTTTAACCGAACTTGAGCACAAACAATGATCTACAGCGGTCCATAGTTTTGGATGAAGCCCATCGGCCTTCTTTGTCAACCTCACTTCGTAACATAATCAATTCATTCATATTCGTCTCTGCACTGTCAATTTCCGAATGAATATTAGTCAGTGAGTATTTATTCAGATTTCGTAAACTAATAAATTTCTGTAGAGCTGAACACAGCCACAGCCGTTTTTGAAATTCTGAGGTCAATCGAGCAATCAGAACCAATTTCCAGATCGAATGAGTGACGGAGGTGTATTTTCCTATACATTTTGGCTGTAATCCCCATACAAACTTCAAATCAAATGCGCCAGCTTATGCAACAAGCGATTGAGCTGACATTTTCAGAGATTGATTTTCTCACCCAAAGACACAATTCTGGGGGGTGCCCCGTGGAATTCGACAACATTTTTTTCTCCCCATAGTAATCTGGGCCAGTCTACTATGCAGGGCATCGCCGCTGAATCAGAGCTAGTCAATAATTAATTGATAATCAATGAATGATTGAACGAACAATAATCAACTGTTCAACATTGTCGAAAAACGTTTTTACTAAAATCTTATTTAGTTTTATCTTTTTTTTCAATGTTTCACGGTTTTTGAATTTCGCTAAATGTGCACATTTTTATTCTCTCTTTGCAGGTATTTTGAATTGGATCTAGTTTATGTTAACAAATTCAGGGTTATCTATCTTGTAAGTATGCCTGCATCAATTTTTTAATCGAACTTGAGTACAAACAATGATCTACAGCAGCCGATTGTTTTGGATGAAACCCATCGGCCTTGTTTGTCAAGCTCACTTCGTAATTCATTCATATTCAGCTCTGCACTGTCAATTTTCAAATGAAAATCAGTCAGTGAGTATTTTTTCAGATTTCGTCAACTTATAAATGTCTGTAGAGCTGAACACAGACACAGATGGGTGAGTTTATGAAGAAGAAAACTGAGAAAGTCATTCTATTTTTTGAATAATCATGCGATGTTTCCCAAAACTCGGAATGAAGCTACTTCATGAAGTTGAATATTTTATGATTTAGTAATATGAAATTTACAAATATTCAGATCTCCACACATTCCACATTATTTTCCATTTTTTTTTCCTTCATTTATTTGGTACGCACTCTGTGTTACTTAACCGCTACTGTGCCGAGATCTACTGTGCCAGAATCCACACAGAATCTATTTTTTTTTTAAAGATTTTTCCATTATTCATTGTTGTTGTCGTTGCTAGTCCATCTCGTCGTGAGTCCATTGTGTTCGTTTTGTCCATATCGTGTATCCAATGATCGTTGCATTGTCCGGTTACCATTTATCCGGGTAACATTGGAGGAATGCCTCCGAGAAGAACAAGTTGTCAGTCGTGGGCTGCGCATCCGGCAACTGTCGAGGGTTTTGGTGGAGGGGCTGGGAATCGAAGCCATGACCATTCGCTTGAAAGGCGAACGTGTAGCCAACTACGCTACGGGACCCCCCATTATTTTCCATTTTTTCATTTGAGTTCCTAATGGGCTTAGACAACACTTTATTAAAACATAAGATCGGTTGTTATATAGCAGCTTAATTTGAGATGACTCGAATATGGACAGTTTTTATCACTTTTATAAAATGCGGCAATTAGAATTTGGATGTTTTCGAAGCTTCAAAAAACAAAAAATGTAACAAACAATGCTGCAGCATCATAAAGTCATGGCGTTAGACTGTTGGATCAATAGAAAAGGCAGAACATTAGAAGCATAGGTACTAGAACGCTAGGGACGCTATAACTAAAGCCTGTCCACGTTAAATTTCGGACACTGAGATAATGTCCAATTTATTTGTAGCAATTTTAACAATTTGAACGAGAATGAAAACATGCTGAAAGCAGCACATAAAGCGGAGAGATTCAACTGTCATGTAAATTGATCATCTCAGTGCTTTGTGAAAATGTTAAAAAATCGTATTGGAAGATAGGTGTCCGAAATTTAACGTGGACAGGCTTTATTTTAAATTTATTGCCACGATTTGCTTCAAGAAGCTTAACTTGGTCGTGTAGCATGTTGTTGTGCATTTTTGTTTATATAAATTATATCGATTTTCCGCTTTGCCATCATTAGATCAGCATGTATATGAATAGACGGGGCCCTCCTTAGTCGTACGGTAAGATGCGCGGCTACAAAATAAAACCATGCTGAGGATGGCTGGAATCGATTCCCGGTGCCGGTCTATACAATTTTCGGATTGGAAATTGTCTCGACTTCCCTGACCATTTAATTTCGCCACGTTGTAATCTTTACAGCTACGTATTTCGACCTCAACTGTAAGGCCGTCTTCAATGACTCGTACTTCACTCGATTCTTACAAGACTCGTCTTATGACAAGTGAAGACACTCCACTCAAAGAGTTTCATAATTCTCATTCGACAGTTAGATCGAAAGAAAATACCCCGGGATTGGACTGGTGCCTCATTGCGCATCTCCTTTCGACAGCTCTTTCGTATGACAGTTTGCATGGTTTGCTCGTTGCGAGTCGAGGTGCGCTATGCCACCCCTGGTTTCCCATCCAACAATTTCAGCTGAACAAGCTATTTTTTCAATCGAAGAATACTATTTTTTGTCATATAAGCACTTTATCCACCTTCAATGTTTATTGGGTTGTCAAGAACTTTATATTTGTTTTCTAGTTGTTAATGTTAAAATAAAATACAATACATAATTGTCCAATCCATTATAGTCAAACTGGGGTATTTGTTCTTATTCTCTAGCTTTTTTAATTTAATACGCTGGATTCTGTTCTTACACAATTTGAATTTTCTCAATTTCGCACTCATCTTGAATGTTTAACGCATTTTAATTATCATGTGATTTTTCATTGATTTATTCAGAATTTTTTGAAACATGTTGCAAAGATTTTGGTGGTAAATTGAAGTCACACGATTAAAAATACGAGCAAGAAAATCGTTTAAAAACAGAATCCTGTGTATATTTAAACGGGTTCTTAAGTGCACGTAAAACGGAAGACAACTTTTCCCTAGAAAAATACCCAATAAACGGGCCGATATGTTAGGCAATGCAAATAAAGCCCGTTTAAATATCTGAAAGACTGAAAAAGCCAGAAAATAAGAAATAATTATCCAATCTTAATACATTTACATAAGTTTCTATAAAAAATAGATATTTTGTTTTATAATAATAACTCGGTTCTAGAGTATACCGCGCAAACGTTAGCCTAATATGCTGTGGTTGAGCACATTTATCGTTGTAAATCTTCTGACATTGAAGCTCTAACCAAAACTATGTCAACAGACGCCTTGCTTACTTTTGGTTATTATGTCAAAAACAACAATAATATTGCAGTTTCTTAAACCATCATAAGTCTCCAGCGAAATGGACTTTATGTTCGGCAAATTTTCCTAATCTCAACTCAGGAGGTTGATTGTTTTTTCAGCCCATGAAAGGTTGATGCAATATTCACTGTAAATCGTTTGTAAAAGCCCTAAAGAAGGCAATCATAATTCGGTGTTGAACTTAGTCTGTAGATTAAAAAAACACCTTAATAAAGATTAAAAAAAAAAAAGCAATCATAATTTTCTGTAAATAGTAAATAGTTTTACAGACATTACGCAGTTTTTTTTATGCGATGCTTTGACGAACTGCATGCGATGGAATGTGCTGAAATGTAAAATCGCATTACATATCAAAATTAATACAAAAATGTCTTTCTTTCTGTTAGAATATCCCTATCCGATCCTAGGACAATTCTGAAGATTCAGAGAATTTCTTAACATTTGAAATCCAGCATTGCTATTGATTTGATAAATGCTCAAGCGTCCGAAACATTGTGAATGAAAAGCTAATATCAATTCAATTGCACAACCATCCTTTCTTTACGATTGAGTTTATTTCAGTTTTATTTCCAATTCTTTCTACATTGTTCTGATTAGTTATTATAGAGCTTGTTTAGTGGGAAAATTGATACTGTTTAATTTTATTTTGTTACTTTATTGTAGCTTAACCGACGCGTATTTCAACCGGAGAAGGTAACCTTCAGTGTCTCGTGCCTAAAGCGAGATGCTGAATACGACCATACGAAATACGAATCCAACCAACTTTAGTAGTGTTAGGTAGTAGTTTAATATTTCTAATTCGTCTTAAAGACAGTAAAATCTGAATATTTAGTCTGAAGAAGACATTCTTGATTTCCAAAAATAATCTTGAAATCAAAAATAATTTTATTTATGATAGCATTTTTTTATATTATTTTATTTTTACATTATTTGATTTTAAAGTAAGTGTTTTTAAAGCAGTCATATTATAAACACATTTAAACCTATTGCTTTCTGATTATGTTTTTAATTTATTGTCGTCAATTATTTGTAAACCGTTTTAACTAATTTAAAATATTCTTATAATCTTTTTTCAAATTCATAATTATATGACTGATTCTTTCTGATTCTTAAGCGAAGAGATAGTAAATTTTAAAATTGAGAATATTTTTGTGAAGTTTTCAAGGACATTGTGACATATTTTGGAAACCGATGTCCCAAAATATTTCAAATATCTATCTTGTTGACCGAAACTAATCATAACCATAATTAATAATCGCCATAATTTTCGAAACAACCTTGAAGAATAACCACAATATTCCAGCCAATGTCAATCGGTTAGTAGTCCTTTTCACGTGCTCCTAATACGCAAATTCACCCCCAACAGTACCCGCGGAATGGTGACGGCGGGGGGTCGGTCATACCACCGCGGACACGCGGTGGAATCCATTGTCGAGCAAAACTTTCATTTTGTTTTTTCGAGCTTGCATCAAACCACTCGTCACCTACACCTACTACCATCTTTTCCATTACCTACCTACATGTGAACGGCGGATTCGCGAGAAATAAAAAAAAAGACGCGAAAAAACGAGTTTGGCTATTTCCCACACATAGACCGCGAGCGCTGAGTTCTCGCACAACAATCGACGTCGCGTCGTCGTCGTTGCTCGCCGCTCGCCGTCTTCGCGGGTGGGTGCTGATACTGCTGAGTCCCCTATCAGTGCCAATAAAAGTGATTGGTGGTGTGGTGGTCGTGGGCTCGTTTGTACTAGTTGTGCACGTGAATTCGATTCGGCTATTTGATGATTTTTGCGAATTGGCGAAAGATGATTGGCAAAGTGTGACGACGTTCGAACCCGAAGATGTCGCTTGGTCAGTGGGCTTTCTAGGGAACCGGGTCTGTCTGCTTAACGGGACGGGAAAATTAGGTTTATTGGAATTTCAACCATGTTTGACTATTTATGGGCATGTGGCCCACTTTCTGCATTTCCTGTGACAGTTGACCGAAACCTAAGTGTAGTTTAAACAAATCCCTAAAATATAAATTATTCTAGCTTATCGACTAATTCAAAGTAAGCTTTAGTTTATTTGGTGAATCTAAAGAGCCCCGCATATAGAATACGTTTGCGTTGCGTTTGGCACATTTACCATGGGAAAACTGTCAAACGCAACGCAAACGTATCATATGTGCGGGGCCTTTTAAGGATTAAACATTGATTTCCACTTCCATCTTTTTTCTTCAGTCATTTAAGAAAAATAATTGTTTTGTTTCATTGCATCAATCGCAGAGTTGGAGCTAATAAACCCCTGAAAAAAATTCCGAATTGGGAGCCATGGCCAAAACCCGTAGTCACTCCACATGCATGCCATGTGCTACCATAGCGAAAAAAAATCAGTTACAAAACCTAATATTTTGTGATTTTTCATTATTTCTTGGGGCTTTTCTCTGTTTATAATAATATGTGAAATAGACTCAATTTTTTTTTATTAAGTGTTTAATTACCAGAAAATTAATACTTATAGCAAAGCATTCCATACACCGATAATTTTTGTCTTCTTCGCACACCAAATTTGTGCCGAAATCTGTAACGCTTGAAGAGTTTTGGAAGGCCCACTATACTTTTTCAATGTCAATGAAAAAGCTTATAATGTAGATCTCTTCTTTTGGGGCCTTCCTTAACCTAGCACTAAGATGCGCTGCTACAAAGTAATACCATGCTGAAGGTGGCTGCGTTCGAGGTCCACTAAAATTCTTGTGAACAATGATGATTTCATTCCTTTAGTCAGTGTTTGACTCATTTGCCTAAAAATTATGCCATATATTTCCTACAACTGCGTCTAATAGCATATTAGTAGAAGTCTAATACTCACTGCGTTAGATCACTAGCATCACTAATGGAATTTAAGCAACACACTACTCAACAAACTTGTAGGAAACATACAGTGCTACAAGGGCACCTTTCAAACCATTTCAAAATCCTGCTTCTGCCAAATGTCCACATGATTGAAAATATTGCTGCTTTTTCAAACTACAAAAATTCAATGATATCAAATTTAATGTGTCATATACACGTGTAGTATGTACATTAGATCTGTACCATTTTAATGAGTATTTGAAAAACAAAGTCTTTGAGCCCATTTCAGCCACATTCATGAAGATTTAGAAATGCATCAAATGATATTTGTGATTTTTTGGACTGTTACATAGAAATATTATCATCGGATCATCGAAATCATGTAATGGTTTAGTCGAGTCAAGTTCGAGACACAAGATTTGAATGAAGAGAAAATGATGATCCTTAAAATCTCGAGCTTATACAGGTCGAAGACGTCCAAATCAAACCATTTACGCAATGCTGCCCAACGTTCGAATCAACCGATTCCAAGTCCTGTGAAACACCTAAGGGCTCGATTTTATTTCTGTTTGCACGAACTTTCTTCTGAGTTCTAAAAGCAGATTCTTCGTGCATCCTGTGGAAATCACATGAGTGTGTGAAGTCCTTACACATTATCTTGTGAGGTGATATTTACATTTTAAGAATCTTTGCTTATGGCGGTTTACTTTCGTCTGATTTATTAAAACTTTGCTTAATTCATGTAGCTTACTGGAAACACTTTTCTTTTTAAGGGAATGGTAATTATCGATAGTGGTAAAAAGAGAAATGGAGATAAGGCAATGAATGGATTCTGAAATAGGAGACGACGAATAAGTTACTTGATACCAACGAACCACTTCTGACTAGGTGACAATAATTTACAATACGACACTTTTTAATCAGAAATTGCTGTTATAGCTTTTTAAAGTCATCGAACTGCTCATGCACTCGTTGCGTATGCAGTCGAATGATCCTGGAAAAGAGGGAATCCTAAATGCAAGAGAAACATGTAAGGGCATGTAAGCATGTAAACCGAATAAGTTTTACCGGAGCACCATGCTCTAGCATTATATGCCACAGTTCGTTCTATTCCACTGAGTCGTACGCTGCCGCCTAAAGTCCGCAAACAGATGAGGAGTGCGCAAGTTGGTTCCCGGAGTTCATCAATGATTTGTCACAGATTTTTGATCGTCCTTCTCGAAAACCGCTTTGGTATTCGTCGAAAAAGATCTGGCAGGCGGCACTAAAGATTGTATCTCGATAGGCACAATCGAGTCTGTGCCCTTTCTTGTAGATAGGTCATATGAGGCCATCAAGTCAGCTCGAAGGCATTTCTTCTCCCTCCAAAAATAATTTCAATTACTTGGTGGATTTTTTCGTTCTGCCGGTCGCGCCTAACTTTTAGAAGTTCGGCCGGGATCCCGTCCTTTTCCAGTGGCCTTGCTGTTCTTCAACTCTCGGATAGCCTTTCTCACTTCGTCTAGCGTGGTGGCTCCACTATTTCGAAGCGCTGCTTTCACCTAGCAGCCACCCTGTCAACAAATTTCCAGAGCTGTCATTGACTGGCTCCGGTGCACTTTTCTGGCGCTCGATTTGTTTAATTTCCGGGTGTTGCTCCTGGCAAAGCTGCTTTCTGCCTCCGAGGGCAATTTTTTCGTCGTACCTCCGTTTCTTACGCCGTTTAGCTTTTTTTTCTCAGCTGCCCTTAGTGCTTCATACCGAGAAAGTGGCCCCTGGCTTTCTCATTTGACGCAGCCCACATCATATCAGCCTGATCCCGCTGATTCTTTTGTGCGCTTCCCACGTGGTCGATTTGAGAACAAGTATCTTCATTCCGACCTGTGCATTTGTGTCACCGATGATGACGGCGAGGTTAAAAACGATCGAAAAGTTGTGTATCTGGCTTATGAAAGGCCCCTTACGACTAATGTTTTCTCGCGTACCGTTACCGGGGGTGAGAATGAGTCATCGCTCTCACTAGACTGTCAGTGGTCGGATAACAAATCGTTCGAAAAGGTCTCTTATAATTTAGTTTTCTTGCCAACAATCTGTTCTACAAGGTATTCTAAGTAGTTGAAACAGTGACCCATTTTCACCCCCGTTTGACCCATTAGCACCTCCGACGACGCGACGGTATATTATTATGGATTAAGATTATGTTTAAGTAAAAAAAACACAAATCTCATTTGATGCGCCCATAAAATTTCATGGATTTGGCTTAAAATTTGCCCATTGGCGATACAATTGATGTAACAATGAGTAAACCCATGCTTAAAAAGAGTTGAACAATTTTAAAATAAAAATGAATATTGGTTTTAAAAATTTAGAAAATGTTAAAATTCTCGCTAGATTGCGCATTGATTGATTGGTTGTTTTGAGGCAACATATTAGGATGATTTCGAAGATTTTTCTTTCGCAAGAGATGCGTTTTGTTCTTCACATTTTAGGAATCCTTGTTTGAAACATCTAATTTAATCTAATCTAATCGAACACAAACGCAGCCAGTACAAAGAAAGCATCCTAGAAAATCATTATGGATTTCGTGGCCGTGCGGTTAGCGACGTCAATCGTCTAGAGCTAGACGCTTGTGGTATGGAGTGTGAGTTCGATTCCCAACTTAGTGGGGAGATAACTTTTCGTGCTGCGAAAAATTCTTCACTGGTCCACTGGGAGTTGTGTAAATGTCCTGTCCGTTGTCTCATGCTAGATGTTAAGTAGTTAGTATGTACGACATCTGGTCGTAGACGGTGATTCTGTCTTTTAAATAATAAAAAAGGAAGTGAGATATGGTGGGAAGTGTATTGGTTACAAAAGAAAATGGCGATGAATCGATTAACGTTTTTAATGGTAACAATGTTCTAGAAAGATGAAGCAGAACTATAAAAAAAAATCACCCGGCACAAAAATGTTTGGAATAAAAACCATTTGAGGCATCTTACTAATGCTATTGCTTGATCATAACCAGAGTGTAAAATAATCGAATTTTTTTGGTGAAGTCCACCTTTCTTCACTTGTCAGTTCACTTTCAGACGCATTCATAGTCAGCACTGGACTGTCAATATTCGATTGAATATTAGTCATTGAATATTTATGCACATTCTACAAACTGATAAATTATCTGAAATCTAAACACGTTTTGAATGAGAACTGAATCCGATTTGCATCCGTGAGGCACTTTCAACGGTAAACATCAATATAAACAATGCTAATAATGTTTTTTTCTGCACATAGTGAACACACTCAGTGACAGTCGAATTAATGAGTTCGTGGAGTAGTCGTCTGACTATTTCATTTTATGTTTTGAATAATCATGCGATGTTTGTCAAAATTCGGACTGAAGTAGCTTCATGAAAATGAATATTTTACGCTCTGATCATAACTTTGAACTACCTGGGAAAGCTATTACTTTTATTTCAATTTAATGGATTTCCAACAAAATAATGGTTACTAAATTTATCATTGATGTGGAAAGTGAATATTTGGAGTAATTAAATAATTGTGTGACGATATAAAAGTTTTAATTAAGGCTAAAATCCGCTATTGCCACTTGCCCTTGAGTTTTAACATACATGGGGCAAATGGGACATATGAGCAACATTTTCGAAGAGCCATTTTAACCTTTTTTTTAGATTGTTGTCTAGTGAAAAATAACTTCGACACCCACATATAATTTGGATCTGATTCAGATACAGTTTTATATCGTTGGTTTCGTTGTTAAAAAGTATTGTACACTTTATTAATAAATGTGTATTTTACATTTTGAAAATTATATCCCGCATGAAAATGAGCAGTGGTTATTACTATCCGATAATTTACCGTTTACAGTGCAAATAATCTTTTTATTCAATAATAGGTCAACAGGTTTGGTTTTGTGTTTTGTTATTTTCGAACTTTGCATCAGATTTAAATATTTTCAGATAAATAAAGTGCTTAATACATAAATTGGCAATTTCGTTCTATTACAAATTTACAACACTGTGCATCGCCTGAATAAAAACGTTTCTTCTGTAATAATTTCTTTTCTAAACGCTTCATACAAAAGTAAATCAAGATTCGCATATCCTCTCCACTTGAAACATTTGGTACGAAAGTAAGCTAATGGGAAACAAGACAACATCCGATTAAACAGTAAATCGGCTGTTGTCTTAGTTTCATATCTGCTGACATTACAATCCTTCTCTTGTTGCAAAAACAAAAGTCCGACAACCAACCTACCTACATCCATGATCTGCCACGTTTGAAGGGGTAAGGGGTCCTACAGATAAACTTATTTCTGTCATTTTTAAGAAGGCAGGACTCGATTATCCGCAGTGTTGAAAAAAAATTCACTCCGGATAATCGAACCCTCCGGATATTCGAGCCATTTTTTTGTTGTTGCTGAGAATTTAACTTTTGCTCAAATAATCTCCCTAGCAGCACGCATGTTTTATATAGGTTACTGCAACTCATATGTAACCAAATCCAGTCACAATCAAGTTATTGTAGCCTTTTTTACTTGACTTGTGCTGCTCGGGCTTTATTTTGGTTGTATAACATCTAATAAAATATCCCGTTGGTCCGTTCATGGATTCTGACTACCGTTAGAGGTCAGCGCCGATCCAAAAATCGTCGGCGGCAACGTTTGTCATAATTTTGGTCGGCGATGGCTTGGCGATTTTTTTTTTGCGTAACGTAAAGTTTTTTCAGGATATTTTAAGATATTAACGGGAGAATCCTTTTAATTTTCCCGGAAAACTCTAATGAGCCTTCCCAGGAGATTCTTCCAAGTTTTTCGAATTTTCAACAGGAATTGCTTTAAAGTTTTCACGGGAATTTTTTTGAAATTTTCACGGGAAATTCTTTAGGAGTTTGCCTATGCCACCGGGCATGCATGCCTCGAATTTAACAGAATTTCCTTGTGAAGTTTCACAAAAACTGTTTCCAACGGAATTTTAACTGGATTTTTTACGGAATTTCTTTGGATTTCTACGTGAAATTCATCATGTTGTCTATTAGTAATTCTTCGGAAATTCTACGTTAAGCCGAAAGCTATCTAGCCGAATTTGTCCGATACGGTTATTATGTTGAAAATATTTTGGCGGTACGACCAAACTAGTCATTTGGCCGAAAAAGCCGTATGCCCTAACAGGTCGTTTGGTCGAATAGGCCTTCTCATCGAAAATTCCATTTGACCGAAACGGTAGTTTAGCAGAAAGGGCAATTTGGCCGAAAATTTTGTTCGGCTGATCGGCTGAAACGCCGTTTTCGAACAAATGAGCTGTCGGAGCAAACGTCTTTTTAGGCCAAATAATATCAATTCGGCCGTATGATCTTCACCCGTACGTCGCAAATCGTTTTCGACCTTATGTCACGTCGTCCGGTCAAGCAGCATTTTCAGTCAAACGATGTTTTTTCGGCAGCTCGGGTAAACAACACCATATGTTCATTTCGGCCAAATCGTCCTTTTCTACAAAACGATTATCTAGGCCTTTTTGGCTTAATGACCTATTTGACAAGATGATTTTTCAGTCAAATGACCTGTTCGGCCGAACGACATTATCGGCCATATGTCTATTTGGGCCAAATGATTTTATGCCAGTCGAGTTTCGGATTAATGATATATTCGGCGTGAAACTCTGTGGATTTCAACAAAAAATCCTTGGATATTTACGCAGGTTATTCTTCGAGATTACTAAAGGAAATTCTTTATAATTTACCCGGGAAATTTCTGGAATTTGCATCGTTAGTGGCCATCTAAGCGTATTTGCAAGCCATGGAGTGTGAGTTTGATTGAGAAGTGGAAAATGCACCGCTGGTTCACTGGGTGCTGTGTGAATGTCCTGTCCGTTGTCTAATGCTTAGTGTTAAGTATTCAGTCTATGCGAGCTCTGGTCAAAGATGGTGATCCTGTCTTTCATTCTTTTAAACTCTACAAAAAGATCTTCCTTATTTTTAAGCAAATTTACTCAGATTTACAACGGTAGTGTTTGCGAGATTTCAAAGGATATTCTTCAGAATTTTCATTAAAAGTTCTTAGTTTTCACGAAAAGCTTTTTCGATTTTTAAACGAAAAAATGTAAGAAAAATTCCAGGAAAAATAGCCTTTTCACGAGAAATCCTCCAACCACCGTGTGCTCCTCCGGGAAATCTAGAGGATCCCAAAAATGAAAACTTCTTAATTTTTTCATTAAGCACCAAGATTTTTTCTGATGCATTTGTTTTTGTATTATGAGTATGTACTTAATATTGTGGCTTATACATGCTGTGGCCTTCCGAAAATTCCGGAACATCCGTGAAATAAAACAATAAATAATGAATTTCATTGCATAGCACCCATTTGACATTCTAACATTGGAGCTTATTTCATTTGATTTATTCAAACTAAGGCCTCTGTAGTACATAAAGTTCGTCTACATTCAGCTCGGTCAGTATTTGCACTACGCCAACTTTGTAGTCCACGGAGGGACCTCAGATCGAACCACCTTGCTCTGTGCGCACCTCGCCTTCTTGTGCCCTGCGGATCCCTATCAGGAACCATTTTCACTGGGTTATTGTCCGACATTCTGAGCATGACATTGTGTATGGATCACCTTGGCCACCGAGTGATTCTTAAGAAAATGAAAATATTCATTTCATAATTAAGGGAAGATCCATTAATTACGTAACACAAAAAATGGTCAGTCCCCTTTCCCCCCTAAGTCACACTTTTTGTATGAGGTATCTAAAATATTTGAATGGATTGTCACACTTACGTTACGTAATTCATGGATGTTCCCTAAACACAAAGATTTTTTGTTGTTACTATGTATACACCAGTTCCAGTGTTTGAATCTATACATAGACGACCATTGGCGAAATGACCATTTTTTCAAATAAATATTGAGGCTGTTCACAAATTACGAAACGCTGCTCTGGAAGGAGAAGCGGCCGGTCAGACCGTGCTTTACGATTCATACAAACCAATTAAACCTTCCATACGATCCCATTCCGGATATTCCGGAGGACGATTTGGTAGCATGAGTCACGATGTCAATGCTGTACTCAGAATGTACGTACATACGAATGCTTAAAAAATATCGGTGCTTTGAATTGAAATTCATAATTTGGCCATTTTTATGAATGTTCTTGATTTCCGTTCCCTTAGGGTTCACTTAATTCGTAATGCTGAATTTGTTAATTTTGATACCCCACTTCCCCTCTCGCAAACTCTTTTTTATGGAAGGTTTAATTTTTTAGTATGGACCGTAACGCTTGGTCTGACTTCCTCTCTCCCCCTAAGGCGTTACGTAATTTGTAAACAGTTCCTCAGGAAAGGAAGAAAGGCACTTTCATTATTAGGCGTCTTGCACATATTGGATACGTTACGGATACACACTGATAATACATATTCCTATTTTTATAAGAAGGGTAAAATATTACTCCGGATAATCGAGTCCAATTAATCAAGCCTCCGGATAATCGAGTCCGGCCTGTAATTGATAAATGGCTTCCAACACATGTACACTTCA
Organism: Armigeres subalbatus; assembly: GCF_024139115.2. Lineage (NCBI taxonomy): Eukaryota > Metazoa > Arthropoda > Insecta > Diptera > Culicidae > Armigeres > Armigeres subalbatus. Next base: position 102,358,929 of record NC_085140.1, read on the forward strand.
ACAACGAAAGCTTATAATGATGTATCCGCCATTAATGTTCTTAAACTCCCTGTTCTCTAAGTATGCGATAACAATTTTGCTGAGCTAGCTCTTTTCAAAGAAAATTCAGGTGATATTGAAAAAGCTGTGAAAAATCAGGTTAACCGGGAAATTAAAGATTACCAACCGTATAAAAAAAATATTGGGTGTACATTCGTCTAAAGTGGTCTTTAGCCGATTCGGCAAGAGTAGGAGATCTGTTCCAATCTCTGGTGTTGATCCCAGGTTCCCTTGAGGTGTTGCTTTCGGTTCTTGGGATCTTCGCTTCGAGGCTTTGCCTCAGCTAATGTTGGTATTGTTAAGTTTTTTTTCGCCTGTTGGAAGTTTTGATAAAGAAACATGGTGTTGTAGCAGAACAATTTACCTGGCGCTGAGGTTGAAATTTATTTTAACATCAAAGGTTGTTATTTGGGAACAATCCTAGTGTGTTTGTTGAATTCGGGGCAAAGCACTGGCTAGCCTTCGCTTTGGAGTGATCCTGAAGATCCCGAAGTCACTGCTTGCGTGGATGCTGTAACTTTACTGTTTGATTTAGGATGTGAGAAAAAGTAAACTGTCTTGTTGAGCAATGCTTGCAACTCTGCAGCTATGGCATAGGCATAGAAGGTGCATGGTAGTGGCCTCAGAAAGGGGCACTTGACCTTAAGTATGATGCTTTAGTTTTTTAAAGTCCTACAACCCTGCATCAGACGTTCGTTTTCTTTTTGAAACATCTTGAGCTTTTGTCTGTGTTGTAACAGTAACGGTTCTTGGCTCTCAGATCACTAGTCAGAGTTTAGGGAGCTGAGTTTCCTTGAACAACTTCAGAGTAATTGGCACCACGCATCTCTTGTAGGATCTGGCTCGGAGATGTACAATCTTATTTGACCCTTATACGTTTGGATCTTGATCAGGCTTGTAAAATGTCATCTGCATGTCATTTCACTAATTTGCTCATAACTTTCCTTAGAAGCCAAGTTTATTGCATAATTTTAGATGTACTCATAACGCTTGAGTAGGGCTATCTTTTTGTCCAAGGGTACTTTGCTCTAAATATAACATCTTAGGCTGGAGAGTGAAAATTCTTCAAAATGTCACGTGTCATTTGACATAATGTCATTTGAATGACATTTTGCCTCCCACGCCCTAGATTACATATTTACGGCAATGTCTTGTTAGACAAAGTTGTAGGCACATTTAAGCGCTATAAGTTCGTCATACAGCATGAATTGATAGCTCTCTTCTGGAAAAAGTTCTGGGAAAATTATACAAACGAATGCAAATGACATTTCACAACACTGATCTTGATACTATTTCTTACCTTTTGTAGGTCTCTTACAATTCTTACAATATATCGGATTTGCATAACTACGATCTTCGGCTTTCGGGTGGGTCTAAACATTGTTTAGGTGCAGGCAGTGGGTAGACATGAATGGATGTTAAATTAGAGGGCCGTGATAACAGTACTGCAATCTCGAGTGTGTACATTATCTACGCGTTTTCAATATGCAAAGATTCGAAAATAAAGTTATCCTGATTTTGTGAAATTGATCACTTAGTAAAAAATGCGTGGTAATTCATTCTTCCATTCCATTCTTCAGAATGCGTTTGTGGAATCTTAATCGATTTTTATGCAAAGTAAATATCGTTCCAGGAAAGGACAGCAGGTTGCAATCTCGAGTAATCCCTAAATGAAAGTTATATGCACTTGGTTTATTGGACGTTAAATGTTAAATTCGCCAAAAAAAACAGGCCATGGCAGACGCCAAACGTACTTATCCATAACTTCGGAACCAATTGAACTGGGTTATTATCCGACATTCTGTTATGTTATATAATAGAAGATTCCCTCAACAGTTTATGTGCTTCAGTTGCCTCTTCCATGTACTTTCCATTATCAGCACCACAACTTGAATGGTAGGCAGTGTCTTCTTCATCTTCATCTTCATTGGCATAACATCCCCCACTGGGACATTTCCGCCTCGCAGCTTAGTGCTCATTAAGCTCTTTCACAGTTATTAACTGCGAGGTTTCTAAGCCAAGTTACCATTTTAGCATTTGTATATCATGAGGATAAACACGATGATACTTTTATGCCCAGGGAAGTTTCCTAGACCCGACCGAGAATCGAACCTAGCCACCTTCAGCATGGTCTTGCTTTGTAGCCGCGCATCTTATCGCACGGCTAAGGAGGGCCCCTAATGGTAGGCAGTATTCTTCCTTAAAAGATTCCAAGTGCATATTGTTCATCCGCCATCATTATCAAGGTCTCGTATTAGTAGAAAACTACCGGTATAATAACCGTTTTATAGATGGTTAAAATTATAATAAGGGTACCGTACGACAGCGTAAATGTATGTCTGTTATGATACATCTCCGAATTTCTTTATAGATATTTACTTTGGTAATGACAGAAAACTATATTTAGGAGTCTACCATTCAAATGAGTCATGGAATTATAAATGTTCCATTAGCGAAATTTTTAGAAGACTAATCAAATACTTTCTATCGCTTTCGAATAACTACGCTCTCCTGACGCCCTAAATTCCACTTTCCATCCCATACCGGCATACTGCCAACAGAGCAGCAGCAACAGCAGAGCACAGAGCAAACAAACGCAACTTTTGCACTTAATGCGCATTTTCGGCTGAATAGCCTTGTCTGGCGGCTCCGTTGTCGTCCGATCCGCAATAGAATACAGACGAAATCGCAGAAGAAAAAAAAATGTTAGAAGCGAATCCAAAGACGAAATACAAATAATGCCGAAACCGAGACCGACCGAACGAACGACCAAGTTCACTACACTGTCTGTGGTAGTAGTCCGTCCTTCTGTGTTGCTTTGCTGTATAGTCTGCTGGTCGGTCGCGCGAAAAAGAAATACTACTGCGACAGCGGCGACGATTATTAGAGAACCGCGACGACGACGACGACAACCGAACAAGCAGCGACTCGGACGGTCCAAACCACTGAATCGTGTGATGTTTCTTCGCCACATTGGGCCGGGTTTATGGTCAAGGGCCAAAATTTTAGTTATACCAAGTTTAGATTTTTTGTAGAACCAGCAAGACGATGCATCATGAGGCTACTCGCAGGAGTTCATGGGTTCAATTCCAGGTCTGTTCCATACCTTCTACTTTGTATCTTTCTATATTTCTCATGTCCTAGCAATCGCTAGAACTGGAAATGGGCTTTCATACTAAAGAAAGGTTTGAAGAAAATTCTTCTTCTTATTGACATTACATCCCCACACTGGGGATAGAGCCGCCTCACAGCTTAGTGTTCATTAAGCACTTCCACAGTTATTACCTGCGAGGTTTTTAAGCCATGTTACCATTTTTGCATTCGTATATCATGAGGCTAACACGATGATACTTTTATGCCCAGGGAAGTCGAGACAATTTCCAATCCGAAAATTGTCTAGACCGGAACCAGGAATCGAACCCAGTCACCCTTAGCATGGTCTTTCTTTGTAGCCGCGCGTCTTACCGCACGGCTAAGGAGGGCCCCCATGAAGAAAATTATCGAAAGATATTTGAGAGAGACTGCTGACAGAACCACTGTAAAGCTTAAATAGGAATTAGTGTATGACAACAGTAATATTTTTTAAAGCGCTTCTGAGGAAAATTTTGAATCACTTTGTGTGGGACTATTATGTAAAATTAGGGAGATTGAAATTGAATATTGAACAAGAATTTCTTACCTCAGAAATTACTAGTTCTTACTGAGTTCTGAAGAAATTTCTCTTTGGAAATTATTGATAAAATTTAGTAGAGTTTTCCGTCAAAAAAATAACAAAGCTACTTGAGGAAAATAAAAATATTTCTTCTTGCGAAATAAGAAAGCATTCGTTTAGAAGTTGAAACAATCTTCCAGTATGACTTTATAAATTTCAGAGAAAAATCAAAGCTAATTCATTTTTTAAATTTAAAACAATTACCAATTAAAACATTGAAAAATAACCGGAAAAATTCTCGAAAAATATTACAAGATATTCCAGTAGTGATTTAAAGAACTTTCTTTGGCAATTCAAAAGAAAAAGAAATAGGTGAACTGTTTGAACAGCATCATTCTCGTCGCTACTTTTTACTAACATGCGTGCTCACTACTGAAAAAAGTCACAACAATAGGAAACAAATTAAATTCCTTTTCATTTCCTTGTTTTTGATAAGATGGGAAGAACAAATTCAAAGAAATTGAGAAAAAAGGAATAATAATCATGCTTTTTCTTCATGCAAAATATGTTTCCATTTAATTATTATAAAGCTTGGATAGATTTGACTCCGGTTGTTGCATACATACTGGTATTGGCTCCATTAATGCAGACTTCAGAACTTGAAAGCACGAGCACAAGATGCTGAATGCCGCTGTGAATTTATATGCGGTGAGAATTACTACTGAGACAGAAGTTTTCTTTGACAATTAGAAAAAAAAACCTATTTGAAAATTCGGAAAAAAATTCTTTTGATATTTCAGAGACATTTTTTTAAAGCTTAAAATTTAATTTAAAAACAGTAGTTTGTGCAACTAGTTGCAAAAAGATGATTTTTTAGCACGAGTTGAACAATACTACGATAAATACTACGAGTGCAAAGGATTAGCTTTAATTTTTAATAGATTTTCGAATTGAAGAAATTTTTTTTCATAATTTTCAAAGATTTTTTCCAATTTCCAAGGATTTTTTTTCGCATTTTCTAAGGATTATTTTTTTCCAAAAGATTTTTTTTAATTCTCAAGAGATTTTTTTTTCGCCGTTTTCGAAGGATTTTTCCAAATTTTCAAAGATTTTTTTCATAGTTTTCAAAGGATTTTTTCGGATTTTTGAGAAGATTTAACAACATTTCAAAATTTTAAAATTTTTTCTTAAAACTAAAAAAAAAGTTTTCACTTGTCATAAGACGAGTTTGTAAAATCCCATTGAATTCCACTACTTAATTGTATCTTGACGGATACGTAGTTTTACTTTAACAGTAAGGCCGTCTTCAGTGTCTCGTACTTGACTCGACTTGAGTCAAGTCAAGTACGAGACACTGAAGACGGCCTTACTGTTGAGGTCGAAATACGTATCTGTCAAGATACAATTAAGTGGTGGAATTCAATGGGATTGTACAAACTCGTCTTATGACAAGTGAAGACATTCCACTAAAAAGCTCAAAATAATTTTCTTTAAAAAAGTTTTAAAAATACGGGAAAGTTTCCTTCAAAAATATGAATTATTTCTTTTGAAGTCCCGTATAACTATAATTTGAAAATTCAAAATAAATTTCGTTCAAAATCCTTTTTAAAAATCGGAAAAGTTTTCTTTTTTTCAATTCAGAAAAATATACTTTGAAAACTCTCAAAAAATAAAAAAGTTTTTCAGAAAGTCGGAACCTTTCTTTCAAAAAATCGAAAATTTTCTTCTAAAAATTAAAAATAAATCCTGTCGAAAATTCTGAAAAAAAATCGGACAAAAATTAAAAAAAAAGTTTTAGAAATTTAAAAAAATCAGAAAATTTTAAAAAAAAATGTCTTGGAATCTAGGAAAATAACGATAGTTGATCTCCTTTCAGTGTTTCTCGTGCATTGAAAAGAGAATGTTCGCTAGAACGTGTAATGAAGATGGAATATGCATTATGATACAAAGCAGGAAAGGGATTGAACGCAGTTAAAAAATCTGAACCGCCTTCTGCTTGGTAATACCGTGCCCGACAAGGTTATCTGATTTGGAAATATGGAATAACAGAAGAATAGTGAAAATTATTAACAGATTTTAATTATCAACACGATTAACAGATTTATTTGCTCACAACAACTCGTATGCAACTTTGGTTCTACTGCTCAGAAACTTTGTTCTACAAACTTGTTAGGGGAAACCGCATCAAAAGATAATAAAATCCAGTAGGAATCATAAATAGAATTATAAATAAATTGGATTTGATTTTTATTGTGAACCTGGCCAATTTATAATTTTTAGTGAATAAAATTTTATTTCTGAATACTTGACAGACAGGCGAGCAAATGATTTTATGGAAATTTATTCGGTAACATTTACATTACTGTATTTTCTCAATATCATTACATTATTGTTCATTATTTATCTCCGAATTACAGTAATTGTTTCATTTCGCAAACCCCTCCACAATTTGACCGATGCGTTCGTCTTATCGGTCATTGTCCAACGCACGCGGTGGCAGCCCCAGTACCGTGGCGTCTACGTTGACTTTGCTTCCCCAACTCATAGTGTGGGGTATCACTGCCGCTACACATATATTTCGTTCTTTTCGGTCTGAATGTGTGTTTTGCCTTTTTTTTATTCTCTTCATTTTTCGGGAGGAAAGGCAAACGTTCGCCCTTGAGCTTAGGAAATGAGGTTAGGAAATCGTTCAACCACTGATCTAATTCAACAGAAGACGACTGCCTGCGACATTGCCGAACGCGGCGGCACTCAGCTAGTTCGGATATTTGGGGGAATAATTTGGGGCGCGCGCGAGTGCGTGTGGAGCAGAATGGAATTACGCGGCGAGATCTCTGTGTGTTGCTGATGCATGCTTCGGTATGATATGGCAGCGTGAGTGGCTTTGAGTTGCTAATCGCGAGAGGTTTTATGCAAATGTGTGGCTCTCGGACAGTACAATGGTGGTGAAGACTTGCACTAATTGATGATGGTTTAGTAGAGCAATGTGCTTTATTACTACTTTATTAAAAGTTGAATTCCTCAAGATAAGAAAGATACAATCATTGTTGCAATGCATATATACATTAGACCTCTTCATGTTTTCAAAAAGTATCGAAAATTCAACCGATCAGACGAGAATCACAATTCTTATGCTAAAATAAGCCTCGTGTCAAATTTTCAACTAATTCGGATAAAATTTCGAGGTGGCTCAAGTCAATTTAGTGTTTTTGGGCTATTTTCAATTTTGAAAAATATCTAACAAGAGATATAAACGCCGAAAACGATCGCAATAGCCTCTATATGGAAGCTTTTGGTGTGCTCTAGAAGTCTTGTGAACATTGCGATACGTTCCGTTTACGTTTTGACCATGTTAAAGTGATTTTCCAGCTTTTAAGTAAATAAAAGCACAGTTTCTCCTAAAAGTCGTTGTTCTAAAAAAATTTGAATTTTTAACAAATCATTGCTAGTTTATTTATTATATTGTTATTCCTCTTTTATCCCCGAACATTTGAGTAATATAATTGCTAATGTACGATTTACCGTTAAATTCTTAAAAATCAGAAGCTGAACAATTGTCATCATTTGCACGTTAGGATTTCTTCAAACATACATACACACAATGATGCAGCATTAGAATTTAAATATTTATTCTAAATATGATAAGTGGAGTTTAGTAGTTGGACCATCCAATGACAAGTAAAAACCCGAGCGATAAATTCTCACTAAATTTCATATACCTAAAACATCAAAATTGTTGTATTTTATACAGCGTTGTGTTCCTTCGATATTCACTCAAAACACTAACCAACCACGCACGCTGGAGCAGGAATAAGGGAGGCAACGGTCCTCACAAATAAAAAAATAGAACAGTGGCAGACATTGAAAAGGGTTAGAGTACCACATCTACTACAGTTTTGGCAACAGTGCGAAACGGTTCTGTATTTGAATCAGTATGCGAAAGCTTTCAGGAGTCGTACACTAATCACGCACTGGATTTTGTGGGTTTTTCAACCCACACCTCCTCCCATAAGTGCTTGCGTAATAGTGTACGGCCCTTCATCAAATTTTACGAAATATAATATTTAATGAAAGAATTGCTGCTATCTCAGTCTTAAAAACCATTAAACGGTTAACGTTTTTTTCTGCCCGACGTTTCGGCCCGAATAAAACGTTAACTGTTTAATAGTTTTTTAATACTGAGGTAGTCGCAATTCTTTCATGAAAACTATTTCCAGTCGTCTCCAATACCATATAATATTTAAATCGTATACGTTAGGAAAGCATTTTTATTCCGTTGAAACGTTATTAATGTCTAGAAATTTAAATTCCTTACGCCAAAATATTCCCCCTGTTAACTTAAAGATTAAAGTAACCGGACGTCCCGTTTTTACTATTTGTAACGTGCTGAGAAGTGTCCATCGAAATGTCCCACTTTACTCTTGATTTCAGAAAATGTCTCCAGAATTATAAAAGGATAATTATCACTCGCCAAACGTTACTATATCCACGCTACTCCAAAGGTTTAAGATTTATCCTAGTCAAGGCCTTACCAATGTTGTGGAAAGAAAAAAGATGTGCAGTTTTACGCCTATCTATTCAGTTCTTTATTTCAGAGCTCCCATATTCATCTGCGACTGATTATCTGCGACAAATCTGGTTACAAATAGCCAACCATTTTTATATACAGAGTTTAGCCGCGGCAAATGACTTCGACGCGTGTTATACGCCTTCGAGAGTTTTGAGTGCAGGCATACTGCCAGGGTTTGCAGAAATCGCTCTCAATATGAGCATGAGCATGAGCAGGATAACCGTACAATTCGTAGTTGCTACTCCGTGATTGACTAGAACTTGCGAAATTGCACAGGGAACCAATTGAATGGAGCTTGGGTTTAGCTATCATTCTCAATGTGCAAATTTCGGAAATTCAATGCATTTTACTAAGTCAATTACGGCGCCGGCCACGTCCTTACGGTCATCAAGGGAAGGAAGGATTATTAGTTCAACTCTCGTTGCTACTAGAGACCGAGTATACCTCTGCATCTCCACGATAGTCTTAGGATAGGATATTGTGTTAGTAAGAAGGGATATATTATCTGGATTCATTTTGGTAAGTGATGCGATCTATGGGATAGGAATATTTGAATGAGAATTAGAAGTACTAGAGTAATGAGAAAGAATTAAAGTGAATTCTAATGGGATTCATTTTTACAATTAGAATTAGAATGCTATTGGATTCTAATACCACGCACACGTCTACCACACCATCGCTACCCGCACATCAACCTCACCCATTCTTACTTGTATGAGGCCTGCACGAGCATAGCGACCGTGTATAGCGTTCGTATGCGGGTACAAATGAATACCAATCTATTTTTACATTTTATTTACTGCTACTAAGTAACAGGCAGCTTTTTATAACAATTCTATATTTAGAATCATACTTGCTAGCAATGAAAATAGAATTGCAAAGAGATTGAGTTATATGATTAACGAAATTATCTAATAGGAAATTGGAAAGGGCCAGGGATCAAACCCTTAATCTCCTGCTTATGAGGCAGAAGCAGTGACACAAGGTCACCAAGCACCCGGGTTTGCAGAAATCGCTCTCAATAGATAACAAACAACGAAAGAACAAAGGCAAAAACTGTTCCGAATCTTAACATTTATCGAAGAATTTCTACGACTGAAGCGGAAATTGGAAATTGTCTCGACTTCCCTGGGCATAAAAGTATCATCGTGTTAGCCTCATGATATACGAATGCAAAAATGGTAACTTGGTTTAGAAGCCCTGCAGTTAATAACCGTGGAAGTGCTGAATGGACACTAAGCTGCGAGGCGGCTCTGTCTCAGTGCGGGGATGTAATGCCAATAAGAAGGAGCGGAAATCGAACCCTTACCTCATACCACGCATATCACACAAAGGCTCTAGCGACCAGCAAGGCTAGCAAGAATATTTGTGAAATTGAAAATTGCAGGGTATTTGCTTCTACGACATCGAGTATTAGCGCTGAGTGTTGCATGTAAATAGGAGACTATCTATTTTGAAAGTCAGTTCTTCCTTCTTCCTTTTTCCTCATTTTTTTTTTCCTTCTTCCTTCCTCGTTCTTCCTTTCCTTCTCCTTTCTTTTTTCTTACTTTCTTGCTTCTTTCGTACTTTCTTCTTTCTTCTTATTAAGTATACGTAAAGGCTATAGGATTATATCTTCCTCCTTTCTTCCATTTTTCTTTCTTCTTTCTTCATTCATTCTTTCTTCCTTCTTTAATCCTTCTCTCTTCCTTCTTAATTTTTTTTTCTTCCTTCATTCTTCCCTCCCTCATTTTTTCTCCCTTCTTTCGTACTTGTCTCTTCTTTCGTTTCTCCTCTTTTCTTCCTTTCTTCCTTCTTTCTTCTTAAGTGTTTTTCTCTTTCTTCCTTCTATCTCTCTTCTTTGTTTTTATTTCTCAATTCCTTCTTTCTTCTTCCATCTATTTTTCTTTCTTCTTTCTTCCTTCTTTCTACTTTTGCTTTATGTTTTCTTTCTTCTTTTTTCCTTCTATATACCTTCTTTCTTTTTTTCTTTTTTCTTTTTTTTTCTTCCATCTTTCTTCCTTGTTTCTTCCTTCTTTCTCCCTTTTTTTTCTTGTTTCTTTTTTTCTTCTTTCGGCTTTCCTTCCTTCTTTGTTTATTCTGGATTTCTTCTTTCTTTCTTTCCTCTCTCTTATTTCTGCCTTCTCTCTTCCTTCTTTCTTCCATTTTTCTTTCTTTCCTCGTTCTTTCTCTTATTTCTTCCTTTTTTCCTCGTTTTCTTCCTTCTTTCTTCTTTCTCACTTCCTTCTTTCTTTCTTCCTTTCACCTTTATTTCCTCAATTTTTCTCTCTTATTTCTTAATTATTACTTCTTCCATTTCTCTTTTCTTCCTTCTACCTTTCTTCTTTCTTCCTTTTTTAGTTTTTCCTTCTTTCTTTCTTTTTCTTTTTCCGTCTTCCTGTTTAGAGAAATTATTGAAATTTGTCAAGCTGCTGATCTATCATTTTCCACGCCGATGTAAATTCAAAGAATTTCCTGATAGACATACCCAACTCATCACGTTGGGACTCCCCGAAAAAACTAAGAAGAACTTCGAGTGTAAATTCCAAAGGATTCCCCGTTGAAATCCAAAGGATTTCTCGTTGAAATAGAGTTTTTTGAACGGAGAAGGCTCGTTTGGCAGAAGGCCATTTGACCGAAAGCCAAATGTTGTTTGGACAAATAGTAATTTGCCGAAGCCCATCGAGCCTTAATTTTTTTCGCCGAAAATGTAATTTGGTCGAAAGGTACATACGGTCGAAAATGTCGTTCGGCCGAACAGTTCCTGTGACTGGAAAAATCCGTTGGCTGAAAAGCTCAATTGACCGAAATAGTCGTTTGACAGAAAGGACTATTTGGCCAAAAGTGGCAGAGTGTTTTGCAGAAAAATCATTTTCGTGCCAAATGGCTCTTTCAGGGTGACCAGCGAACTGGGAAAATCGGGAGAACCGGGAAAAAGTCGGGAATAGAAAATCACCGGGAAAATATCGGGAAATATGCGGGAATTTGAATGTGCACCGGGAAAAATTGAAATACTGCATTAACTTATTTGTAAACATTAGTGTAGTAATCTCAAATATCATGAGAGTATATAGAAAATTTCCGAGAATATCTTCAGAAATTCATTCAGAAATTGTTTTATATATTTGGCTTTGGAAATTCATCAGGATTTTCTCCTATAATACCTTTGTAAATTCTTTTAGAATTACTATTTCATTTTTTATAAACATACCAGAAGAATTCTTCCAACAAAATTTCCTAAAGAATTCCTGCTCAAATTTTGGATATATCTCCTGAAGGAATTTCGCACGGTTGCACTAAAGGAATTTCCGAAGAAATTCCTGAAGGGATTTCCAAAGGATTTCCTAGACTTTCTTCCAAAAATTTTTAAAGCTTTTGCTCTTCCGAAGAAATTTTTGAAAAAAAAAATGTACATTTCTGGAGGATTTCCGATAAAATCCCTGGAGGAATGGAAAGTGAGGATTTTTGGCTGAATTTTTTTAATTACGTCTGGTAGAAATCCCAAAGTATTTCTAGAAGTTTTTTTTTCTGGGAGAATTTATGAATTTTTGAAGGAATTTCTGAAGGAGAACTGAAGGAACTCCCTCGAACGGAATTCTGTGAGCATTACTGAAGAAATTTCCGAAAGAATTCTCAAAGGCATTTACGATGGAATTGTAAAAAAAAACCCAGATTAATCCACCTAGCGCTGGTGGTGGCTTTCTCGCATTTAGGGTATCTGTTCCCATATTAATAACAGCCCGTATATTAATCCTAACCGTCGATAAACCAAATAAAAAATCAATTTATTTACAATTTCTCACATCGTATGTACACAATAATGGATGGAACACATTCTTGAATGTTTGGAATATTATTCAAGATTTTGTTTGAGCAATGTTTTAATTCACAAGAATCAAATTATTAAAAGATAAAATTAGAAAGCACTTTTATTTGCATTTTCCTACCTTTGAACTGATGGTTTGATGCACTGCTCGATTGCTACTAGCAGATTCATCTGTTTTCACGCCGTTGTTTTCCACTCAATTTCGGGCTAAAACAATTCTATCCCTTCAAAATTCACTTCATAGCACATAAAGCACATCACATTTTCACTATGAATATAATTATATTCTAAAAACCAACGCGATTTCATATAGTTTGATATAGGTTTCTTTCGAACAACGTCTCAATTATCCTTGCCCGTATTCCAAACTGTTTACATGGCTGGCAGTATCTGCAAGGGTTGCCGACCAACATTTTTATTTAAAAAATGCTTGAATGAACTTTCATTGTGAAATTCAACTCTTATGTTTGTAAAATAAATTATATCGAAAAGATAAATTATGACAAACACAAAATTGAACTGATAAGATGGAAAACTGCAACAAAAACAGCAATTTTTTAATTATATTTCAGCTCAAATACAAAATATTGAAGAATTCCGCATCACTGCAATCATATCGTTACGTATACACACATGTAATAGTGTGCGTATTTTATGTTGGAAACAGTATTATTGATATAGGTACAGGCATAGGATTAACTGTTTTTGAATGTTATTGAAATAGGTGCATGGCGGTAATGATGTTTTTTAGCTAAATACGTCTATAATGTGATGAAAATTTCATTTTTGAAGTTACCAAATTGTTTTCAATTAAAAATTACATGAGCCGAGCATAATTATTCACACGTTTCTTGATTATTGGGTGAGAAATCAATGCATTTCATATGCGCATTGCCTTATTGTTATTGATATAGGAACAGATACCCTAGTTAAGACACCAACCTTATATGGGGTTTATATGGTCCGATATGTACCATTTTCTTCATAACTTTTAAACGCAATGACCGATCGTAATATAATTCAATAGTGATCAACAAGGCTTTGTCCCCTGTTGAATGAAACCTGTTGCGAGAAAATCGGTTGAAGATTACTATACGAAAAGTTGTCTAATGTTTTTATAGCTTTTGTGCACACACATACACACACACATACACACATACATACACACGGACAGACAGATATGTGCTCAGCTCGTCGAGCTGAGTCGATTGGTATATAACACTATGGGTCTCAAAGGCTTCTACAAAAAGTTCGTATTCGGAGTGAAATGATAGCCTTTCGGTACAACTTAGTTGTACGAGAAAGGCAAAAAAATGTTTTTATTTCTCCAGGTATTTTTCGGACATTACTACAGGATTTTGCTTCATGAATTCCTTCGATGAATCATCCAAGAATTCTTTTGGATACTTCTCCGGGATTTATCAAAATTAGCGGAAAATATTTTTTTAGATTAACTTTGGTGTTTACCGTGACCTGTCCTGTTTTTGTCATTTCACCAAATAATGTGATGTCCATGATAGCCCGGTACTGATTCTTTATGAAAACCACGGTCACAACTGATCACAATTCTGAGAAAATATTCAATTTGGTGAGTCATGTGCCCCATCCCCAGTGGAATTTAGTATGGAAAACTTAATCGTGTTGTTTTCCTGCTGTATCGCAAACGAGTTTGCTCACCTTTGGAGAATAAATGAATAAGATTTTAATATGAATAAACTAGCACTAAATATGCAAAACCAGAAACTACTCTTCTGTATTCTGCATAATTAAAAAAATATATATTGAAGTTGAATTTTGTAGTACAATTGTTTCTTTAGAAAAGATTTGCTTAAAATAAACTACTTCTGGTACAGTAAATTTGTTTTTTTTTTCTTCCTAAATATATATTTTTGTATCGGGAAATTTTTCAAAATTTCGGAAGGAAACCGGGAAAAACCGGGAATTTGAGATCCAATATTCACTGGCCACCCTGCTCTTTGTGCAACGGCATTTTCGGAACAATGATTTATTTGGCAAAACGACATTTTCTGCCAAACGATCAATTCGCTTTCGGCCAAATTAAATTTTTGTTCAAACCATTTTCGACCCAACAGTCGTTTTGGACAAACGTTCAGTTCAATTCCCAATTGAATTTGGATTTCCGTGTTATTCGGCCAAGCGGCATTCGAGCAAATGGCATTTCGTCGAATTACTTTCGATCAAACGATGGAGAAATTTGACCGAAAGATGTTTGGTCGAATAAACCATTAGACCAAAACGTATCTGGCCGGAAATGTCATTTTGCCGAAATAGACAAACGGCCGAAAAATTTGTTCGGCCAAATAGGTGACTAAAAATATCGTATGCCGAAATGGTCCTTTGACCGAAAAGGTTATTTGGTCGAAATGGCTGTCTGGCTGAAAGGCCATTTGATCGTTAGATCCATTCGGCCAAATGGCCCTTCTTGTCAAACGACCATTATGACCAAATGGCATTTTTAGTCGGCTGACTATTCAGCCTAACGACCATTTCTGCCAAACAACTTGTTAGAGACAATGGCTTTTCCAACCGATTGTCGCTTAGGCCAAATTAAATTTCTGATATCCAATGCTTTTCCGTCGAATGATTCTCGGTCTTTCGAAAAATCTTCGGCTTGACACCAAAAACGCCGCTGTTGCTGACCTAAACTCTGACATACCTTTATTCCTGTTTTCTTTCTTTCTTTCTCTCTTGTTGCTTGTTTAATTTTCATTTTCTTCCTTCCAACTTCTTTCTGCCTCCTTCTTTCTTTCTTCTTCGTTTTTTTCTCTTATTTTTCTTCCTTCTTTGGCTTCTTCATTTTACTTCTTCTTCTTCCTTTATATTTTTCTTTTTTCCTTTTTTATTCCTTTTTACTTCTCACTCCTTACCTTCCGCTTCTCGCTTCCCAAATCACACTTTTCACTCCTCATTTCTTCACATCACACTTCTCATTTCTCACTACACACAACTCTCACTTTCACTTCTCACTACTTCCTTCTCACTACTTCCTTCTCATTTCTCAAGTCTTACTTGTAACGACTAACTTCTCACTTTTTGCTTTGTACTTCTCATTCGGCCTAATGACTATTCGGACTAATGACCGCTGGCCTAATTACCCAACATCCGTTTAAAACTGTTTGGTATGCTTTCAAACTATATAATACATAAGGTGTCCCAGATTAGCCCAATAAAAATCTGGTAACTTTACTTAATGACATCCAACAAGTGACATCCAGCCGTTCACCAAAACGATATAAATTTAGTATATAATTTCTATTTTCCATTGAGTCTAAGTGCTTCTTAGAGTCTTAAATTCGTATAAATTTGCTACTTGCATAGTAAACATTTATTAACATATTTGAATTCTAATATTCGAACGAAAAGAATCTACATTTTCACAATTCTCAACTATTAATTGATATACCGCAAACGTACCCTACGGTACTATACTTCCTCTGGTTTTACCAATTCAACTGACGTCGCCAGATATGATTTTCCAATACGGAAAACTTTTTCCCATAATCACCCCATAGTACCTTCCACAAGTGGCATTTATTAAATGGGCAACTAGGCCACAACCGAAGTAATATCCCAGAACTCATTCGAACCAGCCGGGAGTAAATTGGCAAAACCCTTTCACACAAGCGAAAGCACAGAGCACAGAATAGGCAGGACAGAGAGTGAACGATACAGCAAAAAAAAAACTACCCCAGTTCAATGAAGCTTGACTCAAAACTTTTCAAATTAAAGTACTCGAGACTCTATTAAAACAATCCTCACTGCGTCGCTCTGTGGTGGGTTCGTTCGTTCTGAACGAGTCGTCATCGTCGATGGAACGAGACACAGTCGTCGTTGTCGTCCGCACTCGATTCCATTTTCAAGATTTTTCAAAGTTTCTCTCTCGCTCCGGGTGTCGCCTACCAGCAGCTCCCCGTCATTCGTATCACCGCCGGCCCCAAATGTGTTGTAGGGACGGCCATAAATGCGCATGTTCCGGAAAAATTATCATCTCTGACAGCACAGTCTGACCCCCGTGTGTGCGAAAAACTAAACTTCGAGTACTACCACCGCACCACCGACACCAACAGGAGCACAGACAAATGGACTTCAAAAAGACAACAGCTCGCTCTTGAATGAAAAATCAACATTTGCATATTGGCCACAAGCAGCATGGCGTGAAGACGTTATGGCTCCAAGAAATGAGGCATTTCAACTAACACCCTTCGAGTGGTGGGAAAGCTCCAACAAATTCGTTTTATGTATTTACTTTTCTGTTCTGAAAAACTTTTTCGCAGAATTCTAACTCCGATTGTCACCCACCTTCTAGCTCAAGTTCGCACCAACCGCGTACGACTTGACGCCACTCTGCAGAGTGAAAAAAAGCTTCTTTTTTCCTCACCATTACCTTCTTTACGATTCCTAACTTAGTTGCACAGTGCGCTTACGTATCAGTCAGCAGAGGAGCAATAGTGAGCGCAAGATGTCGAAAGTTCACGTGTACATACTCTAGTTGCTCTTTTGTCGCCGCCGCCACCGTTTTCTTCGCGTCCTTGTCGTTGGAATCATTTGAGGAGCTTGGAAAGTTTTTAATTGTCCTTAAGGCGACCTCTCCTTTCGACGACGATGACGACGAAGACGGTGTCTCGCTTTCCGTCTAATGGGGCGCTATTCAGCTGTTTTAATTATGCCATGGAAGAAAAACACGAAGGAAAGGAGTGTTTTAACAGTTTTTATTCAGGTTCTGTTCTTCAAGTACTTGGCGAAGAGCGACGGTTAGTAGAACTTTGTCTAATGATTTGGTTATTAGGTTAGGTTAGTGAGTATGAATTCTGGGTGAACCGAAAAAATATTGTAGATGTTTATGACTTGATCTGTAGGATCCTTTCGTAAATTCGATTGAGATGACGTGTTCAGGATAATTTTCAAGCTTTTCAAGTCGCTAGTAATGGACAGGTACACAGTTAAAAATTCTGAAAATTACACGCCATGGAAATACTTAAACGCTCATTTTTGTGTTAAAAAGCCTCTAATTTTACATCCAACTTTTTCTTTTATGCAAGATTGAATACAAGCTCCATAGTAACGACGGCCTGTAATTTTAAAAAGTGATGGAAAAATGAGTCGGATCGAACGGAGCCTTTTTGTTACATCATATATGCTTGGGGGCAGCAGGGACTATGTCCAAGGGCTTGACGATCCCTCCCCAGGCCATCTGCGAGTTGTGGCGCCTGCCTAGGATGGTGGAGGTTTGACAGTGGGCCTGTTAAACCTCATAAAAAAAGCTGCATGTATCCGCAGTAGGCTCCGCCAAAGCGACCGTGTGCCGCTCAAAGCACAAGCCCAAGTCCTGGTGTTAGGTGGGACTAAACAGCCCTGACTTGACGGCCCTCCGACGAGACAGGAGGTTTGCGCAGGCCCAATAAGCCGCCTTTAAAAACAACTATTACGAACGACATAGAAGATAATACGACTCGATACAATCGGCAACGACCTGGGGCGACGAATAAAGGATCACGATTGGAAGCTTGGAACATGGAACTGCAAGTCGCTAGGCTTCGCAGGTTGTGACAGGATAATCTACGATGAATTACATCCCCGCAACTTCGACGTCGTAGCGCTGCAGGAAATCTACTGGACAGGACAGAAAGTGTGGAAAAGCGAGCATCGAGCGGCAACCTTCAACCAAAGCTGTGCACCACCAACGAGCTAGGAACCGGCTTCATAGTTCTGGGAAAGATGCGCCAACGCGTGATTGGGTGGCAGCCAATCAACGCAAGGATGTGCAAGCTGAGGATAAAAGGCCGTTTCTTCAACTATAGCATCATCAACGTGCACTGCCCACACGAAGGGAGATCCGACGACGAGAAAGAAGCGTTCTATGCGCAGCTGGAGCAGACATACGATGGATGCCCACTGCGGGACGTCAAAATCGTCATCGGTGACATGAACGCTCATCGGACCGGATAGTCTGCATACCGTATCGAATGACAACGGCCAACGATGCATAAACTTTGCAGCCTCCCACGGAATGGTAGTCCGAAGCACTTTCTTCCCGTAAGAATATCCACAAGGCCACATGGAAATCACCTAATCAAGTAACGGAAAACCAAATCGACCACGTTCTAATCGACGGTAAATTCTTCTCCGACATCACGAACGTACGCACTTACCGCAGTGCGAATATTGAATCCGACCACTACCTCGTCGCAGTATGTCTGCGCTCCAAACTCTCGACGGTGATCAACACGCGTCGAGTCGTCCGCCGCAGCTTAACATTGGGCGGCTACAAGACGGTAGAATAGCCCAAGACTACGCGCGCAGCAGCTGATGGCACTCCCAACGGAAGGCAGCTAGGCGCAGCATCTCACGAAGATGGCTGGAGAGATATTCGATCCGCCATTGGAAGCACCACCAACCGCTGCACTAGGGCACGGTGGCTCCGGATCAGAGAAACGACTGGTATGACGACGAATGAGCAGTTAGTTGAGGAGAAGAATGCAGCATGGGCGAGATTGCTGCAACACCGCACGAGGGCGAACGAGGCACGATACAAACGGGCGCGGAACAGACAAAACTCGATTTTCCGGAGGAAAAAGCGCCAGCAGGAAGATCGAGACCGTGAAGAGACGGAGGAACTGTACCGCGCTAATAATGAGAAGTTAAACCGTTCACGTAAGGGCCACGTGCCACAGCCCGATATGTGTAAGGACATAAACAGGAACCTTCTTACGAACGAGCGTGAGGTGATCCAAAGAGTGGCGGCAGCTACGAAAAGCACCTGAATGGCGATATGGCAGACAACGGTGGCGGTATGGTAATGAACCTGGGAGCACGCGCGCATGCCAAACGACTTCCGTCTCCGAATCTCCAGGAAATCCAGGAGGAGATCGGCCGGCTCAAAAACAACAAGCCCCTGGGGTTGACCAACTACTAGGAGAGCTGTTTAAACACGGTGGTGAAGCACTGGCTCGAGCGCTGCACTGGGTGATTACCCAAGGTTTGGGAGGATGAGGTTCTGCAGGAGTGGATGGAAGGTGTCGTGTGTCCCATCTACAAGGGCGATAAGCTGGATTGCAGCAACTACCGCGCAATCACATTGCTGAACGCCGCCTACAAGGTACTCTCCCAAATTTTATGCCGTCGACTAACACCAATTGCAAGAGGTTCGTGGGGCAGTACCAGGCGGATTTATGGGTGAACGCTCTACCACAGACCAGGTGTTCGCCATACGTCAGGTATTGCAGAAATGCCGTGAATACAACGTGCCCACACATCATCTATTTATCGACTTCAAAGCCGCATATGATACAATCGATCAGGGACCAGCTATGGCAGCTAATGCACGAAACGGATTTCCGGATAAACTGATACGGTTGATCAAGGCGACGATGGATCGGGTGATGTGCGTAGTTCGAGCTTCAGGGGCATTCTCGAGTCCCTTCGAAACGTGCAGAGGGTTACGGATAGGTGATGGTCTTTCGTGTCTGCTATTCAACATCGCTCTGGAGGGAGTAATACGAAGGGCAGGGATTGGTACGATTTTCACGAAGTCCGTCCAGTTATTTGGTTTCACCGACGACATTGATATCAAAGCACGTAAATTTGAGAGGATGGAGGAAGCCTACATCGGACTGAAAAGCGAAGCTAAACGGATTGGACTAGTCATCAACATGTCGAAGACGCAGTACACGATAGGAAGAGGCTCAAGAGAGGTAAATGGAGCCACCCACCACGAGTTTCTATCGGTGGTGACGAAATCGAGGTGGTTGAAGAATTCGTGTACTTGGGCTCACTGGTGACCGCCGATAACGATACCAGCAGAGAAATTCGAAGACGCATAGTGGCTGGAAATCGTACGTACTTTGGACTCCGCAAGACGTTCTGATCGAATAGAGTTCGCCGCCGTACCAAACTGACTATCTACAAAACGCTTATAAGACCGGTAGTTCTCTACGGACACGAGACCTGGACGATGCTCGTGGAGGACCAACGCGCACTGGAGTCTTCGAAAGGAAAGTGTTGCGTACCATCTATGGTGGGTTGCAGATGGCGGACGGTACGTGGAGGAGGCGAATGAACCACGAGTTGCATCAGCTGTTGGGAGAACCATCCATCGTTCACCGCGAAAATCGGAAGACTGCGGTGGGCCGGGCACGTAGCCAGAATGTCGGACAGTAATCCGGTAAAAATGGTTCTCGACAACGATCCGACAGGAACAAGAAGGCGAGGTGCACAGCGGGCAAGGTGGATCGATCAGGTGGAGGACGACTTGCGGACCCTCCGCAGACTGCGTGGTTGGCGAAGTGCAGCCATGAACCGAGCTGAATGGAGAAGTCTTTTATGTGCAGCACAGGCCACTCCGGCCTTAGTCTGATGATAAATAAATATGCTGTAACATTTTTATACTGTGTATTTCTTTTTCATTTATATACATCACATCAATGTAGTACGTAAAACCGTAAACCGTACGTAAATTCGGTGCATAATCAATTTCACCGGATTGTCTGCTTCGACCTTCTGGCCGGCCATACTCAAGGTGCATCAGTCCATCGACGAACGGATTGCTCCTCTAAACTGAATTAACTCTTAGACGGTCCTCGAGGAGCAGAAATTAACTCAATAATACCTCATTCTGTTATTAATACCATACTCTGTTATGAACTAGCCCTGCATAAGAGGTAAAATACCAAAAATTATCAGACCGCATCGTGCTTTCGTGCTGTGCGGTTCTTTTCTCTCTTTGGTGAAGGAAATTTTTAATACTACCCGAAGCTATTTTAATTTCAACAGTGCTTCTCAGCGATATTTGTAACCACTGATCCCGTTACAATCTTTGCTTGGACCCGTGCCTTCGTTTTACGCTGGACCCGTTTGCGGAAGTAAAATTCCGACAAGCGGTGGTTTTCCTGCAGAGACACCGTTCTGGAAAAAAAAACCTCTTAGAAGGTCACGTCTCCACGCTCAGCTATGAGCATTAATAAAAGCAAGAGGAAGGGGGAGTCTCTGAATTCTCCACTTCTTTCTAAGAAACAAGGTTTCAAGACCATCCTGCCAAGGCGCGGAAAAATAGAAGGAAGCTGGAGACTTCAGATGTTCCTTCTAACTCGAATATCGGAAATAATTCTTCTCCTATCGAACTGTGCAATCAGTTCGATTTGATTTATGACGAAATTGAGCAAATCGAATCTACCTCTAGCCCAGGTGGTTCGATCTATGCGAAGAAGCAAACGGTTCCGCCAATTGTGTTATCTGTTGACGAGTTTTCTGGCTTTAGGAATGAGATTTTGAGTAACCTACAGGGGATCAAGGTTTCATTCCAGATTGCCAGGAAGGGTGACTGCCGCGTTTTGCCGGGATCCTTTGACGATCGCAAACGTCTTCTACAGTATTTAACTGAGAAGCGCCATAAATTCTTCACATACCACAACAAAACTGAGCGATTGTTCAAAGTCGTCTTGAAAGGTCTCTCCAGTGATGATAAATCACTGGATGAGATTAAAATGGAAATTTCTCAATTAATTGGATTTCACCAATCCAAGTAATTAAGATGAAAAAGAAATCTCGCTCTGGTACTTCCCAGAGGGGTATTTCTCAAGAATTTTATTTAGTTAACTTAGTTCAGTTAAAGTGAACTTAATAATATGAAAAGTTTGGAAAAGGCCTGTGTTATGTCCCATGTCCGTGTTACATGGGAACATTTCCGCAGGCCTGGGGGAAATTTCTAAAACCCCACTCAGTGCCGTAAGTGCCAAAAGTGGGGTTACGGAACTAAACATTGCCACATGGGTGCTAAATGCATGATTAGTGGTGGAACCTCGCATGTCCTGTGAGAGAAGATTCCAATAAATTTAAATGTGCCAATTGTGGGGGCAATCATAAATCCAATTTCTGGGAATGCCCTTCACGCAAAAAAATTGAATTCCCGTGCAAAATTGATGACGGGAAATTCCAATAGGATCCCAGATTCGCCGGGTAAACATATTTCAAACGCTCAAAATCCGCAATCATTTGCCTGTCGAGCAATTCATACCCACCACAATCAACTAACAAATCTCATCAGGTAATAAGCAGTTCGTCGAATTCTAATTTTTCAAACATGCCTACCTATGCAAGCATCGCTGCAATCAGGCAAAATTTAATTTCTGAAAATTTACTTTTTTTTTGGAAAAGATGTTTAATTTTGATACACATAGTTAAGTTTGCCATTTTAAGGTGTTTTTATAAGATATTGCGAAAAAAAGATTCGGCTGCCGGTGTGACTTGAACCCACACTATTCCATTAAGTACATGGACGTACATTACCAATTATACAACAGCTGCCCTTGCGAGAAGTTGTTCCATAACCAGCTAATAACGATGGGATATCAGTCAATTCCCCGTATCTGTCGAACCTGCTTTGGCAACATTTCACATCCTGTTCTCTTTAACTATGTGTATCAGAATTGAACAACAGTCGGTTGCGTTTGAATCACAAACATGTGCTTCAATTTGTCGTATTGAGGCGGGTTTGCTTCATTCTTGCTTCACAAGAAAAATGAAAATTTACCGACGATGAATAATTATCATAACCATTCTTCGTTCCGAGGACTCAGGTAGCATGTCTGCTTCTGACTTTGATTTCCAAATGGACAATTGCATCACATGATTGATGCAATGTTAAAAGCAAATACCATACCTGAAGCTGTTCAGGTTGGTGTCAAATTTACTCAAAAAATTGTGATTGGACTTCGTTTTAATGGATCCAAATAATTCTTTGAAAATTTTAAATTGGAATGCCCGCTCTTTAAAGGGTAAGGAAGATAAATTATTCAACTTCCTATCAGTTCATAATGTGCACATTGCCTCTATAACTGGAACATATTTAAAACCTGGACTCTTCATCAAAAGAGATCAAAATTATTTTATTTACCGAAATGATCGTCTTGACAGCGCCTGTGGTGGGGTCGCCATTGTCATTAATAGACGTATCAAACATAAATTATATTCTTCGTTTGAAACCAAAGTTTTCGAAACCTTGGGAGTTTCTGTTGAAACAAATTCTCTTTTATTACTGCCTACTTGCCTTTCCAGTGCAATGGGCAGCAAAGGAATTTGTTGAGAGCTGATCTTCAAATTCTAACTCGCAACAAATCCAAATTTTTCATAATTGGTGACTTCAATGCCAAACACCGTTCATGGAATAATGCTCAAAGCAATTCCAATGCTGAAATTTTATTTGAAGATTGTTCTGCGGGATATTATACTATTCAATATCCCAATGGCCCAACTTGTTTTTCATCCACTCGAAATCCTTCGACAATTGATTTGGTTTTAACGGATTCAAGTCAGCTGTGTGGCTAATTGGTAACTCATGCTGACTTTGACTCTGATCACCTTCCTGTGACACTTGAAATCTCACAAGAAGCCATTAAGAATCCAATCAGCTCTACTTTTAATTATCATAGATCTGATTGGGATTTATATAAAACGTAAGGTACACTGGGGGAAGTGGAAAAAGGGGGTAAGTGTAAAAATCGACTCGAAAAATTGAAATTGTACATACTTTACAGTTTTTACCTCATCATAACATTATGCAAGAATATACTTTGATGCTCACACTAATAATATGTTGAAATTTGTATAATACATACACTAACACGGTAAAGGCTAGAACTGTAATTTTAGGTTTCGCGAAAAGTTGATTTTTGCATTCATAAAATCAATTCTTATTTGCACCAATTGTTCTTTTTTTCAAGTGAATTTATATCACAGGTGACCATTATAATACAATTAAACTAATCCCATTCAATTGGTAGTGGTTTGTACCAAGAAAGCAAATAATTTAAAGATTTTACACTTACCCCAGGTTTCAAACACTGCGGGGGAAGTGGATAATGTTCTAATTACGTAATTTTTTTCTTTCCTCCAGGGTTTATTTCGATAGCTGTGAATCTTAATATGTTCCTTCTTTGTTATCATTGTCATTCCAGTGGTGATTGGACTCATATAAATGTGAAAATGCCTGATAAATCCACCTATCGGTATTGATGCCTTTCACATGTTTTACACATGAAAAAAATGTATAAGAAAGTAAAAATAGCACTTATAGGTAAATATATTGTATAATTCACAATAATTTTTATTCATAACAAGTTTCGCCGTTGAATGCATTTTTTTTGCGAACAAATTGGTTAAGAATAGCTGATAATTTTGTACGTGCTTTGCGCACACACATACATACAAACACGCACATACAGATATCAGATCAATTCGTTAAACCAAGTTGATTAGTTTATAACCATGTAAGTCCCATTTTTCCTTTAAAAAGTTCATCTTTGGGGCGAACATATAGACTTTACGTATACTAAGTGTTCTAGAAGGCAAAACCAGCCCTCCCCTAGCTGTAACGAGAATTTCTTGAGGATCTATTCCGTTAAGGTAATGAAATTATTCCACAAAAGATACTCAGAGCAACTATCGTATTGATTTTAGTTATATGTAACTACTCATCACTATTGAAGGTCAAGGTAACATGGGTTTTCCACTTACCCCATCCCACTAGGGTAAGTGGAAAAACAACTCCTAATTTTAAAATCTATTTCCATAAATTTCAAGCGACCAAAATGGTATGAATTACCGCACAGTTGGTGCAAAGTTGACTGTTTTTGATAGCCCATTTTGAATGAACGCATTTAAATCATTTAAACTGGTTTTACACAAATTCAAACATGCACTATCGATTTTTCCTTTTCCACTTCCCCCAGTGTACCTTATATCGATAGGAATTTTGATGTTGATATTTTTTGGATACCAAAAATGATATTGACAATGTGCTCGTATCTTTGACAAATTTAATTGTCGAAGCCAGAGGCAATGCAATTCCTAAATGTGAAATTAAATTAAACTCCATTTTTATTGACAACGATCTTCAGCTACTGATCCGTCTTAAAATGCGAGGCGAAGGCAATACCAAAGAGGCTCGCGATCCCGCGTTGAAAGTTATTTGGCGAGATTCACCAAATGGAATTATGAAACGTTTCGCTATTCTGAGAAATACCAATTTTGAGAATAATGTCTCGAAGTTGGATTCCAGTTCGAAACCCTTTTGGAAATTAACGAAAATTCTTAAAAACCTCAAAAGCCAATTCCTTCCGCTTAAAGAGGGAAATAAAATTGTATTTACAAATGGCGAAAAGGCTCAAAAACTTGCCCAGCATGTTGAGAGTGCCCATAATTTTAGTCTAGGTCTCACTAGTCCAATTAAGGATCAGGTTACACGGAGTATCAAAAATCTTTGTTTGCAGATGACGCGGGCCTTTCAGCCAAAGGGCGAAGCCTTCGTGCTATTTGTAGTAGATTGCAAAAAAGTTTCGATATTTTCTCCACTTACTTGCAAAAATGGAAAATTTCTCCGAATGCTTCCAAAACTCAGCTTAATTTTCCCACATAGGCCGAGAGCTTCTTATTTGAAACCTTCATAGAAACAGAAACAGACATAGTGTCACTATGAATGGGATTCCAAATAATTGGTCTAATGAAGCTAAATATTTAGGACTTCTGCTAGATCAAAAAATAACATACGCGTTTATTGGGTCTTTTTCAAGAGAAAAGCTGTCTGCCGTTCTAAGCTTTTCCCTTAAAAAAGACCCAATAAACGGGCCGAAACGTCGGGCAATGCAAATATAAACCCATTTGAATATATCAGACTGAAAAAGCCAAAATATTTCAATAAACACCCCAGTCGAAATGTAATCAAATAACTTTTAAATTTAGATTAAGTTTTAGCAATTTCAGCTCTGTTGAAGAACATGCAGAATATTTATTCATTGCATTTGATTCATGGAGAATAGGTAAAAATGAATGAAAAAATTTACTCGTGAGAGACTCGTGACTACGTCTTTCTTTTCTGTAATGGGGCACACTTAGCGATTGCGGAAATCGAAGCTCGTCCCGAAAATATGATATACTTTGAACGTTAATATCTCTGCCGATTCTCAATGGATTTCAATTTTTTTTTTGGACTATTCGATCAAGGATGAGTCAAAGCTTCTTTTTATTTATCTGACAATACTGATTTTAAAACTATTTTTTATCGATAATTGATAAAAAGTTTGGGGCCCTCCTTAGCCGTGCGGTAAGACGCGCAGCTACAAAGCAAGATTATGCTGAGGGTGGCTGGGTTCGATTCCCGGTGCCGGTCTAGGCAATTTTCGGATTGTAAATTGTCTCGACTTCCCTGGGCATAAAATTATCATCGTGTTAGCCTCATGATATACGAATGCAAAAATGGTAACTTGGCTTAGAAACCTCGCAGTTGATAACTGTGGAAGTGCTTAATGAACACTAAGCTGCGAGGCGGCTCTGTCCCAGTGTGGGGATGTAATGCCAATAAGAAGAAGAAGAAGAAGATGATAAAAAGTTTGAAAACAGGTAAACCAGCCAATCACGTACATGCATCGCAAGCACAGACATCAAAATCAAGTTACTTGCGGGATGGAATCTAATTCTTAGTTTGAACAAGATTTCACGTAAAGCGGATGCAGCAGAGCAGACACAGCAGCACGAATTTTTCTCTAAAGAGTCATTTTGAGACGCTAAGTTCATTCTGAGGTTAGATTTGTTATCCAACATATTCTATGCTACTCGAGAACTTCTGGTGGCGCAAGCCTTAAGGTTCGAAGTATTACCAGCGTCCTCATTCTAACATTGAAACAGTCAATGTCCAGCCTTGGAGCAGCTAAAAGGGAATCCCCACACTAACCACCGGAAAGTAGACATAAAAATAGGTTTCAATACATGATACCAGATTGTTCCGAATCTTTCCCGAAAAAAGTTCAGTCAA
The DNA here is from genome assembly GCF_024139115.2 of Armigeres subalbatus. Taxonomy (NCBI): domain Eukaryota; kingdom Metazoa; phylum Arthropoda; class Insecta; order Diptera; family Culicidae; genus Armigeres; species Armigeres subalbatus. Next base: position 102,385,816 of record NC_085140.1, read on the forward strand.
ATTTTTTTTTGCCGTGCAGATTTGTTCGGGAGATGCTTTCTCAAGCTAACACTTCCACATGTGTAAAGTACACTTCCACATTAGAGGAGCGTGAGTATTTAGAATGTCTGGCGGTTACACATATTCTTCATCAGCAACTGTACTGATCAAGTGAGGTTGTGTGAGCCATTTGCTAGTCAGTCGTCAAGCTCGATGGTCGGCCGGTCGACCGCATTGCGTAGGCAAGAGCACGCAACTCAGCTTCAGTTCAATCAAAGTTAATTGCCTATTTCCGAGGATTGCGAGTGATTTGACTATGCGTCCAATTTGGGAATTTTGAGCTCATTGGTTAAAGCACCAGTCTAGCGTACTGAGGGTCGTGGTTTCGAGTCCCATCGAAGGGAAAGTGGCTACCTCCAATACATTTTTCAAATCAATATCTTCCACATAATGTACATATTCGCATAATGGGTTTCCACAACATTGTAAATTAATGATTTTTATTTTACTTATATCTGAAAATCTTACCCATTTTGAATTGCACCTCTTCAAAAAGGTTATGCAGGAAGGCATGTGTTTTGACATGTTGCATTGATTAGTTAGAATTTGGCCGCTAGGTGGTGGTATATTTGAAATTATTATTTTAGTCTACTCAAGATATATGGTGGTTCCACAGCTTTGGCAGAAGGTAACCGCTCGATGCCCGCTTTTTCACACTTTCTGTCCAGTACAGAAAATTTCCTGCAGCGCCGCGACGTCGAAGCTGTGGGGATGTAGTTCATTGAAGATTATCTTATCGCTACCTGCGAAACCTAGCGACTTGCAGTTTCATGTTCCAAGCTTCCAATCGTGATCCTTTATTCGTCGCCTGGGTCTTTGCCGATTCTTTCGATTCGTATTATCTCTTATTTCGTTCGTAATTTGTGTTTTACTGACGGCTTATTGGGCCTGCGCAAACCTAAAACCAAGTCTTGAGCTTGTGCGCTTTGCCGGAGCCTGCTTGCGGATACATGCAGCTTTTGATAGAAGTTTAAGAAGAAGAATTAGAAGCACTTCCACAGTTGTTAACTGCGAGGTTTCTAAGCCAAGTTACCATTTATGCATCCGTATATCATGAGGCTAACACGATGATACTTTCATGTCCAGGGAAGTCGAGACAATTTCCAATCCGAAAATTGCCTAGACCGGCACCGGGAATCGAACCCAGCCACCTTCAGCATGTTCTTGCTTTGGCTAAGGAGGGCCCAGTAATAATCTATCCAGGCGAATTATTGATGCAATCAATAATGAAAATCTTTTGTGATCTCCAAATGCCACAAAAATGGTCATTCGGAAGATCCGGAACATCCGTAAAAGTGGAGGGATTTTTTTTTCGTAACCATCCATTCGGGATAATTAAGAGAGAAAGTCTTCTTGCATTCCCGGAGAAACTTCTGGAGGAATTCCCGGAGAAACTTCCGGAAGAACTTTCGGAGCAGTTCCCGGAGCAGCTACTCGAGGAATTACTTGATGAACTTCTTGAGGAATTTGAGAAGGAACTTTCGGATGAATTTTCAGAAAAACTTCTAGAGGAATGCCTTTTGGAACTTTCCGAGGAATTACTTGATGAACTTCCGAAGAGATTACCGGAGGAACTTCTGGACGAACTTCCGGAGAAAGTTCTTGAAGAACTTCCAGAGGAGCTTCTGAAGAAGTCTCGGAAGAATTCAAGGAGAAACGTCGCCACGCCACGCGTCGCTGGCTAATGATGATCTATTTCGCCAACTTTTGGAATAGGCCATTTTTAACGGATGTTCAGGATTTTACGAAGGACTTTTTATTATTGATTGTTGATTGTCTTTACTTGTCATCAGACGAGTTTGTACAATTCCATTTAATTTCACCACTTGATTGTACCTTTGACGGATATGTATTTCGACGATATAATCCACCCATATGAATAAAAGCGAAAATTAGTAAAGCTGTGAGATGAACTTTTGGAATTGACCATTTTCACTGATATTCCTGATCTCTCGGAGGACGTTTTTGTGGACATTCAGACGTCACAGAAAATTCCCACTATTGATTACATAATTACTTCCTCTTTATGGATAGTTTCGAAATAAAATGTCGTGCTCTGGGATAAACTTTTGGAATTAATCATTTTAGCGGATGTCCCAAATTTCCCGGAGAACCGTTTTGTAATCATTGGCGATGAAAGAGGACTTTGCTGTCGATTACAGAAATAACATGCCGTTAACAATGTTTTCTGTAAAATCGAATGTGTCATGTCCAAGGAATGTAATTGTCACTGGAAATTGCAAAAAACAAGCAACAAAAGAAAATAGCGATAACTCTTTGTCCTCAACTACAGAGGATAAAGACAATGTTACGTTCCATTTTATTTGCAACAAACACGGAGAGTAAATTGTTGAGAACTTTCCAAACTGCGATAACTTGTATATTTCAGAAGTAAAACACAAATCATGTCAACAGATGGTTAAGTTTATGTCTCAACATTGATAATTGATACTTATTTTACCAAAAATATTATCTAAAACCGACTACTTCTCAAAATGCGCGGCAGGTGATCATTGTCCTATTCTGTTGCGTTTGTGACAAACGCTTATTGCGAGTTGAGTTTGTCCCAACGTTTACAAGAGAGGACAATGTTGTTGTCGTTGGCAATGTTGTTATTTTACATTCCCTGGTCATGTGTCACAGAGGACTTTCACTATTGAATCCACATATAAGTCATCGTTACTACGTGAATGCTAACAAAACTGTTCAGCTCTGGGATCAAATTTTATGATTTACCTATTTTACGGATGTTTCGGGTTTTCTGAGGACCGTATTGTAGTCATTTCGGGTCACAAAAGACTTTCACTATTGATTGCATAATCAATTCGCTGATACCAACAGTTTCCAAAATTTGCTTTGAGATGAACTTTTGGAATTGGCTACTTTTACAGATGTTTCGGATTTCCCGGAGGGCCGTTTGTGGTCATCTCAGAAGATTTAAACAATTTATTGCATACACAATTTGCCCGTATTGATGGTTACGTTACTTCCGGTAGACCGGAAGATATGATTGGATATGAAGAAATTGCGAAGCTCTGGGATGTATTTTTGAAATTGGCCACTTTTTCCAGAGCATGATCTTTCGGAGGACCGTTTCGGGCACTTTTTGGGATCACGGAAGACTTACACTACTGATTGCATCCATTATTCGTCAGGATGGATGATTACGAAATAATGCGAATCTCTGGGATGAACTTTTGAAATTGACCATTTTTACGGATGTTCCGAATCTTCCAAAGCACTGTGTAACGTTCGACGAATAATTTGAATTAAATTTAAAAGAAATTCAAAAGCTTTAGACGTTTTTATCTTTCTAAGCAAAATCAATTGTGAATAAATTTTGAAATTAGTTTTTATTATTGTAATTAAATTAAAGAGAATAATATTTAGATTGAATTAAAGCTTATTTATTGTAAATTAATTATTTTTGTTCTTTTCTGTATATATTTTATTTCATTTGAATTAATTTAGCTTTGGACGTTTTTATCTTTTTAAGCAAAATAATGCTACAACTCGTTAAGTCGGCTTGACGATTCAAAGTCCAAAGCGAGACCAAAATACAACCAGTCTTTGCCTGACTACTTGACTGCCTGTCGTGCGGTTTGCGTCTCGGCTGAGCGAAGTGGTATACTGCTTCAGTGAGTGCAGCAATGGCTCCTGAAAGTATAGAGCTCTTTTCAACCATTTGCTTAAATCCAGGAAGGCGCCAAACTGCTATCGCCATTCGAAAATCGCTAAAGAATAAGCAATTGTCCTTCAAGGTTTCCTGAAGGATAGAACCCTTAAGCTCGTTCATTTTCGCTCGCGCTAGAGGAGTAGAAGTATCGCGGTTTTTCAGTTCCGAGTTTGTGAATAATACTTTCAAAGTGAAACGTGTGCACCTTCAAAGTCTGTCGAAGGTAGAAAGCTGAGAATAGTGGTTTTAAAGAAAGTGAAGTGATGTAAAAGAAATCTTTTGATGTCTTTCAGATCCAGCTTATTTTCCGTCAGTGCGCCTGACGATTACGCGATTTTACTCCATTTTCCGGAGAAATTATTTGAAAAAAAAAGGTAATTCGTGTAAATAGATTTTAATTAGTTTTTGATTAACATTCGCCATTCGCGTTGGACTTCCAGCGCATAGGCGCTTTTTTTGTACGGGCTGGAAATTTGAAAGCGACCAGCGGAGTCATTTTGGGGTTCCCGTCCGAATTTCGTTGTGGGTCGCAGAGCGACCATTCGAGCTCGTGTGTCCGCTAAGGCCCGCCTTTCGAGGTAGCTAAACGGAGAGGAGTGAAGTTCGCCAGTCAGTCGAGCGAAACTGACCCGACAGTCGCCAAAAACTGTCGTAGAACCACCCGTACGCTACAACCCCCGGTGGTCAGGTTCCGAGAGCACGGTCCCCGTACGTCGCTAATTATCGTACGCTGGACCGAACCTGAACCAAGAGTTAGTGGCTTCCTTTTAGTCCTCGCCCGGTGAATCGGAAAGGTACGTGAAGCCGGGTCGTAAGGAAAGTGGGCTACTAGCTCGAGGGAACGGTATTCGGACGCTCTCGAGGATCGTAAATCGGAAGTCTTCCGTCCAGCCGCCACTCCCTCCGCACCTTTAATTCGGCCATTTGCGCACGAGCTCACACCGCCATCTTGTGGAGCAGCGATCGCCCACTGGCAAGCCGCCGGTAACTCGACGCTCCGGAGACACCGACGTCACCAGCACGGTCGAACGAGTCGTCATCGTCCTCGTCGGACAGTCCAGCGTTTTAGGCACCCCGCCGGAGAAACCTACGTCTTCGGCGCCCCGCCGGAAAGCCATCCGTCTTCGGCACCCCGCCGGAATCCCGCCATCGCTACGAAAATCCTGCGCAGGTACGTGGAAACATTGTAATCATGGCCATGAAGTTTCCCATATAAATATTAAGCCCAGTTAGCATGTCGTCCAACCCGAATGAACTCCCTAAATAATAAAATATGTTGAACTAGAAGATCTGGATGCCAATTGATTTTATTTGTAGCATTTCCGTTTAGAACACACTGTTCTCGTACGTTTCAGTTACTCCGTTGGTAGATTGGTTATTTCAGACTTCTATTCCTCTTCGGTCAGTGAGTATTGGGTTGAGCGAGCTTAAGTGAGTACGAGGGGCAATAAGGGATAAGCGGAGCGAGTTTGGGTTTCTGTTGGTTTGGCAAGTGGTTTGGAAGATTCAGCCAGCAACCGTTCGAGGATTTCCCCTGAGGTATTGTCTCAAGAAAGTCGGGCAAAACAACAGACTGGTGGTCTCTCACACGTGAGAGTGGCGCTACAAGCCACCAAGGTTAATTAATTACCTCATACGATTTTGGGAACGGTTACAACTGTTTTGAGAGCATTTGGTCTTAGAGCACTTTCACTATTGATCACATACACAATTCGCTGGTATGAATAGTTTCGAAAAAATCACGAAGCTCTGTGATGATTTTTTGGAAGTGGCCATTTTATGAGCTTCCGGATCTTTCGGAGAACCATTTCAGGGGCATTTGGAGGTCACAGAAGACATTTACTATTAATTGCACCCACAATTTTCCAGAATAAATGGTGACCAAAAAATCGCGAAACTCTGGGATGAACTTTCGGAATTGGCCATTTTATGGGATGTTCCGGATTTTCCAGAGGACGCTCGAGGGATAAATTTGCCCAGAAATGGCATATACAAGATAGCAAATTTCAGAGCAAATTTTTGCCAGCAATTTTATATTTCATAACAAGAAACTCGAAAATTAGGTGCCAAATTGAGAAGCTTAAACAGTACCTTTCTAGTACAGGTTACCCGGGGGCTTGAGGGGTCAATTTGGATGAATTACCCCATGGGCTTGTTCTAGGAACCTACAGCTTTCATTTGGTGCCCAAAAATCGAAAATCGGTCGAAATTTGTGTTTTTGTGATCGTGATGAAATTTTGTGTCCAAATGGACCTAAATGCACAATGTGTGTAACTTTTTTCTAATGCATTAGGAAGGTTAGCAGAGCCCACTTTCAAACCCCACAACATCCTAAGCAGGCACCACAACTCGCAGATGGCTTGGGGAGGAACCGTGAAGCCCTTGGACATAGTCCCTGCTGCCATTGTGAGGGGAAGAACAGCTGTGGAATAGAGCAGCGGTTCTCAACCTGGGGTACATGTACCCCGGGGGGTACCTTCGCTGGCCCTAGGGGGTACCTCGGACAAAAATGCGTAATGGCGGACGTATTACAATTCCAATCAAAACTCATTGATAAAGTTTTGATAATTGTGTATTTTTTATTTCAAAAATTTATATTGTACACAATATGCAATGCGATCAATAAATCCTAATTGAATCCTGCCTTCCACAATCAGCACAATGTATGAAGGGCTGCGGAACAAAAGATCAAACGAACAAAACGTCGAATGAACAAAATGATTTTTTTGTTCACTACAACTCGTTTGCTTCGTTGCAAGAGGATTAGAAGCCTTATTCCAAGCAGCTCGAAGGTCTCCTTTCAAGAGGCTCGTAAGCCTCCTTTTAAGGAGCTCGGAAGCCTCATGGGCACTTCAGAAGACTCATTTCAAGTGGTTAGGTTGCCCCCTTTCAAGAAGCATGTAAGCCTCCTTTTAAGAGGCTCGTAAGCCTTCTTCCAAGAGACTCGGAAGTCTCCTTTCAAAAGGCTCAGAAGCTGCCTTCCAAGAGGCTTAGAAGCCGCCTTTCAAGTGGCTCAGAAGCCTCCTTTCAAAAGGCTCAAAAGCCTATTTCCAAGAGGCCCTTAAGCCTTTTCCCAAGAGGCTCGGAAGTCTTCTTTCGAGAGGCTCGGAAGCTTCTTTTCGAGAGGTTCGGAAGCCTTCTTTCAAGTGGTTAGGTTGCCTTTTTTTCAAGAAGCTCGTAAGCCTCCTTTTAAGAGGCTCAGAAGCCTCCTTTCAAAAGGCTCAAATGCCTATTTTCAAGAGGCTCTGAAGCCTTTTCCCAAGAGGCTCGGAAGCCTCTTTTCGAGAGGTTCGGAAGTCTCCTTTCAAGTTGTTAGGTTTTTTCAAGAAGCTCTTAAGCCTACTTTTAAGAGGCTCAGCAGCCTGCTTTCAAGAGGCTCGGAAGTCTTCTTTCAAGTGGTTCGGAAGCATCCGTTCAAGATGCTCGGAAGCCTCGCTTCAAGTAGCTCGGAATTCTTCTTACAAGAGGCTTGGAAGCGTCCTTTCAAGATGCAAAGGAAACCTCCTTTTAAGTGATTCGAAAACCGCTTTCAAAAGGCTCGGAAGCCTATCTACAAGATGCTTAAAAGCCTTTAATCAAGAGGCGCGGAAACTGACTTTAATAGGAATTCAAAAGCTTCATTTCAAAGGGCTTGGAATTTTTCTCAAGAGGATTGGAAGCTCAATTAAGGCAAAAGTTCGAAGGGGTACCTCTCAAGATAAAGGTTAAGAACCGCTGGATAGCGCTGCTAAGAATGGCTAGTTCAATAATCAATACCCTAGTAACATTTTGGTTTTATGCTGGTTTTATAACACGCTTGTAGAGTAAATTATGATCTTCGAGAGCGTTATAAAACTTAAAATGTTACTTGGGAAGGACGAATGTGGGTCCCGGCCCCGTGTGCTGCGTTTATCATAGTTTGACTGTAATTTGGATTGTTCGAGTCATTGTCAAGCAATTTCTCCTACTGCTATCATTCCGCTTCCAGGATCGGAGGGCTTTTCTGCTTGCTTTGACGACTCTGCGCTTCTTTACAGATCACCACCTACTGGCCTTTCACCCGGAGTGGTCGCTGATTTCCTTATCGAAATTATGTTTCTATCCATTGGATATTAATGCTATTGTCGTAGAGTTTACTCAAAAATCCAACCAATCAATAAGCAATGCAAACGTTCATTACAGGTTGTAGTCTTGGTTTCAGTTTTGCTAAGCAATTTTACGGCAAAAAAGATTTACAATTTCTAGGAATTTCGCAATATTTGGTTGAACCGTCTTCAATCTTATATGAGAAAAAAGTTTAATAAAAAGTTTAACAAATCACTTAGCATAAATCACAAATCACTAGGACAAAAATCACAAAAGCATGGGGACTACTACTCCTGGCCACGCCCATCTTCACTGTAACTTGGTAGGGGAAGAAAGTGTTGATGTAGTACTTACTCAATGAGAGGCCCTCAACTCAGAGACACCCTCATAAGTACCACGGAGTTGGACATTGGGGAAGGTACTCGTTGGGTCAGGATTTGCCTGCAGCTGACAATGTGACCATGGCCGATCTGACACCGTAACACTCCATGCAAAGGCGTTACGGGGGTTAATAAATCTCTTTGCATGATTAACGGAAAATAGTCGCATTGTATCTATGGCCCTATTGAAAAATTCAACCAGAAACATTGTTGTGTCTTTAAAACGCTTGCTAATTTTTGTCTTTTTTTCTATCTACTTTCAGGTGAGAGCGATTGTTATATAACAAGGTATTTTGGTATATTTTAACGAATTTTGTGTTAAGAATTTATTGTTTTTTATTGTTCGTTCATTGATATTTATTGTTTATAAGGACCCAATCATGAGCCACGTGGTTTATCGTATTTTTTTGTGATTTCTGAACTTAGCATTTCTAAAATTAGCTGCATTTTCTTATTGTTCAATGGCTCTACTCTACATATCTTAGTGTTCTTATTAAATTATCTGCATAGTAGAACGGTTTTCTGTCATACCTCACGATTTAACTTGTGGCGATGATAATTATACTTAAGGTCACGAAATTCTTTTCCGTTCTAAATATTCAAATTTAGAAATTCAAAAAGACGAAAGCCGCGTAGTTCTGTCTCTATCGACTCTATATTTTGTTATTTTTCTTACCGCTTAACTTCGGATACACTGCAAAGAGCACTCTAAGAATAAGTTAATATTTAATGCTAGAGTCTAGAGCCTCTCATCGAAGGGGATAGGAATTAAGCGTGGAGCCTCCGAACTAATTGTTTTTAGTTTAGTCTTCTATTGTATAAAACTATCAAGCTATTATTTTAACAGCTCAAAAATGTAAAATTTTCCTCTTTTATATTATCGCTCTGAGATAGTTCTCTACTTGAAGAGCGTTCTCTTCTCCTCGACCTTACTCATGTAAGAGCTTGAAATAACTATACAAGATTACAACCGTTAGAGCTTACCGATGCCTGATTGAAATTCTTAAGTGCTTAAAATAAATAAACAAAAACAAGTTACACAAACAGTGTTGTAAAAAAAATGTGTGCGGGTTAGCAGCTAGTAGCACTGTAGATCTAATGGTTAATTTTGTTGCATCGAAAGTCTGCTTGACGGCGTCCTTATGAGACACTATCATATTTTTATCGTCGCCACCGCTCAAATTCAAAACAGCCTTTTGGGAGCTTCACGATTTCCCAACTCTCTTCTCAGCGACAGGAAAAGCACGGAGCGTGTGCTCCGTCGCCGTATCCTCCGCACTCGCCAATTTCCAAACATAACAAAAATTATGCTCATCAACCCCTTTCCCAGCCGCGCCAGTAGACTAATACTGACTGCATGCACAGGTTATTATGGGGAGCGTCCCAACCGTGCAGTTGCTGAGTCTGCTCTCCCCATCATCGCCGTTCGGTGGTATTTGGAAAAGCTCCCTTTCTAGGTGTGCGTGTGCCACCCTTCCGTAGGCGACGACGACCACGACAAGGATGACGGCGTTTTTCCTCGCTCGCTCGCTCGCCAGGACCGATCGTAAAACTGTCAGGATTCTGTTGTCTGTGCTTTGCATTTTCCGGGCGTTTGGTTCGATTTCGCGGAAAAATACACCGATTTCTGAATGGCGGCGCCGTTTGAGTTGTGTTTTCGGTGCGGGTCCGGATTGTGCTGGAGATGTGTTTCCCGATTTTAGGGAAAATTTGTGAATACACTGTGCGGGAAGAAGCAATATGTGATAGAAGCCACTGCCACAGCCCAGTTTGCTGACTAGGTTATTGTTTTGGAAGAAAATTGTGATATTTTGGCTAACTTTAGTCGTGGAAACTTTTGCGGTTCAACCAAGTGCTAAAACTAGAAATCCTTACTGTTCGAATCATTTTCTGCATTGTTGGAGTAAGTTTTCCATTCTTCTGTTCTGTGTCACAATCGAATTTTGGTTGGTTTGTTTTTGGTTGCATTTGTTCGTTCCAACATGTCTCATTCTCGCGCTCCGCAGGAGTCGAATTACATTTCCGAAAGCTTCTGACAGTTTTCGCCGGAATTTGTGGTCCAATTGTATCTGGGTGGGTTGGATTTGAACGCTGTTTTGGCTATTTCCATTCCGGAACATCATCATCCTGTGAAATGAAAGTGTGCGTTATGCGTTTCTGTCTCCCCCGTTTTTGTATGTGTGACGGAGCATTTCGCTGATTTCGCTCGATGGCTGCACCCAATTATGGGAGTGCACACGGCAGTGGTGCCGAATTGTAAAATTTCAAATGGGGCCAACGTTATCAGAAGATATCAGAACTATACAGTTTGGTACGACACAAACAGCTTTGAGATGCAATCAGGAGCTGACTCTAGAAAACATGAAATTTGATTTGTTATAAGTTATAAGTAATGTTAACTATCTACGATTAATAATCCAGGAAAAAAATTGAGATAAAATTCCTTGTGATTTTAGCGAGATTGTAATTAATTTTCCTCTAATTTAGAAATAATTTTCTTTGATTTGAGGAACTTCTGGAGCGTTACACGGAATTATAAATTCTTTCATGAAGAATCTTTTGAATGAGCTTATGAGAAAAACTTATTGTTTTGTAAATTTTTCAGGGGACTTCTTCTTCAAAATCATGGGACTACGAAATACTTCCTGTATACCCGCCTTGATAGAGCATTTTTTGTATGAAAAATTATATTGAAATTTTTATAGGGACTTTTTATAGAAACGCATAGAAAACTCTAAAAAAAAATTCTAAGATGTAGTCCTGGTGATTTTTTTTTAATTCTAAAGGAATTGGTAGTGGATTGCAAAAAAAAGACAAATATTTGGAATACCTTTCTAATTGATCCTTGAGAAGACAGTTGGAGAAATAATATTTTTGGTAGAATTTTTGACATTACAAGTCATGACATTACTTCTTTAAAAAAATTTAAAAAAGCCTCATTTCAAGAGGCTTGGAAGACTCTTCTAAAAACGTGCTGATGCCTAATTTCAAGAGGCTCGGAATTCTTTTTTAAAGAGACTTAGGAGCATACTTTCAAGAGGCTCAGAAGCCTCCTATTGAAAGGAGTCTTTTTTTAAGTGGCTTGAAAGCCACCTTTCAAGAGGCTTTGAAGCCTAACTTTGAGATTCTCATAAGCCTCACTTCGAGAGGATCAGAAGCCTTCCTCCAAGAGGCTCGGAAAAATCCCTTCAAGAGGCACAAAATTCTTTTTCCAATGGACTTGGAAGCGTACTTTCAAGATACTCAAAAGCCTCCTTAGTGAGTTGAAAGCCGCTTTGAAGAGGCTCTGAAGCCTCCCGTCAAGAGGATCGTATGCTTCCCTTGAAGAGGCTCGGAATTCTTCTCTCAAGAGGTTTTGAAGCATACTTTCAAAATGCTTACAAGCCTCCTTTCAAGTGGCTCGAAAGCTGTCTTTCAAAAGACTCTGAAGCCTCCTTTCAAGATGCTTGGAAGCCTCCCATCAAGAGGCTCTGAAGCTCCCTTTTAAGAGCTTGAAAGCCGCCTTCCAAGAGGCCCGGAAGCCTTTTTTTGCAGACAGACGGTCTCCTTTCAAGAGGCTCGTGAGCTTCCTTTCAAAAAGGCTCGTAGCTCTCCCTTCAAGAGGCTCTAAAGTTTACTCCAAGAGGCACGAAATTCTTCTTCCAAGAGGCTTGGAAGCGTACTTGCAAGATGCTCAGAAGCCTCCTTTTAAGTGGCTCGAAAGCCGCTTTGAAGAGGCTCTGAAGTTTCCTTTCGATAGGCTCTTGAGCCCCTTCCAAGGGCTCGAAAGCCGCCTTTCAAGAGGCTCTGAAGCCTCCCTTAACCCTTTTGTTACCGACAGGGTACCCGGGTACCTTTTTCGTTCTCAAGTGAATTTTTTAGGGTTCTAAACATCGCAGGAAATTGAAACTCCGTGACATCTTCAAACTCGGCAAACTTCAGGTTTGGGTGGTATGTAAATATCAAAATCCAGTAAGGGCTTGGGGCTTGGGGAGGGGCTTCTGAATATTTTTACCCCGTAATGTACCGACAGGGTACCCGGGTACCCACGTTTTTGGTATGACCATAACTTCGTCAGTTTTCAACTGATTTGGACGATTCCATTTGCTATGGATTAAGAAATTCATCCTCTATCCGATCCATATCACACCGATCCACCTCCGATCCGATCCATATCCATTTAGAACCGATCCGGATTACCTGGTGACCGGAGTTCCGGATTTGCTAGACCATGTCTCAAAAATGGAGAAGTTGATCTTATAGAATCCAAATGATGATTTCTTGTATCCTGAGTTGCCAGTTTCGTACAAAATTCGAGGATTATGACTTCCCAACGTATTAAGACCATCTAATCATATGCACTTGGATCGGACATCCCGGAATAGGTTCCCGTGGGCCCTATAGTGGCCGCAAATTCGTTCTGAAGAAACCCTGGCAATATAGATATCAAAATTCTTGGAATTGTTCCGGAGACATGTTTTCAATGTAGTTGGGACCATAGGATGGATATCAATCGGAACGGTCATTCTGGAATTGGTTCCCGTGGGCCAATAATTAAAGAAACGAGAAGAGAGAAGAGGGAAGTGAAAAGATTTTGACCAGATTTTGTCACTCCCCGATTTTATCTACCTCCGTTTTTATCACATTTTCGACCCGATTTTATCACGTCCCGCTTTTGCCACGTTTTTGTCCCATTTTGTCATCACAAAAAATTTCAGTCGTTTTTATTTTTGTAAATTATTCAGCAAACAACAATGATCTTCATGAAATAACTTACAGCCCCTGTGGTTTATTATAAATCATTTCTGAGTACCTGTCAAGAATTTTTTCAAGTCTTTTTGACAAGAAATAACGGAAAAAGAAGATAGCCAGAGTTTCTTCTAAATGGGGAATCCTGCTTGAGAATGACCGGTCCGTTGTTAAACCATCGTATGGCCTAATAACCCAAAAGATCATGCTTCCGAGACAATTTCATGAATTTTGATACCCATATTGCCAGGGTTTCTTCAAAATGAGTTTGTTGCCACTTTAGGCCCCACGGGAACCTGTTGTCGGGGAAGATTCGGAACCTGGTATCATGTATCTATTTTTTGTCTACTTTCCGGTGGTTAGTGTGGTGAATTGCGTCTAGCTGCGCCAAAGCTGGAAATTGACTGTTTCACAGTTAGAATAAGGACGCTATTACTGCTTCAGACCTTAAGGCATGGGCTTCCGGAAGTACTTGAGTAGCATAGTATATGTTGTTACTACTTTGCCGAAAAACATTTCGCGGAAATTTTTTTCACGGTGCGACATTCCGCGGAATGTACCAAATCTCCGAAACACGTTTCGCGGAATGCGCCTTTTTTCCGAAAGACATTTCGCGGAATGTACCTTTTCACCGAAAATCATTCCGCGAAATGCCATTTGGCAATAATTATCATTGAAAAATTTACCGATTTCTGCTAAACTACATGCAATCCGGTTTAAATTTTTTTGGATTGTGATGTAAATAATGAAAAAAGGTAATACTTTCATTGAGTAACCGCATCCGGTCGGTATAACGCAAAGTGAGAAAACAATGCCTTCTTGAAATGGACACGTTTGCTCGGTATAATGAAAAGAAAGGAGGTAGTCCCCTTCTATGAATTAACGCATCTACCCGGTATAAAGCAAAGGGAAAAGATAATGCCTACTTTGAATGGATGCGTCTTCCCTAGAGATAGTCGGGTTTCGCATTATGCAAACCCGAACCCGATTTGTAAATTTCCTTCAAACCCGGACCCGACCCGGAATAATTTTTTTATCAAACCCAAACCAAACCCGTTTATTAAACCCGAAACAAACCCATTGGATTCGCGGCGAAAAGAGTTGAAATGTCTTCTTTAAAAGAACGCGTCTGGCCGGTATAAGGCGAAGGGAAGGATAACGCCTTCTTTAAATGGATGCATCTGCCCGGTAGAAGACGAAAGGAGCTGATAATGCCTTCTTCAAAAGAACACTTCTTCCAGGTATAAGGCGAAGGGAGGGGTAACGCCTTTTTAAATGGATGCATCTGCCCGGTATAAGAGGAACTGATAATGCCTTCTTTAAAAGAACACTTCTGCCCGATATGCATAATAACGCCTATCAGTAACAAAGTAAAGAGAGGATAAAACCTGTTATTTATATCTGGCCCGTCTGCAAGATATAATTAAGGAGATTGTATAACATTTCGCCGAAAACTATTTCGCGGAATTCATTTTTGCGATTGAATATTTCGCGGTACGACATTTGGCGGTTTGTACCTTTTCGCCGAATGACTTTTGGCGGAATGTACCATTTCGCAGAATGCACCATTTCGCGGAATATTTATAATAATAGCCTTGCATCCATTTAAAGAAGGCGTTACCTTATATCGGACAGACGCGTTCTTTTAGAGAAGGCCTTTTCAACTTCTTTCGCCTTATACCGAGCAGATGTATCCATTTAAAGAAGGCGTTACCCCTGTCTTCGCTTTATACCGGACAGAATCATTCTTTTAAAGAAGGCATTATCAACTACTTTCGCCTTAAACCGGGCAGATGCATCCATTTAAAGACGGCGTTACCCCTCCCTTTGCCTTCTACCGGGCAGATGGCAGAAGGCGTTGCCACAGCCTTCGCTTCATACCGGGCAGAGGCATTCTTTTAAAGAAGGCATTATCAACTACTTTCGCGTTATACCGGGTAGATGCATCCATTTAAAAAAAAAGCGTTACCCCTCCCTTCGCCATATACCGGGCAGACGCATTCTTTTAAAGAAGGCATTATCAACTCCTTTCACCTTATACCAGGCAGATGCATCCATTTAAAGAAGGCGTTACCCCTCCCTTCGCCTTATACCGGACAGACGCGTTATTTTAGAGAAGGCATTATCAGCTCCTTTCGACTTATACCGAGCAGATGCATCCATTTAAAGAAGGCGTTACCCTTGTCTTTGCCTTATACTGGGCAGACGCCTTCTTTTAAAGAAGGCATTATCAACTCCTTTCGCCTTATACCGAACAAATGCATCCATTTAAAGGAGGCGTAACCCCTCCCTTCGCCTTATACCGGGAAGACGTGTTCTTTGAAAGAAAACATTAGCAACTCCTTTCGCCTTATAACGAGCGGTAGATACGGTGGGATTTCAGGTTTTGAAACCCTCACCCGAGTCGAACTCGTACCCGATGGGTTCGGGTTTGAAAAATTAGTACAATATCGGGTTCGGGTCGGGTACGAGTTTAAGAAATAAAATACTGAATATTATTTTATTCAATTTTGTTAATTGCGGGAGTTGTTACATTTTACATTTTTTTCGATTTAAAAAGAACCAGAAAATATCTAGTTTGAATTTTGCGGATAAAACTTTAGTGCGGAATCAAATAATTAAATTATGTCGGGTTCGGGTTAAGTACGGGTTTACGAATACAAAAATTCTCGGGTACAGGTCGGTTTCGGGTTTAACAAAAAAAAATATTCCGGGTTCGGGTCGGGTCCGGGTTTGAAGGAAACTTACAAATTGGGTTCGGGTTTGCAAAATGTGAAACCCGACCATTTCTAGGGCAGACGTATCCATTCAAAGTATACATAACCTTTCCCTTTGCTTTATACCGGTCAGATGCGTTAATTCATATAAGGGACTAGCTCATTTCTTTTCTTTATACCGAGCAATCGTGTCCATTTCAAGAAGGCATTGTTTTCTCACTTTGTGTTATACCGACCGGATGCGGTCATTCAAAGAAATAATTACCATCTTTCATTATTTAAATCACAAACCAAAAGAATTTAGCCCGGATTGCATGTAATTAGGCAGAAATCGATACATATTTCAATGATAATTATTCTGAGTTCCGCGGAATGACTTTCGGTGAAAAGGTACATTCCGCGAAATGTCCTTCGGAAAAAAGGTGCGTTCCGCGAAATGTGTTTATGAGAGTTCCGCGAAATGTCGTACCGCGAAAAATAATTCCGCGAAATGGTTTTCGGCGAAATAGTATACAACCAATTAAGGATTTATAAGGGGCAATTGAAATTTTGAAAACTACTTCTACACATTCTGGGAGGCCTTTCTTAGCCGTGCGGGAAGATGCGTGGCTGCCAAGCAAGACTATGCAGAAGGAGGCTGTGTTCAACTTCTGGCCCGGTCTAGGAAATTCATCGAAAAAAAAAGTTAAGGTATAAAAGCTTTAACGTGTTAATCTCGTGATATACGAATGCAAAAAAATGGTAACTTGGCTTAGAAACCTTGCCAGTAATAAGATGCGGTAAGATGCGGTTGACCTCCCGGAAGGCTATGATCTAGGGTGAACCTTCGTTTATCAACAGTTCCAGGTTGGGCAGTTTCACCTCTAGTGATGCGCAGGGGTCGGGATAGAAGCGGAAGTGTTTCCCAAATTCATATCTGACGCTGGCATGGACGATGATGACATTGCATCAGTTGAGTTGCGTAGGTATCTAGAGGCTTGGGAGGTATCTAGAAGGGTACGGTTGTAGACGGGACTATCTTGGGTGATCGATCCTGGATGATCTCTAGGCCCGTAGACAGACATGGATGATAAAAAGATTGGATTGGATTTGGTGAAATGCTGGCAGTGCCAGTGGTAAGACTTATTACTCGGGTTGGAGTGCCCGAGGAACTTAGGACGCTGGATCTGATGGTTGATATCCCCGTAATTCCCGGAAAGCGGGCGAATGGACTTACTTCCCGAAATAGAGAGCTCGAGGTACCTAAAGCATCCCATTCTCACAACGTCCGCACTAACTGCTCGGTAGTCGGTAGTGACTTATGCCCCCCGTCGTCCGTCGGCGAAGAACAAAGCGTCTCGATCACACCTGACTGGAATCGCTTGCTTCCCATACATTATGCCTATCGTCCGTTATGCCTAACGTACTTATGGCTAACGCGGACCCTAACGAATCAACCACGATTTCCATGATGTCCCTAGCCACGGTATCAACCCAATTATGTCCTCCGAGTATTTGTCTTTCATTTGCGTCTAAAATTCAGGCATATGTGTTGCTGTAAGATCGACAAATTGTCCTGGAATTGAGATTAAAAGGTATACCGAATCAATTACAACTACCATGATACCTCGAGCAACTATATCAGCCCAAATATATTCACCAAGTATATGTCGTCCACTTGCGTCTCAAATATAGGCATATGAGATATTGTAAGAATTCCTGAATGTCCTGGAGTTTGAATCAAATGGTTTATCGAATCAGCCACGACTACCCCATGATGTCTCTAGCGATGATATCAGCTTAAATATGCTATCTCAAAATCCAGGAACATGAGATGTTGTAAGATATCCAAATTGTCCTGAAGCTTGAATCAAATGGTCTATCGAATCAACCACGGCTTCCATGATCTATTCAGCCACGTTGTCAAGCCAGTTATGCCCTCTAAGTATATATGGTTCACTTGCAACCGTGTCTAGACGCATGAGGTCTTTCGCGATCTTTGAACTGTCCTGGAGTTTGAATCAAATAATCTACCGAATCAACCATTACTTCCTCGATGTATCCAGCAGCAATCAATTCAATCAAAGGTTCATCGCCTTATTTTGATTATTAACCACTAGGATGCCAACGGAATGCATGGGAAAAATGACCATCGAATTGACTTAAAAATTTTATAAAATGTGTTAATCTGGTGTTATCCCGAAAAAAAAATCATTGATGACGTTATTTAATTCGATTTTTCATGTCAAATGTCTTAGAAATGCATAATTAACTTTTTGGGACTTTTTGGATTTTTTTTCTCAAAAAGTCATTTTTTTTCAATTTTTTCCCCGAGCGGGGATGATTTTTTTATATTTATTAAGGAGACTTTCAGCCCTAGGCTGGCTCGTCTCCAAAGAGTGGGGTGATAATTTAGTATTGTCTGGCATCTACACACAAAATATACAAGATAACATAATTGCGTTTATACCATTCCTGTGGACATAGCAGAAGAAAATTTTATTTAATCTCCAGAACAATTTGAAGATCTTATGTCAGGATCACATGTCAGGATTAAGATGCAAGTGAAAGACATATATGAACCGTTTGTTTGAGAAACTGCATATGTAACATTTTTGGCCAAAATAAGATTTTTATATATTCTGAATCCTCGTCCAAAAATACGTGTTCTGGCAAAAAATACGAAAAAAAAAATTGTTCAGGAATGTATGAAATTCTTTTCGTTTGTTTGAGAAACTACATATGTCCACGTACTTTGAAGAGCAATTCTGTAGTACTCCTTACATTTTTTGCACTGAAAGTGCACCAGGGTGTTGAGTTTTGTCAAAAACTATTGATCTGTATCGAAGAAATCGAAAGATTTGGTGCAAATTTGTTCAAAAACAGTTTTTGGTTGTTTTCTCGAAATAGTGTAAAATGGACTTATGCAGTTTCTCAAACAAATGATTCATATGTTCCACAGTTATTAACTCCGAGGTTTCTAAACCAAGTTACCAGTTTTGCATTCGTATATCATGAGGCTAACACGATGATACTTTTATGCCCAGGGACGTCGGAACAATTACCAAACCGGTATTTGCCTTGATCGGCACAAGGAATCGAAACCAGCCACTTTCAGTATGGTCTTGCTTTGCAGCGGCTTCCGAGCCTCTTGGAAGTAAGCTTCTGCGCTTCGTGAAACCTCTTGAAGAGAGGCTTCAGAGCCTTTTGAAAGGAAGCTTCTTCCGAGTTTCTTGAAAGGACGTTTCCGAGCCTCTTGGAAGGGCGTTTCCGAGCCTCTTGAAAGGAGGCTTCCAAGCTTCTAGAAAGGAGGCTTCCGAGTATCTTGAAAGGGGTTTACAAGGCTCTTGAAATGAGGCCTCCGAGCCTTTGAACAGAGGCTTCCAGCCTCTTGAAAGGAGGTTTCCAAGCCTTTTGTAAATAGGTTTCCGAGTCTCTTGGAAGGAGGCTTCCAAGCCTCTTGGAAGGAGGCCTCCAAGCCTCTTGAAAGGAGGCTTCCGAGCCTCTTGAAAAGATACTTCCGAGCCTATTGAAAAAAGGCTTCCTAGCTACTTGAAAGGAGGCTTTCGAGCCTCTAGAAAGGAGGCTTTCAAGACTTTTGATAGGAGGCTTCCGAAACGCTAAAAAAGAGGCTTCCGAACATCTTGGAAGTAGGCTTCCGATCCTCTTGAAAGAAGGCCTCCAAGCATCTATAAAGGAGGCTTCCAGAGCCTCTAGAAAAGAGGCTTCCAAGCCTCTACAAAGAGGCTTCTAAGCCTCTAGAAAGAAGACTTCCAACCCTCTAAAAAGGAGGCTTCCAAACCTTTAAAAAAACCCACTTGTCATAAGACGAAATAATACAATCCCATTTTGATAAGAAAATTATTTTGAGCTTTGTTGGAATGTTTTCACCTGTCATAAGACGAGTTTAAACAATCCCATTGAATTCCACCACTTAATTGTATCTTGACAGATACGTATTTCGACCTCAACAGTAAGGCCGTCTTCAGTGTCTCGTACTTGACTCGACTTGTTTAAACTCGTCTTATGACAGGTGACAATCCCATTGAATTCCACCACTTAATTGTATCTTGACAGATACGTATTTCGACCTCAAATACGTATCTGTCAAGATACAATTAAGTGGTGGAATTCAATGGGATTGTATTAACTCGTCTTATGACAAGTGAAGACATTCCACTAAAAAGCTCAAAATAATTTTCTCTTCAAAAAAAGATTTTCAATCGTCTTTAAAGGAGGCTTCCAAGCCTCTTGAAAAGAGCCTTCCGAGCCTTTTAAAAATAGGCTTCCGAGCCTCTTGATAAGAGGCTTTCGTGCTTCTTGATAGGAGGCTTCCAAGTCTTTTGAATGGATGCTTCCAAGCCTCTAGAAAGAAGCCGTCCGAGTATCTTGAAAGGAGGCTTCCGAGCCTCTTGGAAGGAGGTTTCCGAGCCTCTTGAAAGAGGCTTCCGAGCCTTTTCAAAATAGGCTTCCGAGCCTCTTGGAAGAAGGCTTCCGAACTTCTTGAAAGGAGGCCTCCAAGCTTCTATAAAGAAGTCTTCCATGCCTTAAAAAAGAAGGCTTCCAAGCCTCCCTAACGTCTTAAGAGGAGGCTTCTGGGACTTTTGATATTTTATCAACGAAGCTACTGAGCTTTTTGGAAAAAAGCCTTCATATATCCCAAACAGAGGTTTACATACCTCTAGATTCTAGATTTTTGTCACTAAACTTTTTGTACTTTAGAACTTTTGTTGCAACGCCTTTCATACACTATGCTGGTTGTAGTAGGCAGATTTTGATCTACTGATCGCCATGCATATTATGTACAATACAAAGTTTTGGAAAAATACATATTTATGAAATCTGTATCAATAAGTTTTATTGGAATTGTAATACATGTATACCAGATAATACCATGTACCCCAGGTTGAGAACCGCTACATAGAACGTCATGAACACGGTGAAGTTAGGAATAAAGAAATATAAGCTATATTGGTAGCGGATTGTACTGTTTCAAGATAAGATTTTTATTCAGACGTATCGGTAGAGTTACCGCAATGTGCAATAAACTATCTTTAATCTTCTTTGGGCGTCCTGGGCCATCCAAACTATCTTTGAGTTCAGGACTTAAAATCTACAGCTGCAAAAAAAAACGTTTTTTCGTTGCTCAAAGTTTATTTGAGTATTCAACCGTGTTCATTTCGTTTGATAGAAGGGGATAAAAGCACCACAAGATAGTTCTGAGATATTCTGGGTACTCCAAATTGTCCTTGAGTTCGGGACTTGAGATCTACAGCTTGGTAGAAGCTTTTTTTGGTACTCGAAGCTTCAATATGCATTCAATCATATCCAATACTTCTCCTGGGAGATCAATGGATATCGTAACATTTTCTGATTAATCCAAACTATCCTTGAGTTCGGGATTTGTGATCTACAGCCACGAGAAAATCTTTTTGTCTATACTCAAAGCATCTCAATATGCATTTTATTGTATCCATTATGCATTCTGGGAAATCCACGGATGTCGTAAGATAGTTTTGAGATAGTCTTGGTCATCCAAACTGTCCTTGAATTCGGGACTTAAGATCTACAGCTGTGAAAGTAGCTCTTCCCTCACTCAAAGATTCTTATACAACGAAATTATTACACTAACAAGTTCGTATTCTAAGTCGGGGTGCCAATGCACACAGAGCCCACTAGGTGGATTATCCTTCTGATTTCGAGCTTTCGCACACACAGCTGATAATGCAATACCATCCTGAACCGACACAGTCCCACTACCGTTGGCTGCTTGTTACAGATCCATCCCTTGTCGAAATTACTAACCTTACACACAATCGCGCGCATACACACGCACACGTACACCCACCCGTCATACAATTGTGCCACATTCTGTCACATTTTCATTACACACCATCATCATCGTGCGTACCACCCACCGCACCGACCGACCGACCCACCGACAAAAGAAGCGGATCCAGGATCGATAATTTCCCGTTTATTAACCCCCACCAACCAGTTGAAGTTGGTTCCTTTTGCTCTCACTCTCTCTCGGGGTTTTCACTCTCCCGCGGCGAACAATTTCGCGTACCTTCCATTTGAATCCGGCTGCCACTATATCGGTGGTGGTTTGTGTGTGAAATAATTTTCTCGTTTTTCCTTTTTTCAGCGAGAGAACTTTTCATCTTTTGCACACAAAAAAAAAAGCACCACAGGAGACAAGCGCACTCCGGTTTTCTGCGCTGGGTGGACAGTTTTTCCATTACTATTTTTCTGTTGGGTTTTGAGACGTTTAGGGATAAACGGATGCTCTTCGATGTCGCGACTTCAAATGAGTTTGATTGGTCCTTGAAACCAATTGCGTTGGGGTTTGTTGTTTTGACACTTCATTTATGGTGGATTTATCTTGGTATTATAGGAAATTTCCATCAAGCTTGTCGAAATCTATCAAATGTTTCATTCTTCAATGATTCTTAATAACGATTAAATTTATTTTATAGTTAATTTATTTGTTTGTAATTCAACATAGTTTTATTGATTTTTTTTGCCTTGCTATTTTGTTATAGAAGCCCGTCGCAAATTTAATTTTCAGCAGCTCTCAACACAATGCAAATCAAATTTTGATTCTGGAAAACTTAACTAAAAAACTATAGTAAAAACTACCCTAAAGACTGATTACAAGTGAAACTAAAGTGTGATACCTAGATTAAAATGACTAGCAACCAGCCAATAATTCGACACCAGCTGTTGCTGGAAGACAACACCCGAAACGAGGACGACGAACCGCTGGATTCCGAGCTGAACGACAATGCCTATGCGGAGATCATGTCATCGATTCTGGCATCGACTCGACGGGCATCGGAAATCGATCGGTGCAACAAACTTAACCGCGTCAACACCAACAAAACCTTGGACTACAAGTTCGATCGCTTGATCTCCGAAGTCAGCGATCTGCGCACTGCCATCGAAGAGAAAATCGACATCATAAATCAAAAAATCAAACAAACAAACCGCCTATTCCAAGCCAGTCAAGACTACGAGAAACGGTCGGCCAAAACGTGCGAACTGGTTCTGATGGGGATCCCCTTCCGCCGTGGGGAGAATCTCCGGGAGTACTTCCTGAAGATCAGTAGGGCGCTGGGTTTCCGCGATCACGAGATCCCACTGGTCTACATCAGGCGACTGCCGAGCAGTCCGATAAAGAGTAGCACCAAACTGCGAGTCCCGCACTACAGTCACTCCATACTGGACAATTTGAAGGTTCGTCCCAATGCAGCGAAACCTCCGATCCATCCGTCGACGGCGAAAACTCCGAACGAGTCCATCATCGTGGTCCAGTTCGTGTTCCGCAACGCCCGGTACGAGTTCTATCGGCGTTATCTGGACCACAAGGCACTGTGCCTGCGGGACATAGGGATCGACAGTGGTTCGAGGATTTTTCTCAACGAGAACCTAACCCGGTCGAATCTGGGACTGAAACAGGAAGCGATGAAGATGAAGCGCAGCGGAAAGTTAAAGAATGTGTTCACCGTCAATGGGCAGATCTACGTGAAGCGGTCGACCGAACACCGGC
This sequence comes from Armigeres subalbatus, assembly GCF_024139115.2. NCBI lineage: Eukaryota > Metazoa > Arthropoda > Insecta > Diptera > Culicidae > Armigeres > Armigeres subalbatus. The sequence goes on from NC_085140.1 coordinate 102,408,952, forward strand.
CGGAACTGGTAACCAGCACCGTGGACCTGCTGCTGTTGGACGATGGCAAGATGAAAAGAAACAAGTATGATGATTGTTTTATTACTTTTAAAATTCATCTAATTAATTGATAAAACTTCAAAACTTTGAAAAGGTAGTGACGTCTTTGTTCTCATCAAATGCTCTAAATGTATGAATTAACAAATTTTAGTTGTGCTTGGCATTCTGCCGATCGGCCGCTTACAAGATCCCTAAAAAAAACTGCTAACGAACCAATACGATTCCGTTGTTTGATTGCCCTGATTTGCGTCAAATATATCAATTGACGTCGTCTTCCACGTTTCTCACCCCAAGGTTCGTAACAGTAATGATCTTTCTATTTAATAAACAACATAGCCTAATCGTCTTCAGTCGACGCGACGACACGGCCGAACTCCAAACGGGCTGATACGGTTTGGTTAGAATTTTCCCACGGCTATAAAGTTGATAATATATTATCATTTGCAGCGCCTTGTCTTGGAGTCTCGTTTTTTTATGCCTTTGAAATATGAATATTTTTTGGGCTTTTGTCGAACGACCGACCGACCGATCCGCCGCTGGCTGCACAGTACTGGTTGGTATGAAGCATTGGCGCTCTCGCTGCTGGATACCGAACGGTTGTATTTTACGATTTTGTCGCCTCTTTATCACTTTTTATCGGCGTTTTTCTTCAGGTTGTGCGCGCTCTAAACTCCCTTGCTGGTACACCGACTGGGAAACGCGTTTGATTATTTCTTTCTGGATTTCATAAATCATGGATTTAGGATAACGGCGGATGTTTACTTCAATCGTCTTCGGTACTTATTTTCGTCATGGCTTAAAAAGCAACTAACGCCGAATAGAAATGATAAACACTCGCAATACTAGTTTCAGATCTGATCCGTTCATAATCAATAGGCGTAAACGAAAGTAAACAAGTAGTAAACAATGATTCATAAGTCGATTCGTCCAATCTGACGGCACTACAACGCAAATCAACACCACGAACAGGTAGCAGAAGCCTCTTCCTACCTGCTTGTGGGGATGGTTTGCGTGTTAGTGCTCTCAGATTGGAGAAAGCAACATCGTTTGAATCTTGGTTAACAAAATCTCATACGTCCTTTTGAATAAGTACCCAAGAATTGTGGAATTCCTAGGTCAGTTGTTCATTGAAATTTATATTTTTATAGTTTAGAGACATTCGATTGCTATTATTGCTACCGGTCACGTAATTATACTTTTTGTAGATTTAATTCGGATTTTAAGCACTCGTAGCAGTATTAAGTCATATAATACCTTCAGATATTCTTGGTTGTATATTCGTTATTCTAAAAAAAAAATTGTAGAATCGTAGTCCTAGAATTAATTGGAAGAATATTATTCTTTTTGGAATTAAAGGTTAAGTTTTTTTTGGGAATTCATAAATTCCCTTTGTTATAACACATTTTTTACGCAGCTCAGTAGTTTTCTGTCTAAACTTCAGACTTTAATTTATACTAGTCGACCCGACAGACGTTGTCCTGCATAGTAGGCAAAAATGCGCGTTGTGAACTGCCCATGCGAAGCTCCTATACGATTCTAATTTTCTTATTTCACGATTTCTTCAACCTAATTTGCAATTTTTGCATAAGAAATATCATATAAACCCGTCGGGTAAACGATAACAAACGTAACTGCTGAAGAAATGAAGAAAATCCATCCAGCCGTTTTCGAGTTATGCGGATACGAGCACAGACCATTTCATTTTTATTATATAGAAAAGATTATAGAGTTTTAGCACTTCCTCAGCAAACGTGCTGGGAATTTTCACATACCCCGGGCAATCTAAATGTCAAAGGGGATTATGCTCTGTAGTGGTTCAGGAATCTTCTAACGATGCTGCAAGTTCCAAGGACCATAGTCTTTTGGAGATTATGGAGGTTATGAGATAGTTCCAGCTCTCCTAAAGATCTCAGAAGAAATTTCGGGACGATTCCGGTTGCTGAGATAACAACCACATTTGCTTCAACTCCTCCGCCAAGTCGTGGTACATCATTATCTTGGTGGAGAATGTTGTTTGGACATTATGGTCTAGCGGCACAGCAATGTCGATGAGGGTTACCCGCTTCATCCTTTTGTCGTAGACCACAATATTGGGCCAATTGGCACGAATGAGGACATCCGTAATCATCTCGTGATCCCAGTACAGCTTCACGAAACTAAACCGGGACAGGCACATATTTGTAGTAGCCGACAAACTGGTTAACCAAGTTGTGGTTTAAAGCAAGCTGTTGGTGCACAATCTTGGCTACTTCGTTATGACGACCGAGATAGGCTGAATCAGCTAAGGCTGAACACCCGGACACGATATGTTCGATCGTCTCTCCTACTGAATTGCACTTCCTGCAGCGGTCCTCCGCGTTTTCGTGCCAGTGGCGTAGCCAGAAAATTGGTCTGGGGGGGGGTTTTCTGAACATTTTTTTTTAGAAAAAAAAAATTTCTTCCAAAAATTTTGTCTCTGCGGGGGGTTTTATGCCCAAAACCACCCCCGTGGCTACGCCACTGTTTCGTGCAATATATAGTGCCGATAATTCTTCGTTGCAATTACCCGGTCCTGGATGGCTACCATGAATCCTTCTTTTTCTGAGAAGAGTTCACCCCGCACCAGCCACGTATTCGACGCCGCCGCCGTCGATATATTCCAGCTCCAGTTGATGGGGGTGCGTCCCATGCAACTCCTCTGCTTCTACGATGCGATCATCTCGTCGACAGTTTTGATGTCGCAATCCAGCTGATAGTCCTCCTGCGCCAGATGCAGGGCACTGAATCCGTGGTCAGCTTCACACACAGCGCGATAGATTTCGTGGCGGTTCTGGCTTTCCACGAAGTATCTTCGCATCATAGTGTTTGTATACCGGTGACGCCTCTTCCTCCTACTGTACGTGGCAGGGTGACTCTCTTAATGAACGATTTTGGATGGCATGCGATGCTTAGTGAACGCCACTCATACTGCTCGTTCTAACGCCTCCAAGTCAGTCTTGGTCCACTTCACCACCCCGAAACTGTATGTCAACAAGGGCACAGCAAACGTGTTTATCACCTTCACCTTGTTGCCGGCCGACAAGAGGCTCTTCAAAATACCGTTGACACGATGCAAGAACTTTTCATGCAGCTCTTTCTTGATCATCGTATGACGAGTTCCTTCCAGTTGCAGGAAACCTAGGAACTTGTACGTTATGTCTTCAACCATGTTTCAAATCTCCTCCTGTTCGTTGACGCGGAAACTGTCTGCATCCACCAGATGATCCCGGTGTAGATGTATGGATCGACAATTATCGATACCAAACTCCATCCGGATGTCGTTGCTGAATACCGTTACAAGCCGCAGAAATGGGTGCAGCTTCTCCACAGATTCCGCAAACAGCTTCAAGTCGTCCATAAAGAAGGTGTGGGTAATGTTTGTACTCCTTTCCCCACTCTTCAAATGATAGCCATAGTTGTGTTGGTTGAGTGCTCTACTAAGAGGGTTCATGGCAAGGCAAAACCATAGAGGACTAAAGGTATCGCCTTGGAATATGCCCCTCCTGATGCTGAGAGTCCTGAACCGTAACACCTTTTCTCCATCGGTAATGTGTAGGGATGTGCTCCACATCCCCATAGCGTGCTGCATTAGCCTGATGACGTTACCGTCTATCTTATACAACTGCAGTACCTTAAGGAGGTACGACTTAGGTACTGAGTCGTATGCCTTTTTATAGTCGATATACGCCATGTTCAGGTTTCTTTGCTTATGGATGGCCTGCCCAACAACGACTCCATCAATGATGACCTGATCACTGCAGCCAGTTGCGTCGACAACCTTTTTGTTCCTCGGTCATTAGGTTCTTGACGTCGCAATGGTTCTGCACCCTCCTCGCTATTACCGATGACAGCACTTTGTACAGACTCGAAAGGCACGATAAAGGCAATAAGATCTGTACTTGGCTGGGTTCAAAGTGTTCCGATCCTTCGGCAAAATATAAGTGACACCGCTAGTGATGAATTCTGGTAGCTGCCCGGAGTTATCTAGTACCGTAATGAAGCATTCCGCCATCTGCCCGTGGACCCTTTGTGAGTTTTTTATACCAGAAATTATGCACAAAATCGGGTTCTGGTGCAGCCCAGTTCCTGGTATACCGGGTAGCCTCACGTATGTCTTGGGCGGTCACGTTGATAGCGGTTTGTCTCCAATTCCACCACAATATCGCACTTCTTCGGCCATCCACACCCCATCGCCGTTGTGTATGACGGTGTTCTCCCATAGATAGGACCAAAACTGCATAACGTCTCCAATCTCCGGAAGGCCCTCGCCAAAGTCGGCTTCGTCGTTTCGGATGTGGTTGTAGAACTCCCTTTCGTTGATGTTGAACATTCGATTTTGCTCCTTCCTCTTCGAACATTCTTCATAACTTTGCATTCGTTTAGCAAGAGCACTCAACCGCTGTACATGGGTGTCGAGGATCTCAGTTATGTTCGCCTCGGTGAGATCACGGAGTTCTGTGGGTTTCACAATTTCAGCAACATTCCTAACTAACCTCGTTGATCGATTCCCCTACTTGTACTGTGTTAATCGACCAATCTTTGACCGCAGTGTGGCGATGCGGGTCTCTAGACGTCGCATCCACGCGGATTTTTGTACTTTGGGGCGTGCGCGTCCATCACTCTCACCTTGCGGGCGCGTTCGCAATCCCAACGTCCTTACAGCAGCCACTGCAGCCGAATACACGATAAACTGCAGCTCCTCAAGGTTCTCCACGGTTTCCAAGTACTGTGGCAAAATATCCTGGTTAAGGATGCCTACTACACTCGTCAACCGATAGGGGTACTGCAACTTTGGTATCCGGTGTCGGGTCATGGGGTCTGTCCCACGGAACTGTGTAACTGCTTTGCCCATATGATTGGCTAGTTCGTCCTTCAATTGCTGTCGTTGCAGTTCCACTGTTGGTCCTGGAGCGGCGGGTGCAATCGAATCGCGACGGTTACTTGCGATTGATGCATCCAACCCAACAAAATTCCTTCTTGACGTATCGCTCGATCTTGCCTCCTCCTCCTCTCCTAGTTCCCTCTGCACTTCCCGCTTGATGTACTCTACGTCTTCTGAAGTCAGCATATTATGTGACATAATAGCTCTCTGGCGTGTGTACAACTTGTTCTGGTTAAGCTGGGGTGCAAACCGAAGGAACCTCTCATTGAACATCTCCAGCATCGCCGGTCTGCCGGACATATCCGTCTCCATCCTGGTGCAAACGTAGTAGCAACGGATCACGTACTGATTCACCTCCCTTGTCCAAATGATCCGTTGCCGTCGGGGGCCGGCTAACGTGAGTGATTGACGTCGATCAATCACAGCAACATCAGCAGGTGCAGCATTGCCTTGGTGATTTCTTCTGCTGCCGTCAGGGAATCAATATTCGAGCAACGCCTAACCATATACTCTTTGTCATCAACAGAGTTTGTTACTGACAAACGCACTTCGCAACAAGCCTTTCATCAGAACCCCGAACACAATATCACAAGAATCATTTCCATTGCATGCTCTAATATTTCCGAAAATACGATGCTATTTTCGTAATCAGAGTTAGATTCTCGAACATTTCCATAATAGCAGAAACTTCTTCTTCTTCTTCTTATTATTGGCATTACATCCTCACACTGGGACAGAGCCGCCTCGCAGCTTTAGTCTTCATTAAGCACTTCCACAGTTATTAACTGCGAGGTTTCTAAGCCAGGTTACCATTTTTGCATTCGTATATCATGAGGCTAACACGATGATACTTTAATGCCCAGGGAAGTCGAGACAATTTCCAATCCGAAAATTGCCTAGACCGGCACCGGGAATCGAACCCAGCCACCCTCAGCATGGTCTTGCTTTGTAGCCCGCATCTTACCGCACGGCTAAGGAGGGCCCCTAATAGCAGGAACTACGATAGCATAAAACCGAAATTTGCTGTAAAGATAATGCAAAATAACGGTATGAAAAGTAAGCAACAAAATTGTCTTTTTTTTGTTTCCAACAAAAAAATTCGGATCTTTGTCATTATTATCTTCGACAAAAGCAAAGCTTTGTCGTTGATTCTCTTTTGTCGCTTGTTTCGCAAGCGCATCCAAGAAAAATTTGGGTCTCTGGCTGCCCTTTCTGTTTTGCCTTGTCGGCACGGGCTGAGCCCGTTGACTAGAGCAGAGGTTCCCAAACTTTTGGATATGCGACCCACCTAGCAGAATCCTATATTGCTTGCGACCCACCAGGTACCAAATGCATTGATTTTTTGAAATTAGATAAAAATGAGTTCGATTGGACTAATTATAATAAATTGCTTTATACCCCATCATTGTATTTGTCAAAAATTCGTCAAATTTTTGGATTGGATGGAATTTGAATTGAATTTGGGTTGGATTTGGATTGGATTTGAAATTTATTCAGATTAGATTAGATTTGAATTAGATTTGGATTGGATTTGAATTAGATTTGGATTGGATTTGAATTAGATTTGGATTTGAATCAAAATAGATTTGGATTTGATTTAGATCGGATTCGAATTGGCTTAGGATTGGTTTTGGATTGGGTTCGGGGCTTACATTTGGATTGAATAGGACTTCTTTCTACTTCTTTCTAAAAAAAACTTCTTTCTACTTGCCCAAATATCGTATAACAAAAAAAGGCGGTTAACCTCGTCAAGTTTGTTATTCTTTAATCATCCAATCATTAGTTAGATCCTAAATCAAAATATGGAATAGATTTGGTCGGGGTTCAGCCGCACCAAGCGGCTTTTTGACTGACTTGTAATATTTTGTTCGCACAAGAAACACGGGAATCATTTCATATCAACTCATTGGTATATTTGATGTATGATATCCTCAGTTATGAGATTGGGGGATATTCGATACGATTTGCGATTAATTAAATCCGCTAAACAAAAGTTTGGACAGAAAAATGGGTGATTTTTTGTTGGCGCTTGGTGTGTTTTGGCAGAACCCCGACCATTTGTGGGACAAAATAATAACAAAATTATGAATTGAGATTTGTCTTTCGCGACCCACCACTGAACAGCCCACGACCCCCTGGGGGTCGCGACCCACAGTTTGGGAACCTCTGGACTAGAGGGTTACTGTTGCACCTCTCCTTCCTATAGCCGCTGGCCGCTCACTCTGTCCCCCGTCCCAGAACCAGCTCCAATAGGGGTTCCCTCCTCGGGCAATCGCGTGGGTGGTATTCTTCTTGAGCGTAACTCCATATATGGGTATGCCGTCATTCCCGGAATCTACGGGTTCTGTAAAGTTATTTAATTCTTCACAGTGCTAAATAGCTACGTTCAAGCGCTAGTGCTCGCTCGAGAGTGGTTTTTCATGGACGCCCACGGTATTTCACATGAGCTCCCACCTACAATTATTATTAGTGATTCTACTGCAAAGCCAGCCTATGGTTGAAAGTCTCTATTAATTAAATATAAAAAACGAGCAATGTTTTAAACATAACCGCGAGTAGACGCAGGATTCGTATAAACGAAACGTATTCATATTTAACTTTTTAATTAAAAAATGACAAAAATACGAAACAAGTCTAGGAGCAGTAACCAATAACCATACTAAAATAGAGGAGGTACTGCTTATACGTCAATGAAAAATTATTTAATGTTTTGGCTCCAAACTCCTAGTCTAAGTCAATTTCAATAATATAATTTCTCGGAAAATGAAAACTAAAGTATAAAATGTTATTCTGAAAATTATTTTTAGCGGACTTTTGTAATGTAATACGGCGAAATTTTCTAATCTAAAATAAATATCATCCCGGTATGATGTGGATTATGAAACCAATCACTTTCTCTGGATGAGCATACCAAATCTCTCTAGGATAATTTTATTATTCTTCGTCCATTACCGCTGCCATCGCATCCTCAGTCACCATCCGCCTTTACCCGTGAACTACGAACGATGCAATGGGCGATTGCATCGACCGCAACCGACACCAGTGCAGCCGATTATTAACACATAATAACAAAAAAAATGCGTCCTCTTCTTTCATGCATATTCGCAGACCCACCGGCAGCTCTCCCGTTGACAACTGCATGCTGTATAAGCGAGAAAAAAAATTACGCTGGCAAAAAGCACGTCAGTACGCGCTGCTGTCACAAACTGTAATGCCTCGCACACGGTAGGCACTGCTTCTTTTATACACATAGAAACTTTTGTGGTGGACCCAAAAGTTCATGACTCACAGCATTCTGATGTCCGTGTTAGGAATGCACGGGATAGGTAACATATGAAGTTTTTGGTGGCTTTGACAAGAATTGAAATTAAGTGATGAACTTCATACATGAAAAATCACGTTAATAAAGAAATTAAAAAAAAAAAGAATTGAAATTATCAATAGCTTATCGTTAATAATTTTAAGTTTCAATGAAATTGGCAAATTGCTGGAGAGTGTCCAATTAGTCTTCACAATACATCGAAAGCTAAAACCGTTAGTAACGTTGGAAATCTTCCCTTTCAACTCTCGATTTCCCAAAATTTAAATGACACCCAGTATAGTAAAGAAAGACGTAAATCCTACGTCTAAACAATACGAAATTTTCAAAACGACTTTTCTTCTTTTCTAAACAAAGATTCGAACGCCGATTTGACGAATCTGATGGCACTCTCACGCAAATCAGCACCACCAACAGGTAGCAGAAACCTTCACCTACGTGTTGATGGTGTTGGATAACGTAGCATCACAAAGTTATTCACAAAATGTTTTAGATGATTTGAATGGATATGAAATCCTGTCCACAGGTTAGACAACATATTTTTTTTTTCAACCCGAAATATTCACCATAGTTTGAGAAACGCTGTATTCAAGAAAAAATACTATATTGATATATGGAAATGAACTGGGTGTTTAAAAAAAATCAACCGAGGGGTCCCGAACAACTTTTTTTTTCATTTCCGAATGTAACTTACATTCTATTCTAATACCAGCTGCCAACCACGAGTCACTCACGAGTTAACTCTTCCATCATTTTTTTAACCATTCTTCATTAAACAATTGCAATAAATTAATATTATTTATGTTAATTTATTTTAAACCTAATTTCAAAGGCTCAAATGCAGAGAAGCATAACAGAGCCGAAATTATTAAATGCAACATTTAAGTAAACATTATTGCTTCTAAAGGGTTAAACCCACTAGTGTTTTTAATAGCGACTTCGCCTATGATCAATTTAGGTTCATTTTTGTCTTTATTGTATACTAAGTATACGTAAAGGCTATATGAACACTCCAGAACCAAACTTTTGATAGAAGGCTCGGAGACCCATTGTGTTATATGCTAATCGACTCAGCTCGACGAATTGAGGTGATGTCTGTTTGTGTGTATGTATGTATGTGTGTATGTGTACAAAATTTTGTAGACACACTTTTTTAGAACATGGCATTGGCCAAATTACTCGCAACAAGTTCCATTCGACTGAGAATCCTATCCCATTGGTTGCTATTGAAAATTGGCCAAATTGGACTATGGGATCAAAAGTTATGGCCAAAATACTATTTTCTATGCGCAAAACGCGCTAAAAAGCACTATCTCATATTTTTGTATTTTTTTTTTTTTGCACGAGAAAGGCACCAACACCGCTAGGTGGATTAATCAGGGTTTTTGGTATACTTTTACATTTAAATGTAAATTAGCAAAATTCGTAAAAATTAGTCCTGATATATGAGTATTTACAATTTGATGGTTTGAGCTCGCAAAACGAGGGGATTCCGTCATTCAAGACATAACGGTTTCTGAAAACCTAATGATTTTCATATTATTATCGAACCATTTTTACCTACCTGTGAAAAATTGTGCTGGAGGTTCGATATTTTCTCGGCATTCCTATGTGGTTTTGTGAAGATATTTTTGTTTTTGAAAGTGAGGAAAACATTTGTTCTATATAGTTTTAACAAATATTAGCGGAGCTTAACCCTTCCGTTACCAACCCGAAACGAAAATAAAAATCTTTTTGGCTTTTAAAAGTTTTTATCGCAACTTTCACCAAAAGAAGCGGAATTTATTCAAGTTTTTTGAGATTTATGGAATTTTCAGGATTGGCCACTCGGTTCCGGAGTTATTCCGGACTTAAAATGGGTGTTAGCTTTTGGCCATTTCTCAGAACGACTACTTCGGAAATGATTATTTTAGATATTTTGATTGGAAACGGCGCATAAACTATACCAAATATGATCAGGAATTTGATCGATCCAGAATATGGCCTGTATTCCGGATTCAGGACGTTCCGTTCCGAATCTTTTACGAGGTCACTTCACGGAAATAGGCGAATACCATCATGCGACACATTAAACTTCATGATTTCAAAAGTTTAGGCATTCTTTAACAGTTTTGTACTTCCTGGGGGGGAATGCTTATCTAATCTTCCGGTTAATGTCATCATATAGTGCATATACTCCACCTGTATATATACTATTGTGATGCATCACCAGGGCTACAATGTGCAAGTATTACCTGGCAATCTAACTGTATTGATTGTCTGCCTTTTCAGGATTCCCAATAAGATTCCGTTAAAATATCACAAATGATGGTAATTGTTTGTGAAAAGGGAAAGAAAAGTGCAGTGGGTACCGGCCAAGTTCCCCCTGGCGGTGCTAAAATGATAAGCGAGAACAATGCCTAATTTCATTTAAATCTTTTAGTATCATTAGTGATTAGCACACGTTATTATTTTATGTGGGGGGCAAGCATGGAACATATTTTTCAACGCGGGTGTCAGGCGGCTGACCCATGCTCGACCAAAATAGTAAAATTTAGCTAGAATATTTTAATTTTGTTTGATTGTTTTTATTTTGTTTTATTTTTTGCCAAATGATTAGGAGCTTATTTTCAGCATCACATAACGCAAGAGAGGGTAAAAAAAAGTTTGTTTTTGGAGCGATCATATAGCCTTTACCGTATAGAAAACCCCAAACAAGTGACGCGCTCGCGAGTGATTGTGGTATTTATTTATTTATTCATTGATCTATTTATTTATTGATTTATTTATTTATTTTATTTTATTTGTCCGGTGACGTGTTTTATTGAAATTGAAGTGAATCATTGAAATTTGAGTGAAACGTTTGATGGAATGGAGAAAAGAGAAGAGTCATGTTCTTTGTGAAATGCAACATATTTATACAACGCAAAAGGAAGTACTATTTCTATTACTATGTGTGATATATGTTTAGGTAGATCAGCGCGAGATGAATATTTTCTGGTGGTGGTGCATTTAGGCCGTTTACGTCACAGAGCTATTGAATTTTATATCAGAAATCGCGAAAATACTTGAAATAAAACTTTGTAAAATGTTTAGTATAATTATCTTTAAAAGGCATGGTTTGATTTTTGTATTCGATGAACCTAGAAGAATCGTTTGGCTCACTAAGCAGAAAGTACAAATTTGGTAAATTTAGATTTGTTCAACGGATAGTTGTTGATAGATTGAGGTTAAGAAATCGTCTGTAAATTATTTAAAGAATAAACTGTAAATAAAATCGATATTAGCATACTCTTTCTACAGCCGGCTGGCAAGAGTTTAAATAAAAACAGGTTAACAACATAGTCTGTGGGTCGAATTGCCAGCTTGAGGCAAACCTCCATGACCTACCTTACCCTACCAAACCACCAACTCCGAAGAACTTATGAGGGCGTCGCCAAGTCGGGGGCCTCTCGTTAAGTAAGTTCTACATCAAAATTTTCCTTTCCTATCCCTAGTTACGGTAAAGATGGGCGTGGCCGGGAGTAGTAATCCTCATGCTTATGCCATTTTTATCTTAGATTGGAATCAAGGGTAACTCCCCACCTTGATTTCCGATAGCAATATGGATAAGGATTCCATAAGAAACATGAGTATCACTAGTGTCCAATCTACGAAATATACCGTAACAACGCTAACGCTATAACAGTTTTGTACTTCCTGGACCGTATTTGAACCAATTGGAACCGGTAAACGGAATTTCCTAAGATGTACCTATTAACTGGTACTCGGTAAATCCGCTAACTGGTTCCAATTGACTCAATTATGGTCCAGGAAATACAAAACTATCATAGAATGCCATAACTTTTAAAATCATGAAATTTGATGCGTCTTTGATGGATTTTACTTACTTCTCAAGATTTTCCAAAACATACTTTTGAATCGGTACTCGATAAATCGGTTCAAGTATGGCCCAAGAAGTACAAAACTACCAAAGATTGTTATGGTATGAAATCATGAAGTTTAATGTGCTACATGATGGGTTTTATTTAATTCCCAAGGTTTATCTTTGAACCGGTACTTCTTATCTGTCTACCGGTTTCAATCGGTTCAAATACGGTCCAAGAAATACTCAACTACCATAGAAAAATAAAGTTTGATGTACCGCATGATGGTATTCGCCTATTTCCGCGAAGTGACCCTGTAACAGGTTCCGGCGGATCGTCCGGAATCCGGAATACAGGCCATATTTTGGACCGATTAAATTCCTGATCATGTTTGGCGAAGTATGCGTTCTAAGAAATGCCCAAAAGCTAACTCCTATTTCAAATTCGAAATAACTCCGGAACCGAGTGGCCAATTCTAAAAATTCATAAAGCTCCTAAAACTAGAATAAGTTAAAAGACAAAAACAAATTAAATCCAAAAAGATTTTTTTTTGCAATTCCTGATCATAATATCTAGTTTACAGTTCGTCTTTAAGTGATAAAACGGCCTACTTTTCCATACCAACGAAATGGGTGCTTTAATGAACATTATGCAACTCAAATGGGTTGCATAATATTCATTATAACACTTATTTGGGTGCTATAATGACAAACCAACATAAGAACACAAGCGTGCGCGCTTGTCATCATCAGATTCTAGCTGTTTCGAAATCACAGCATCTTTTACCGCAATGAATTTCTGCATGGAATCGTGTAACTCGGTGTTCCTTACACTTTAGACGGCGTAAATGTGAAGTTGCTCGATTGAGTCTTAACTGGTAGAGTTTTTCCCGTACACACCATCCTAATCTTGTTTTGTGCGGCTACTAGGTCGCTGTTACCGCCTTCTCGGTGAGGGAACGACTTCGATAATTCTCCTTAGTTCAGGGTTTGAACTGGAAGTCCTAGTTCTCGCACTGTCCGCACATCATTCAGCAGATACTTTTCCTCTTTTCCAGCCCCCGATATTTTCACGCTGATTCGCCGCGTTTCTAACCTTTTTCAAAAGAGCGTTTATCAAAATCTCCGGTCTTCCATATAACTTGTACAGCGTATCCATCATCTTTTTCTATATTTCTCATGTTCTAGCAATCGCTAGAACTGGAAATGGACTTCCATACCGTTTCCATTTCCATACTATACATTCAACTTGACTATTCTAGTAGAAACTGCTAGAATTGGAAATGAACAAAAAAGCTCGTTTCCTACATCCAATAAGAATTTCTATCATCAGCTTACTCCTATCTGTCACATAAGCAGCTCGTTAACCAAGACGAACCTCTGCTCCTCGAGCCTAACCCAAAAATACCAACAAATTCCGCATGAACTCGTGGCAAGTGCAGAGGTATATTCGGCTTGCAGTGGGCGAGTGATTGCATCATCATTTACTCCCCCTTCCCTACATTGACTTGCATTCTGACGTGGCAGGTGCCAGTGTGACCTAACAAATGAGATCACCAGTACTTGTACATTGGAGATGAGTGCCATTCCCAAGCAAACATCTGTTCGTTCTCTGTGCAAGAACAGCTGATCTGGTCATAATGGAGTAGCAACTACGGGCAGTCAATCAAGCTCAAGCAAAGCTGCAAGGTGTATTTGATTATTTAGCACGATTTCAGGGTTTATATTTGATGTCTTACAAATTCAGTTGTCTGACAAACTCGTGAGGAATGGTAAGGATCTACAGCACGTTGTTTTAAGTTATCTAACAAGGCTATTCAACCAACTAGAAAACATACTCAATATATAGGTCATTCCGCGCCAAGTGACCGAGAAAAAGTGCAAACTTGCAGGTGAATACTATGAATTCCAACCAAAATAGGTGTATCTACTTACTTTGGGCCTACATTTCGAAAATGCATTTGATCCGACCGTTTGAGCCGCCCCTCCGGCCAAACACTCCTCCCTGTTTTTGAAGATTTTTAAAAACATGCCATTTTCAATAATCGATATCTCCGCCCCTGATAAAGCTACAAAAAACGTCAGTACCAGTTTTCCGCTTGAAATTTTGTGAAGATTTTACCAAAGCAGTGTTGCCAACTACATTATTTGTATAAAAAAATATATATAGAATTTTTCTCAAAATACGTATAATTATTTTTTGATTTCTCAGCGGATTTGAGTTTATCAAGCAATTTCCTGTCAAAAACACTTATCGTTACAAAGTAAAACGAGCAGTTGCTGAGTTATGACGGTTTTAGTTAGGCATAATCGAAGGTTTTCATTCAGCATATTGTTCAGCAGCATAATTCGTTCTGGAAAGGTAAACAACTATGATAATGTAGTTTTTATTAGTTTTATTCGAATAATTCACAAAAAAAAACATATTTTTGCAGCACATAATGCTTTTGAGGCCAGTGATGCCAGATTTTCACTAAATATGTTTAAATGGTTTAAAGTTATTTTTGCACTTCTTGTTCATAATACCTGGTTTACAGTTCGTCTTTGATTGATAAAACGGCCTACTTTTCCATACCAACGAAATGGGTGATTTAATGACCATTATGCAACTCAAATGGGTTGCATAAATTTCATTAAAGCACTCATTTGGGTGCTGTAATGACAAACCAACATTAGGACAGTAGTTACATGACTACATTTTGCTCAATTAGCTCTGCTGGTGGGCTACTAAGGTTCAGTTTCAATTGATCTTTAAACGAGGGAAATGCTTTGATTCCATTAACTTCAAGTTTCAAGAGAGATCAAGTGTTGCTCCCGTAAACATCAGTTTGAAGTACTCGTGGATTACACATACACATACTGTATGAGTGCCTGCTGCTCCTGCTAAATCGCATTCGGGCGGCCGATGTTCGACGAATTTAATAAATCCAATCTAGTAAAAAAAATTTCCTTGAAGAGGGCAATATTCCAGTCAGATTCGCTAGAACCAAACGCTTCTGCTTCTGCACCCGTTTTCCTCCTTTACGCACGCTTTTGTACTCTTTTTTCCCTGAACTTTTTGTACGATTTCTTGTTGGAGAGGATTACCCCTTCTAAGATTGGGGCAGCACAAAATACCTTTTGTGTCAACGCATTTTTTCATGTTCCTTACTAAGCGTTCTGAACACTGAAATTCGTCTGAAGATAATAAAATTTTGATAATTATGTCAGAACATAAATTTATAATCAATAAGGGGTGGCCCATAAACCACGCTACATTTTCGAACCCCATCTTCTTTAATTCCTTAGTACAGAGGTTCCCAAACTTTTTGAATATGCTAGGTGGGTCTAGCAGAATCCAATATTGTTTGCGACCCACAAGGTGCAAAATGAATTGATTTTTAGAAATTTAATAAAAAGTGAGTTATATTGAGCAAATCATAATAAATTACTTTATATTCCTTCATTGATTGGATTTGGATTGGTATTAGATTGGATTGGATTTAGATTTGGATTGAATTTCAAACGATTTGGATTAGTTTTGTATTGGATTGAATTTGGATAGGGGTTGGATCAGCTTTGGATTGGATTAGATTTGGATTAGATGATTGAAATCTAAAAGCTGGTATACATTTTTAGGACAAAAAAGCGACTCAAGTATGAATCAAGAGTTGTCTTTCGCGGCATATCAATGATTATCCCGCGACTGCCCCGGGGGGTCGATAAGTGTTTTTGACAGGAAATTGCCTGATAAACTCAAATCCGCTGAGAAATTTAAAAAAAAATATAGGGGAAGTGCACCGGTTTTGGCCAACTTAGTGCCTAATTTGGCCAACCCTGAAAAATACATATTTTTCCAAAATAACCGATCAGTTGAAAGCATCGTTGAAGCGTGAGGGATGTATCTCTTGTTGGAACTAATAAAACCCTTGAGAATTGCTTTGTTTTTAGAGTTATTAGCAAAATTGGCCAAATTAGGAACATGGCCAAAACCGGTACAGTTCCCCTACGTATTTTGATAATTTTTGATTTTTAATGATTTGTTTAATTGATTTTTTAGAAAAATAATGTAGTTGGCAACACTGCTTTGCATCTGAAATATTTTTTTTTAAATCTTCACAAAATTTCAAGCGGAAAACTGGTACTGACGTTTTTGTAGCTTTATTAGGGGCGGAGATATCGATTATTGAAAATGGCATGATTTTAAAAATCTTCAAAAACAGGGAGGAGTGTTTGGCCGGAGGGGCGGCTCAAACGGTCGGATCAAATGCTTTTTCGAAATGTGGGCCCAAAGTAAGTAGATACACCTGATTTGGTTGGAATTCATAGTATTCACCTGCAAGTTCACTTTTTCTCGGTCACTTGGCGCGGAATGACCCAAATAAGATTTACTAAAGCTGCCATATCTCAGCAACGGCGCATTTTACTTTGTATCGATAAGTGTTTCCAACTGGAAAAAGTCTGTTAAGCTCGAATCCGTTGAGAAATCGAAGAAAAAAATATACGTATTTTGAGAAAAATGTTTTTATTATTTTGTGAAAAAAATAATATAGTTGGCAACACTGCTCAACATTTAAAGTATTTTTTCTAAAAACTTCATCAAATTTCAAGCGGAAAACTGGTATTAAAGTTTCTTGTAGCTTTATCGGGGGCTAAGATATCGATATTTGAAAATAGCATGTTTTTTTAAATGATGATGATGATGGTCCCGCCACATACCCCTACAAAGGTTTGAGCTAGACGATTTATCTTTAAGATAATTAATTGAATGATATAATAACAATTTAATCAGATTTGCAAAAAACAAAAACGATCTGATTACCATCACAGATATGAATTACTTAACTTTTCATTACTATCCAGCAAAAAAGGTAAATTAAGAAAAAACTGTTGTTTTCATCTACAGATTCTCATAAGCATCGGTAGTGATACTGAGTTTATACTAAAATGCAAAACTTGTGATACCTCTCGCACAGATTTCAAAAGTTCCACCAAGAATCGCGTTTCATGTTTATACAAGACCACTTAACGTTTATCACTCGTAAGCATCAATAAAATTAATAATCTAAGTCGTCAACAAAACTAAAACTTGTGTTACCGCTCCGTCGATATCAAAAGTTTCGGTATCAACCACGGGAACAAAACTCTACCAGATAGCCCATTACTAATCCGAAGAATCATTCAAACAGTTGAAAATGCGCAAGACTGTACATAAATTTTAAAAATCATCCATATCTGCTTTGCGCGCGCGAGACTCAAACTTTTGTAGACTACACAAAAAAAGGTCAAATTACAATTACGTCAATATATATAAAATCCATCATCATCATCGAGGCGAACAAAACAGTTTATCAGTGCCTCAATAAATAAAAAAATACAATTGTCCAAACAAACAATCCGTAGGTCAAACTTCGTCAAGATACAAAATTTATTGAATTATAAAAGGTCAACTAAGTAGCTGCTTAAAAGGCAGCTTTACGTGTGAAACACAAAGTCTCTTAAACTGTGATAGTGTAGTTGCATCGTTTGATATGTGTAGGCATCGAATTGAAATAATTGATACCTTTAAAAACAAAGAATTTTGTGAAGCTCCATGCAAAAAGTACGGTGTTCTTATATCTTCCGCGTTTCTAGTGTTATATCTATGAATTTCTCTTCTTCTTTCTATCCGACCCCACAAATCTCGTGGCAGCATTCCGTTCATTCCTTTAAAATGAACACCATTGCCAAATACACAATTCTTTGCTTCATCGAGAGCCACTGCAAAGCATCCAACAAAAAGTTGAGGAAGTGAATCTGTTACATCTCAAAATCAAACGCATAATCTTATTCTGCAAACGCTGCAATCTCGATATTTGTGTCTGATTTGCTAAAACAAAATGGAAGGACAAAAGTCCAGGTGAAGAGAGATGATTGATTTGTACAACTGTATTTTACTAGCAATATTTAATTCGTTTTACAGTCGACAGAGGATTCCAACTTCATGGCTATTTTCTTGACGACATTGACAATTGACCAACATCAAATTTCTGTTTCAATAATCACGCCAAGATATTTAATTTCCTGTACGCGAGCAAGTGTCTCGTCATCAATTTCCACCGAGACATTATCAATTGAACAATTTCGCGAAATAATCATATACTTTGTTTTACTAATATTCAATTTCAATTGTTTGGACTTCAACCATCTAATGGAAGAATGTAAATCTTTCAAGCGTTCCTTCGCATCTCCTAAGTCTCTAGCTGCAATGAATAACACAGTATCGTCTGCAAATAAGTTTATATCACAAAAACGTAAAACCCGTCGCATGTCATTTATATACATAATAAACAAAGGGGCCCCAATACACTTCCCTGTGGCACTCCTAGGGTGTTCTCCACGGGACGAGATACAGAATCATTAAAGCAGTCCGTTGAGTTCTGTCAGACAAATAGCTTTTAAACCAATTGTATGCAGAACCCGAAATTCCAAAGCGCTCTATAGTTTTCAACAATAAGGGCCTAGAAATTGTCTCAAAAGCGCGTTTCAGATCCAAGAACACAGCAACAATCGTATCTTTACGCTCTATGCTTTCTTTCCATTTAGCTAATACCAAGTTCAAAGCGGTTTCTCAGGAGTGACCCTCCCGGTATCCTGATTGTTCCGGTATTAACAAGCTATTACTATTTAAATACATAAGTAGCTGGCCTTTCACAACAAGTTCTAAAATTTTCTACTGTGTGCAACATGTTGATGGGACGAAACTCTTCGGCTTTAATCGTTCCAGCAACTTTTGAATTGAATCACTAACGATTCCTTCCAAACTTGCGGCACGTGCCCAGTGTGCAATGATTCATTTATCAGGTCCAGCAGGTTGTGTCCGATGACATGAAAACAATCTTGTATAATTTTAGCATTAACATTATCAATACCAGCCGTTTTTCCTAAATTAAAACAAATCGTTTCAAGTTCTTGAAATGTTATGGGTGAAAACTTTCGAATCTTAAGTTACTGTTGACTGGTTGTTTTATTTCGTCAGGTTCATCCACTAACTCGATAGATCGGTTAATGGTTGAAACACTGTCGACAAAATAATCATTAAATTTAGACGCAATTACTTCTTCTGACTCTTCTAATGTGCCATTAAAAGTTATGGATCGCGGTTTACAAGAACTAGGTTTTAACAAAGATTTTAATATTTTCCATAACTCTTTGCTGTTGTTTTGATGCTGATAAATTTTCCTCTGAATATATTCGCATCGAGTATGCTTTAAACATTGCGAATATTTATTCCGCGCAACCTGGTACCTATTCCAATGATTTTCATTATTACTTTTACGACATTTTTGTATTAACTTATCTCTTTTACGTTTAAGACGTAAAAGATCTAGATTGTACCAGCTGTTTGAATTATTCAAAGTTACTAATTTCTGTTCAACTAATTGATTGGTACAGGATTTTAAGACGCTAGTGATAACAGCTGCTCTTTGATCTAAATTACCAGTATTTTCTCGAAAATCCACGTTTGTTTCGATAAGGCTCGTAATTGCTTGTTTCGAATATTTTCTCCAGCACTTAAGTTTTACCAAATCGTTATTATTACTACTGTCATCTGTAATGCTAATGACTAGTGTTTCATGATCTACAAAATCTACAAAACTGGGAGGGGTTTTTGGTCGAAGGGGCGGTTCAATCACCATGGTCATATGGTTATTCAAAATAATGGACCAAAATTAATATGTGCTAGGCATTTTTCATTATTTTTAAATAGGTTAATTGCGCGTGCTCGGTCACTTGGCGCGGAATGACCCATATTAGAAAAAGAATTATGCCAAATAAACTGAGTTAATGAATCTTACAATTCAACTTTCAGAAATCTGCGAGCTAATGTTCACTTCTGCTAACTCCTGATGTCATTTGTTTTGCCCTCTGTCAATGCAACGTAAAGATGATGGTTTAGTACATTTTCGCCGCAACGAGGGTATCGGCTACATCCACCGAATTGACGCTGCCAAGGAAGTCATCCACATAGAGGTTCTCAACGATCTCCTCCACAGCCCTGGGATATTGTTCCACAAATCTAGGGCATTTTTGTTCTTCGCATACTGCGCTGTGCATAATGAGCTAGTCTCTCCGAACATGGCGACGTTGATTACGTACACCTGTACTTCTTATTCCGGATTATTGCGCCACAGAAAGCACTGTGACAACTTTTCTGCATCCCGAATTGTAATCCTCAAAAACATTTCACGAATGTCGGAGCATACCGCTATCTTGCCTTCCCTGAACATTCACTAGCGGCACGAGTAAATCTGGACCTTTGAGAAGCATGTCGTTGAAGGAAACTCCGTTCACCTTCGCTGCAGCGTCCCACCCCACTCGAATTTTGTCCTGTTTTATGGGATTGGTCACAACCCCTAATGGTAGATACCATCTTCGATTACGGTTCAAGTTCTCCAACTCTTTTGGTGTAATTGCTGTAATTAAGTTCAAATTTTGGTAGTGTTTGGAAAAGAATTGCATTAGGTGACGATGCTGAGCACAATCCTTATCAAAGCTTTTCCTAGCTGTTTGCAGGGGATAACATAAATTTATCCAGGTCGGCTGCCCTTTAACGCTTGAGCTCCAATAATCGAGTTATTTAGACTATAACTTGGTAATATTCGATCCTCCCTTAGTTTTTATATGATAATTTAAAAAAAAAATCAGAAATCTAATTTTTAACGGGACGCGATAAACAATCAACTAAAAAGTTCTGTTTCAGAGAGAGAAAAAAGTTGTTCGGGACCCCTCGGTACATTTTTCTCAAACAGTCACGAAATAAATGCTGAAGAGCTATAGTTTCTCGTAATGAACGTTTTGGCAATGCTCATTTTTTTTGTAATATAGGTAGCTTATACACACGCCGTGGATATGAGAATAATAGATCCCATAACAGCTATTGTTTTTTCATAATTCTATTAAAAGTAACTTCTACATAAAGCAACGAAACCAAAAAAAAGTTGCCTTATAACGAGGCTGACCTGTTGTGCCGTAATCTGAAAAAGTGACGTATGCGCCATTTTACAACATGCATGTTTTCCATTTTCCAGAGCTTGATAAATGCTACTCGTTAACACCATTTTTGGAAAATGGTGTATACGTCACTTTTTCAGATTACGGTTACGTATTGTGAAATATAATAGGCTAGATGTACCAGTTGTGGCTATAGCACCAGTTGTCGCACTAGCGCTTTATATGCCAAATGGCCAATCAAATCACCACAAACCAAGTTCCTATCGATAAAGCATATCCATATGATACGATAACACCTTTGATTTCCTCCAAAGCAAGCAAAGCATAATTGTAAAAATTGATTTTGCTTAATTTTTGACGTCCTTTGCACCAGTTGTCGCACTAGTGGTCCCTATTTGGCCAGTCCCATAAGAAAACAATGGGATTTGCCAAATAAGGAACCAAAATTAAGAATAGTGCCACAACTGGTGCATGCGTTCCTATTATGGATTAATCAATTTTGAGGATAAAAACAAATTTTATTGTGGTTTTCACAGCTGTTCTAAGGAGCAGGAAGTAAAACCTTTCTATTGATATATAAAGTCCACCCACATGCCTTTTACTTATTTAAAAAAAAAATAGTTGTTCTTATGTATGGCAACAATTGGTACACCCACCCTACATAATTCTTTTTTATGTTGAAAATTTTATTACTTATAAAGATCGGTACTCAAAAAAGTGGAACACCACTACGAATCTGACGAATCAGTGCGTTTCGTCCTACCTATGTCTCTATGGTTCAAAACCTTAAATATAATCAATTATTTCTAAACCTATTAGTTCGGTACTCGTTGCGCATACTTTATATAGCAGATGTGGTACAACAGAAGTGCCTTCAATGGTACCCTGTCTCTGAGCCCACTCTTCGTTTAGGATTCATTCAAGAAAAGCACAGCAACAATGTTGCATAGCAATCGACAGAAAAGTTACGGCGCCCAGGTCTGCTCCTTCAACTTCACCTCCCCTTACTGGCGCGCAAATTAGTTGGACCTTTCTAGACTTTAGCTGAAATCAAATCACCCAACTGGGTGACGCGACGAACCTGGCGCGGCGGTGAATATGCGCCTCGACTCGACCGTGGAGTGCTGACCGGCGATCATCAGCGAGCACCCAGAGAAAGGTATTCAAATTGGGCTATTTAGCATATCATAACACGAGAGATCCACACAGTAAGATGGGCCCGGCGAGTGGGCCCGGCTGGTTGATGCGGGGTTGGAACAACAACAACAACAAACCGAGCTCCCCAACTAAACGCCACACATCATATTCGAAACCACGCTCGGGAAAAGAAAGTTTTGCGCTGGCTTCTGAGAAATACCGCTCCCCCGCACGCCACCACCCGGCCACCAGGCGGTCCGGGGCAAATAGTTGGAATTTTTGGAATATTTTGGAGCCAATAACAAAGGAGGGGGAGGGGGGAAAGGGGACCACCGCTTCAGTTTGTGGTTCATTGTTATGTGATTGAAGGAATGCCGGATTTTTGTTTTACGAGCTTTCGGTTATGCTTTGGCACCGAAGATCGCTTGATTTGGTTAATGATGGGGTATCTGCTAGGAATAGCAATGCGGTTCGAAGTTGACACTCTGTTGAGGTTTCGAAATAGTGGGCTTTATTGGTGGTTTATAAACTATTAAATACCAATCAGATCATATGTATCAGTTTCAATTTGGAATCAAATGAGAAAATGCTTTGCCAAAAAAACAGTAGTACCCTGCAAAGTGATTATCTAATAAAATTGTTTCAATCCACTCACTATTGCGGAATATAGTTTTTTTTATTTTAACGAAATAGATACGTTTATTTTTTTAGACGGACTTTCAAAAAACACCCAGGAACCTCCATTAACTTCCAGAGTTCTTTATAGTCTGAAGAAGTTATCTGAATAACTTTCAAAAGCTCCCAAGGACTTCTGTTAATCTCTTGCTTGTTACAATCTTGATTGCTGCCAAATAAAAAAAATCGAGATGCTCTTAATTATACTTCATAAATGCAGTATGAACTTAATGGAAATGACACCTTGGTCTCTTATGTTTAAGCTCTTGGACTTAGCCTTCCGTACACTACGATAGAAGATAGATAAAACATTTTGGAAGATCATAATTAAGTCCGAAACTATAAAAACTAAGCACAAATGTTATTTCGATGACTCCTTTTATACTGTTGTTATGTTAACCTATAGATAAATCCTTTCAAATCTTCAAGCTCTTTAACAAAATAATAGTCCCACGCGATTTCGCAACTACCAAAGCCTTGTTGTTCGTCCTCGTCAGGATAATGAGCCGATTTTCGTCGTCGCTGCCACCATCTTCGTCGGTAGGCAGGCAGTTAGTCAGTCAGTCAGTCGAGCTTGTCGTCACAGCAAGGGTGTTGAACTTTGAACAAATCGCGTGGCGTGACAGAGAAGCAACAGGTTGGTTGTTGGTGCGCTAATTTACCCACTACAGAGTAGTGTCGTGGTGCACCCAACCCGATGCTGCTCCTTGAGTCCACACTTTGCCCGGCTTCTCCACCATTCCGGCGCTGGCTGGTGACGATGCTTCTGTACGTAGTGCCAAGGCCCAGCGAGGAAAAATGAAAAGCAACCATTCGCAGAAATTGCGCATAAATGAAAATAGTGCCTCGGGGGCGTTGTTTTCCATTAACAGCCAATTTTCCCATCGGATGATTACATCCGTTCGGGAGCAGGCTGGCTGGGCCGAGATCGGGTTAGAGGCTCCGGGATCGAATGCGAGAAATATAGGCACACAGGCTTGAGAGGATTGGGACCGACCGGATTAAAACAGGAAAGGTGGCACTTTTTCCTCTTCGGTGCCGGATTGGTTAATGCAGGTTGACGATGGGAATCTTGTAACAGATTAATAATTGAAATCATTTTAGGTGTCGAGCGTGCTTTAAGATATTTATTCTTCCTAGAAAATTCCAAAACTAATATGTAAAAAATCCATTTAGGAATTTATATGTCCTGAATGTACTAAAGAGCGAATTTTTTGGACTTTATAAAACCGCATTCTAGTTTATATTTCTCATAACATTTTTGACTACGGGTCATTAGGATCCACAAACCTCGGATTATTTTTGGTTTCATCTTAAGGCGCGAGGAAATCCTGAAGTAATTTCGTTATTCCCCTAGAAAATATTCTAAAAATACTTTTGGGAGTTCCTCCAGGAATTCCAAATAATCTTCTTTTGTACATTCTTCCAGGGATTTCTTGAAAAAAAAAAAGCATTCGGAAATATGTTTGTAATTTTCTCCAGGAACTTCTTCAGAAGTTCCTCCCGGAAATCCTACTCTAGGAAATCCTCTCAAAATTTCCCTCAGTACAACCTGGTAAAGTTCCATAAGGATTCCCTCCAAAATTCCTTCGAATTTTTTTTTTGGAAGAATTCTTCAGAAAATTTAATAAAGAAATTTCATAAAGAATTTTAATAATTACCATTCTATAAACTAAAAGAAATATATTAAGATGGAATTTGAAAAAGGATTATTTAAATGAGTTCTCGAAGCATTTATCATGAAACTTTCGAAGGTATGAGTGAAGTTTTGAAGAGGTTTCTGAAAGAATTCCCAAAGAATTTCCGAAGGTTCGTATTAATATCTGGGAAATTTTCTAAAGCTATTTCCCAAGAAATATCTCAAAGAATTCCTAAAGGAATTGCTGAAGAGAGTTATGTTTTAAGGAAGTTTCTGAGGAAATTTCGAAGAAATTTACAAATTTTC
Organism: Armigeres subalbatus; assembly: GCF_024139115.2. Classification (NCBI taxonomy): domain Eukaryota; kingdom Metazoa; phylum Arthropoda; class Insecta; order Diptera; family Culicidae; genus Armigeres; species Armigeres subalbatus. Next base: position 102,433,784 of record NC_085140.1, read on the forward strand.
TTTCTAGAGTTTCCGATAGTATTCCTTGAGGAAATACTGTAGGAATTTACGACGATATTACTGAAGGAATGTTCAAAGGTTTACCTGGAGAAATTTCTTTTAAAAAATACTGAAATATACGAAAATTATGTTTAGTGGAATGTATTTACTTGTCATAAGACGAGTTTGTACAATTCCATTTAATTCCACTACTTTATTGTACCTTTGACAGATACGTATTTCGACCTCAACAGTAAGGTCGTCTTCAGTGTATCGTACGTAGTCGAGTCAAGTACGAGACACTGAAGATGACCTTACTGTTGAGGTCGAAATACGTATCTGTCAAAGGTACAATAAAGTAGTGGAATTAAATGGAATTGTACAAACTCGTCTTATGACAAGTGAAATAATTGCCCAAGGAGATCGTGATAGAGTTCTCATTAAATTTCTGAAGTACAGTGAACTTTCCCTCACTCTCTCATTGAAGAGACCATCGACGTACCAGGGATTGAACTTATCATTTCATTATCATTTAGTATTCAGCCAATAACTCATTCCAGAGGCGGAATTCCAAAAAGTGTTGTATGGCGGACTTCTAGCGCTGATTCCCCTCTACAACTTTGTCTAAGGGTACTTTGCTCTATGTCTAATATTTACAGCGTGAAACGCTAGGAACACTCAATATACTAAATGATAATAAGTGTTATTATCATTTAGTATATAAAATGATACTAGCGTTTCCCGCGGTGAATATTAGACATAGAGCAATGTACCCTTAGACAAAGTTGTAGAGGGGAATCAGCGCTAGAAGTCCGCCATACAACACTTTTTGGAATTCCGCCTCTGGAATGAGTTATTGGCTGAATACTAAATGATAATGAAATGATAAGTTCAATCCTTGACGTAGATAGAGAACTCATTTATATTTGTTTTCCTAAAATATCAAATACTTTTCATAGCATGTAGAAATATGGTTTAAAGTCATTTGCAATTTGGCCGAAAGGGTCATTTGGCCAAAGAGTTAAAATGGTTTAGTATTTAGTGAAGGAAGCAGTGGGATATTCGAATTAAGCAGTGAAAAGTGAGAACTGAGAAGTGAGTTGTTCGAAGTGAGTACGGGGTAGCAAGAAGTTAGAACTGAGAAATGAAAATGAGTACTTAGTAGCGAGATGTATGCAGTAACAAATATGAAGTGAGTATTGGGAAGTGAGAAATGAGAAGTGAGTGATGAGAAGTGAGATGCGATAGATGCGAAGTGAGTTGAAAGAGAGTAGCGAGAAAAATGGAAGCAAGAGGTGAGAAGCGAAGAATGATAATTGGGATGTGAGAAGCAAGATGTTGTGGAAGTAAGATGTGAATGGTGAGATATGACAGAAAGAGAAACTAGAAAAAAGGAGGAGTCAAAGAAAGAATAAGGAAGAGCGATGAACTAAGAGCGAAGAAGGAAGTAAAAAAAAGGACGAAGGAAGAAGAAAGAAGGAACAAAGAAGATAGATGCAGAAAAGAGAAAAAAAACGGATAAAGTAAAAAGATCAAGAAAGAAAGAAAAAAAAATAAGTGAAAGGACAAAGGAAAAAGTAGAAACAAGAAAATAGAAGGAAGAGGGAAGAATGAAATATATAAAGGAAGAAGGAAGAAAAAAAAGTAAAAAGGAAGCGAAAAGAGGAATGAACGAAATTGTAAAGAATAAAGATTAATTTCATATTTTTTTCTTTTCACTTCTCATTCCTCGGTCCTCAGTTCTCATTTCTCACTCAATTCTCACTTCCCACTTCTCACCCCCCCTCTTCTTCAACTCCTTATTTTTCACCTATCACTTCCTATTGCTCACTACTCACTTCTCACATAGCACTCACCTCTCATTTCTCTTTACTATTTTGTCAGTTGCCACCTCTCACCCCTCTCTCCGCACATCTCACTTTTATATTCTCACTTTTCACTTCTTTTCTCAATTCTCATATTTTAATTATCACTTCTTACTTTTTACATCTTACTTCTCACTTCTCATTTCTCACTTTTCACATTTCACTTCGCATTTCTTACTGCTTACTACTTACCTCTCACTTAGCACATCTAACTTCTTAATTCTCAATTTCTATTTCCCACTTTTTACTTCATACTTCTCACTTTCCACTTCCCACTTTCCTTTTCGCACTTTACACTTCGAATTTATCACTCTAACTTCTCGTTCTCTATTACTCACTTTTCGACACTCACAATATAACACTATGCTGGCAATAGAATTTATTGATCGTCTATTTGAGCAATAATATGGCAATTTAATTGGTATGATAAAGGTGTGTGGCAGCGAAATAGTACTTGTTGTTTACTTTATGCAGCAAATATCCAATAACTCCTAAGCCATCTAAGTAGGCTTAATGCGAACCAGAACTGACAGCCACATCATTAGCAATCAAAGCAATCGGGAAATGTATCGTCAGTCACGCGTAGTGAACCATCAGTGGCATAAGGTGTTTCGGAGGCTCCCGCTTGCCTACAGCTAGAATAAACTCCACAAAAGGGTGTTTGTAATCCAATCGCATCACTTAGAGCTAGTCTGTAGTCTTAAGTCCCTGAAAATTTCATGACAGTCGGTAGGGTAATGATGGTATTTTGGGCATTTGAATATATTTTGGTCTTTTGGCTATATTTGGTTTATTTTGTTACATAAATATAGTTCGAAATGTGATTAAGAACGAAGTAAAACAGACACATTGTTGCGGAATGTGAATCCGGCTCGAAGGACCACATATGATGTTGAAGTATAATTTCAACGGGATGTTTCCGATTTTATGATTCTTGATCGGAAGCGAAATGAAACCGGTATAATCCGGTTATAGCGAGCAACCAATTTCGTGGTAGTTTCTGGTCGTCAATGAAGGTGATATCCCCGATAGCGATGGGCTTGAGAGGGTCGAACAGGGTAATCGCTTACCCAGCGCTTCGAATATCTGTTTGCAAGAATCTGGGAGGTACATATGTTTTGTTTCAGAACGTAACCGTTGTCATCGATGGCCACTACCCGAGTAGACGAAAATAGCTAAATAATATCAAATGTTGATGAGATAGCAAAATGAGATATGGACATGATTGATATAAGAGATAAAATCAGATCAGACGACAATATCAATAGTTTGCACTAAAATATCATGAGGATGTCAAGTTATGCTATTTGTAAGAAGTGATCAATATCATGTGCCATTAGGTTGTTCTTATCTGTAGCATATCTTGCTATTCAAATGATATTTCGGCGCAAATTTTTGATATTGTTGCCTGTTCTTTTATCTCTTATATTAATCAAATCCATATCATGTTGTGTTATTCTGTTCATGGCTTCTCCCCGGGTAGGGGTTTTGAACCATTGGAGGAACCGATCAGAGAATAGTTAGGAGTTAGGGCCGGACTGGAGTCGTCATCTATAGGAACATGCGTGAGCAGTTGGGAGTTAACTACGTTTTCGATCTCGATCAATAGATTTCGTAGAACTTCGTCAGTCAAGGTCTTGGTGAGGCAGACAGCCATTGAATTACTTTTGATGGTTCGTATTAATCGCTCCAACTACCGCCCATGTGCGATGTCAATGGGTGTTTGAACACCCACTCGGTCTCTGCGTTCGTAAACTCTCTCATGATTTCGTCGTGGTTGATTGTTGTCTGTAGACTTTGCAGCGAAGTCGGTACGTCGATCACTGTAGATCTTGCAGGGTTGGCCACGACGAGCAGTGAAATTTTGGATTGCCATGATGCATGAATCGGTGCTGAGCGAGTTAACGACCTCTATATGTATTGGTCCGGTGGTCAAGCATGTCGCCAACATTCTTCAGCTCTTTTCGTTTCAGCAACTTCGATGAGACCGAATAAGTCGATGTCTGAATGGGTGAATGGTCAAGAGAACGCCTCTAGGCGTCCGGGTAGCAGATCGGCCATGATTGGGTTGTTTGGTACTGCTCGCTCGTTTTTGCATCTGTGGCAATTTCAACGTACTTGGTTGTGGCATGTACGCAAGCGAGAGATTTGATATTTCTGGCGTAGCTCATTGATCACTGTTTTGCTGTTCTGGTGGTGGTGTTTAATGTGATAGTAGTGTATAATAAGGGTGGTAAGGTGGTGTTTTCTTGGAAGGATGCTAGGGGTTTCGCATCCTTGGTAGCGAACTGGCACGCAGCGATACGTGTCTCTCTTGGTAACATCGTCTGCTATATTAATTTTGCTTGGTATATATCGCCATTCATGAGGTTCGGTGGACTTTAGGATCTCAGTAATCCAGAAATCGACAAACTGGCTGTAACGCCAGTAGTCGGAGTTGATCCAGCACAAGACGTCTTAGGAATCGGACCAATAGAAACTCTTCATGTTCCGGGTAGACAACGTATCAAGCACCGTTTTCGATAAACGCGTGCCAATGACCACTGCTTGTAGCTTCAACAAGCGACAAGCGAACAGTAGATCTCTCTGTGCTTCATGAACCGTAGAAAGCATGTTGCTGCTCGTCCACATTTACCAGAGTCGAGATAGGTGTGAAGCTGTGTCTGTTCTACATGCGGTAGAACCTTTAGCTACATCCGCCATTTTTAAAACACTTCGTCGTCGATTTCTTCGTCACTTGTGATTCCGGATCGCCAGACTGGAGAGATATTCGATCCGCCATTGGTAGCACCGCAATCGCTGCACTTGGCACGGTGCCCCCGGATCAGAGAATGTGAGCAGTTAGTGGAAGAGAAGAATGCAGCATGGGCGAGATTGCTGCAACACCGCACGAGGGCGAACGAGGCACGATATAAACAGGCGCGGAACAGACAAAACTCGATTTTCCGGAGGAAAAAGCGCCAGCAGGAAGATCGAGACCGTGAAGAGACGGAGCAACTGTACCGCGCTAATAACACACGAAAGTTCTATGAGAAGTTAAACCGTTCACGTAAGGGCCACGTGCCACAGCCTGATATGTGTAAGGACATAAACGGGAACCTTCTAACGAACGAGCGTGAGGTGATCCAAAGGTGGCGGCAGCACTAACTACGAAGAACACCTGAATGGCGATGTGGCAGACGAAAATAGCGGTATGGTGATGGACCTGGGAGAACGTGCGCAGGACATAATTTTACCGGCTCAGAATCTCCAGGAAATCCAGGAGGAGATTGGCCGGCTGAAGAACAACAAAGCCCCTGGGGTTGACCAACTATCAGGAGAGCTATTTAAACACGGTGGTGAGGCACTGGCTAGAGCGTTGCACTGGGTCATTACCAAGATTTGGGAGGAGGAAGTTTTGCCGCAGGAGTGGATGGAAGGTGTCGTGTGTCCCATCTACAAAAAGGGTGATAAGCTGGATTGTAGCAACTACCGTGCAATCACATTGCTGAACGCCGCCTACAAGGTACTCTCCCAAATTTTATGCCGTCGACTAGCACCAACTGCAAGGGAGTTCGTGGGGCAGTACCAGGCGGGTTTTATGGGCAAACGCTCCACCACGGACCAGGTTTTCGCCATTCGCCAAGTACTGCAGAAATGCCGCTAATACAACGTGCCCACACATCATCTATTCATCGACTTCAAAGCCGCATATGATACTATCGATCGGGACCAGCTATGGCAGCTAATGCACGAACACGGTTTTCCGGATAAACTGACACGGTTGATCAAAGCGACGATGGATCGGGTGATGTGCGTAGTTCGAGTTTCAGGGGCATTCTCGAGTCTCTTCGAAACCCGCAGACGGTTACGGCAAGGTGATGACCATCACGTGTGTCTGCTATTCAACATCGCTTTGGAAGGGGTAATAAGAAGAGCAGGGATTAACACGAGTGGTACAATTTTCGATAAGTCCGTCCAGCTATTTGGCTTCGCCGACGACATAGATATTATGGCACGTAACTTTGAGAAGATGGAGGAAGCCTACATCAGACTGAAGAGGGAAGTTAAGCGGATCGGACTAGTCATCAACACGTCGAAGACGAAGTACATGATAGGAAGAGGTCTAAGAGAAGACAATGTGAGCCACCCACCGCGAGTTTGCATCGGTGGTGACGAAATCGAGGTGGTAGAAGAATTTGTGTACTTGGGCTCACTGGTGACTGCCGAAAATGATACCAGCAGAGAAATTCGGAGACGCATAGTGGCTGGAAATCGTACGTACTTTGGACTCCGCAAGACGCTCCGATCGAATAGAGTTCGCCGCCGTACCAAACTGTCTATCTACAAAACGCTTATTAGACCGGTAGTTCTCTACGGACACGAGACGTGGACGATGCTCGTGGAGGACCAACGCGCACTGGGAGTTTTCGAAAGGAAAGTGTTGCGTACCATCTATGGTGGGGTGCAGATGGCGGACGGTACGTGGAGGAGGCGAATGAACCACGAGTTGCATCAGCTGTTGGGAGAACCATCCATCGTTCACACCGCGAAAATCGGACGACTGCGATGGGCCGGGCACGTAGCCAGAATGTCGGACAGTAACCCGGTAAAAATGGTTCTCGATAACAATCCGACGGTCACAAGAAGGCGAGGTGCGCATGCGGGCAAGGTGCATCGATCAGGTGGAAGATGACTTGCGGACCCTCCGTAGACTGCGTGGTTGGCGACGTGTATCCATGGACCGAGCAGAATGGAGAAGACTCTTATATACCGCACAGGCCACTTCGGCCGTAGTCTGAATAAATAATAATAATAAGACATCTTACAGCAGAACTTTCAGATAAACGGCAAAGTGAGCGATAAGTCCAAGCGGGTCGGATATGGTCATCAGAATCCGTAGTAGTTTCCGTTTTTTAGGGCGTCGCCCACCCTCAGGAGTTACTTGCGCAAATCGCAAATCCGCCCTGTGCGTGCACATGCCGAACATCCTTGGCAGAGAACATAGCCGATCGGGACCCTTTAAGAGAACTGAATTCAACAAGGCTCCATAGACCTTGGGCATCCATCCCACACAATGCGTACTTTCCCGGGTTTATTGATATTAGTTACTGTGAAGACGGACAGGAACCAAATGTCGGCGGATTGGATGATGGACCTACTCGCCATATATGCTACTCTATGAACTAATCGGATTTATGATTACAGCTTAATCAGTCTTTGTCTTACATGCGAATATAATTAATATTAGGGATGCTCGATATAAAATGTTGGGTTAAAATTAAAAATACGCTATGTAGCGTAACACACATGATTCATATTTATTTGAAGAAAGCTAATTAGAAGAACGCGTAAATATATATATCAAAAAGTCCAAAATATATTCAGATGTCCAATGCTGGAACTTTTTCCATAAATAAATTCATAAGACTTTTTACAAGTCCTTAATCAACATTTTTCAGCTTTCAATATTTACCAAAAAAGTTCATTGATTTACCTCAAACAATTATTTGACTTAATTAAGGCAGCTTTCCAAATATCTTACTTAAGAATTGCGTCTCCGTAAAGTGTCACACACAACTGAGCCTACCAAACAAATTAAATGTTTAAAATAAGTCAACTTTCTATAAAAGAAAACCCATATTTTTTGGCACCTCTAACTATTTATTACAAAAATCGAAAACAAAAATCAAAATAGTTCTGCCATGTGGCATGAACAATGAGATTAATGCACTCCCAAAATCGGGCAAATATCAGTCCAAAATTAGATTTCATAACTTTTTGCCTCTCTCGTACAATAAAGTTGTACCGAAAGGCTATATGATTACTCCAAAAAAAACAACTTTTGATAGAAGGCCCGGAGATCCATAGTGTTATATACCGATCGACTCAACTCGACGAACCGAGGTGATGTCTGTATGTGTGTATGTGTACAAATTTTGTAGACACACTTTTTGGATCTTAACATTACCCGATTTACTCGCAACAAGTTGTATTCGACGGAGAAAGCGGTCCCATTGCATTTCGGAATTTTTGAAAAATCATTGTTTTTTCCCAAGGGTCCCCATTTTGGTTTTCTACTGTAGAAGCGACAAAACAGTTTTGGGAAGTTAACCTTAAATTAGTAAATTTTTGTTAACGTTAGTGTTATTAGCCACTAAAGAATGTTGACACGAGAGACCAATTGAGCATGTTCCGTTCCGTAATAAAAAAATTAGATGCCTCCGAAAATAGTGTTTTTTTTATAGTCCAGTATCTTTCGATCGGCCGCAAATCTGGCGATGTTGGAATCATTGGCACGGAATTGGTAGCATATTTTCATAAGATTTGGATTTTTGAGATGAGGGCACAAGATTCGCGCACGCCCTGTTTTTTCGACTGTATTTTCGGAAATATTGTAAATTTCGCAATGAAACTCACGCAGCGTAAATAACACATGCTGAAGCCGTGTTACACAAAATTTCGTTATAATCAAGTCAGAATGCGAAATGTTATCAACTTTTGAGAGTGATGCAATTTGATTCCGTACACCCGAACAACAGAGTTTAATGTTCACAAATAAAATATTTTGTACTTTCATGACATTTTATTGCAATTCTATTTATTGTATTTAGCGACCAGCAGCCTAGGCTTTTGGTGGAGTATTCATCTGTAGAAAACGCATTCAAATCTTTGTATTTTTCTGTAAATAATTCATTTGAAGTCAAAATACACAGCAAATAATTTTGAAAATTCAACGACGTGTAAAATTGCAGCTCATCCCATCAAACGAATTAACATTTGATATTCAATTAAATTTGATTGCATTTTACACGCAAGCACCGTTTAAATTTATTTCGATTTAAAAGAATAGTGAGATCGATTGAATGTTATGTTTATTTGCATGCTCCAAATATGTGCATGAAAATACATTTAAAATCACAACATATTTTTATCTGTGTAGGTCTTAGACCTTAGGCCTTTGCATATCGTTTCGATCCATAATCCACATAAAGGCGAACCCGGCACCGTTCATCGTCAGTGCTAAATAATGTCGTTAACAATTTATAATTTGGCTTCTAGGTTGACCAAGAAACACGTGAAAGCCATTATCATAAGTTGCTACAGATCCACCCCAGAGTGTCATCATCCGGGTTCGGTATACGGACCAAAGTACCTTGAAGTTGGTTTGCTCGATCTCTCGGCACCGATTGTCACACACAGCATAGCCATCGCGAACTAATTACGTGCCAGTCACGTTCACTTTTGTGGGTTGCGACGGACAGGAATGCACGTATGAGAAAGGGCGCTCCATCTTTTTTGGGCTTAGTCTACCCAGTCAGTGGGAATGGGATGTTTGCTGTGGAATTTTTATTGCAGTACTCAGTACAGTGATTGAGTTTACTGCCTGACCGACTTTGGAAATCGCTTCGTCATCAATCACTCTCCCGCATGCCAGCCACAAAATCTGGATCTGTTTCTTAAAAATTACCTCAATTTGATTTCCGACTGTCGAAATTCAGATTCGTCGCTTATTCAACCGGGCATGATGACATGCAGTAATACGAAACCTCCGGAATTCAAAAGTGCAGTTAACCTTTTCAGCGATTCAAACGAACTTTTCCCGCAAAACCCCCAAGTTATGCCAATCATATCTGCATATTGTTTTTCCCACATTCGATGCAGATTGCGGATCGGAGGCTGCCTGCTTTTAAGCCAAGGTATTTCCCTACCCAAACGAGTTTCTCTGATGACTGACTGTCGCCGGAGACGACGGCCACGGCGATGCTAAATTGCTGCCGTGTGTAAAACAACGAACAAATGGCACCGAGTGGTCTACAGCGGGCCAACAACAGTCACTCCAGTTCGGATAGGTGCGCGTTACGAATCGCAAGAGATAAAAGATCGGCGAATATTAGCAGGTTTCGTTCCGTCGTCGCCGCTAATTATCGATTTCATCTCATCTCACGCCTATGTAGGTCCTCTGTGCGCTATTTCTTAAGATCTTTGTCTGTTTGTCTTTACACCGCCTGCCTCCACCGCGCCGCATCCGTCGGCATTCGCTCCGTCGTCGACTGCGTGGCTATCTTTCGCATCTTTTGCTAAACTACATCTTAAATCAAATTGCTCCGGCACGACCGGAACCGATGCTGGCCCGCAGCTGCTGGGGACAGGGGGGCAGGCAGGGGCCGGTGGTGGACGCTGCTGGGTCGCGGGAGGACAAGAGGAAACAGCTATTAACGGCACTTTCCGCCGCGCCGGTACAACACCCCACACTGGCGCACTGGGTCATTAGATAGTGGAAGCGTTCGCTACTGGAAAGTAGTTGGACGGTCGATTGGTCAGACGGTTGGTCACGATTAAGATATCTGTCGGTGTGAGTCTTGTCGATGGGTGTTAATTGCAAAAGGTTACGGTGATCATGACAGAGCCAGGCGGGCTGCCACTAGCCGCGCGATATCTCTTGTTGGGTGTTTTGGTGGGGAATTTTCCGTACATGACCTGGAAAAAACGGCTTCGAATTTGAACTATTGAACCGATTCGGATCTGAACGTAAGACGATATGCAGTGAACGAGTCTTAATACAATAGTTTCGTGGACTCGAACATGTTTCAACATTATGCTACGGATACTGACTTTTTGTTTAAACAAATGAATAATTCAATCGAAAATTTTATAAAAATCATACTTGTCATAAAACTATGGACAATTTTCACATTGTTCATGACATTATACCAATGAAATTGCTATATCCTTAAAAAAGTTAAGGAAACAAACCATTTTTAAATAAATAAATAAATGTTGTAGGGAAACTTTCCCGATCTCCATCTCACTGCACATAAATTCATCTCATCGCGAAATAAAGAAATACAAAACCAGTTTTGTCAACATGCGTGCTCACGGTTGAAAAAAAAAATCACAAAAATAAGAAAAATTCAAATTGTCCTCCATTGCCTTGTTTTTGAAGGGATGAATATCGGAACCATGAGCTAAATTCCAGGAGAAGTTCCCCTACCACATTGTTTTCCTTTCTGTGGAAATATTGTCTGGAAAATAATATTTGCGTGGAAAAGTTATTTTCCGAGAAATGTTATTTTCGAAGAAATGATATTTTCGATAAAACATTACCTTCGAGATTTTTTTTTGGGATTTTTTGTAGGGGAAATGATAATTTGAGGGAGATTCATTCATTTCATTTATTTAGCTTACATCTAAACTGATAACACTGAATCAATAATTTGACACAAGTTATACTGATGGCCGTATACTGTTCGAGGCTGTATCTCTCCATTCTTAGACGCTCGCCAAGTCATTCGATGCCTGGTCTGCCCACCTCGCTCGCTGCGCTCCACACCCTCTTGTGTCCACCGGATCGGAAGCGGACACCACATTTGCAGGATTGCTGTCCGGCATTCTTGTAACATGCCCTGCCTATCTTACCCTTTCGGCTTCAACTACCTTCTGGATGCTGGGTTTGCCGTAAAGCAGGGTGAACTCGTGGTTCATTCTTCGCCGCCACACTCCGTCTTTTTGTACACCGTAAAAGATGACCCGTCATGTCCGTAGAGGACTACCGATCTTATGAACGTTTTGTACATGACCAATTTGGTTCGGGTGTAGGCCCGACTTCCACAGACGATGCTCCTTCGTATTTCTCAACTAGCATAATGATCAGCCGTTAGCAAAGATCCAAGGTAGACGAATTCATCGACCACCTCGAAGTTATCCCTACGATCGGCTCCGTCCAATCGGCATGTACTTTGTCTTCGATGCATTCATCGCCCGTTCAACTTTTGTTGCTTCACGTTTTAGGCGGGTGTACAGTTCTGCTACCTTTGCAAATGTTCGACTGATAATGTCCATGTAATCCTAAAACAAATAAATTGACTGGATCTGTTGAAAATCGTACCCCGGCTGTTACACCCGGCCCTCCACATTACAGTTTCTAGCGCAATGTTGAACAACAGGCACGAAAGTTCATCACCTTGTCTTAGTCCCCGGCACGATTTGAACGATCTGAAGTGTTCGTCCAGTTTTGCACATCATCCACCGTTGCTTTGATCAGTCTGGAAAGCTGTTCTCGTCCATAATTTTCCATAGCTCTACGCGGTCTATACTGTCGTATGCCGCCTTGAAATCAACGAACAGATGCACTATGGGGAATCAGGTGGCCGAAAATAAAAAAATCGACTTTCTCTGATTCGTAATTCAAGTTGACCTACTAAATGCTAATGCTTTGGAGCATTAAACCCCAGCATATCAGCACTCTAAGCCATATGGTTATCAAGATATAGGCATTAGAGCCAGACACTTTTTAGTTCTTGAAAAATCAATGCATTATTCAACTGTCAATATCTTCGGCTACAGTAGCTCTTTTCCAACTTTCTAAAAAGTTTCTGAAAGCTTGTTTCATGGACTTGCGAAGAACGGGTTAGTTATGGGAAAATAGGTAGTGAAACATACGATAAGTTTCATACAAAAAAAATTTCTCAAAGTTTCGCTTAGCGACTACCACTACGACTTTCTTTGGACCTCCCAGAAGGCATTAAAACAAATTCCAGCTGCTTATGGCTGCAAATCTGCGATTCCGATCACTTTTTCGAAAAAAGTCATTAATTTTGAAACATTAAATGTAATTATTCTCATAATACACGGCAGACTGTGATGGGCTGGATACAAATCCCATGCGTATGACAAAAGAGCATCAAGAACAGTTAAAATAGAGATAGTAGATAACACGAAAAGTGTCGTAGGCTTCGTGGTAGGCCGTGTACACGATAGCTTATGTGTATATGATACTCCATTTGGCGTAGGCTCACCAAGAGGAGGCAACTCATTATCTATCAAGTATCAAGCAAATAAATATGAAAAAAAAAAACAATATACTCTTGAGGGTTACGAAAATACTCTAGGCTTTATTTAAAATTTTAATATTAATTAAAATCCAATATGTGAATACAAGAAGCAAAAATGTCTGTACCTAAGGACATCTTTCGATAATTATTGGTATGTACCTAGGTGAAATAAATAAACAGAACATTTATGAATGTCTATCTGAGTGCATAGTGAGCTGTGATTGCGAAGGTAGATCGTGTGAAGTGTTTGTACTTATTATTTGGTGAATCATGAATTATAGGCAACTCATTGAAGTATTTAGAGCTCACGAGGGACGTCAGGTAGATCGCGTCGAAAAAGCTTTGGAATATATCTGCCAAAGCTTCGCTGTGGATAAACAAAAAAAGAGTCAACTCCATACAAAATTGAAATTATGCTAGAGTTTGTGAAGGAATCGAAGCAAGTTGTGATCGATTGCAAAAACACCATAGAGAGAGAACTAAGTTAATTAGTTCCAGTTAAGATCGATTTGGAGCAGGAGAAATATGTTTTGGTTGACTTCGATTTTGTCATGAGCATGGTGGATGGTAAAGTTCTAAATTACATAACTGGTACGTCATCTATGCAAAATTGCCCAATTTGTAAAGCCACTCCAAATGTAATGACAAGCCTAGAGGTATTATTTTTTAAAGAATTACTTGTACATTTTAAAAACTGTTTTGTTTTTCAAATATTCTAGGAGTTTGAAAAAGGATATACACCAGAGATAGGGACACTTATTTATGGAATATCTCCATTACATGCATGGATGCGATTTTTCGAGTGCCTTCTTCACATATCTTACCGAATGGATTTTAAAAAGTGGCAGGTATCAAAGATATTAAAGGAAGCGTACTTGAAGAGAAAACAACTTATACAGAAAAGGCTTTATGATATCTTTGGTGTGAGAGTCGACCAGCCAAGGCAAGGTGGAGCAGGATCAAGTAACATTTGTCGACGAGCGTTTTCGAATCCAAATCTGTTAAGTGAAGCATTAAATGTCAACGAAGAGCTAATTCACCGGTTCTGGAACATTCTGATCGCGATAAACTGCCAAGAGCCAATCAATCCTGAAAAGCTAGACAGTTATTGTAAAGCAACCTACCGGTTATATTTGCAGCTGTATGATTGGTATAAAATTCCTGCTACGGTGCATAAAGTCCTTGCCCATGCTGGGGATATAATTATTCATTCACCAGCACCACTTGGAATGTTGGCTGAAGAAGCAGCTGAGTGTCAACACAAGCACTTAAAAAAAGTCGGACTCATCATGCCAAGAAAGCCTCAAGAGAAGAAAATTTACATGACGTTTTCATTCGTGCTATGAACTCGTCGGATCGTTTGATAAGCTCCCTCAACTTAGGTAAGCGACTTCAAAATAAATCTAATCTGGAATATCCAGAAGATGTTTAAAGTTTTTAGTGACTGAAACTTCTTGCAATACAACAGATTCGAGTACAGAAAAATATACCATAGCAGATATTTTAATCGATCTTGAAGAAATAAATGATGATTTTGTTGAGGATGTTCATGTACATAATGAATAAATAAATGTTGTTGCAGTATACTTATATATCTTGAAGCTTTTATTGCATGGAGTTCGTTTAGCTTTAATAGAGCTTTATATTGTATTCCCTTTACTTGTTTTACGGGTTAAGAGCCTGAACCAATCTGAAAAATCCTACAAAGACAACCTGTTACGTATGTAGATGCAATATGACCTGTATTTGACGGAGTCCTTGTGCAACTTAGAACATCTGTACAACTCAATTCACATAAAAACAGTATACAATTTTCTAGTTTGAACTCTACAGGTCTGCGCTGCAATAAAATACACATCTATAGACTGCTGTGTACATGAGACATTCGTAGATAAAAGGGATATATTCCATAGAGATCAAAGGTCTGTATTCCAGGGAGTTTGGAGACCTTAGAAGTAATAACGACCTGCAAAACAAGTATTTCACATCTTTTAGACAATAATCTACGATATAAGTGTGAAATATTGCAGAAATGAAATGAAAATATTTTCGGCCACCTACTTGTATGGAGCCGCCCCATAGTGAGATGGTGCGTTGGGACCTGGTATTCACGGCATTTTTGAAGGATTTGCCGTACAGTAAAGATCTGGTCCGTTGTCGAGCGGCCCTCAACGAAGCCGGCTTGATAACTTCCCACGAACTCATTCACTAATGGTGACAGACGACGGAAAATGATCTGGGATATCACTTTGTAGGCGGCATTAAGGATGGTGATTGCTCGAAAGTTCTCACACTCCAGCTTGTCGCCTTTCTTGTAGATGGGGCATATAATCCCTTCTTTCCACTCTTCCGGTAGCTGTTCAGTTTCCCAAATTCTGACTATCAGTTTGTGCAGGCAAGTGGACAGCTTTTCCGGGCCTTACCAGCTGCTTTATTGGTCTTTAGCTGTTGAATGGCATCCTTAACTTCCCTCAAGGTGGGGGCTGGTTGGCTTCCATCGTCCGCTGAACTGACGTAGTCATCTCCTCCGCTGCCTTGACTTTCACTGCCTGTACTCTCAGCGCCATTCAAATGTTCCTCGTAGTGCTGCTCCCACCTTTCGATCACCACACGTTCGTCCGTCAAGATGCTCCCATCCTTATCCCGGCACATCCCTCGCGGCACGAAGCCTTTGCGGGATGCGTTGAGCTTCTGATAGAACTTGCGTGTTTCTTGAGAACGGTGTTTCTTCTCTTGAAAAATACGGGTCTGCTGTCTCCACGTTCTGCCGGATACCTTGCTGCAGCGCGACCGCCCGCGCTGCGTCCATCTTCTCCAGAATCTGTTTGCACTCTTCGTCAAACAAATCGTTCTGTCGTCTTCGTCCCACATACCCCACGTTGTTCTCCACTGCGTCGGTAATGACTGCTTTAACTGTATTCCAGCAGTCCTCAAGAGGGGCCCAATCGAACTCACCCTAATCCCGCAACGCTGCCTCGAGATGCATACCTTGTCCCAAGCCGTTAAGCAACTTTAAGACTTCATTCACATTTCAGAAATGCATCCTTATCGTACAAATATCATAATTCTAATCAAAATTTCCATTCTTTCTTTTTTCAGGTAAGTGATCAATTCAGCACTCTAATGATATTGGATGCAATCTATAGGTAAATTTATTGACAGGCTGACAGATAAACATACAAACAAGATAACAAACCCTAGATAAAAAGACACTATGGGTCTCCGGGCCTACTATAAAAAGTTTATTTTTAGAGCGATCATATAGCCTTTATTTACGTATACCTACCTAGTATACGAGAAAGGCAAAATGGTTGAATGATGTGGCCAAACAAATGATCTTGCAAGTTCGGTGCATCCGGTAGGCATATGGATATTTGCCGTAGAAGGCACTCCGTACTTGAAATGACATATGTGGTGAGGTCGATAGTTTCCCGAAAGCTCGAATCTTAGAATTGTGGGAAATTGCACGCCTCCGTAATCCATATACCAGTCCTACCGATGATTTTAAACGATGATTAAATCCATCTTTCTGTGCAGCTGGCAGTCCTTGATAGAAAACACATCCCCATTAGATAAAAATATGGGAGAAATTACTGCATGGGTGAGCTTCCTGAAATTTACCGAAACGTACCTACAATGTTGTAGTTCTTGTTGGATATTTCATTAACTTTTTTGGTCCATTTGAGATACGAATCCATAATGAGTCACATGTTTCTAGCTTCGCTTGGCAAGGCAATAATTCCACCACAAAAGCGTATATTATGTTACCGTAAAAACTTTTATGGGGCTTTTGTTCTTGGCAAAAGTTAATCGTATTTTACAGACAGACAGACAGACAGACATGCGTTGTTTTGTATTCGCAGCCAGAATTAAGGCTCTGATCAGAATCCTGTTATGCTTCTTAACAGAATAGTTTTAGGCTTCCGTACAGAATCTTTCTGGAATGTCATTTAAACTTCCGAATGAACTCTTTTTGGAATAGCGAACTAGCTAAACGAACTCTAAATAGAGTAGGGGTACCATTCGTCACCATACGTAAGAACAACATTTTTTTAATATAAATAAAAAGCATATGGATGGTGTTGATATGTAAAACGGAAGGTTTTTCTTCCTACTTCTTAGAAAAAATGTGGAAACTGCATCAAAATTCGCGATAGTTCCCAAAATAGCTTAATCCATGATAGGAACGTATGTACCAGCACAATTCATAATTTTGGTTCCTATTCAGTGTTGGTAAAATCGTTTCATTTTCAGCCTCATGAAGCATTCTTCCATGAGAAATCTCATAAACGAGATGAGAAAGCTGAACTCACGATTGAATCTTAACCTCTGACTCATAATGAGCATTTGAAACCATCAAGCCTCACGATTGTCACAAACGATCCTAAGTTAATATTTTTTCACGTTGCCTCACGCAGAGCGTTAATGAATAAAGATTCCAATGAATGATTAAATTTGTTATGATTAAATCATTCAACTCTATGATTAAAGATTATGAATAATGATTTGTTAGTTTTTGACGATGATTAACGATTATGATTAACGATTGAATTATGATTAATGAATAAAACGTTTGGAGTGTGATTAACGATTACCAATCATGATTAAATGTTGACACAATATGTGTATGATTAATGATTAACGATCGATATAAAACATTCACAACAAACGTCAAACGGATTTTTTTGCCCATACAATGTACGGTGTGCAGGGCGTCGGAAAAAGTCTGCTCTCCTTATTGTTCTTTCGGGGGCATTAAAACGGAGTTTCGCCAAGAGATAAGGACAGTCGATGTTGTTCTGCAGAAGATCGAATACGAAGAGCCTCTGAAGAAGCATTCTCCTACTCCTCAATGTAGGAAGACTCACGAGTTCACAGCGGTGCTCATATGGAGGCAGCTCACGTCTATTACGCCAGGGAAGCCTTCGTAGTGCAAATCTGATGAAAGCTTTCTGAACATGTTCGATTCTAGCTATTTGCGTTGCGTGATACGGTGCCCATACGATTACGCCATACTCCAGAATACTGCGAACCAGCGATGCATACAACGTCCTGAGGCAGTAAATATCGCTGAAATCTCGGGTGTTGCGCTTCATAAGTCCCAATATGGCAAAAGCTTTAGCTGTTGTGGTTGAGATGTGCTAAAACGAAGTTTACTGTCCAGTGAAACACCTAGATCTTTGACGAGCGAGACTCGATTCAAAGTTAGGTGCATAGTGTATTCGAAAATTATTGGAGAGCGCAGACGTGTGAACGTGATAATGTTACATTTGTTTACATTCGCCATCATTCCATTTCTGTCACTCGTACTTGACTCGACGAGACACTGAAGACGGCCTTACTGTTGAGGTCGAAATACGTATCTGTCAAGATACAATTAAGTGGTGGAATTCAATGGGATTGTACAAACTCGTCTTATGACAAGTGAAAACATTCCACTAAAAAGCTCAAAATAATTTTCTTAACAAATCATTTTAGCCGATCATCGCCAGCGCCTCAGTGACGATCGTATTCAAGAGCTGATGGTGCTGAAGTTGAATCCAGACTTACTACCGGAAATAACCGTCTAAGACGAATTAAGTACTGTCCATTTAATTCCACCAGTTAATTTTCGTTATCTTTGCAGATACGTATTTCGACCACAACTGTGTGGTCGTCTTCAGTGTCTCGTACTTGACTCGACTACTGAAAAGAGTTAAACAGATGAATGCAGAAATGGACAATTGATGTTCCTGGAAGCGCTATTGATTATTACTTTTATTTTAGTTTTACGGGTTTGCGGAATTTATTTCGAATAATAAATGCAGCAGTTTAGAGCTATAAAAGTACACAATGAAATTATTTTGTGGTAAAGGATTGCTTGATCTTTATTTCTTCATGTTTCATATTGAGAAAATATTTACGTAAATAGTTTAAGGTGGGAGGGGTCGTATGGTGAATGTCAACGGTGAACCGCGGTTCATACAAATTTTTGAAAATTTATATGAGCAGTTGTCTACGGTGTGGCTGGGGTATCTAAAACTGACCATAACCTGCCCACGTGGTATATGGACAGGTCCTTGTTTGATTTCTTGGCTATCTAGAATTGAGGATCTGGTATTCATAAAGCGTAACAATAGTGCTGCCCAATAAGCTGCTTGAAGTAGCTCGAGGTTGTTCCCGTCCTGCTCGTTCTTTTTCTCAACAAATGGACATGAGGGATGGGAATAACATTGAGCTACTTCAAGCTGCTAATTGGATAGAAATAATTTCGCCTATATTGTTCAATTTAGTGTTAAATATTGAATACTCTAAATGTTCTAATACCAACCTCAAAAAACGGGGACTTTTTTCAAGCATGTCAGCCGTTTTGTGTCAACTGCATAATTGGGGTATGAGATAAAGTTTTTTGCTGATTGGAATATGGGCCATTTACGTTATTAGGAAATCATGCAGGTGCCCGAAAGAGTAAACGCGACGTGCGAAGCGACTCTACGTGACTAGAGAAAAACAATTATCAATGTACTGTCAAATTGCACTGTTGCGGCGCGTTGCATCGCGCCGTCGCGTTTACTCTGGCTTCACCCTTAAGATATTCTACAGGTAGAGGAAAGTTAACTCGGTTGAATGAATGCACCCAATTCACGAAAATCTACTCGTAGAAAAAATAAAGTTAAGTTAAAAAATAAAGTTAACTTTGACTTAAACATTGTTGCAAATAAATTTCTCTATATAAGCCCAATTTTCCATAAAAAAATCATTTTTTGCCTTTCTCGTACAATTAAGTTGTACCGAAAGGCTATCATTTCACTCCGAAAACGAACTTTTTATAGAAGCCTCTAAGACCCCTAGTGTTATATACCAATCGACTCAGCTCGACGAGCTGAGCACATGTCTGTCTGTCCGTGTGTATGTATGTGTGTATGTGTGTGTGTATGTGTGTGTATGTGTGTGTGTATGTGTGTGTGTATGTGTGTGCACAAAAGCTATAAAAAACATTAGACAACTTTTCGTATAGTAATCCTTAACCGATTTTCTCGCAACAAGTTTCATTCGACAGGGGACAAAGCCTTGTTGATCACTTGATTAAATATTATAAAGATTGGTCATTGCGTTCAAAAGTTATGAAGAAAATGTTACATCGGACCATATAAACCCCATATAAGGTTGGTGTCTTAACTAAATTCGAGAAAGGCACCACCAACGCTAGGTGGATTAATCTGGGTTTTTTTAAATTGGGTCTTCTATGTGTGTATGTGTGTGGAGGGGAGAGCTTGGTATATATATAAATTATGGCACCCTTTGCATTCAACGAAGAAATTGGTGCAATAGCTTTTAAAAATTGGCCTGTACGACCATTGCGTGAACAAACTCTAATGTCATGGTTATACTTAGCCTATTTGTAGCAGTTGGATTCGGTATGCGAGCGTTATCCGGCAACTAGAATCACGCACAACATCCTCCGATTGTCTAACAGAAAAGGGTTCCATCGACGAAACCCTGAACAACATCCAGTCGGATCAACACCGTCTATGGTGGAATGTCCCTTCCATTAATTCGCAGATCGTTTCGACTGTCGTACATTATCCAAATGAACATAGAACTTGAATTTGAGAAAAGGCAAACTAATTCTATTTTGTTGTTACCCTCTAAAGGATTACGTTTGGAAACCCCAAAGGTATTCGTTCTTAAGTCTAAGAGTCCTTTCTTTTTTTTGTTCGAAATGAACTACTGCTTCCATTTCATTGAACTTTTGTACCTAGTATATGTATCCGTGTCATTTGTTTAGTGCACTATTCTATTGAGAAGAAATGAAGTAAGGTACCCCGGGGCAAGTGAAAATACGTGGTAAGTGGGTACTATGGCTGCCGATGAATCGATGAACGTTTTCAATGGTAATAATGTTCTAGAAAGATGAAGCAGAACAACTATCAAAGAATTCACCCGACACAAAAATATTTGAAATCAAAACCACCTGAGGAACCATACTAATGCTATTGGTTGATCATAAATTTAAACTACCGGGAAAAGCTATTACTTTTATTTTATTTTAATGTACTTTCAACAAGATAGTCGTTTCTAAATTTATCATTGATGTAGAAAGTAAATATTTTGAGCAATTAAATAATTGTGTGACATTGAAAACAATTCAAAAGTTTTAATTAAAGTCAAAATCTGCAACTTTCACTTACCCTTGAGTTTCAACATTATTAGTCATCTTCTTCTTATTGGCATTTCATCCCCACACTGGGACAGAGCCGCCTCGCAGCTTAGTGTTCATTAAGCACTTCCACAGTTATTAACTGCGAGGTTTCTAAGCCATGTTACCATTTTTGCATTCGTATATCATGAGGCTAACACGATGATACTTTTATGCCCAGGGAAGTCGAGACAATTTCCAATCCGAAAATTGCCTAGACCGGCACCGGGAAACGAAACACGGCCACCCTCAGCATGGTCTTGCTTTGTAGCCACGCGTCTTACCGCACGGCTAAGGAGCAATAAGGAGTTTCAACATACATGGGGCAATTGGGACATATCTAAACAATATTTTCGATAGAGCCATTCAAATTGTTTTAATATTGTTGTCTAGTGAAAATAACTTCGACATTCATATATCATATGAATCTGTATCAGATGCAGTTTGATATAATTGGTTTGTTGTCTCTCGCTTAAAAAGAGCAGTAGCTATAGTTATGCGATATTTTTTCGTTTAAAGTGCAAATAATCGTTTTTTTAAGGTCCCACTGGCCCCGAGGTACCTTAGTCGTTTTTATTCAGATATTTCTCATACTAAATGTGAGGCCTCTGCAGATTGAGATACCGCTATTTATACCCTTCGAGAAATGGCTTTTACCAACTCTCAAAGGCGCGCCCCTTAATCAGATTCGGCCTAAACAGTAAGTGGGAAAATACTGATTTTGACCATGTATCGGTACTGAAGTTCAAACATATTTTTGCTTCTTCTTATGAGCTCCGAATTTGTTTTTGTACAGAGATCTGATTTCATTGCGTTTGACATTTCGGAATTTTACCTTTACACAGAGCTCTAATCAGTCAGAGAGTTCAGCAGATCCACCAAATTCGTATCCGCTTGTTTCCTAATTAATCGGCGCTCTGCAGCTTGGAGTTTCATCTCATCGGCTTTGAAATCAGCCTAAGATTGAGTTACGTTTTTATAATTTACTGCATTGACTCCATCCAAAAGGTGCAAAGGTGGGTCATCTAAAGCAAATTATAGTCGCTCCAATTCTTTTCCGACCATTACTCATAACTATCAACACGAATAGTAAGAACTAGAGCTCAGTGTGGTAGATCTAACTCCGTAATGCACCACGAAATGGTGTCTACCCAGCAGGCACAGGGTTAGCTAATTGTTTCACCTCCCTATACCATTCATACCTTCGGCACGGGTCGCCTGGTACCTTGGGATCCGGGGTTAAAGACGTCATATTATTGTCAGCTTCAGTGTTATACCGAGCCTGGCGATATGACCGGATTTACCATATCCCAGCGTAATGGGTCGTCCTTCCTTTGTTTTGGGCTTACGAACGGAATTCTACTGGGCTTTTGGGCTTAGTTTGTATTGATTTGTCCAGTATTTTTTGCCCTTCGCGTATACTAAGTATACGTAAAGGCTATATATAGGATCACTCCAAAACCGAACTTTGTATGTGTGTGTTCAAAAAATGTGAGACGCACTTTTTTGTACTTAGCCTTATCCGATTTTCTTGCTACAGGTTTCTCTATTGAAAATTGGCAAAATCGGCCATTGCGTTCCGGAGTTAATAAAAAAAACTTTTTTTTAAAATTTTTCCCATGTTTCAAAACCGATTTTTTTTTCAAAAACTGCCTCAATGCATTCAAATGAACGCAAATAAATGTGAATTGATAGAAATAACTGAATTTATCCCTAAAGTGCATTTTTAACATCTCTTATGTGCTTTTCTTGTTACTCTTATGTGTTTTTTTTTATTTTTTAATACACGAGATAGGCACGAGGTGGGTTATTCTGTTTTTTTTTTTTGGATGGCTATGTACTTGTTGAAGAAGATGTTAATTTAGAAGCTACGCAAGTAATATAACGCTATATTCGTAAGCCCAGAGGCACTTATAAGTAGAGGTGTGCGCAGACGCGCCACGCCGACACCACCGATAGTTTTTGGCACGTCGCCGCCGCCGACATTTTTGTATCGGCGCGCCGCCGTTTAAAATTAGTTACGTCGGAGGTTTGTAATTTTCCACGCCACGATTCAAAATTGAAGAAGTCTAGCAACCCTATAACTAGAGACCGGCGGAGTGAATAACTGTCAAAATGGCAAAAATGCATGAAATCGCTAAAATATTATTGGCATCACTTGAACTTTTTGCTTGGCTCTTATGGATGATAGTAGAATTGGAACCGCTTTTGACGGTTCGATTTGAAACAAGATATCGTCTTCGCCGATCTTTTATTGTAGTATTTCTAAAGAAGTCCGCAGAATTTTCCGAGAAAATCCCGACGATTCAACAAATTTTCCGTACATTTTTCCAATTGATCCTGGAAACATCACGTAAAATTCCATACAATTTCACGTTAACATTTCGAAAATCTCTCCGTGAAAACTTAGAAACACTTCTAGAGTTAATTTCGAAGAATTTCCCGTTGAAATCCAAACAAAATCTTGTTGAAATCTTGTTGTTGTTCTACCAAAAAAATCTTGTTGGAAACCTTGTTGAATTTTTGAACGGAGAATAGTCGTTTGGCAGAAAGCCATTTTGCCGAATACCGAATTTATAGCTCACAACATTGTTTGTTAGAAAAGCCGAAATTTGTTTGGCCTTATATGTTGTTTGACCAATCTAGACCCATCTAGTCTAAAACTATTAAACCGAAAATTCCATTTGGTCGAACAGTAACTTTGGCTAAAAAATTATTATATCTATTAAATAAATTTGTACAAATATCTTTTTATAAGGTTTACTCAGAATTGGGAGATTTGAAAGAAGAGTTTCTTTTCTGTACTTACTTGATTCTTGATACTTGATGGGCTACAGCTTCTCGATGAGCCTACGACGAATGGAGTATCCTTCTCCATTAGACTCGATCCTGGGCTAATCGCTTCCAGTCGCCCTGAACGTCGAGTGCCCTCAGGTCCTCTTCAACTGCAAAAAGTCATCGTGTACGCGGCCTTCCACGAAGTCTGCGGCCCCTTCGGGGTTCTCCACCAAATTTTATTTTTGCTTGACGTTTTTCCGGTATACGAACAGCGTGTCCAGCCCACCGTAGTCTGCCGTGTTGTATAAGCTTAACAATATCATCTAGCTATTTAACAATGATTTCATTTTTTTGTTTTGCTTTTTTCGTGTGTCGTACTGTAGAATTCGGCTTATTGTGTACTTCTTTTTATTTTAGATCGCACTACATTTGTTTAGCTAAAATACCACTAATCATCTGCAGCTCTACAAAGCAATTTTTTGCAATGTATGACAGGGTACTGGCTCTGCTTTTTCGGAGACATGTTATGTTATCGTTCGGGTTCAGAAACAATAGTAGTAGTGGGATGTCAAATGCGGTCCAAATAGAGTCATGCCTCTGTGAGACCTCAGGAAGGGCATCAGGAGGTGCTTCCAAGCCAAGAGCTTTTTAACGAAATTACGCATATTTTTCCACCATACTCAGGAACCATCAATCACAATATGGCAAAGTTAGACTCATGCCCCGACAACTGCTTAGTTAGTGTGCATTCTGATCTAATTTTTGTCATCCAGAACGACACTTTTTGGCTCCGTCAGCTACCACTGGTACAGCTTTTTTTTAAATAAATTACTGCAACGCATTAAAATGAATGCAAATAAATGTTAATTGGTGAAAATAATAAAATAATCCTAAATTGCATTTTTGACTTCGTGAATTGATAGAAATAAAGATGTACATAATAAAAGTTCTATTCTGTTCCAAAAAGATTGTTTTGAGATTCCAAAGAAAAATTATCTGGAATTCCGAACTTAATCCTTCGAAAAGTATTCCCAGAACAAAAGGAATGTTTCGGAATCTTAAATGGGCTCTGTTCGGAAGTCAAAACGGATTCTGTTCGGAAGCACAACAGGATTCCGTTCTGAAGCTGAAATGCAGGCCTGGTAGCGGGTCACTTTTTTCGGGTCGGTAACTAAAAAGTCACTTTTTTTCGGAAAAAGTAACTATTTTTAACTATTTTGAAACTTTTGACTATGAGTCGTTAGGAGCATCGTCGTGGAATGAGAAAAAATGTTGAAAATTTTGAAACTTCATCGAAAGATGCTTTGTTTATGACGGATTTAGGAAAAAATATCACTTAGTACTAAGCTGTTCGAAATTTCTTAGTGACTTGAGATTCGCTGTGAATCTCGGTGTTCTTATTAGATTATTGAAGGGGTTTTGTGTCACAGTTTATGATTGGGTGCATATAGTAATGCAAGCAAGATGGGCACAGCGAATTGAGAATCTAAATATATTCACAAAGCCAATAGCGAACTTTGCTGTTTTTGAAATCTCTTTTAAAAACTATTGAACTCTACACTTTATCAATTGAACTGTTGAATATTCAGATTCAACTTTTTATTTTGGATACATTTCCTGTTGTTTCGGAAAACCATTAGTTAGCGTGGGCTTGCTCTTATGCTCATTGAAATATTTATTTTTGAATCAAAATGGAGGAATTTGAATCTCTGCTTGATACTGCAATGGACTTTTGGATGGCACCTTCTACGTACACACTTAATTTTTTTACCGGGATCTCTGCAATTTGTTAAACTTTTATCTAGATTCGCACAGCCGAGCCCCAGCAAGAGCTGCAGAAATAAAAACTAAGTGTGTAAGGGATCCCCCATAGAAAGATTATTTTTCATAATGTTTTCGTAAGAAGCAAAATAAACGGTCTCTCGACATCTGATCCGATAAATACTTAAGAATTTTCCAAAATATATTCCGATGACAACTTAGACATTTGAAGCTGCATAATGTTTGGATATTCCATCCAGAAAAATAGTGAATTTGTTGGTTGGTAGCTCGAACTTCTTATTTAGGCTTTTTAAAGTCCCGAAAAAAATCTTTAGGTTTCAAAATTATTCTTGGGTTTTAAATTTATGAACTTTGTGTTTCGAATTAAATCTATGTCTTAAAATTCATTAAATAAATTTCTATCATAAAAAAGTGCAATTTACACACACAAGCGAAGATTTTCCGAATAAGTTCGAATTTATATTAAACATTATTGCACATTATTCTGTATGACTTGCCTCAACGTAGAGCTTTCCCAGTACTAAAAAGAATAAAATTAAATTGATAATTGAATTAAACAATTTAGACCTGTCACTAATACCACTATTACCGGTGCACCGACCATACATATTCACATCTGAGTTTTCGGAACATAGGCAATTAACTTTGATTGAACTTCATATAAAAGTCAATTTTTGTCACTGCAGATGAAATTAAAAGTCACTATTTGGTCACTTTTTCTGCAGCTGAAAGTCACTATTTGGTCCCTTTTTTCGCCAGTGTTGGTCACTAAAGTCACTTTTTTGATTGGTATTGATCGCTACCAGCCCTGGAAATGGATTCGGTTCCAAAATCTAGAATGATTCCTTTCGAAAGCCCAAGAGATATCCGTTCGTAGGTCCAAGAGAAGGCCATTCCATTGTTTTGTGTTTCCAAACGAAATTAGTCCTCCGAGTGTAATCCTTTTGAACTTCTGAACAGAATAATTTCGGGTTTCCGAATGAAATCATTTTTGGGTTTCTGAACGGATTGTTTTTGGACTTCCGAGCGGATCCTTTTAGTCTACTGTAAAGAATTCTGTTCTGTTATTTCTTCTCTATAAGATTACGTTTGGGAACCCTAAAGAAATACGTTCGTAGTAGGGTGATCGGTATTGGCCATTTTTGACAAATACCGGTATTCGGTATTGGATGGAGTCAAATACTGTAAAATAGTAAAAAAAAACTTTTGAATTGGACTATTGATAGAATTAGACAAACTTTTAATGCCAAAACTATTGCTTGTTGAGCTGCGCAAAGTGAAACTAGTGGACATAACATAATGAGCGAGTCATCTCTCAATCCGCATCGGATTTTATTGGCAATGTTGCCAGCTGCTAAGAATGCCCTTTCTAGTTCAACCGAAGACGTTGGACGAATGATTCTAAGAGCGCCGAAAATTAGTTTCTATTAAGTCTTGCCCTCAATTCCTTCAGATTCATAGTAGGAGAATTTTTTTACGGATTTTTTGCAAGGATCCTGGCGTCAACGTAGCTGCCACCGACAACGCAAGTGTTTTGCTCTGCTGCAGTATCTTCAAGTTGTTCTTTATCCGATAAACTAGGAAAATCATCCATAGAGGCATCTTCTTCGTACCGATCGTCAGGTGTGGTCGTTGTTGTTGGTCGTTGTCTCAGCTTCAACGATCGCATCAGGAATGATTAGACGCTTCAAGATCTCGTCCGCTTGCTTGATCAAAGTATCTCAGGATGTCTTGAAGAAAATGCCAAAATCATTTCTGGTCAACTGCTTTACGGCAGGATTATTTAAAAAAGCAAAAGATCAGCGTATTCTGATCGTCTCCCTTGGATTCATTCTTTGAGAGCATCGAATAAGTTGGCGGAAATGTCTGTGGCTTGATTTGATAATTGATCCAACATAATTTGAAGCACCACGTCGGCTTCATATGAGTGCAGAACTCACGGCAGTGTAGTTCGGCAATAGATTGTACAGTAGAGTGATTCAAAATTTGACTTTTTCGCTCATGCTTAAACGATGGCATTTGCTATTAAAATAATCTTCTTAAATTTTCAGCACTAATTTGGTTGTAATTCAACTGAGCACACGCAGTTTGAAATTTGTATGAAAATTACTATGAAAACAGTATTTTTTGTGGAAAACCGTCCTGCAGCGTTGTCCAGTAAGCTCTAGAATACATGAATGCGCCCCCAATATAGAAAATTCAGCAAGGAAACAGATCGTCTTTGTTGCGAAACGATTTGATGCTGGCATGAAAAGTTATTACAGAAAAACCGAATAGTGGGAAATTCAATTTAACATGTAAAAGAATAACATCAATATCAATAATGAGCAATTTTGTTTTCTTTATAACTTTGCTTACAACACTCAAATCGTCTCGCAACAACCACTGACTTTCAGCTTAAGGAGCATTCTATAAAGTTGAAGTATAGATTATATTCAAATAGTTTATGGGTCATCGCATGAAACATTCTTTCACGTAAGTGGCGATTTCCATACAATCTTCAGATGACATGTGCACAATCAAATTACATCCAAATTAGCTAAAACTTTAGGAGGTCTATTAAAATGACAAAACCAATTGTTTAAGCATGGGGGAGCGAAAAAGTCAAAGTTTGAATCACTATATTGTACAGGTTCTAAGGCTTGAATTATTTCACATACCGTCAAACAATCATCATCACTGAAGTTTTTTAAACGGATCCCTTCAACTAATAGAATAATTTGATCATGAACAACTTGCTATTCCAACGTGTCTGGGTGTCAGTCAGCAATACAATTTGTTTTCCGAGTTTAGAACGGACATATTTTAGCATCATTTTTCACAGAAGAAAACTACTACGGCACCTTTTTCACAATTTCATATTATTACGGGAAAACGATGTAAATAATGTTTATTGAAGAAAAAGTCATTGGCAGTTTGACAGATGGTAAAGAGAATGAAGCTTACTGTAATCGCATATTTGTCCCATCATTGTTGGATTTCCTATCTATATGGGACAGATATGCGATTACAGGCAGTTTAGCTGATATATGTAGGTGAAAACATTTCGAGATTTTTTATACTGACGGCAAAATTTGAAATACCGAAAATACCGGTATTTGCCGTTTCTAATACCGGTATGTTCGGTACTCAAAATTGGCCGGTAATACCGGTACTACCGGTTAGACCACCCTAGTTCGTAGGTCTAAGAATCCGTTCCTATCTTTTGGATCTGCGAACGGAATTCTCATAGATTGGTTTAAGAAATCGAACAAAACAATACCATATTTTGTATTATTTTTGTCCAATACCAAAGGTTTTTTTTTCTTTTCACGTCCTTGTTGAAGAAGAATGGGGTTGGATACTAATTTAGAAGATACGCAAGTAAGATATAGCTACCGTTTTGATTCATACTCCGAACACTTAAGCTCATTTTTCACTTCGGAGGTCCTTATGGCACGTATGTAAATAAAATATTGCTCTTTCAACATTTGTTCAGCTTTCTGTGATAATACACTTTGAGACGATGATGAAAACAAACTATTTTTATTGTTGACTATCGAATTTGCTGACTGTCAGATTCATGGCCAAACAAAATAAGGCATTTCAAAATAAATATTGTATGGAACAATTAGACAACAGTCGCATCGCGTGTGTTTAGGGGAACCTATATTTGTGAAACGTTTGTAAGCCCAGAGGAAGTTAAGATCAACAGTCGATCTTGATTGTTATAAGACTAAGGTGGTTAAAGACTTCAAAAAATCGCGATATAGAGTTTGCAAAAAACCTCGGAAAAATAATAAATATAATGGACGTTTTGTATTTGATAGTTTAAAACTAACAATAATTTCGAAACACGACTTCCTGCACTAAATTAATATTATTGTTTGTCTTTTGAGTGAGCTCAAATATGATTCTTTTTTACCACAAATGTCATGAATTCTTTGTTAAATTAAAATCAGCTCCGGAAAATATTTATTCTAATTCTCGTAAATTAATACCATCGAATCACAATGCTAGATAGAATAATTCCATGCGGGCTATATCATTACCATCGCGCCACGCACAAATTGTCATTCGGATCGGCATCATCGGTGTGTAGCATGAAGGATCCCTACCAGAGAGTCGCCCTCCTCCCCCGGAAGATAAAATATGTAAAAGGTACCATACGGTGTTGAAAAGACGACGAAAGTCTTCAGCCAAGACCAATCATCCGATCCGCGAAGTGTCTACCCATGGAGCCATCATCGTCGTAATCAGGAGAAGAAATATTGAGAGATGTTGGTTGCGTTCTGCGGTGTTTCATTCGCGCAGTGGTGCCAAATTTGTGGAAAAAAATATGATCTCGGTTTTTAACCTGGGTAGGGGCCCTCCTTAGCCATGCGGTAAGACGCGCGGCTACAAAGCAAGACCATGCTGAGGGTTGCTGGGTTCGATTCCCGGTGCCAGTCTAGGCAATTTTCGGATTGGAAATTGTCTCGACTTCCCTGGGCATAAAAGTATCATCGTGTTAGCCTCATGATATACGAATGCAAAAATGGTAACTTGGCTTAGAAACCTCGCAGTTAATAACTGTGGAAGTGCTTAATGAACATTAAGCTGCGAGGAGGCTCTGTCCCAGTGTGGGGATGTAATGCCAATAAGAAGAAGAAGAAGACATGTACCCCTGGGGGTGCATGTACCGGCCCCAGGGGGTACCTTAATCTGCTTTCAAGTCTCTTCAAGGTGATCGGAAGCCTCCCTTCAAGAGGATCGGAATCCTCCTATCAAGAGGCTCTGAAGCCCCCTTTCAAAGACTCGAAAGCCGTCTTTCAAGAAGCCCGGAAGCCTCCCTTCAAAAGTCTTGGAATCTTCCATTCAAGAGGCACGGAAGCCTCCCTTGAAGAGGTTCGGAATTCCTCTTTCAAGAGGCAAAAAGCTCAGAAACCTCCTTTTAAGTGGCTCGAAAGCCGCCTTTCAAGAGGTTTTAAAGCATCCCTTTAAAATGCACAGAAGCCTCCCTTCAAGAGGTTCGGAAGCCTCCCTATAATAGGCTTGGAAGCCTTCTTTCAAGAGGCTCGGAAGCCTCCAATAGTCAAAAAAGTCTTGTAGAAAGCTTGATGAATTAATTTACATTGGATTGGATTTTTTCATAGAATAAAGCAAACTTTAGCCAACTTCATGGAATGCCAATTAATGCAAAAGTTCGAAAGGATACTCGTAAAAAAAAAAAGGATGTGAACCGCTGTTTCAAGGAATAGGGCTAACGACGAAATAATTTTTAAAGAGTCGACTATACCGATAGGCCATGATTTGAAACTGATCTTCGTCTACTGACGAAGCAGCATGGATTTCCAAATTTCTGAACAAGATCTTAACATGAGATTTTGAGCCACTTAAATTAGGTAAATAAGAGTAATAAATAAAGCCTGTCCACGTTAAATTTCGGACACCCATCACCCAACGCGATTTTTAAACATTTTTACCAACCACTGAGACGAACTATTCACATGACAGCTTAATCTCTTCGCTTAACCGCTGCTTTCAGCATGTTTTAGCTCTCGCCCAAATTGATGAAATGGTGACAAATGAATTGAACATTATCTGACTGTCCGAAATTTAACGTGGACAGGCTTTAAGGTCTTTTGTGGTGGTTTTTCTTATAGCTCTCCCAATTATACTATCAAGAACATAAGAAGGACAATCAGATGGACCTTTTGTTTACAAATGACATGAATTTTTCACAATGAGATAGAGGGAACAGTTTTACAATGTGGGATTTTGAGATTCCTCAATTTCAATATTCGAGGAACTCGACCAAAAATATTCGGCTTAAAACAGAATAACAATTTCTATTTGAATCACGTTACGAAAAATTGTTTTGATTCTTCATTCAATATTTTAGTGTGAGGTTGTTTAAACGTATTTGGAATATCAATCATGTTCGGGGTATGAATCAAAACGGTGCCATTGATTATTAGCCCAATCAACGAACCTTGAGAAAATATTACCATTGCTCATCATATTAGAAGAAACAGCAATATTATTTTCATGATGTCGCCCATATGGCAACACTGTCACTTTAGTCTCTCTGATGCAAACAAAATCCCATCCAAACCGAAGAAGCAAGCTCTCGTCGACCAGACACCATCATTGTATGTAGTGGCTAGTGGACCCTGCTCTTGCTAGGAAAGGAACTGCTGCTTGCTAGCTGAAGGAGGAATAATGAATCAAACTTGCGCGTCCCTGCCGTCGTCGTCGTCGTCGCCGTCACGGTGTTTGTAGTAAAATCTACTACTACTACGTACCTACGACGAAAACGACGGCGACGATGATGATGACGACGACGACGTAACGGTGCGCTGAGTGAGCGAGCGCGTAAGCGATTCACCAACACTATCGAGAGCCAGTAGAGAGTGATGAATCGTCGTCGTCGTCGTCGGGATTTGACACGAAGTTGGGAAAACGAACGAACGAGACGACGGATAGCCGAAGCTCGGGAGCCGAGCGATCTCCGAATGTGCGCTTGGTTAGCAGTCAGGGTCGGATTGAATGGAATGGGGGGCCAATAAATGTTAATTTGGAAAATATTAGAAAATTTATCGAGGGGTTGCAAAATGTAAAATAATCATATTTTTGATAATTTTCAAATTTGAATTATTTTTTACTAATCTCTCGAATGGGACGGACCTGCCCGGCCCGTCTGGAAATGCAAGGAATTTCGGTTTTCTCTTCGCACCCCTTCTTCGCCCGTGCACGGTATTCTCGGAACGGTTACCAACGCACACCACGGGCGAAACGGCGGACGGCCGTGTTGGTGGGACCGCGCGCAGCCATGAATGAGTGCTCCGGGAAGGGCACCAACACTGGCAACGGAGGGCTCGCCGATGTGTGGCCAGCTTTGCACAGACACACGCTTCGCAGTTTGTCTAGATGCGTTAGTAACGGAGGTACTGTTTCGGATATGTTGTAATTGATAATTGCGCGAAAATGGTGTCGAACCAATAACAATTGCTTTTTTTCGGCGGTTTCGGATTACGGGAACCCGGCTGTCGCACCGTTCCGGGTGCAGAAAAGGTGCACCGTGCGATTGCGGGAGTGATTGACCGTCCCAGCTATTTACCGGAGCTTCCGGGCGATCCCGAAAACCTCCTCCGAGCGGACAAGTGACCGAGACCGGAAGTGGAACGGAGCCGCGAAGCAAGAATAACCCCGGGAATAATCTGTTCTTGATGGCAAACAAAGTGTGCGAGTGGCCGAAATAATATTTTTTTGAAAGGTGATTTTACTGTCCGGAAAAGTGTTCAACGTCCAAGAAGTCCTGCTGAAGGCGCTCGCAGGAATCATTCAAGTGAACAAAAGTGATGAATGGAAGACGATGGTTGGAGGTGGTGTTCGCGCGCAATTGTGATCCTGGCGATTGAGTTGTGTACTTTGGCTGACAGAGAAGATGAATAGATAGTGATGGTGATCCTCGACTCATCGGTTAGTAGATTGATTTATTTTACCATACATCAGCACTGTGAGCAGCAGTGATTGAAGAGAACCTAATTGAAATTTCGTACTTCTGGGGCTAGGGATGGATGGGGCCTGTGTGTGCGCGCGCTTGCATTCATTGGTGTTCCAAAATTGTGAATATACTGAGCAGAAACGTTCAGGCCACATATGAGGAGCTGCTGAACTGAACGCGTGTGCTCTGGAATGATAGTTCTTGGAAGAATATGCTAACAGCGTGCGGTCGATGGTGATTTAAAAATAATTCTTCGGTGGCTTTAATCGTACGTGGAAGAGACATTCTCTTACAATACTTAGGGGATTTTTCGATAGGATTCGCGGGCAGTGGTTTTCGATGAAGGAGTCGATTCTCCCACCTACTCACAATAATGACCAAGGTCCAGCGAGGGGTTCCCGTGCCAATGTTTGGGGTGCACATTGTCTCCCGGGTTGATGATTTTGATACCGGGGGTCAGCTTATCTTGGACTGAGAATTCGAATCAAGTGTATGTCGAGAAAAATTGATATTTTTTGGGTGTGAGATAGTAGTTGTTTACACGACGAGCCGCCATTTTGTTCAAATCAGAGAGTCCGAGACTGGTGGTGCTGCTGCTGCTGTTGCTCTTCTTCGTCGTCGACAACGACGGCGGGACGGTGCTTGTGCGAGAGCTAATGTCGTTTTCTTCTCGATTTCATCCCCCGAAAGAAGACTAGAGGGACAAATTTTGCTCTAGGCGACGAAGGTGGCAGCGGCAATTGCTACACCAATGGGAGCGTTCCGTTCCGGGCTTCTGCTTGCTCCCGGGAGCATAGTGCGAAGAAACAATGAAGCATGGGGAGTTACTCCTTTTCGCGTTTCCAAGTGGGGGTTGTTATCAATGCAACCTTCACCTTATGGGAAACATGAATAGAGTGGAATCAAATTACATAGATGAAAGGCGCTGGATTGAATCGAGAAATGAGCTGCTTGATGAACGTCATGTGTTAAATCAATTTACACAATCTCATTCAATGAAATGTGAAAGGAATTCTGATTACTTTAGAAAAATGTGTGACCCTTAATGAATTGAAAATCTATCGATGAAAATATAATTTACAACGGATTTTGAGTTGCCTCGTAGATCAGAGGTGGAAACATACATGAGGACTAAATACATGCCAGAAAACGCTGAGGCATAATCGGAAAACGTTCCCACAGAGGAGAAGCCTAACCAGCCAGAGGCAGATAAATCGAAACGAAAACAGTAATAAATTTAGTGCGTAATAATGCCTTGGGACGAACCGATGGACAAAACCAAAAAGAAAAACGCGGGAATGTCTACGCCCAACATGGATCTAATGGAAAGTCTTACGAGGGCCGAGAGACGAGAACTTCGGAGCGGTGCTGCAGGCAAGAAAGACAGCCGATAGAAATAGAAAAAGGACAATAATGCTCCTTACATTCTGGTCGCGCTATGTGCCTCACTTCCGGGAATTGAATATAGTCGCCTGCACACGCACACTGATAACAGATCGTAAACAGAAATCGACCGACCAAGTTCTCCTGTTTTAGCCTTTTTTTTAGTTATTTGGGTCGACGCATACTCACGCACAGAAAAATTTCGGCACCACCAAACGTATGATGTGTGTTTGCACATTGCGTTACGCACGCAGTTCAACCTTGGATGAGTGCGACGACAACGATGGTGGCGCTACGGTGTCAATGACAGAAACTATTTTCAATGATTGTTTACACGCACACAGCGCATCCTGATGGAAAGGTCATCCAGAATGAATAAAAAAATCAAAAACAGTTCAAAACATTCGCCAATAGAATGCGGAACACAACTTTCGTTGAAACATATTGAAGTTTTACAGCGTTGCAATCTAGCTAACAAATCTCTATAAAAGACGATCATTAATAAACATATGAAGAAGGAAGGGAAAATTCCTACAAATTCCAAGTTGCTTCGGTTTGTCTTTATTGACCACGATCGAACTCGATGGAAGCTCCCCAGCAGGGTTGACAAAACCGGGAGCACCTCGGCCCCACTCGCCGACTTCATCCACTTATCCATGGGCGACCCCGGTCAGGCAGAGCCAAGGCCCCGCGAGAAGACCAAGACCAAGACAATGACGACGGAGAAAGTAGCGTGGGAAAGAAACGCCCTAACAAAGATATTTTTCTTATAACATACTGCCGCCTCCGTCGTCGTCGCCGTTGTCGTCATCGTCGCCTTCACCGCGTCCCCGTCCTGTTCTCAGACCAAGATGCGAACACTTTGCCCACCATTCCGTTCCGTTCTCCTGGATACTTCGCTATCATCGTAGCCCGTCGAATCGTTTTTGGCTTGAAAGCTCGCTCGATTTGGGTTTGTCGACGACGACGACGACGTCTCAAGGCTTCTCTTGTTCCCTCCCGGCAGAGCTGTTCGTCGGTTGACATGCAGGGAACGCTGCTGCAGAAGTGTACACGCGCGGAGCTCTCTCTGCCTCGAATGGAATCTCCACCGTACAATCGCTTCCTCCGTTGTTGCTGCCGTCGTCGTCGTCGGTTCCAGCAGCCGATACGCACACAGAAGAGCACCACTGCACGGCACAGGTTCTCCTGCGAGCCGTCCACCATCGTTCAGGACCCCTCTCCCGCGCGCGCGAGAGTGGGTTGATGGCTGCTGAACGCTGATGGTGTGGTGTTGAGGTGGACACACAAGCAAGCAATCGAACCACCGCCGCAGTACGGATGGTCAGAAGAGGCCGCAACCAGGAGAGCCTTTGGACGGCGGATCTTCGCGAAAGCTGGGAGTGCGTTGGATAAGATAGTGCCGAAAGCTCTCGACCGCTGAGAGGAAAGCGCAAACCCATCGTCGTCCTCGTTCCTCGCCGACGTCGTCTTCTCGTCGTCGTTCTTTTTGGTTCACATGGTCATGCTGGGTGTTGTAGAGCGTACTGCAGTGGAAGAGGCGGCCTGGAAAAAGGTGCTGGTTTCTTCCATTCTGAAAACATTTCATCGGCAGAAGCTTCGTCTTGTGTCGTTTGGGTTATGCTGCTGCCTTTGCTGTGGCTGTCGTTGCCCGGGGATGGAACTTGTTTGTGATGGGCTTGGAAAATAGCGGGAAAGTGCGATGATGCTTGTTTTTTTTTCGGGGGAATGCAGTTTCTTGGGCTGGCTGCTGGATCGTCAGGAATGTTTGTCTCGGATTTGGAACTTGAAGGAAACTTGAGATGGTGCGAGATAAGTTTTGAACTTGACGAAAATGTGGTAATATGGGGTTTAGCCTTTGGCACTGAGTTTGATGTGACCAACATGGTTTAGACTTTGGAAGCACGGAATAAGTAATTCATGACTGTCAGTAATATTCAACATTGAAGCTACATTATGTATATTGGATTAAATCAATAATTTGGATGGAATACATTTCCGCTGGTGGAAAATTGTCAATAATCTGAAATCAACTTTTTCTACGTGATGGCTTTAAAATAATATTTTTGATCAAGCTGTCTCACACCTACAGAATCGTAATTTATAAAAAAAAAGTTATTTAACAAAAATGAAACAAATTATTCAAAAGTTACTTCTGTACAAAGAGCAAACAACAAAATTGTTTAAGCATTAGTTGTTTGTTTTTATTTTAATTGCAAATCGTCGTCAATTTTCTCCATCAAATCGGCCATAAAAAAAAGACAGGAACACCGCTTTCGACCAGAGGTCGTACAGACTGAACACTTAACACCTAGTATGAGACAACGGACAGGACACACATAACACCCAAGTTTCCTCCTTACTGGGGCGGGAATCGAACCCACACTCCATAGATCATGAGTCTAGACGATTAACGTCGCTAACCGCACGGCCACAAAGCCCATCGTTAATCCTCCAAATTTCGGTTTTTGTATCGATCGCATAGTTTTGCATACCCTCTTCGTATTCCAGAGTGGCAAAAACAACATTAAACAAATACGTTATTTACTTGGATAGTATAATACTCGAAATGCCGTTCCCTACTATTGCCCAAAATCAAAAAGCTGTGCATGGATTTGATTAAGATTAAATCAAGAAACCTCTTTGTCAGAACGAATTTAAATTTTAACATTTTAATAGTGGTGACTCTTCGACGTCAATATGCGATGAACTTATTATAAATAAAAAGCACACTAATAAAGAATAAAAATCCTTTACGTCAAGTCTATTTTTAACTAAATTTATACTTACGTATTTGTTCAGTTAAATGCAGCAAATAACAGAAATATCACAATTTTTGTTTGTCTCTGAACTGGTAAAACTATGATAATGTTGCGATAAACGCTGAATCTTGAGTATTTCGATCACGCAAAACAGAATTTGCTCGAAACTTTTATACCCCTACTCTACCGTGTGCCTGATTCATATCAAAACATTACTTTCAATGCTTAGAAGGTGATTCCCATAAACAATGCCTTTTGTCGCTAGAAAATTGAAATACCTCTCAAATTAAAACATTCTTGCGGTGTGACAGAGTAGCGAGATTTATTTTATTTCGGATATAAAGATAATGTGTTCATGAGAGTGCAAAATAATTAAGGATTCACATTGATTCTATTTGCATGAATGTCTAATTATGTCGTTTCATGCGAAATTGTATTATCTTGCTGTAAGACATTCTGCACCGCTTCACAAAGGTTCAAATTTGTTCTGATTTGTCTCGTCCATCTCGCAAAAATTAAGAGTCCACACTTCGAATTCGATAACTGGAACTGCACAAAACAGTTCTCAACCAGCTGTTGATCTTCCATCGTTGCGATGGAATTCAAGAGCTCGCACGTAATAGCAACATTTTCATTCTCACGCATTACCACCCTGATTACGGCCCTTATCATCTCCTTCCATTTTCGCTGAGCTTTTTTCTCTCGGTGTCGTCCCGCTTTACAACTGTACTGCTACTCACCAAGTTCACCGTCCATCCATTCACACAATGCCTTTCGCTGGTGGTAGTATTCTTTCACCTAAACTCTCCGGCGCGTTCGCTTGAGTTACCACGAACCAAGATCTCCTCCGAACTGGGTGATTTTGAGATCTTCTCTCGCACACAACCATAACCGACGCTCTTGCGCTGATGTCGCATAGTCAGAGTCTCCCGACGACGACGACGACGGTACTAAACGGGCGCAAGAGAAAGAGAGCGCGATGACCGCAAAGAGGCGAGAGCGAGAGAAACACAGTCCCGTTCGGTGGCGAGCCAATCAACGCTCGGTTCGCTGTACTCAGTGTAAACAATACAACCGTGCGCGAGTGTCGGGCTGCCAGTCACTCACTTATAAGCTGGTGGATGGATGAAACGAACGAGGCGCCCATGATTGCTGAGACTGTGTGTGAGGAAAACTCTTCAGTGCGTGCCTTCCTTCGGGCGGCTGGCATTTTCGATGATGGCCGCGGTTGTGTGTTGGTTTGGTAGATTGTCGCTTGCTGTCACCTCTCTCTTTCTGTTCCTTGGTGAATGGCGTGAATCTTCCTCTAGGGAAAGCACCGTTCTCTCTCTTCCGCGCGTGTTGGGCTTACTGAGAAATATTTTTATTAGTTTTTTGTACGATTTTTATCGGAATTTCTATTGGAATCATAAAAATATTAAAATATGAATTTTTTAGTTTGCACTAAATATAAAAAGAAAATTTGCAAACAGTTTGAAAGTTTATTTTAAAAATCGAACATAGTTTGCTTATCTACGTTCAATTCTTTATTTAAAATATATTTAAACTAGTGGTGCAAATTAGTGACTCAATTATTAAAAACACGAAATAGAAAATTTGGAGGGAAAATCATTGAAATCGAAACACAACTTTTTGTTTCTCTATCCCTCTTTTCTTCACAAAAACTCGCCTAAATTTTCGTCATTTCGATCGTGCCTCCTGTGAATGAAAGGCGAAATAATACAATCAAAGCGATGAAGAACTCTTCTAGTAACAAGACAACGACAACTATACAACAACAGTCAAAAAAAGGAGAAAGAAGCTCCGAAATGAAACCAAAGAAAGCCACCGTCGTCGTCGTCGATGGAAAAAGTGCGCCGAGGCACCACCATCAGACCGGAAGCGAGTGTTTTGTGTTTAGAAAAGAAAAAAAATCGAATCCAATCCAACAAACGCACATGTGTTTCCACAACGATTTTGTTTGCTGAAATTCGTACAGAATTCGTTTCTTTGTTTGGTTGTAATGCTGCGTGTTTGTTTTACTCTTTTAAATTCGGAAATTTGCGTTTATAAAAATTTAGTAACAATTTATGCAATTCACATATTTTTATCAAGCCAAGAACTCCTGCCAAAACAATCTTTTTCTAAGATAATTGATATTGAATGTTTAGATAGCGCAGTTTCATAACAACTCGTGGAGACTACCCGGGAAAGAACATTATGATGTCACCAAGTTCAACTTTGACACTCCAGAGGATGAGAAAATGTCCAAATTATCAAACAAAAAAAGTCTTAATCTGTCATAAGATTTGTGATTGCAAGCAAGAGTGTCTTCAAAAGCTACTGTTGTCATTTATGGAAAATGACAAAGATTCTATACTCTTTTTTTGGCCAGATCTTACCTCATCTCACCATGCTGTGTAAAATTGGTGCAAAGCCAATATAATAATGTGCTTTTTGTGCCAAAGAATTGAATCCCCCGCATTCACCGGAACTTCGCCCAATTCAAAAAGGTTAAGTTATCATGAAACCAGCAATTCGAAAGAATCCCAAAACAATCAAAAACGAACTGGAAGTCTGTTCGACTGAGTCTGGATGAAAAAACTGTTGTATTAAATTAAATGACTTATTGATTGACCTTTATGCCTACAAGCTTAAAAAAAATCCGATAAAAGGCCGAATTTTGATGAACTTTTTTGTTTGTGTCATTTTTCTGCTGATGTATAAGAAGTCGTCAAAAATTGATCGTACGAGTCTACACGAGTTGTTCAAATATAGACTTTGGTCGTTAAACCATTGACTAATTACGATAATTTCTGCTACCATTCGGAAATGAAGAGCTCTATCAGTAGACTGGGATTGGTTCATATCATGAAAACTTTGCAGATAATGTCAATTTGTGTATACGTTCCCAATATTCGCCATTATGTACTTATAATGTCGATTTATCGTTTGCAAAAACAAATACAATGCAAGGTTATGCAGCTCTAGAGAAATCCTTTAAAAATAGAAGACTCAGAACCTAGGCTTCCTAAGTGATCTGAAATACCATCTAGTATGGTCATCCGCATGATAAAGGTTACAAGTTGTTAACAGCATCACTGAATTTAGTTTTCCCAAAGTCCCAACATTCAAGTTGGCACTGCCCTCATGCGAATATATGCATACCCGATGAATGCCTTAAATCAACAATTTTATACTCTTAAACATACTCAAACTTTAATGAACTATCCAGACCATATATTCTTTCGCACTCAAATTTATTACTTTTATCGCCCTTATGATGTGCAGAGGAATTTCAGATACTAAGATAACTAAGTACACCTCAGAGAGACTGAGATAATTGTTCAAGTCACGACTAACAGCTAAGCTACAATTTCGTATTCATTCTTTTGTCTAAAATTTAGACTATGAATAATTAAAGTAACTATTAATTAACAAGAATCAAGAAATTCCAAGATCATCAATTCTTCTTGAGATTCACACGACTACCTAAACCGCTGAAACCGTCCCAAAACCAAAGCCAAAACTTCACGGGACCTTCATGGGCTTTCATTAAACTTAGTACGCGGTTTTTGAGACATTCTTCCTTGTACAGCTTAGAGTCCATCGTCTTATTCGTCACGAACACTTTGGTCTTTGCTCTGCAGCTGCATATCCCTCGCCAAATCATCAGTTTTTTTTTTTGGCAAATTTTTCCTTAAAAGCAAACTGAGTCTCGCAGGAACAACTCCTCTTGCCGTCGCCATGCAGAATTTCTGGCCAGGAAGCTGTCCTAAATCCATTTTGACGTAGGTTCCACCGTCGATGAGCAGGATTATCAACGGGGGTGTGCAGAATTTTTTCTCCTCTCGGCTTTTACCTGGAATAATTTTATACTCGCTGCACGAAACACCATGAAATTTATACCACAGAAAGTGGGCGCCTAGGTAGACATACCGCTGTAAAATAATTCTTGCAGCGGTCACTTTCCGTGCCGCTGCAATACAATAAATGATTCCGGATTCTAACTGGATAGAGCTTTAAATATTTCGTGCCAAAGTTAATACTTTTGGTTCCCTCATCAGACTCGGATGAGTGTTCGAGCTAATATAAACGCCTAAGAGCAACATTTTTGTAATCATATGATTACTTTTAACGAGCTTTAGGTATTCAGATAAGTAATCAAACCACCATGAATGAAATTAAATGGACAGTACTTAATTCGTCTTAGACGGTTTAATACATTCCACTAAAAGAGCTTAATATATTTTTCTCACTATGAATGCATTAGAGAGCATTCTCTTTGTTGACCACCCCCACCCCCCCCTTAATTTCATAATGAACTCCCCAAAAGAACAATTTCGTAATCAAATTACAACTTTTACCGCCCTTTTCATAGTTTCATATTCAGAATTATTTAAACCATTCTTTAAAATATTCCAGCACGTAATAATACCGCCTTTGACCTTTTTGACCAAAGCAAATCGGATCGTGATTAAGAAGAGAACTTATGCTTGTTTATCTTTGACAGCTTTTGCATAACCCCACAAAATAGTCGGAGGGATTTACATCTGATGGGAGGCCATTTATCAGTTTTGGACCATATTCGCTGAATGAGAAGGCAGCTGAAACACCAAATTGTCCTTTCCGCACATTTTAAACTTGGTAGCACTACATTCTGAAAAACTTCAGTTTTATAATTAAAAGCGTTTATCCTAATGCCATTTTCGATCAAAATACGCGTTAGCTTGTCGCGCTTACAAATAGCTTTACCTCTACGACGTGATGAAAATGTGTATTGGACATGTATACACATGTTTTGGACACGATGTAGAGTAAATATTTCGAGTTCGAGTTGACTTAGTCAATAGGTCTGTATTCTTAATATAAATCAAACGACAAATCGAAACATTTATTCTAAAAATATTCTAAATTTTGCCTACAGTATATGCCAAAATACAGAACTGTATTAAAACCTATCATCCGCTGGCTGGGTGTAGGAATGGTTAAAAAATTGATGTTTAAAACCAGAGCAAAATGGACATACCCCTCCACTTTTCAAATATGGTCACAGGACTCCACTTAGAAATGGACCAACATAATTTGTGTCGTATTTCGAATTTGAATTGGCGGATTTCAAAACGTTTTAAACGCATTTCAAAATACGAATCGAATTATTGTGATAAAGGGAATTCGCTTACGGAGACATTAGGATTTTGTAAACCTCCGAGTTCATCGTTTTCTCAATGCTGAAAACCTTTGCCTTAGATCATAGTTTCCTAAAGTTGGGGGATCGCGACCCCCTTCCATAAGATTTACACAGGCTGGGGGGTCGCGACCCACCACTTTGGGAAACTATGCCTTAGATCACATATTTACGTACGAATTTATCCGCAAATACAAATTTGTGTCTGGAAGAATGAGCCTTCACTATCTATTGCTTTAAGGGAAGATCCATAAAGTACGTCACGCAAAAAATGACGATTTTCAACCCCCCCTCCCCCCATCGTCACCCTCTTTGTCT
The DNA here is from genome assembly GCF_024139115.2 of Armigeres subalbatus. Lineage (NCBI taxonomy): Eukaryota > Metazoa > Arthropoda > Insecta > Diptera > Culicidae > Armigeres > Armigeres subalbatus. The sequence goes on from NC_085140.1 coordinate 102,476,279, forward strand.
TTTTAATAGAAACTCAAAATTTTGTATGAGTCGTCACGTTTCTCGGAACCCCCCCTCCCCTCTAGGAGCGTGACGTACTTTGTGGATGGTTTATCTATTTACTTTCAATCAGTTCGTGTGGTGATGTGGCTATGGTGGGCGCTCTGAACATTTAAAAATTGTTTTGGGTTAGAGTCCCGTCGCGGATCTACATTTTTGTAAATATGCTTGTAAAAATTATCTGGAAAAATGACGAGATGGAGAATTTGGAGGCGCACTATTAAATTATCCAGCAAGCTGGCGCTCACGAGTTTATCACCCGTCTTTCTAACCGGATAAAATATTGTCTGTTGAACCGTTTGTTTGAGAAACTGCATATGTGACATTTTTGGCCAAAATGAGATTTTCATATATTCTGAATCCTCGTCTAAAAATACGTATTCTGGCAAAAAACACACAAAAAATTGTTCCGAAATGTTTAAAAAAAATATTCGATTGTTTGAGAAACTAAATATGTGCACGCACTTTGAAGAGCAATTATGAAGTACTGCTTTCAGTTTTCGCACTGGAAGTGGGATGAGTTTTTTCAAAAACTATTGATCTGTATTGAAAAAATCAAAAGATTCGGTGCCAATTTGTTCAAGAACAGTTTTTTGTTGTTTTCTCGAAATTGTGTAAAATGGATATATGCAGTTTCTCAAACAAATGATTCACTTGCTCACAGGAGAATATGGAAAAATTGAACTCCGCTGTTTGGATCAATCGTGGGTTTTTATTCATATGAGTGAAAAATTCGAAGCCTGGTAACTTGACATCAAAGTTCACCCATCCAGCTTTCGCTGCAAGAAGTGCAGATGACGTAGCCTGGTCAGACTTTACAAAATAAACCTTTAGAGGAACTCTTGTAAAATTTCTCTGTATTCTTCCAGAAAGCATTTTCTGGAAGAAAAATTCTCGGGGAAGTCTTATTGCAAAACATAGAATGATTTCTGATGGTTTATGAAACAACTACTTGAACTTTGTCTGTGCTTTAACAGTATTAATTGTTTGTTGATATGTTTCTATAGAAAATGAAATGGTTTTGAAGCAGTTTCTAGAAAAACAGAACGAATTTGTCATCAAGACAAGTAAGATTTATTCTGTCTTCAAGAATTTGGACGAAAAATTACGCTTGTTTATTAATTATTTAATTTCAAGAAAAACTTGTGGAGAAATTTGTATGGCAACTTTTGCATATTCTATTCTTAAGTATAATCTAAAATAATTGGAAGAATGTGGCATATTCTTATTTATTTGGTTTCAGATTCATGCTGGATGAGTTGTAGAGTTAATGCAACTATAACAAATAAGTGATCCTGAATCTGTCTGTTTGTGTACTTCATGCCGAGTCCCACAAATGTTGAAGTTCTAAACATGGTTAGGTTGCTTTATTGTTGACGCATTTGACAACATTTTTAATTGTTTCACCTAACTTCCGCATAGACTCGAAAAAGCGCTCAAAAGTGTTTTCGATTCTCAAATGTGAATTGTGTTTCAGATTTTCAGAATAATTTTTATGTCGGGAAATGAAACACGTATTCATAAGCAATATTGGCAATATTGGAATTTTCTTCCATTCTATTCACAATACATACACAAAAAAGTTGCTGGATGCATCTGACAGGTCGTGACAGGGATGGGCAGATGACGTTACGTCTAGTTAGAGTCTGGTAAAATTGAGAGCAGATCACTTCCAATTTCTCGTCAACATCTCATAAATTAAAAAACGGTAGACCAGTAGCTTTAAAAAACGTGTGCTGCAAAATAGTTTCCTTTAATTTATTTTTTCAACAGAACTTGCTGCTTCTGGCTTCAGCTCTGTTATCTACTAAAAAACCCAGATTAATCCACCTAGTGTTGGTGGTGCCTTTCTCGCATTTAGTTAGGACACCCACCTTATATGTGGTTTATATGGTCCGATGTACCATTTTCTTTATAACTTTGAAACGCAATGACCGATCGTTATAAAATTCAATAGTGATCAACAAGACTTTGTCCCCTGTCGAATGAAACTTGTTGCGAGAAAATCGGTTTAGGATTACTATACGAAAAGTTGTCTAATGTTTTTTATAGCTTTTGTGCACACACATACACACACACATACACACGGACAGACAGACATGTGCTCAGCTCGTCGAGCTGAGTCGATTGGTATATAATACTATGGGTCTCAGAGGCTTCTATTAAAAGTTCGTTTTCAGAGTGAAATGATAGCCTTTCGGTACAACTTAGTTGTACGAGAAAGGCAAAAATGATCATTTAAAGATCTATATTCTTTTCTTCTTTACCAGTGAAGTTTGGTTCGGAAGACAAGAAGATGGGACATTGTGCTTTGTTATGAGACTCAAATTCCTAATTTTTTTAAATGGCTTATATTTTTCCATATTTTCTAGTTACAAGAATATAAGTAGATTCCGCTTCGATTGCAGCATAAATGGAGCATAAATCGACAAGAATATAAAAATACCACACGGAATTTTTCGTTGAAATTGAGAAAACCTAGCCAGCACTTCCTAACTGATTCCTAGTTTCAAATCCCACCAAGTTGCAACACGGGCTAAATGAAACCCGTGATGTTTATTAAAAGCGACTTTTTTTTCGAAATTAAAATGATTAGGTACTTGAGATTTATTTTGGTGACAAGTTTATCTTTGGAAATGAAAAAGTTCCAAATGGTGGAGGTTACGCTGAGTTAGTTGTAAAAAGTGTAGACCAATTGATGTTACGATAGCGTTCCATCCATCAAACCGTCTCAATTGATTCTTGAAAAAAAGTTTTTTGGGAGTACCATTCTACAACCTATTGAAAGTCATACTAGTCATCCGGCCTCGGCCTCTACACAAGTCCACTCTAATAAAATAGTCAGTTTGAAGAAGCGGTAATTCAGAACCAAGAGGCTAGAAAAACTTTTTAGATAATTTACAACCAGAAATTTCCGGTTTTTACTCAGATCCCGAACATGATTAAAGCTTCGAGCACTGGTATTTAACCATCTCAACCGGAGTCGAGTGTCGGATTAAGAAAACTCGTCTTCGGAACGCTTCAAGGAATTTCGCAAGCAAATTCCAAAAATCTATTAAAAATGATGGTGTTACAATATTTATGAAAATATTTTACTTTATTCGTTTATAAAAAATAGCTTCTTTTTGGTAAAACTAGTTTCTTGGTTCAGGAAAAACTTTGTAGCTCGTGTTTTCTTAAGGTATAAAAGTGTTGAAGAAGATTCGAGAACAGCTTCTTCGTCTAAGTGTTCTGAAATAACGTGCTTGTTTTGAGCTTCTGTAAATTTTTCAATTAGAATTTTAGGAATGTATCGAAAAAAGTTTCTTATTCAGTTCTTGGAGCTTTTATGGTCTGCAAGGATTTTTCCCGGAGTTTTCACAGGAAATTCCTACGAATTTTTACGATTTTTTTCCAGCTTTCTTCCGAATTTTCTCGGAACATAATTCCGATTTTACTTGGAACATACTTCCGATTTTCCAAGGGAATTCTTCCGATTTCCCAGACGATTTTTTCCGATTTTCCACGGAAAATTCTTCCGATATTGACAGGGAATTCTTCCGATTTTCCACGAAAAGTTCATCCTATAAAATTCTTCCGATTTTCCACTGGAAATTATTTCGATTTTCCATGGAAGTTTTTTCCGATTTTACATGGAAATTCTTCAGATTTTCCACAAGAAATTCTTCCGAATTTCCGCAGGAAAGTGCTTTCGATTTTCCTCGGACAGTTCTTCCGAATATCAACGGGAAATTCTTCCGTTTTTTTCCATTTGAAATTCTTCCGTTTTTCCACGGGAAATTCTTCCTAATTCCCACGAGAAATTCCACTGGAAATTATCTCCGATTTTACACGAGAAAATCTTCCGATTTTCCACGAAAAAATCTTCCGATTTTCCATGGAAAATTTCTACCGAATTTCCATGGGAAATTCTTCCGATTTTCCATGGAATTTTTTCTGATTTTCTATTGAGAATTCTTTTGATTTTCCACAAGAAATTCTTCCAATTTTCCACGACAAATTTTTCGAATTTTCATGGGAAATTCTTTCAAAATTCCATGGGAATTTTTTTTCGATTTTTCTGGATATTCTTCCGATTTGCAGCGGGAAATTCCTCCGATTTTCCACGGAAACTATTCGATTTTCCACCAGAAACTCTTCCGATTTTCCACGGAAAAATCTTCCGATCTTATATGGGAAATTCTTAAGATTTTCCATGAGAAAATTTTCCGATTTTCCATGGCAGATTCTTCCGATTCTCCATTGGATTCTTCTGATTTTCCACATTTCTTCCAATTTTCCACGGGAAATTCTTCCGATTTTCTACGACAAATTTTTCGATTTTCCACGGGAAATCCTTTCGATTTTTCTGATTTTTCATGGATATTCTTCCGATTTTCAGCGAGAAATTCCTCCGATTTTCCACAGGAAACTATTCGATTTTCCACTGGAAACTCTTCCGATTTTCCACGAGAAAGTCTTCCGATTTTATATGGGAAATTCTTCAGATTTTCCGAGAAAATTTTCCGATTTTCCATGGAAGATTCTTCCGATTTTCCACCGAAAATTCTTTCCCTGGGAATTTTTCCGATTTTTCATGGAAATTCTTCAGATTTTGCACAAGAAATTCTTCCGATTCTCCATGAGAATTGTCTTTCGATTTTCCTTTTGGAAATCTTCCAATTTTCACGGGAAATTCTTTTGATTTTCACGGGAAATTCTTTCCTATTTTCCATGGGAAATTCTTCCGATTTTCAACAAGAAATTCTTCCAATTTTCCATTTGAAATTCTTTTGATTTTCCACAAGAAATTCTTACGATTTTCCACTGGAAATTATCTCCGATTTTCCACGAGAAAATCTTCTGATTTTCCATGGGAAAATGCTATCGAATTTCTATGGGAAATTCTTCCTATTTTCCATGGAATTTTTTTCTGATTTTCTATGGGGAATTCTTCTGATTTTTCACAAGAAATTCTTAAAATCTTCCCCAAATATTTCTTTTGATTTTCCACAAGAAATTCTTCCAATTTTCCACGACAAATTTTTCGATTTTCCACGGGAAGTCCTTTCGATTTTCCATGGGAATTTTTTTCGATTTTTCATGGATATTCTTCCGCCTTGCAGCGGAAAATTCTTTCAATTTTCCACGAGAAACTATTCGATTTTCGACGAGAAACTCTTCCGATTCTCCAGGGAAAATCTTCCGATTTTATATGGGAAATTCTTCAGATTTTCCCGAGAAAATTTTCCGATTTTCCATGGAAGATTCTTCCGATTCTCCATTGGACATTCTTTCGATTTTCCACCGGAAATTCTTTCCCTGGGAAATTTTTTCGATTTTTCATGGAAAATCGTCAGATTTTCCACGAGAAATTCTTCCGATTCTCCATGGGAAGTGCCTTTCGATTTTGCATTTGAAAATCTTCCGATTTTCACAGGAAATTCTTTTGATTTTCACAGGAAAATCTTCCAATTTTCAATTTGAAATTCTTTTGATTTTCCACAAGAAATTCTTACGATTTTCCACTGGAAATTATCTTCGATTTTCCACTGGAAATTATCTTCGATTTTCCACAAGAAAATCTCCCGATTTTCCATGGAAAATTTCTATCGAATTTCTATTGGAAATTCTTCCTATTTTCCATGGAATTTTTTTCTGATTTTCTATGGGGAATTCTTCCGATTTTCCACAAGAAATTCTTCCAATTTTCCACAGGAAATTCTTTTGATTTTCCACAAGAAATTCTTCCAATTTTCCACGACAAATTTTTCGATTTTCCACGGGAAATCCTTTCGATTTTCCATGGGAAATTTTTCCGATTTTTCATGGATATTCTTCCGATTTGCAGCGGGAAATTCCTCCAATTTTCCACGAGAAACTATTCGATTTTCGACGAGAAACTCTTCCAATTTTCCACGGGAAAATCTTCCAATTTTATATGGGAAATTCTTCAGATTTTCCATGAGAAAATTTTCCGATTTTCCATGGAAGAATCTTCCGAAACCCCATTGGACATTCTTTCGATTTTCCACCGGAAATTTTCATGGAACTTCTTCAGATTTTCCACGAGAAATTCTTCCGATTTTCCATGGGAAGTGTCTACCGATTTTTCCTATTAAAATCTTCCAATTTTCCACGGGAAATTCTTATGATTTCCACGAGAATTTCTTCCAATTTTCCACTGGAAATTTCTCTAATTTTCCACGGGAAATTCTTCCGATTTTCCACGACAAAAAATTTCTGATTTTCCATGGGAAATTTTTCCGATTTTCCGTGAAATTCTTCCGATTTTCCACGGAATTCTTCCAAATCAAAATTCTTTCGATTTTGCCCAAGAAATTCTTCCAATTTTCCACAGGAAATTCTTTTGATTTTCCACAAGAAATTCTTCCAATTTTCCACAGGATATTGTTCAGATTTTTCACAAGAATTTATTCCGATTTTCCATGGAAATTCTTTCGATTTTCCACTGGAAATTTCGCCGAGTCTTCCGATTATCCATGGAAAATTTCTACCGAATTTCTATGGGAAATTCTTCCGATTTTCCATGGGAAATTCTTCCGATTCTCCATGGGAAATTCTTCCGAATTTCCATGGGAAATTCTTCCGATTTTCCATGAGATTTTTTTCTGATTTTCCATGGGAAATTTGTCAGATTTTCCGCGGGAAATTCTTCAATTTTTCCACAGGAAATTCTTCTGATTATCCACAAGAAATTCTCCCGATTTTCTACCGGAAATTCTTTCCATTCTCCCCAAGAAATTTTTCCGATGTTTCACGAGAAATTCCATTTTTTTTCGTGAAATTTTCCATTGGAAATTTTTCCAATTTACCACGGGAAATTCCTCCGATTTTCTACGGGAAATTCTTTCGATTTTCCAAGGGAAATTTTTACGATTTTCTTTGGGACATTTTTCAGATTTTCCATGACTAAATTTTCCGATTTTCCATGGAAGATTCTTCCGATTCTCCAATGGAAATTCTTCGCCAATTTTCCTCAGGAATTTTGTCCGATTTACAACTGGAAATTGTTCCAATTTTGTACGGGAAATTCTTCACGGGAAGTTCTTTCGATTTTCGGCGAGTAGTTCTTCCGTTTTTTAGCTTAGCTTAGCTTAGCTTGATTGACTGTACCCATCGTAGCTGCTTGTCGTGATAGGCCGAGAAACAACAAATAATGAACAGCTCACCAATTGAATGGTTTTCCCCGGACTAGAAAGCTATTCTCACTGTACATCCTTCGGAGTTACATTAATTCAAGACCAATAACGATGCCGGCCACGTCCTTACAGTCAATTAGGATAAGGGGAGGAACATTAGTTCGACACTCATTGCTAAAAGAGACCGAGGAATCCTCTGCATCTCCATGAGCGCACTGGAAAGGAATGGTATGTTAGTTGGGAAGGAAATATGTTGGAAATCGCCTTGGTAAGCGACTAATTATTTCTTTTGAACGACGCCATATTCATGATGATACAAAAATGGAAAAACAACCCGTGTCTAACGTTTTTTCTCGAAAACTGATTCGATATCTTAACTACTTCGCGACTTAACTACTGCAACTCGGTTCTTCCGGTTTTTTGACGGGAAATCCTTCCGATTTTCCACGCGAAATCCTTCTGATTTTCCGCTGGAAGTGCTTCATATTTTCCATGGGAATTTCTTCCGATGTTGCTCAGGAAGTTCTTCCGATGTTCCACCGGAAGATTCTTATAATGTTCACAGATTTTTTTTTTAATTTTCACTGGAGATTTTAACCAATTTGCACAGCAAATTCTTCGGAATCTCAGCGACATTTTTTTCCGTATTTCCACGGCACGTTTTATTCAGCGGTGCGTCGATGCAAAAATGTCGACGTCTGCGTGATGTAAAAAAACTCGATAGCGATGGTGCTTACCTTCTAGTTGTAGATTCGAATTTCTAAACCAATTCGAATTCAATTTTGTTCCAAATATGTTCAGAATTTCTTAGAAATAAGATCAAAATAGTCGAAACTCCGTTCCAAATCCACTTGAAATTCCTCAGCCCTTCATTTTTTTTTCATTCAAGTTAGATATTCGTGGTTGATTGAACAAAAGCTTTAGGAATGTTCCATTCCAAATATTCCATTAATTCATTCCAAATCAGTTAAATTGGTCTTAAATTATCCTTAAACACGTTTAAAATCTGTTCCAAATATAAATCAGTCACTTTAAATAGAAAACATTTTTAGCAATTCTGTTTCAAATCATGAACAAAATCTGTCTCAAACCCAATCCAATTTTGATTCAGTTCTTATTGGAACTCGCTTAATTGTCGCTACGAATCCGTTCCAAACTTGTTAAAAAAATTGTCACAATACGTTTCAGGATAAATCTGATACAAATCCAAATGAAATTTGGATTTTCGAATTTACGAGACGAGTCAGCCTCGGGCTGAAAGTCTCGATAATAAAGAATAAAAAAAAAATGCTTTCCGAATTCTTGTGTATCATTTTGAAATTTTGAATAAGATTCAAATCACAAATTCTAACAAAATTCATTCCAAACAAAACCCAACTTCGTTAAAACTTAAATCTTATTTATTTCCATTAACTTGTTTCTGAATTATGTAACTAAGTAATAATATAATTCAAAAGAAGAAAGAAAAGAGCCCTCGAGTATCAGCGGTTTCGACGATACGCAAGTCTTCTTCAAGAGAACCTTGAAAATCGACATTTAACCAGTCATCTTGAACTGAATGGGGCTGCTCCAGAACCACATGGAAACGATATCATCTATCCATCCATCTAGTGGTTCAAGTTGTACTTCCATTCCCCTTCCCCCTCCCCATCCACCTTGTATTTATTTACCCCAAAAAAAGTATTACGCAGTTTCCTGTGCTCGAATTCTCCGTCCGTCTCTTTGTGCCACACAAGTCATTCATAAAAAGAGTCATTCATATTTTTCCGTGCCCCCCTCTTTAGCCTGTAGTCTGCCCCGCAAGTACCGTTTCCAAGGCGCACAAACAGCTAAACTAATCACAGTCTTCGCGCGCTTCTGTTGCTGCTGCTGCTTCGGTACGCGAGTACGAGTCTACTTAAAGAAAAAAACACCCAATGTGGAGGGCTGCTGCTGGTGGTGTACCCAACCAAAGTGTATTCCCTTCGCCATCGTCGTCGTAGTTTTCGTCTTCGTCATACAGACGAAGACACCTTTCCGTCCGAGGCCGTACCTATACTGCACTGTGCATTACTGCTGCTGTTTGGCAATCGCTGCACGCCACCATACTGAGAGAGAGAGGTGCAGATACTTTTTTGTTAGTATTCATAATGTGCACAACATTCCTCCCTCCGGTCCGCACAACATCCCCTCTGCGCTGTGTGTGTCGGTCGAGGCGCTGGCAAACAACTTCGGCATGCATCCCTACAGCCCAGACACACTTTCATGTGCTTTCTATTCGCTTAGTTTACCCAGTCTGGCCCTCCTGACTGGTAAGGTAGGGGCCTTGTTCGGTCCTCTGTGCAGTGTCATGGAATTGAACCGAGACGAAAAGTGGTGCCTTGCCCTACGTTTTAGGCATGCACCAGATTAGTGCCAGCAGTAGCCGTCGTACTACGGTAGTTGAGAGGAGGCCCCATTGAGGCTGCTTTTTTATTATTTTCGACGACTTACTCCTCATGCTGTTGCTTATGCCATACTTCACTGAAAGCTACTTCTAGTAGCAGTTATTACTTTTGATGCTGTTGAAATTCATTCATACTTTTTTTTTCCTCGAAACGATAGCCCGCAATCGGCATCGTTTACTGATACAGCTGCAGTTTGAGTGCTCAACCGAGCACACATGTGGCGTATTTTTTTTCCGAAACTGATGAACCAATATGCTTCCCATAGCCATGTGGCTCGACAGAGGAAAAAAAGAGTCACGGCAGGAGCATAATCTGAATGGCACATTTTGCCTGTTTGGCTGGAACTGGGCCGATTGTGTTCATATTGTCTGCAACGAGCAAATACAAGATTTTATTTTACCCGGAAAGCGATCGACATTTGGCAAATACGTGGCTGTTTGTTCAGAACAGTTTTTGGAAAAGATACTGTTTGGGACACAAGATACAAATGGAATCAGCAGGATTAATGGAAATAAATCTAAAATTACACGGAAATTCCTTTCCAAAATCATATTCTTCAAATTATGAAATAGAGAGTAATCGTATTTATTTCCAAAATTCAAAATTAAATTGATGGAAAGATCTCACCAAGAATCTAAATCAGACCTCTGTCTATGCCGTAATTAATAGATGTTTGACTTTTTGACATATTTTCATTAGACACCCCTTATTTAATATCTCAATACGGGTAAATATGCCCTCAAAACCATTCATTACATAGTTTAAAGTCTTCCCACCTAACAGTACAATTAACAAACGCCCAATTGAACCCATCTGACTGAGCGACTCGTGATTAAACTGGAACACTTGGGGGAATTGCTTTTCTCAAGTCACGAACCGTTCAAGAGTCCAATGTACCACCAGTCACCACCACCATCAACCCCGGCCGGCTAGAGATAGCGCAACTTCGGTGCGCTTAACTCGACGAATTCCATCCGTGTCTTGACTATGCTCCAGCAGCTACGCCGAAACCGAACCGCGGCGCAGCAAACGGCGAACGAAGCTCCAAGGGATGCCGAGATGTGCGATGAGGCTCGTGAAAATAATTAATGAATGAAATTTTTAAATCCATTGATAACCAGTCAGCCACGATGAACGGCGATAGAAGCCGTGCCACAAACAGCCAGCAGGGCTTGTGCTGTGCGGGGCGGGCGCACGCGGTTGATGCTGGGAATTGACTCTGTTCGAGTCATCATTACACCGCACCGCGCGCTTGCTCGCTCGCTTTGTGGCTGTGAAGCGTCAATGAGTGTGATCTTCGGTCGTCGTCGTAGAACCGTAGAGCTGCGACCTCGATACAAGAGCGCGCTTCCTTCAAGCTCGTGTCGTTAACGACGCCTCACATTTTTTTCCTTTGCTTCTTCTAGCGGGGACTCTGGCTGGGGCCAACACTGGCAACCGCCACCAGAAGTGGCGGGGAGAATTATTCAAATTTTCGAATCGTGTAATTAATATTCATAGATGATGGGATAGTTAGAGCGTGTTTGGGATGAAGATTTCCAGGAATTTTGACGCCGTAGTAGCTTGGGGCCGTAGCGGATAGGCTTTTGGGTACAGCAGAAGAAGGTCAACGACCCTAATGTGAGTGCTAATCGAGCCTCGGAGCATTGGGGTTCGATACCATCGCGCGCGGTAGGGTTGGCCGGATCAGTCAGTCCAGAAGACAAATTGTTACGGGGAATTGCGGTCAGGGTAGGATTTATGAATGAGACCGCTGAACGCTGAGGTATTATTACGGAGGAACTTAGGTATTCGTAAGAAAAATATGAAAATTTGGGGTGATTTATGGCGGTTCGAAATAATTCCCATACACACATACGGACTTTTTTTTAGGACGAATCGTTTTTTACGCTTATGTAGAAAATAACAAGGATAGATTTAAAATGCATGAGCAGTTCAAAAGAAAACCAGTAGAAATTTTCATGAAAAAATTTCTTTAACAACTGATTTGTTGTACAAATGAAACAGAATAATATTTGAGGCTCTCTTTATTAACTTTCACTTTAGATTACTTATTACAAAGCCATATTAACATTTACAACGGATTTTTGAGCAGTGATCTGAAGAAAACAGCTTTGTCTTGAATGTTAAGGTAAAAATTGGCTTGGAACAGACTTGTAGCTTTTTTTAGGCTAAATCAGGACAATTTCAAATGGTTTTTGAATCGAATATGTAACGTTTTTTGCACTGATGGATTGGGATGGACTGCTAACTGGATTGGAATCCGTAATGGATATTCGGAACATGTTTGAATTTGATTTGGATTTAATTTTTCATGAAATTGTTTGAAATCGGATTCTCAACAGACTTCTAATGCATTTCGAAAACAAAAAATCTTTCGAACAGATTTGAAAACGAATTAGAAAGAATAGAATTTGGGTTATGTTCATAGCTGATGCGATACAAAATTTGTTCTTGTAAATGTGAATCCGATTACAAACGCTTTTTTTTTCAATTTGATGCGGAATGGGATAAAAATTGCTCCGAAATAAGTGTTGAAAATCTTATTTTTATTACATAAACTGTTAACATTTGAGTAGCACAACAGGTTAGTGTTCTCGAAATTCGCTATCTAGCGATTGCACGCTAGCTGGCGCACCTTTTTTTGATGATAAGTTTCGACACTCGACACAACCCAAGACGAGCTCGGTGGTTTAGTGGCTACCGCTTCTACCTTATAAGCAGGAGGTCGAGGGTTCAATTCCAGACTCATCCTTTTCCTGTTTTGTTTTCTATCAATTTTCTTTCTGTGTTTCACGTTCAAGCGATTTCTACTGTTATAACCTTTCATACTAACAATGCCAAAACCTCCCGTGGTACATATGAGAGGTCGTGGATTTCTCTGCATCTTTCTTAAGTAGGTCATAGTTTTCATCGAAAATTCTCCTTATTTCACAATTAATCTAGCTCAACGGTTGAACTTTGAAGCAGTCTTTATTGTTTGAATTGGAATCAACTTGGTGTAATAAATTTGGTGTAATAAAGAGGAGATTTAAGCCGGTGTGAATCAAATTTAGAACAAATTCAAAATGATTCGTTTCAAAATTAATTTCGATTCGATTTGAAAGATACTTGAAATGATTTGAGAGAAAAATTGAGACAAATTTGGATCGAATTGGGATCAGATTTGAAATGGTGCTTGGATTGATTTAGGTTAGGTCCATCCTGAAGGAATTCTAATTGGAAATGGAATCAGCACAGATTTTGAAATGGGTGTGGAACATATTTTTAACTAATTTGACGTATAAACAATCTTTCAAAATGATTTTAAACGGATTCATAGTGGATTAACGAATAGACTTTGAATGTTCAGAATAGATTTGAACCAAACTTTGTGAGGAATTGAACGTAATTTCTCACAGTTTAGAAATGATTTATTTTAAATTTTGGAAATATTTCAATATTGTTTGAATAGGACTTAGAACCAAACAGTAATGGATTATCCTGTTTTCTGCAAGCCTGCCTACGGGTTAGTCTCTGATATGACGTTTTTGGAGGACAACTGCACCCAGAGTTCCAAGCATTCTGACCAATGTCGTACATCGCGCATCTTACTGCTAGGCTAAGGAGGGCCCCCAGGAGGGCAGTTGAACTCTCCACAAACGTCAAATCAAAGACTAGGCAACAGGCACAGGCAAGCTAGCCGCCATTTCTGCTCGCGAAATGTAAAAGGTCTGAACAAATTTAAAATCGGATTTAACAATTCAAGATAAATTACGATCAGATCAGATTTTTGGTTGTTACATAATTTGGAATTAAATTCGATATAGATTTTAAGTATATTTAAAATAGATTTTTTGAAAAATTGTGATTTGGAACGTACATAGGGGAAAATACCTATTCTTGGCAGTCTAAGACATTCGCCAAATTGAATGATAAAAATAATGTATAATAACGCTAAAACACAGGTATAATTGAACTGGTATACATTTGTATGCTCTTTCTTTGATGGTTGGTGTTCACTAAATATGACAGCTTTTACTACAAACTCAGTAAATTTAATATAAAGTAACAGGTCAATGTTTCTTCTATTGGCATAGCAATTTCTATTATCAGCAATGAGTTTGCTCCCTTTAGCAACTAGACATGGAAGTAGAAAATTGGTAATGTATTGGTGCCAGGTGCTAGTTGTTTATATCCTCCAGTAGTGAAATTCATTCATATTAATCGGCTGCACGCTCATCTCGCTCCACTCAATTTTGGAACAAACTTTATTGTTTATCAAAACTGGCTTAAAACAAAACATGATTTTTAAGCCTCGGCGTCAATTTTATGTCATGTAGACAGATAGGCAAAAACATTTAAACACATTGTAAAACAAATTTAACCCTTATGCGGCCAACTTAAAACAGACGTGAATGGCAGATAGGATACCCGTGTAGCCAGATATTGACATTTTTATAACTTTTACCATTTTCAATCTATTTGAATAATGTTGGTCATTTTGCAGAAGGGAACTTATATGCTTTTTGTCCGCTGCCAAGATTTACATCTTTTGTCTTTTGTAATGCATTAGAGCGGAGCTTTATATATCCGAATATATTTTATGAAGCCCATCGGCCTTCTTTGTCACTTCACTGCTAAACATATTCATATTCGGCTCTGCACCGTCAATTTTCAGAATGAATATGGGTCAGTGAGTACTTATTAGAATTTCACAAATAATTAAATAATCGTAAAACTGAACACACGTCTGCCCTTATAGACAAGGAACATTTGTATGTAGAGGTTTTTGGGAACGATGAATATTCTTATGATGGTATTAGACCCCTCCTTTTCTGGAAGGGGGTCTCCTATACAAATGAAATACAAATTTCTGCTTTAATCGAAAATTAATCTAAAAAATGGAATCCAAATTTGCAAATTTCGAATACTTAAATTATCTATTTTAGGTGAAACGAAGCTCATCGGTTCGGGTAGTATAGTATATTAACAATATATTCCACCTCGTGAGTCTTCATATGTTGAATGTCTGTCCTATCCAGCCGCTGGAGCCACCCCATTCTTACACTACATTTCACAGTTGAATAATAGATAATACCCTAAAAGTAGGCAATTATTTATGGTTGAAATGCGCTATGTATGAACGGGAATGGTTAAGATTTATTTGATGAACTTGGAAAATATTGGCCCTGACGGCAGCGCGAAAACAAAATGGGGTCTGGGTAGTGCTTTTTTATTTCACCCGGCAAGGCATATAGGACGTCAATTTAAAAATGTTTATTAAAACGTTAAAACACGTTTTAGCCAAAAATAGTTGAATTTTTCGGTTTAGAAATTTGATTTTCTTTTAGATCGGCAACACGAAAGTTAAATTAATTCGATTAAAAAAACATGTGTAGATAAGTAGCCTAACATGTAGTTTTCAAAAATTCTAACCCTACGTATTCAAAAGTTTTCAGTATAACTCTGTTAAACACACTTTAAAAGCATTTACAAAAATAATTCCAAGGCGAATTGAAGTTGTTCGTATTTTTGCTAAAATCAAATCACATAGAATTGTGCGTGGTATCTTTTTAGCGTGTGTTTGATATACTCACAAACACATTCTCTCGCTCTATTCCGAAGTGTGCTGCTGTCAAAGAAAACGAACAGTCCCGATTTTATTTAGTGAAACATAGAGCAAATATTGCATAAATTTGCTCTTTGTGGTGATAATCAAGTGGTGATAAAGTGTAAAAAGTAGTTTACGTACTTAATTTGTTTTGTCATACGAAATAAAGAGGAGAAACAGGCGATCCAAAAAAGTAAGTAACAGTTTGATTTTCGTGCGCTGCTTTCTTTGGCAATGCAATAATGGCAAGGATTTCGTAGGTGCAAATTTGTTTCGGTGATTAACACATCAAATCTTGCTACTTTTACACAAACAACTTATTCAAATGAAAGCTTAGACTTGAAATTATGTGATTGAATTAAAATTATGTTAATAAATAGTGTATGTTCGCTGAAAAACGCAAATATTGTTGAGGGTGCCAACAACTGTCGCACCCTGCCAATGCCGTATTCTACCCTATTTGAAACGGCTTAAGATGAATTTTTGATCTGTATTGCAACAGCAATGTTAATTGGAAAAGGAGAGGAACGATAATTTAATCTGGAACGGGTCTCAAAATTACGATGGAATAAACACTGATTGTATTCCGAATCTGAAACATAATTCAAACAAATTCAGACAGGATGTAAAGACAGTTTGAAGTATAGATTCAAAACGGTTTTCAAATACATCTGATGTAAATTTGGAATGGGTTTGAATTTGATTTGTATTCATTTTTTACACGCAAATGGAATTACAGCGAACTTCCGAACAGATTCGAAAGAATTCAAAAAAATAGAATACATTTCAAACGAATTTTTAAGATGATTTTAAACGGATTTTGCAATAGTTTTAAGGTGGATTAAGAATTGAATAAATTTTTCGCACGTTTTGAACGAGCTCGGAATAGATTTCTCACGTTTTCAGAACAAAAAAAATAAAATTGATGGATTCCGATCGAATTTGAAATGGATTTATCTTCGATTCGCCAAGTATTTGGAATGGCTTTAGATGAATTTTCAATCTGTTTTAGAATAAATTTGTGAAAGATTTCAATTAGGACAGATGATGAACGGTTTTGTGATTCTGGAACTCGTTCAAAATCTAAATCCTTTGAAAATTTGTCACATAGGAGTTAATTTTCCGGAGTCAAATGCTGTTCAAAATCCAATTCAAGTCTGTTCTAAATTTGTTCTAATTCTTTTTTAAATTCTACAAAATTTAAAACCATTTTAAAATCATTCGACATTTGTTTAAAATTCGTTACTAATCTGTTTTTTCGAATGTTTCGCATTCGGAAATCGTTTGCGATTTATTTGAACCGAATTCAAGATGAATTGAAAACGTTTTGTTAAATGTGTTTAAGTTGCCAATGGATGTGATTAGAGATTTTTTTAAAGGGCTTAAACACATATTTGGGATAAATTTCGATTGGATTAGAATAGGGTCGTGATGACATTTCATACAGATTTGTTGAATATTTAAAAAATTATTCGGATGAAAACGAAATCGCACCGATTATGAACAAGTTGGATTGGAAGCGGATTTGGAACTTATTTGTAACGATTATGAATAGGAACGGAAACCAATTAGTTACAAATTGATGGATTCAAGAAGGTTTAAAAGTTTATTAAAAACTAATATAAGCAGGATTTTGAAAGGAAAATAAAACGTAGTTAGACTTAGTTTGAACCGGGTATCAAATTTAAAGTGGATCGCATGCGGCTTTGAAGCTAATTTTATTACAAATTAGGACAAGAATGGATTTTGATGCACTTTGAAACGGATTAGGATTGGATTTGGAATAATAATGATATGAAGTTAGACTTGTTCTTAATTCGGGTCGAATTTAGTACCTACCTAGATACCTTGTTGGCTACAGCGTCGATACACCTATTCCTGGCGTACTGTAGAGCTCCACAATCGTCGATCTTGGGCGAAGTTCCTCCACGTTCAGGGTCCCCAGGTCCGATTCCACCGCGTGCAGCCAGCGTGTTCATGGCCTTCCACGAAGTCGCCGGCCCCTATCTGGTTCTCTATTGAATATTGTTTTTGCTATTCTTTCTTCCGACATTCGCACTAAGTGACCAGCCCACTGAAGTCTGCCGTATTTTATACGATTCACAATATTTTCTTCTTTGTATACTCGATACAGCTTATGATCCATGCATCTGCGCCACACACCATTTTCTAGTTTCCTTCCAAGTATTGTACGCAGCACTTTTCGCTCGAAACCCCCGAAAGCTCTCCGGTCCGCCTCTTTTAATGTTCATGCTTCATTTCCATAAAGGGCCACCGGTAGAATAAGAGTTTTGTATAGATCAAATTTCGTTTCCGTCTGCATGTTGCGGGACCTAAGCTGGTTACGTAATCCGTAAAAGGTCCTATTCGCAGCAGCAATACGTCTTTTCACTTCACGGGAAACGTCATTGTCACATGTCACAAGCGTTCCAAGATAAACAAATTCTTCAACAACTTCAAACACATCCCCATCAAGCACTACCTCTGCACCAACACCGCTAGTTTATGGTTAAGCCTATTCTCGCTGTCTCCCTCTTCAGTGGGACAAAAGCCTCCACTACTGCTCTGCGACCGATTCCAATAAGGTCGATATCGTCCGCAAAACCCAGGAGCATATGCGAGCTAGTGATGATAGTGCCGTTCCTCTGCACGGCAGATCTACTAATAGCGCCTTCGAGTGCAATGTTGAACAATAAATTCGAAAGTGCATCACCCTGCTTCAATCCGGCTATGGTCACAAACGAGGTTGACACTTCGTCTGCAATCCGAATACTTGATTTCGAGCCATCCAGCGTTGCACGTATCAGTCTAATCAGTTTCGCCGGAAAACCATGTTCGGACATTATCTGCCACAGTTCATTTCTTTTCACTGAATCGTATGCTGCTTTGAAATCAATGAACAGATGGTGAGTCTGCAAGTTGTACTTCCGGAATTTATCAAGGATCATCAGCAGGCTAAACATCTGATCCTTCGTTGATCGGCCCTCACGAAAACCTGCCTGGTATTCGCCGACGAAGGACTCCTCAAGCGGTCTCAGTTTGTTAAACAGGATACGCGACCGGATTTTGTACGCCGAGTTCAGAAGGGTGATCCATCTGTAATTGGCACACTCTAGTCTGTGCCCTTTCTTATAGATTGGGCATAAGAGGTTATCCATCCAGCCGGCAGGCAGTTCTTCATCCTCCCATATTTTCTGGATAATGTTTCGAATTCATCATTTCTACCGAATTCAAAATGGAATGGATTTTATTTTTGTGTTATCTATTTGACGGCTAAGATCAATCACTAATCTAGCCATGGAATGGATTTGGACGAATCTCCATTCAAATTGATTCTAAGTCCGTTCCGAATTCATCTAAAGTTTGTACACCTTCGCCCCAAATCGGTTCTAACCCTGTTTTCATCCACTGTAAAATGTGTTGAAATTAATTTGTAAATCCGATCCAATAAAATCGATATTTGATCCAAATTCAAATAGGAGGTTTCAAGTTTTCAGAACCATTGAACCATAAAAAAGAAGTTTATTCCATACCGAATTTAAATAGGAATGGAAACAAATTAATGTATTTCGAAAGGTATTAAAACTTTCAAAAGCTGATTTGAACTGAATTCCAAATGACGACTCATTTGGGATAGATTTAGACTTAGTTTCTAACGGATGTTGAAATAAATGAAGTGAATCGGAAATGGAATCAGAATTTGTAATTGATTAGGATACGCACAGATTTTAATGTAACTTGAATCAAATTAGGATTGAATTGGAAAAGGATTTGGAATGCGAATGGTACGAAGCTAGGCTTGTTTTCATTTTGCGTCGGTTCGAATTTGGTATTTTTATCGAATTTTATAAGGAATGGACTTGGATGAATAGATCTGAAGTTTGCTTCTGATCGGTTCCAAACCCGTTTTCGCCAACTAGGAAACATCTTCGTCTTATTGGCATTACATCCCCACACTGGGACAGTGCCACCTCGCAGCTTAGTGTTCATTAAACACTTCCATACTTATTGACTGCGAGGTTCCTAAGCCAAGTTACCATTTTTGCATTCGTATATCATGAGGCTAACACGATGATACTTTTATGCCCAAGGAAGTCGAGACAATTTCCAATCCGAAAATTGTCTAGACCGGCACAGTGAATCGAACCCAGCCACCCTCAGCATTGTCTTGCTTTGTAGCCGCGCGTCTTACCGCACGGCTAAGGAGGGCCCAGGAAACATATTGATTTTATTTTGGGACTTCGTTACGAATCAATTAGAAATTTATCTAAATTCAAGAACCGTCCAACGGACTCGGCTTATCAATTTTTTTCTAGTCTCCCAGAAAGCAATAAAACATTTTTCCGTTCAAAATCCGTTCCCAAACGGTTTTTCGTGCGTTTCGTATTTGTAATATGAAATTGACTCGAACTGGATTTGGTAACCGCTTTGTCTAAGGATTGGACAAGGATTTTAAAACGAATTTGGAAATCATCCCACCGTATTTCAAACAAGTTTTTAACTGATTTACATTTTTATTATATGTTTAGGAAATATTGTGAACCATTTTGTACCACATTCCGAATGAATTTGAACCGTTTTCGAAAACGTATTTGAAACACATATGGAAAGAATTTTAAGCAGAATCGATTTTAAAGATTTTAAACAAGTTGGAACAAATTTGGATCGGTTTTGGAAGAATTTACAATCGAATTTTGAACTGATTTTGTTTGCTATAAACATTAAAAAAAACAACATTTTGAAACGAATGTCGATTCGGGTTAGATTTAAAATGCTCGATACTGAATCAATTTAATTTCCAGACAAATTTGGTTGAAATGGATCCTATCAAATGGATTTAAAACAATGCCTTTGGACTAATTTTGGTTTTGAGATAAATTGGCAATCCATTTGGAACGTATTTGTAACAATTTAACATTGGTGTTTTTTTAATAAATTCCAACGGATTTGATAGGAAGTCTGTAGCAGATTAGGATGGCGTTTGGACAGAATGTTTATATTAAATTTGGACCAAATTTAGTAGGATTTTAAAGAGTCTTTCAAATAATATAATTTCCGAATTGGTTTAAACGGGATTTCGAACAATTTTTTTCACATATTCCAAAGCGTTTCACAACGGATTTGAAACAACTTTATACAGATTTGAAGATCAACGAGATCAAACCAAGTTACAAACAGACTTAGAATAAATTTATTTAGGATTTTGATAAAGTTTCAATCTCATCTGAAATTTGTTGAAAACTTAAAACAAAATGCCAATGGGTTCAAATCGGATTGAAAGTCGGGTGATACGAATTATGAACCAATTCGATCCTAACGGATTTCGATTTAATTCGTAACAAATGCCGAATGTAGAGTTCAATTGGATTCCAATTTTTCGAATGACTGGCTTGGAAGATGAATTTGGAACGGGCTTAGTAGTCATATGGCTACTGATTCTGCCTCATACGCAGGAGGTCGTGGGTTCAATCCCAGGTCCGTTCTATTATTCTACTTTGTATCTTTATCTTTATTCTCCGGTCGGAAGTGGACTTCCATACTATTTCCATTACTATCCTATACATTAACTTGACTATTCTAGCAGTAGCTGCTAGAATTGGAAATGAACTTTAAAAAAAGCTCGTTTCCTACATCCAGTTAGAAATTCCATCAGTTGCTTTCTACTATCATATAACATTGGCAGCTCGTTAACAAAGACGGACCTATGCATCTCGAACCTAACCCAAAAATTCCAATTAATTCCGTATGAACTCGTGGCAAGTGCAGAGGTATATTCGGCTTGCAGTTCAGAACAGGTTAAAAATTTAATTTGGAATGGTGATCGAATTTGGATTGAAGGTTTGAACGATTTGTATAGGAACATAGATTAAAAGTTTTTTTTTTTTAATAAAACAGTAACGGATTTGGAATGTGTTGAGGACGAATTCGTATTGTCTTTGATACGTATAAAAATGAATTGAGAATGGCCATACCATTGCCTAAGCATAAATGAGTCGGTTTTGGAATTTTTGTATAGGGTTTTCAATAAATGTTAAATCAATTTGAAGCAAGTTTCAGAGTGTTTTGAAGCGGATTTGGAATAGATTGAAAAACAGGCTTGAACGGTTTTCAATCAAACTTGGCGACAGATTTAAATTGAATTGATTTTTTCCCAAACCGATTCCAAACCGATTCGATAGAAATTTGTTGAAAAAAAAAAGTCCGTGTATGTAGTAGATTTTCGAATGGATGAGAAGAAGATTCGGCAAGAATTTTGAACAAATAATACACTTGAGCTAGGTTTGAAATTGCGATCATTGCGATTTGATGTAATACTGGATTGAATTTCCAAAGAATTTGGAATAGTTTGAAGATATTTACCTCCAACTCATTTGAAATGAAGATTTAGGGTAATTTTGTCGAATTCCGTTTGGCCGAATAATTCAAATTGATTTTCTTTTGTGAGACTAGAAAAGTACCGTCAACTGGGGGGAAGATGATCATTGAGGTGAAGATGATCATTTGATGTGTCAGTCAAAAGTGCCAAATTTTTTTATGAAACGGTAGTCAACAATATTCTGCGTTCAAGTAATGTTACCGCTAGGTAGAAATCCGAGTTTTTCGATTATAATCATGAAAATGTATTTTGTGGGAGAAAGAGAGAGATAGTCATAAATGACGCTATTTTCGTTTCAAATATTGACTTCTTAGACTTCTTTATGTAGTAAATTCAACATTCATACCAATAACCTAGTGTATTTTGACTACTAGGTCATAATGGTTTTAGTAGAGCTGTCTTGATCAACTTCACCCCAAACCAGATTATTCAAAAAATGTGTGATAATTTAATTTATTTTAATAAATGCGAACGCATTTCAGAAAACTAAAGTTGTTGATTATTGCAACGTATAGCAGTACATGTTTTGAAAATATTTGTTTCGATTTAAAATGTAAACACACATTGTTATTGCATGTTTTGTCTTAAAAATGATCATCTTCCCCCCAGTTGACGGTATGTAAAAAGATAAATAAGAAGTGATAAGTGAGATGTTTAAAGGGAAAAACGAGTGGTGAGAAGTGAGACAGAAAGAAGGAAGAAGTATGAAAAAAGAAGAACGAAGATACGAGGATTAATTTCTCACTTTTCAATTCTTATTCTTCTCTTCTCAAATTTAACTTATTACACCTCACTTCTAATTGCTCACTTCTCATTTTTTTAATTTAGATTCGTTACTTCTCGTTATTCACTACTCACTCCTCATTTCCAATTTTCCACTTCCCACTTCAAACTTCTCCGTTCTCACTTCTAATTTTTAATTTCTCACTTCTCATTTCCCGTTTCTTATTTCTCATATCTCACTTCTTACTTTCTATTTTGCATTTCTTACTTCTCATGTTCTGATTCTCACAGCTCATTTTTTACTTCTCACTCCTCATTTGTCACTTCTGATTTCTTATTTCTTCTGTAAGGTGATAAATGTCTCTTTACTTACTTCTTACTCCACACTTCACAGTTCTCACTACTCACTTAATGTTTCTTACTGGTTCAGTGCTCACATCCTGAGGATTTTTTCGGCTTTTGACCAAACGATTTATTCGGGCAAACGGCCTGAGACCGAAGTCAATCAGCTATGAGACTTTTTAATACATTTTCAAACAATTTGGTTCTAATATTTAATGGGTTTGAATAGAGCGAGACTTGAGTTTAGTTTCTAAGGAAACTGGATTTATTTCAGTATGGATTCGAAACTTGATTTGGCAGACTCGGAATTCGTTTGGAACAAATTCCAAAAATATTTTAAACGAATTTGGAATGGGAACGAATTTCAGTTGAATTTTTCAACGATAAAATTTTGAACGGATTGTAATTTGTTCAGATCGGTTTAAATTTGAAACGAAATCTGGAAGAATTCAACATAATTTGCACCGGATTAAATACGGACTTCCGTAGAATTTAAAGTGAAGAGCAAATGAAATTGGTACGAAATTGAAATAAGGTTGGAATGACCTTATGATAATTTTGAACATATTTTAAAAAGATTGAACTTTGGTTTCGGAACTAATCTGAAACGGCTTTGAAACACATTCAAACAGAATCCGAATTACTTCATATAATAATCATTGGATGATATGGTGTCGCATATTTGTTTAGTCTTATTTAAATGTGAATTTAAATTTGAACTTTTTTTGATACAATATAGGCTCTAGTCTGTGTTTGGAATGAATTTAGAATGAATAATACTTAGATCGAATTTTTACCGGATTAAAATGTATTTAGAACCAACTTATTTCGCCGAGATTTGATTCCAATACATTTCTCACATTTCTCATTACTTTAACCTTCCGGGACTCGCTTAGTCCTGAATCACTCATGCAGTCTCGCCTCCGTTGTGTACGACAAGCGAGCTTTTTTAGGTAGTGTTGTACTTTTTACAACGGTGCGAGTCCTCGAGGGTTGAGTTCAAAAATGTATCAAATGGAACTCCGAATCTCAGAACAGAGGTGATTGACACGTTTTTCAACTTCAACTGAGTTCGGTATCATCATTTCTAGTTTCCATCTCAAACCCCCTATTTGGGGTTTTAGCAACGATTGCTTCCAGACACTGACGCCGCCGCGGTTGACGTCAACCGTCATTGCTTGGTGGCGCACATTCAAGCATTCATGAAAATTTCTCTCAAGGGACAACTCGCCAACAACAGGCCATAACCATCCGACCAACCAACCAACCCGGATGGACGTGACCGGGATGTGAAATCGGCCTTGATGTTTACTGTTTTGCGCGCGGCGACAACTGTGACGGCGAAACAGATACGTTGGAATTCCGGGTAGTAACAAACATGCCGAATCGACGAATTGCCAATTCCTGGGGTCTCAAATTTCACTACGGTGGCGAGGCGAGGCGAGTCGCGGTTCATGTTTAATAATTGCCTTCTTGTTCCGAGAACAAGGTCAGTTCCAGCTGCTCCCGCGAATGGCACCTGTTTGTTTGTTTGCCGTCTGCCGTTGTTGATAATGTGGAATTTTGCTGATTGAGGGCAACTTGCCATGCAAGGAATTCGGAGGAAAAACAGGCTGGCGAATGCGTTCCTTAGATTGTGGCTCAATTCGAGAAATGATCACATTTTTCATTGTAGTAAGGGTTCATATGCTTGGGTGTACGGCTTCGGTAAACAACAGGTGCGATGGGTTGTCCCATTACGACGCGAATCAGAACATTATGCGCAAATTTTTCCCCCGACACAAAGTCAGCGTAAACAACATCGTTTTCCATCCAATCCGCCATTAACGGAAAGCTAACTGTCCGAATAAATTAACAATGTTGGGTGTGGAAAGAATCGGTGATTAGGGTTCGTCGATAACGACGACCGACCCCACGCGTGTTGTTGTAGGGCCCGAAATCGGTGCTGGTTGGTTGTATCTATTTGTCGAGCATAAACATATAAACTACAATCATACACGCAACGGTCGGACGACGGGACTGGATGAGTGGTGGCGGCAGCGTGGTGACGATGGGGGCCAGCGATTCCCGTATCAGGCAGTCGGCATCTCGCCGATGTTGTTCTTTGCTGTGTTGAGTTGGTATGCGGTCGGAATCGGACACGGACAAGCCACCACAGCAGTGCAGCAACGCCGAAAGAGAGCCAACTAAGCAGCAGCAGAAGGGCAATGATCGGTTCGAAAACATAGACTATAGCGTTTTTCGCCTTGGCGTGATGCTTGGCGACTTAAATGTATACGGATCGTAAAAAACTGAAATTTTTAATAAATTTTGTTTTCTAATTCAACTGAAATTAATTAAATGTACAAAAAATATACATCAAGTAATTGCAAGTCATTTTCAACCAAAAATTGTAAGGAAAACATTAAAAGTTTGAAATCGTGCCATAAACGATCGGAGTCCGTAAACCTTCTACACATTGGGTGAAAACTTTTTCACCGATCGCTCGTTAAGCTGCGTCCAAGCTCGAGCACTGTACCCGTTGGTGTTCGGGGTCCGGACGTGTGGTTCCACACTTTACCCAACCAAACGGTTGATGTGTGTGGTGGCGATGGCGATGATGATGACGATCATAATGATGACGATGATTTCTGTACTGCACATTCCAATGCGCTTTCTGGAGTCTATTATGGCCGACCGTGTCGTCGAATCGGATCGGACCCTACTGCTGCCTGCCTGCCTGCCCGGCTCAAAGTTTGTGCTGACTGCATTGAATTGTTTCGTTTGGCTCTCTCTCCGCTTCAGTTTGTTGTTCTCCTTATTTTTTTATTCGAGTTGCTTCTCATGGTGGTTTGTTTTGTTTTCTCATTTCCACCAACTTTGTTTGTAGGAAGATGGTTTGGGGTCTTAATCTTGGAAATTTGGCGCCACTTTTGAGATTGGGCGAATTGTGATAACTGATTTTATTATGTGTATTATTAGGTAGACAAGGACAAATATCTAATTGTTTTTTTTCTTTTCTCTTTACAGGTATGCACTTCAGACAGAACCTTGAAAATTGGACCAGTTGGTATGACACACTTGATTCTTCTATTAATGTCATGTTTTCAATTCGAGAGTTTGTGAACCTGTCATGTATCCGAAATGATTTGGGAAATTATGGCTTTTCTAATTGAACCGTTTGTTCGAGAAACTGCATATGTAACATTTTTAGCCAAACTGAGATTTTTATATATTCTGAATCCTCGTCCAAAAATACGTATTATGGCAAAAATACGAAAAAAATTTCCGAAGGGAAATTCCTTCGAATTTCCGAAGGGAAATTCCTTCGAATTTCCGAAGGGAAATTCCTTCGAATTTCCGAAGGGAAATTCCTTCGAATTTCCGAAGGGAAATTCCTTCGAATTTCCGAAGGGAAATTCCTTCGAATTTCCGAAGGAAATTCCTTCAATTTCGAAGGAAATTCCTTCAATTTCCGAAGGAAATTCCTTCGAATTTCCGAAGGAAATTCCTTCGAATTTCCGAAGGGAAATTCCTTCGAATTCCGAAGGGAAATTCCTTCGAATTTCCGAAGGGAAATTCCTTCGAATTTCCGAAGGGAAATTCCTTCGAATTTCCGAAGGGAAATTCCTTCGAATTTCCGAAGGGAAATTCCTCCGAATTTCCAAATGGAAATTCCTCCGAATTTCCAAATGGAAATTCCTCCGAATTTCCAAATGGAAATTCCTCCGAATTTCCAAATGGAAATTCCTCCGAATTTCCAAAGGAAAATTCCTCCGAATTTCCAAAGGAAAATTCCTCCGAATTTCCAAAGGGAAATTCTTCCGAATTTCCAAAGGGAAATTCCTCCGAGTTTCCAAAGGGAAATTCCTCCGAGTTTCCAAAGGGAAATTCCTCCGAATTTCCAAAGGGAAATTCCTCCTAATTTCCAAAGGGAAATTCCTCCGAATTTCCAAAGGGAAATTCCTCCGAATTTCCAAAGGGAAATTCCTCCGAATTTCCAAAGGGAAATTCCTCCGAATTTCCAAAGGGAAATTCCTCCGAATTTCCAAAGGAAAATACCTCCGAATTTCCAAAGGGAAATTCCTTCGAATTTCTAAAGGGAAATTCCTTCGAATTTTCAAAGGGAAATTCCTCCGAATTTTCAAAGGGAAATTCCTCCGAATTTTCAAAGGGAAATTCCTCCGAATTTCCAAATGGAAATTCCTCCGAATTTCCAAATGGAAATTCCTCCGAATTTCCACGAATAAATTCCTCCGAATTTCCACAAGGAAATTCCTCCGAATTTCCACAAGGAAATTCTTCCGAATTTCCTCAAGGAAATTCTTCCGTATTTCCTCAAGGAAATTCCTCCAAATTTCCACAAGGAAATTCCACCGAGTTTCCAAAGGAAATTTCTCCGAATTTCAAAGGAAATTCCTCCTAATTCCAAAGGGAAATTCCTCCGAATTTCCAAAGGGAAATTCCTCCGAATTTCCAAAGGGAAATTCCTCCGAATTTCCAAAGGGAAATTCCTCCGAATTTCCAAAGGGAAATTCCTCCGAATTTCCAAAGGAAAATACCTCCGAATTTCCAAAGGGAAATTCCTTCGAATTTCTAAAGGGAAATTCCTTCGAATTTTCAAAGGGAAATTCCTCCGAATTTTCAAAGGGAAATTCCTCCGAATTTCCGAAGGGAAATTCCTCCAAATTTCCAAAGGGAAATTCCTCCGAATTTCCAAAGGGAAATTCCTTCGAATTTCTAAAGGGAAATTCCTTCGAATTTCCAAAGGGAAATTCCTCCGAATTTTCAAAGGGAAATTCCTCCGAATTTCCAAAGGTAAATTCCTCCAAATTTCCAAAGGGAAATTCCTCCGAATTTCCGAAGGGAAATTCCTCCGAATTTCCGAAGGGAAATTCCTTCGAATTTCCAAAGGGAAATTTCTCCGAATTTCCAAAGGGAAATTCCTCCGAATTTCCAAAGGGAAATTCCTCCGAATTTCCAAAGGGAAATTCCTCCGAATTTCCAAAGGGAAATTCCTCCGAATTTCTAAAGGGTAATTTCTCCGAATTTCCGAAGGGGAATCTGAATTCGAAGGAAATTGAATTTCCGAAGGGCAATTCCCCGAATTTCAAAGGAAATTCCTCCGAATTTCCAAAGGAAATTTCATTTCCAAAGGAAATTCCAATTTCCAAAGGAAATTCCTCCGATTTCAGGAAATTCCTCCGATTTCAAAGGAAATTCCTCCGAATTCAAAGGAAATTCCTCCGAATTTCCAAAAGGGAAATTCCTCCGAATTTCCAAAGGGAAATTCCTCCGAATTTCCAAAGGGAAATTCCTCCGAATTTCCAAAGGGAAATTCCTTCAAATTTCCAAAGGGAAATTCCTTCGAATTTCCAAAGGGAAATTCCTCCGAATTTCCAAAGGGAAATTCCTCCGAATTTCCGAAGGTAAATTCCTCCAAATTTCCAAAGGGAAATTCCTCCGAATTTCCGAAGGGAATTCCTCCGATTCTGAAGGAAATTCCTTCGAATTTCAAAGGAATTTCCTCCGATTTCCAAAGGGAAATTCCTCCGAATTTCCAAAGGGAAATTCCTCCGAATTTCCAAAGGGAAATTCCTCCGAATTTCCAAAGGGAAATTCCTCCGAATTTCTAAAGGGTAATTTCTCCGAATTTCCGAAGGGAAATTCCTCCGAATTTCCGAAGGGAAATTCCTCCGAATTTCCGAAGGGAAATTCCTCCGAATTTCCGAAGGGAAATTCCTCCGAATTTCCGAAGGGAAATTCCTCCGAATTTCCAAAGGGAAATTCCTCCGAATTTCCAAAGGGAAATTCCTCCGAATTTCCAAAGGGAAATTCCTCCGAATTTCCAAAGGGAAATTCCTCCGAATTTCCAAAGGGAAATTCCTCCGAATTTCCAAAGGGAAATTCCTCCGACTTTCTAAAGGAAATTCCTTCGAATTTCAAAAAGGAAATTCCTTCGAATTTCAAAAAGGAAATTCTTCCGAATTTCAAAAAGGAAATTACTCCGAATTTCAAAAAGAAAATTCCTCCGAATTTTCAAAAGGAAATTCCTCCGAATTTCCAAAGGGAAATTCCTCCGAATTTCCAAAGAGAAATTCCTCCGAATTTCCAAAGGGAAATTCCTTCGAATTTCCAAATGGAAATTCCCGAACGGAAATTCCTCCGAATTTCCGAAGGGAAATTCCTCTGAATTTCCAAAGGGAAATTCTTCCGAACCTCCGAAGGGAAATTCTTCCGAATTTCCGAAGGGAAATTCCTCCGAATTTCCGAAGAGAAATTCATCCGAATTACCGAAGGGAAATTCCTCCGAATTTCCGAAGGGAAATTCCTCCGAATTTCCGAAGGGAAATTCCTCCGAATTTCCGAAGGGAAATTCCTCCGAATTTCCGAAGGGAAATTCCTCCAATTTCGAAGGAAATTCCTCCGAATTTCCGAAGGAAATTCCTCCGAATTTCGAAGGAAATTCCTCCGATTTCGAAGGAAATTCCTCCGATTTCCGAAGGAAATTTCTCCAATTTCCGAAGGGAAATCCTCCGAATTCCGAAGGGAAATTCCTCCGAATTTCCGAAGGGAAATTCCTCCGAATTTCCGAAGGGAAATTCCTCCGAATTTCCGAAGGGAAATTCCTCCGTATTTCCGAAGGGAAATTCCTCCGAATTTCCGAAGGGAAATTCCTCCGAATTTTCGAAGGGAAATTCCTCCGAATTTCCGAAGAGAAATTCCTCCGAATTTCCGAAGGGAAAATTCTCCGAATTTCCAAAAGGAAATTCCTTCGAAATACCGAAGGGAAATTCCTTCGAATTTCCGAAGGAAAATTCCTTCGAATTTCCGGAGGGAAACTCCCTCGAATTTTCGAAGGGAAATTCCTTCGAATTTCCGAAGGGAAATTCCTTCGAATTTCCGAAGGGAAATTCCTTCGAATTTCCGAAGGGAAACTCCCTCGAATTTTCGAAGGGAAATTCCTTCGAAGGGAAATTCCTCCGAATTCCCGAAGGGAAATTCCTCCGAATTTCCGAAGGGAAATTCCTTTAAATTTCCGAAGGAAAATTCCTTCGAATTTCCGAAAAGAAATTCCTTCGAATTTCCGAAGAGAAATTCCTTCGAATTTCCGAAGAGAAATTCCTTCGAATTTCCGAAGAGAAATTCCTTCGAATTTCCGAAGGGAAATTCTATCCAATTGCCGAAGGGAAATTCCTTCGAATTACGGAAGAGAAATTCCTTCGAATTTCCGAAGAAAAATTCCATCGGATTGCCGAAGGGAAATTCCTTCGAATTTCCCAAGGGAAATTCCTTCGAATTTCCGAGGGGAAATTCCTTCGATTTTGCGAAGGGAAATCCCTTCGAATTTGCGAAGGGAAATTCCTTCGAATTTCCGATGGGAAATTCCTTCAAATTTCCCAAGGGAAATTCCTTCGAATTTTCGAGGGGAAATTCCTTTGATTTTGCGAAGGGAAATTTCTTCGAATTTGCGAAGGGAAATTCCTTCGAATTTCCGAAGGGAAATTCCTTCGAATTTCCGAAGGGAAATTCCTTCGAATTTCCGAAGGGAAATTCCTTCGAATTTCCGAAGGGAAATTCCTTCGAATTTCCGAAGGGAATTCCTTCAATTTCGAAGGAAATTCCTTCGAATTTCGAAGGAAATTCCTTCAATTTCCGAAGGAAATTCCTTCAATTTCGAAGGAAATTCCTTCAATTTCGAAGGAAATTCCTTCCAATTTCGAAGGAAATTCCTTCAATTTCGAAGGAAATTCCTTCAATTCGAAGGAAATTCCTTCAATTTCGAAGGAAATTCCTTCAATTTCGAAGGAAATTCCTTCAATTTCGAAGGAAATTCTTCGAATTTCCGAAGGAAATTCTTTCAATTTCCGAAGGAAATTCCTTCAATTTCCGAAGGAAATTCCTTCAATTTCAAGAGAAATTCCTCGAATTTCAAATGGAAATTCCTCCGAATTCAAATGGAAATTCCTCCGAATTCAAATGGAAATTCCTCCGAATTTCCAAATGGAAATTCCTCCGAATTTCCAAAGGAAAATTCCTCAGAATTTGCAAAGGAAAATTCCTCAGAATTTCCAAAGGGAAATTCCTTCGAATTTCCAAAGGGAAATTCCTCCGAATTCCCTTTGGAAATTCCTCCAAATTTCCAAAAGGAAATTCCCTGAATTTCCAAAGGGAAATTCCCTGAATTTCCAAAGGGAAATTCCCCGAATTTCCAAAGGGAAATTCCTTGAATTTCCAAAGGGAAATTCCCCGAATTTCCAAAGGGAAATTCCTTTGAATTTCCAAAGGGAAATTCCTCCGAATTTTCAAAGGGAAATTCCTTTGATTTTCCGAAGGGAAATTCCTCCGAATTTCCGACGGGAAATTCCTCCGAATTTCCGAAGGGAAATTTCTCCGAATTTTTTATGGGAAATTCCTTCGAATTTTCGATGGGAAATTCCTCCGAATTTCCAAATGGAAATTCCTCCGAATTTCCAAAGGGAAATTCCTCCAAATTTCCAAAGGGAAATTCCTCCGAGTTTCCCAAGGGAAATTCCTCCGAGTTTCCCAAGGGAAATTCTTCCAAATTTCCCAAGGGAAATTCCTCCAAATTTCCCAAGGGAAATTCCTCCAAATTTCCAAAGGGAAATTCCTCCAAATTTCCAAAGAGAAATTCCTCCGAATTTCCAAAGATTAATTCCTCAGAATTTCCAAATGGAAATTCCTCCGAATTTCCAAAGGGAAATTCCTCCGAATTTCCAAATGGAAATACCTCCGAATTTCCAAAGGGAAATTCCTCCGAATTTCCAAAGGGAATTTCCTCCGAATTGCCAAAGGGAAATTCCTCCGAATTGCCAAAGGGAAATTCCTCCGAATTGCCAAAGGGAAATTCCTCCGAATTTTCAAAGGGAAATTCCTTCGATTTTCCGAAGGGAAATTCCTCCGAATTTCCGACGGGAAATTCCTCCGAATTTCCGAAGGGAAATTTCTCCGAATTTTTTATGGGAAATTCCTTCGAATTTTCGATGGGAAATTCCTCTGAATTCTGTAGGGAGAATTCTTCGAATTCCCGAAGGGAAATTCCTCCGAATTTCCGAAGGGAAATTCCTACGAATTTCCGAAGGGAAATTCTTCCGAACCTCCGAAGGGAAATTCTTCCGAATTTCCGAAGGAAAATTCCTCCGAATTTCCGAAGGGAAATTCCTCCGAACCTCCGAAGGGAAATTCTTCCGAATTTCCGAAGGGAAATTCCTCCGAATTTCCGAAGGGTAATTTCTCCGAATTTCCGAAGGGAAATTCCTCCGAATTTCGAAGGAAATTCCTCCAATTCGAAGGAAATTCCTCCAATTCGAAGGCAATTCCTCCGAATTTCGAAGGAAATTCCTCCGAATTTCAAAGGGAAATTCCTCCGAATTTCAAAGGGAAATTCCTCCGAATTTCCAAAGGGAAATTCCTCCGAATTTCCAAAGGGAAATTCCTCCGAATTTCCAAAGGGAAATTCCTCCGAATTTCCAAAGGGAAATTCCTCCGAATTTCCAAAGGGAAATTCCTTCGAATTTCCAAAGGGAAGTTCCTCCGAATTTACAAAGGGAAATTCCTCCGAATTTCCAAAGGGAAATTCCTCTGAATTTCCAAAGGGAAATTCCTCCGAATTTTGAACAGAATAGAAACTTCCAAGATTTGGTATGCCGTTGCATAAGCTTTCTGGGATAACTGATTACCTACCCTGGAAGTAAAAAAAAAATAGGAATTTATCTCTGGGTACTAAAACATCAACATCCCAAAAGTTTCATTCCACCTTTCAGTAACAAGGGCTATCCAAGTGCAACTCACGGGCAAACATAAACATAATAAACCTAAAAAAATAACATACCCCACAGTCCGCGCAACCCACATTCCAGCGCAGACCGAAAGAGAAGCCCCATTTGTCAACCTTTATCCAAAGCCGTCCGTAGTCGTTGTCGGCCTCGGCACCGCCAAACCAATCGGACAGAAAATGACAGATTGCGCGTCGCGTCGTATGCTGATAACGACGACGGAACAACACAACCGTGATCGCACAAACGACGGACGGCGATCGTTTCGGAAAACCTGTTGACTCCGTCCGACCATCCGCCTCCAGTGGAAAACTCGAAGGAAACGGGCAACGAGCAGCGTTTCTCCCGGCGAACGAGACCCGCTCGCTTATGGGGAACCAAATTCCAATGGTAGCGGAATGGTGTGCCACGAGAGTCGAGAAATGGACGACGGACGGAGAAAGAAGTTGCGATCGCGATCGTCGTCGTCGTCGCCGCGTGTGAAAGAATTCCACCCGAGTCCCCCCGCGAAAGCTTAAGGAACCCTCCGTTGGGTCGTTGGGGCTTGCGTTGCCTGACTGACCTACCCACCGAGAAGGAAGTGATCGCGCGAGGGAGGTGCTGGTGCTGTTGTTCTACAATAGTAGTTGTTTGGAAGTCACACGAATCCTCCTGGGATCCGAACCGGTTTCGCCACCAAAACAAGATTCTTGCCTCTGGTGCGGTTCCGAGGGAAAGCGGCCGCCGCCGTCGCGATCGATGGAGAGAATGTACCGTTCACCGCATCGCCGCCGTGTTGAAGCTTTTTTTTTGCTACGCTTTCGTCGGCGCGAGGAGTGAAAGACAGTGCAGTGTGGTGGGGCTGTGTGTGTGTTTGTGTGTACATGCGCGAAAGCTCACGCTTCACGATATGGGGAAAGTGCTGCGAGCGATGCGGCGAGAGTTAAGACTGTTTTGAACACACGGAATCGACGAAGATCGCGGTCATTAATAAACCGGGTGGTCTGGAATGCAGGTACAGGTGGGGACTATTTTTGGCTGCTTTAGTTGTCGGAATTCTGTTTTGTTGAAACCTCAAATAAGGATTTTCTTTTGGGTTCATATTATTTCGTACAGAAATCGAAACATGTTACCAGAAACGGAACCCCACTGTATCCATTCCGTTGTTCGCGTTTGGTGGTGCTTTTACTGTTGATTTAAGCGGTCCTGCTTTTTATGGCACAAAACGTTAACGTTAGCTTAGTGTGGCGATGAATGGATTCAGCGCTTGCTCGGGGACCTGACGATGGAATCTGAACTTTACACAACGGGACCATATGGCAGTGGATGGCGCTGAAATTCTTTCGGACCTAGGAATTCAACACACGTATCCAGGTCATGTTGACGTCAACAAAATGTGATAATTATTTGGTTTCGGCTTCAGTTGAAACGTTTCAAGTCTTGATCTCCGCGCCGTCATGTGGCGATCGACGTTCTCTCGAAAATTAGTACTTTTCTTGCGGTTTCCCCCGGTGGAGTGTCTGTGGGGTCAATGATCAGTTCCGAATCCGAAGCGAAAAAAAAAAACAACAAAGCGCGAGAACCAATTTGAAACGAATCGCACCGGAGAAGGCGAAACGAACTTCAAAATACTCCGCTGCTGAGCCGCCTTGATTGATCATCCTCAACTTGTTTGGCGTTGATCGCGCTCTCTGTTGGTGCAAAACTGCGCAAATTTTCGTTCCATTGGCTCGGTTTTTCTGGCCAATTTTCAGGTTCCTCCCCCTTTCTACCAATCCACCAGCTTGGACCTACGGAATCGCGTTTTAAATCGCCATCACCTTTAAAGCAGGTTGTTCGTCCATCAGTGATCGCGGCAGCAAATTTTGACGGACGGACCTGCACCGCACTCAAAAGCAGCGGCATCGGCGATTAACGGAAGGACCGATCCGGTGGCGGCTGCTGCGGCGAAGAAGAAAACGGAGAAGCTCGTGTACAAAACAAAAGAAAGTACAGTTCAATACAGTGCTGTTTCCGTTCACTGCGCTGGCTACCTGATCATCGTCGTCATCACCATCATCAACATCAGCATCTCGCGATTGGCATTTTCTTTTTAGCGAAGTTACTCGCCGTGTGCGCGGCAGCGGGACGACGCGATGGCCGATGGTGGTGAGGTGGCGCAACTTGTTCCGAGTGATGGAAGCTGATTGCCTACTTGTAGTTATTTGCCGTTTCCTGTTTGGCAGCTTTAAAGTGTGGTAAACAACAACTGTCGTCGGGTCATGCTGGTGCAGGGTGATTCAAGTTTATTTTGTTTGTGCTGGAAAATGATGGACAGTCCTTTGGGAAGCTTTTCAGGAACTTTCAAATGTTCTGTTGAAGTATTTTTTTTGTTATAGGCTTTAGAGGATTTTTTTTTAAGTGTTTCAGAGGCCATCTTCTCAGGCTTTCGAAGAGCTTCTTAGCTTCTAATGAGTTATTGGAAATATTTTAAATTATTACTACATTGATCTTGGTCCTCAGAAATGCTTTACACAATCTTTTGAGAAGCATTTTCTAAACCGAATCCAATGCTTCAAAACTTCACAGTGAAAAAATTCTCTTGAATGAGACAACACAAAATGTGCTCTTAACCGTATCAAAACGTCCAAACTCTTAATTGAAACAAAATGATTGAATATTCTTACTAACTGTTCTATTTTAACGGCAACAATTGGTGGGTGGCAGAGCCTAGGATTACTGGATTACGGTTGCTAGATTCGAGTGTCAAACAAGTCCTTTTGGCACTCAATTTCCCATTCCGATTTTATCAACCTCTACGCGTATACGTCTTATCAGGTTAGGTGTATTTATACCAGCCCAGCCCATTTGTAAGGAGGAAGAAAAAACAATCCTTCAGCAGCTCGTTGTAAGTGCAGCTCAAAGCTAAAATTAGATTGTCTTTATTAGCCGTTGTTTTAGGTTAGATTAGGGGCATGTTACATTTGGTTTCTCCTAAACCTTTCTTTACGACAGTAGACTACACGGTGTGATCGTAGCTTCCTACCCAACTATGCGACCTAAATTACAAACAATTAATTGGGGAAACATCGAATTTCTATTGTCCATACTTAGCGACACTATCGAAGATTGATATCTGTTTCGACTAGTTTCACTTTTCCTCTTAAATGATGCTTCCTATAAATATAATAACAAATTGAGTGTCCGAATTACAGCGACACGGTATCACGGTATAATACCTATTCTGCTAGTTATCATTCAAATTCAATTAGCGTTAATACCTCACTAGCACTATATAGGACAAATTTAATAGAAAATAAACGAATCACGTTCGCTATGAAATTTACTGATAAGAGCGTACAGCGACGAATTGTTATCTACACAAAACTATATTGCGGCTCATTGTTGTGAGGAACGTAGTGTGCGTTTAGTGCTGGATTCTGCATTAGGAAGCGATGGTTCAGAAGTCGTGTTGCCAGAACATCCCCCTCCCCGTGGATCGAGAGGAGGGTCTTCCGTAGATCCACCCAGCTCCAACACCGCTAGCTTGATCACTGGACGCCTTAGTTTTCCAGATGCCGTTCGCACTACTGCTTGCCGAACTTTTCTGTCTTTGCCAGGCATAACTTCTCCCACAAAACCTCTAATCCACGACCTCTCATGCCTTCCGACACATAAACAAGGTCTCCGATCTTGACGGATCTCACGTCATCCAGCCACTTGGTCCGCTTGTTGATTGTAGGAAAGTATTCATTCGCCCATCGCTTCCAGGCAACGTCTGCTAATTGTTGAGATCGTTGAAAACTACTTCGGAGAACTTGTCCTACATTCGTCGGTGGCTCTAGAGGCTCGTGTGCCCCAGTCGAGCAACCCAAGATGAAATGGTTTGGTGTCAATGCTTCGGTTGAATTAATCTCTTGTGGCATGTAAGTGAGAGGACGTGAGTTGATCAAACCTTCCGTTTCGACTAGCACAGTCCATAAGATTTCGTCGGTTAATTTGCGTCCATCGTTCAATGCAGCCATTGCTTCTTTAACGCTGCGTACCATTCGTTCCCATACCCCGCCCATGTGAGGGGCGGAGGGAGGATTGAATGACCATTTCGTGCGTGCGTCTGTGAAAGTGCCAGCGCTTGCTACGTTGATCTGTTGTATCTGCTTCTGAAGTTCCCGGTTGGCGCCCACAAAATTGGTACCGTTGTCCGAAAAAATATGTACTGGAGACCCACGTCTTCACGAGCATCTTCGGATCGTCATTATACACGATTCGCTCGATAGATCGTAGGCAACCTCAAGGTACACGGCACGTACGACTAAGCATGTGAACACTGCGACGTACCTTTTTTCTTTGTGCCTACCGACGGTTACTTCCAATGGGCCCATGTAGTCAATTCCCACGTAGCTGAATGGTCGCACATATGGGGTCAGTCTATGCTGGGGTAGTGGGGCCATTCGAGGAGGAGAGGGTTTACATTTGTTTACTTTACAGAACACGCAGTTTCGGGAAATTTTATCCACAGCCGAACGTAAATGCGAGATCTCAAATCGTTGGCGGACCTCGTTAACAACCAATTCTTTGCTTGCATGACCGCAACGGTGATGATAAAATTCCAAAAGTCGTTGAGTGATTTGACTGTCCTTGGGAAGAATGATCGGGAATCTCGCGTCAAAATTCGCGTATATAGCATTCGCGGTTCTTCCTTCCATTCGAATTACTCCGAACTCGTCGGCAAATGGTGATAATTGGTAGATTGGGCTGCTTTTCTCGATTGGCGACCATTCCGCAATCGTTTGATCACGGTTTTTCAGCAGAGTTCGAATTTCGTCTTGATAGAATTCGCTTTGCGCTGCTCTCCACAAAAACTGCTCTGCTTTTTGAAATTCTTCCTGCTTCAACGGTGTCTTACACGATGCAATGGTACGTTTCAAACAGATCTGCTGATTTCTTGTCGCCGGAAAGGTTTCTATCGGGCGTTTAGAAATTCGTAAGCGGCAATTGTTGACAAAGCGGTACAAGCATGCTACAGTTCGCAAAAGTATACTCCATTTCGATACCCTAGAAGTGTCTATTATCCCAATAGGTAGAGAGATGTGGGCTAGGACGTAGGTGGAGCGTAACTCTTCAGTGGTATTGGTTTTTATGCCGGTCCCTTAAACCATCTTCCGCTCGAATCAGGTTCCGTATCGTCAAACAGTCAGCTACGTTGTTCTTTGACGGTACCCATCGCCAGTTTTCTGCTTGAGCTAACGACAGAATTTCCCCAATGCGATGAATTGCTTATATCATCATCATCCGAATGAATCCACGAAAGGACAGTGTAAGAGTCCGTCCACAAGTATACCTTACGAGGTTGAAGAGAATGATAAGCCAAAGCAGTGTTGAGTAATTTAGCGCCCAGCACTGCAGCCTCCAACTCCAATCAAGGGATGGACAAATGTTTGAGTGAAGTGACCTTGCTTCTCGCCATGATTAAAGAGCATCTTACACATTCGAATTCATCGATAGCGCGAAAGTAGACCGCGCAGCCATATCCTGCCTCACTGGCGTCGGTGAACACGTGACACTGCAATGATTGTTCGGAAATCGGTTGTGCGTCGCCGAAATAATAACGTGGAAGGCTGAGTTCACGAATACCAGGCAACAATTCCACCCATCGCATCCATTTCGTAAATTCGGCGTCTCTCATTTCTTCATCCCATTGAATACCGCTTCTCCATAAATCCTGTATTAAGGTACGCCCATGAATAAGATATGGAGCTAATAGACCAAGGGGATCGAATAAGCTCATTATAATCCTCAGAGCTATGCGTTTCGTAGGTCGTTTATCTCCATTGACGTAGAAAAGCAACTGTTCACCTAGCTCCGTGCAGAATGTCAACGCATCCGATTCCGGATGCCATAACATCCCCAACACTCTCCCATTTTCTCCTATTGTTGATTGCAAAAGACGTGGATCTCGGGCGACACTTTCGCCAAGCTCTTCCAATACTACGCCACTGTTGCTCACCCAATTTCGCATCTCGAATCCTCCATGCGCATGGATGGATCGCACTTGCTTCGCCAGCTTAGCTGCTTCTTCGGGAGAATCGGCGCTATCATAGTAATCGTCCATGTATGTTTTATCCTTAATCGCTGCCGCCGCCAAAGGATACTCGTTCGCCCACTTGTCGGCGTTCAGACGCAAAACGTGCTGCGCAACGCATGGTGAACATGTGGCACCAAACATAGCCACATCTGCTATATACACTTCTGGAGGGTTTTGAGTGTTAAACCGGAACAGGAAGCACTGGAAATATTTGTCCGAGGTTCTCATCCGAAGCTGCAAAAACATTTCTCGGATATCACCTCCGAATCCTATGCGCTTCTCCCGAAATTTGCAGATGACCGATGGAAGCGACACCAGCAGATCTGGACCCTTCAATAGTCGCGAATTAAGAGAGACTCCGTTTACTTGGGCTTTGCCGTCCCACACCAGCCTTTTCTTTTGCTTTTTTGGATGCGTCACTACACCCAGGGGCAAGAACCAAACCTGTCCTTTATTTATTTCGATTAGCTCATGTTCGGTGGCTTTGTGGATGTAGCCCTTTTGCGTATAATCTACGATCTGATTATTGACACTGGCTCGTAGACTTGGGTCCTTGGCTAGTTGGGTTTCGAAGCTTCTTAGGCGCTTCATCGCCATTGGGAGACTATCTGGCAACTGTATATCGTCGGTTTTCCAAAGCAATGCAGTTTCATACTTTCCTTCCACAAACTTCGTAGTGCTTTCTAATATTTCACGGGCTCGTTTTTCGTCAGCGGACTCGAGAGTTGGCGTTCGGCTGGTAATAGCTTCTTCTATAATAAACTGCTGTCGAACCAAGTCGTTTAATTGACGATCAGCGTCGCAACTGCATTCGTGGACGTTCACAAATCCATTCTTCGATATTGCACTTCCATCCGGACCATATACGGACCAACCTAACAGCGATTTCACGGCGATCGGATCTCCTGGTTTGCCAACACAACTATCCAGTGGAGCGAAAAGACTTAGATTTTCCAATCCCAAAAGAATCTTTGGAACGGCTCCGGAATACGATGAGACAGGAAGATTACGCAGGTGTGAGAATCGCTCGGTCAACTTGCCCATAGCCAAACTCTGGTTTGGCAAATTCAACTCCTCAACTGTGTGAGCGTTTTTCAATATAAAACGCCGTGTTAATCATTTGCCGGCGATTTCGAAATTCACTCGTTCGGAATTGTGCTCGTTTCTCATTACACTAGAGGTCCATCGCAACTCTAATGGTTCTGGAACACCTGACGCGCCAAGTTGCTGTGCCAGTCTTGCTTCGATGAGGGTCAGGGAAGAGCCTTCGTCCAAAAAGGCGAAAGTTTCACATTTTTGGTTTCCATTATACAATGTAACGGGAATTATCCGGAAAAGGACGGACCTTTGCGATTGCTCGTGAGTGTTGCACTCTGATGCTCGTAATTGATGTCGACGTTGTTCTTGACGATGAAGCAGTGGGTGGTGACGAACACGACAGTTTCCGACGTTGCACCGGATTCTCGAGCGACATCTCCATTGCCCGTGATCGAACAAACAAACTTGGCACAAATTCCATTGCTCAACCGCCTTTAGGCGAGCCTCCAACCCTAATTGTTGGAATCGTTCGCAATTCCGCACTCGGTGGTCTGTTCTTTTGCATATCGGACAAGGCTGACGTTCGCTGTGACTTTGCTCTTCAACAACTTCTTCATGTGTGTATAGATGTCCCTTTTCCTTTGACTTATCCCTGTCAGCTCCAGAATTGACTGACTTCGGTTGAATGGGTGACGTGACTTCACTAGCGTCGTCGACGAGTTCCTCCATGAAAATTCCGAAGTGTTTCAATGTTGGTTCAGCATGTGGACGCTTAAACCTCGCCCACTCGAGTTTAATAGATGCCGGTAATTTATCTACTAACTCGCCGAGTAAGGTTGGATTAGACAAGTGACCCTTTAGATTTGCGGCCTCCAAATGGTCGCATAGCTGTTGTACCGTCAATCCAAAATTGATGAGGGAATCCAATCTTTCAGGCTTCGGTGCATCCACACGACGAACCTTGTTCAAAAGGTTTTTCACCAAAAGCTGCGGTCTGCCGTATAATCGTCGCAGCGTGTCCATGATCGCCTTCACATTTTGAGGAAACATTAGCTTAGTGACCACGGCTTCTCGTGCCGGTCCTCGCAAGCATTCACGTAGACGTATGATGTTTTCAACGTCTGAAAACCCACACGCGATGTTAGCTGTTTCAAAGCTATGTACAAATATCGGCCAATCCTCGGGATCTCCCGAAAATACTGGAAGCTTCTTGGGCCAGATCTGTCTCGCCGATATTTGATTGGCAGTCAGTGGAACCGTTAACTACTCCTTCCAGGCGGCCAAACTGCTGTATCAAACTACCATTGTTTCTGATGTCATGATTATGATTTTCCAACTCTTCTTGTCGACCATCGTAACCTTGTTGTTGTTGAACTGGAACCGCTAAACCGGGCCAAACATTTCCCCGCTTGCTCAGCTCGCGCTGGGTTTTAACCATTCCTCTGTCCTACTTTTTCGGCTCGAAATGCCTGACTTGTGACTAGCAGCTTCTTCTACCAATTGATCCTGCAACTCAAACTTTTCTCGTAGATACTTTTCCTGCATCGCCAGTTCTTTCGATTTTATTGCATGTTCTTGATCCTTGAGCTGTTTCTCTTGTTCTAGGCGGACCCGTTCTTCTTCTATTCGCGATCGTTCCTCTTTCAATTGTCGTTCCTGTAATTGCCTCTCATCCTCTAATCGCTGTAACGCTAGCTGCGCGCGAACTCTGGCTGTAGAACTACTTGATTTGGAAGATTTCGCCTTCTCATGGTTCGATGTCAATAAAGCCGTTAATTCTGGATGCTTTTTCGGAGTGACGGTAGTGTTCGGATCCGGATTGGGGATAGCCAACGTCCTCAATAATTCAGAATTCTTCGACTTCTCGGAAGTCTTCTTTTGATTCGAGGCGCTTGACTTCTGAATCTCACCCGATGTCGCACCGAGAACAGTCAAACTCGCCTGCTGCTTCTTACCTCCTTTCTTCTTTGCTCCGGTTGCTTCCGAAGACGGTTGAGGTGCACAAGTACTGCATCTCCACGATCGATTTTGAATTCCGGGCGACACTTTGGCACAAGCGTAATGGTACCATACGCTGCACCCGTCGCATGCTACCATGCCGATATCTGCGGAATTCGGTCGCTCACATGCACCGCAGTCATAGACGTCGTTAGATGGCATCCCGTTCAAATCTTTGAGTTTGTAAGGAGGAAGAAAAAACAATCCTTCAGCAGCTCGTTGTAAGTGCAGCTCAAAGCTAAAATTAGATTGTCTTTATTAGCCGTTGTTTTAGGTTAGATTAGGGGCATGTTACATTTGGTTTCTCCTAAACCTTTCTTTACGACAGTAGACTACACGGTGTGATCGTAGCTTCCTACCCAACTATGCGACCTAAATTACAAACAATTAATTGGGGAAACATCGAATTTCTATTGTCCATACTTAGCGACACTATCGAAGATTGATATCTGTTTCGACTAGTTTCACTTTTCCTCTTAAATGATGCTTCCTATAAATATAATAACAAATTGAGTGTCCGAATTACAGCGACACGGTATCACGGTATAATACCTATTCTGCTAGTTATCATTCAAATTCAATTAGCGTTAATACCTCACTAGCACTATATAGGACAAATTTAATAGAAAATAAACGAATCACGTTCGCTATGAAATTTACTGATAAGAGCGTACAGCGACGAATTGTTATCTACACA
Organism: Armigeres subalbatus; assembly: GCF_024139115.2. Classification (NCBI taxonomy): domain Eukaryota; kingdom Metazoa; phylum Arthropoda; class Insecta; order Diptera; family Culicidae; genus Armigeres; species Armigeres subalbatus. The sequence goes on from NC_085140.1 coordinate 102,518,472, forward strand.
AAACTATATTGCGGCTCATTGTTGTGAGGAACGTAGTGTGCGTTTAGTGCTGGATTCTGCATTAGGAAGCGATGGTTCAGAAGTCGTGTTGCCAGAACACCATTAAATGCGTTTAATGCGTTAGGCCTCCAGGCGCCCACAATATTCAAGTCGATCGATAGCCTAAACAAGTTTTGAAGAGCTTTTGAAGAACTTCTGATGATTTTCTTCAGAAATGTTTAATAAGACCTTTGATATTTTCAGTGAAGCTTCATAGAAGCTTTTGTAAATAATTCAGCAGCTTCTGAGACCCAACTACTTGTATTTCTTGGTACTTCCAAATGAAACTTGTTTTTGAAGTTTTCAGTGACATTTTTGAAACATCTGATCAACCTGTAACGCGAAATCGGTGTTGATCTAAATCTGTGGATTAAAAAACACATAAATAAAGTAAAAAAAAACAGATTTATACACCTAGCAGTGATGATGCCTTTCTCGTGTATTATAAAATATATTTTAAAAATCACATTAAAAAAGTAAAAAAATCATTTAGGAGAATAGATCACAATTTTCGATCATTTAGCATGTTTTTGCATTGATTAAAATGCATTTTTGAAAAAAAAAATGGTTTTCACATTTTTTTTTCCAAGGGGGGACCTTTGGGAAAAAAACAATGATTTTTCAATAATTCCGAAATGTAATGTCCGATCGAGCCAATTTTCAATAGCAAACGTCGATTGCAACTTGTTGCGAGTGAATCGGGTAATCTAAGTTCCAAAAAGTGTGTCTACAAAATTTACACACACAAACACACATACAGACATCACCTCGGTTCATCGAGTTTAATCGATCGGTACATAACACTATGGCTCTCGGGGCCTTCTATTAAAAGTTCTTTTTCGGAGCAATCATATAGCCTTTCGATACAACTTTGTTGTACGAGAAAGGCAATTTAGGCCTTAGTTTTTTTCTAAACAATACTTCGAGATTTTCAAGGATTTCAAAGTTTTGACGAATAACATTTTAAGCTTCCGAGGAACTCTCGAAAGTTTTTTTTTGAGAATCTTTTCAGATGCATCCATTTATCAATTTTATTTTCAAACGTTATCATAGGATACGTTAGAGTAGAGTGGGGCAAGAGTACGCACTTAGTTTTCAATCGATCATGTGGCCCTTATGAAGCAAGCTTCTGCATATCAAATCAGTGTCGATGATTTATATACTCTTCCTTTATGTTACCCAGTGGAAAAAATATTGAAATTATTGAGATTCGTTTTAGTAGAACCATTATTGCAAGATAAGTGAAAAACGCACTCTTACCCCACCGGTGGGGTAAAAGTGCGCATCGGGTGGGGTAAGAGTACGCATTTATCCAATCATGTGCTTTAAGTATATATTAACACAAATAAGAGTTAATAACATTTAATTGATGTTTAATGAGCATATATTAGGGAATGTTCAAAGATTTCGCAACTTTTAAAGGGGGAGGGGGTCCTAAAAATGTGCACTTTCATACGAAAAACCATTGTTTTTTATATATACTACAGAGGTAAAATATATATCAGGCTTCACGTGGCGTATACAAAGTCATTTTCCTTAAAGAAAGTCCACCAATCACGTAACGTAAAATTTGGCTATTTCATCACCCCTCCCCCCCTATCTTACACTATTTGTATGAATCCTCTAAAAATTATATGGATCGTCACAGATCTCACAACCCCTCCCAACTAAACGTTGCGTAATTTATGAATGTTTCTTTTGATTAAATGAAATTATCATCAAGATGAAATTGTGTTTTCGTACTATGTTTAGGTGTACAACAAGTCCTAATACAATTTCATTATTTCGCTTCAGTGCTTTGTTCGCTAAGTCCTTTCTAACACCGAATTACTTCAACTTATCCTAAAAACTTGTGATGATTTCAAATTCTGTCCCTTTTTTCTTAGTTGTGGATCTTTACGCTTTGGAAGAAGTCTTATTTCGGCCGGTGATACGGGTTTGACATCATAACTTGAAGATTCATATGCGTACTTTTACCCCACAGTCCCAAAAATTATTCAAGTAATGGTTTGGACTTTTTGGAAAACCAACCAGATTGGTGTTCTGAACCATAAAGTACTTTATACAATAGGTTATCGAAATGGTATAATGTTCACCTGATTGAACGTATATATGGTAATGAAATACTAGTTGCGGAAATCCAATTATTTTTAGCAAAATGACCAACAGTTATCTAACTCAATATCTCCCTTGTTTTTTATTCAAATCGTTTACAATTACACATGATAATCGTTGGCCAGAATACCTGTCAAACTGATGCAGTGCTGCAAGCTTATCTTTATTTATTACTTCTTAAAATCGAAAACGTACTCTTACCCCACGCGCACTCTTGCCCCACTCTACTCTACTTAAATTTCTCAATTTAATGCTTCAAGAATGGCTTCAAGAAGTGCTGTAGGAGCTCCCTGAGTTAGAAAATAATTTTCCAATAGATGGGTATTCGATTGAATTTCCTATGGAAATTCGAACAAACTTCCGATGGAAACTCAAATAAATTTTCGATGGAAATTCGAATTAGAATGAATTTCGAATGAATTTCCGTTGAAAATTCGAATGAATTTCCAATGGAAAATTAAATGAATTTCCGATGGATATTCGAATGAATTTTCGATGGAAGTTCGAATGAATTTTCGATGCAAGTTCGAATGAATTTTCGATGGAAATTCTAATGAATTTTCGATGGAGATTCGAATGATTTTCCTTTGGAAATTCGAATAAATTTCCGATGGAAATTCGAATAAATTTCCGATGGAAATTCGAATGAATTTCCAATGGAAATTTGAATGAATTTCCGATGAAAATTTGAATGAATTTCCGATGGAAATTTGAGAAAAAAAATCCGATGGAAGTTTGAATGAATTTCCGATGAAAATTTCAAATGAATTTCGAATGAATTTCCGATGAAAATTCGAATAAATTTCCGATGGAAATACGAACGAATTTTCGTTGGAAATACGAATAAATTTCCGATGAAAATTCGAATGAATTTCCGATGAAAATTCGAATGAATTTCCGATGGAAATTCGAATGAATTTCCAATGGAAATTCGAATAAAATTCCGATGGAAATTCGAATGAAATTCCGATGAAAATTCGAATGAACTTCCGATGGTAATCCGAATGAATTTCCTTTGGAAATTCGAATGAAATTCCATTGGAAATTCGAATGAATTTCCGTTGGAAATTCAAATGAATTTTCGTTGGAAATTCGAATGAATTTCCCTTGGAAATTCGAATGAATTTCCGTTGGAAATTCGAATTAATTTCCGTTGGAAATTCGAATGAATTTTCTTTGGAAATTCGAATGAATTTTCTTTGGAAATTCGACTGAATTTTTGATGGAAATTCGAATGAATTTTCGATGAAAATTCGAATGAATTTCCGTTGGAATTTCAAATGAATTTCCGTTAGAATTTCGAATGAATTTCCGTTGGAATTTCGAATGAATTTTCGTTGGAAGTTCTGAAATTGAAATGAATTTACGTTGGAAATTCGAATGAATTTCCGTTGGAAATTCAAAAGAATTTCCGTTGAAAGTTCGAATGAATTTCCGTTGGAATTTCGAATGAATCTCCGCTGGAAATTCGAATCAATTTCCGTTGGAAATTCGAATGAATTTTCGGTTGAAATTCGAATGAATTTCGTTGGAAATTCGAATGAATTTCCTTTCAAAATTTGAATAAATTTCAATGGAAATTGGAATGAATTTACGATGGAAATTTGAATGAATTTACGATGGAAATTTGAATGAATTTCCGATGGAAATTCGAATGAATTTCTGATAGAAATTTGAATGAATTTCCTATCCGATGAAAATTTCAAATGAATTTCGAATGAATTTCCGATGAAAATTAGAATGAATTTCCGATGTAAATACGAATAAATTTTTGATCGAAATTCGAATGAATTACCGATGGAAATTCGAATGAATTTCCTATGATAATCCGAATGATTTTCCGGTGCAAATTCAAATGAATTTCCGATGGAAATTCAAATGAATTTCCGATGGAAATTCGAATTAATTTTTCTATGAAAATTCGAATGAATTTCCGATGGAAATTCGAATGAATTTCCAATGGAAATTCTAATGAATTTCCGATGGAAATTCGAATGAATTTCCGATGGAAATTCGAATGAATTTCCGATGCAAATTCGAATGAATTTCCGATGGAAATTCGAATGAATTTCCAATGGAAATTTGAATGAATTCCCAATGGAAATTTGAATGAATTTCCGATTGGAATTTGAAAAAAAAATCCGATGGAAGTTTGAAGAAATTTCCGATGAAAATTGCAAATGCATTTCGAATGAATTTCCGTTGGGATTGCGAAGGAATTTCCGTTGGAAATTCGGAAGAATTTCCGTTGGAAATTTGAAAGAATTTCCGTTGGAAATTCAAATGAATTTCCTTTGGAAATTCGAATGCATTTCCGTTGGAAATTCGAATGAATTTCAGTTTGAAATTCGAATGAATTTCGGATGGAAATTCGAATAAATTACCGTTGGAAATTCGAATGAATTTCCGTTGGAAATTCGAATGAATTTCCATTGGAAATTCGAATGAATTTCCGTTGGAAATTCGAATGAATTTCCGTTGGAAATTCGAATGAAGTTCCGTTGGAAATTCGAATAAATTTCCGTTGGAAGTTCGAATGAATTTCCGTTGGAAATTCGAATGAATTTCCGTTGGAAATTCGAATGACTTACCGTTGGAAATTCGAATTAATTTTTCTATGAAAATTCGAATGAATTTCCGTTGGAAAATTTGAATGAATTTCCGTTGGAAATTCGAATGAATTTCCGTTGGAAAATTCGAATGAATTTCCGTTGGAAATTCGAATAAATTTCCGTTGGAAATTCGAATAAATTTCCGTTGGAAATTCGAATAAATTTCCGTTGGAAATTCGAATGAATTTCCGTTGGAAATTCGAATGAACTTCCGTTGGAAATTCGAATGAACTTCCGTTGGAAATTCGAATGAACTTCCGTTGGAAATTCGAATGAACTTCCGTTGGAAATTCGAATGAACTTCCGTTGGACATTCGAATGAACTTGGAAATTCGACTGACTTTCCGTTGTAAGTTCGAAAATTCAAATGAATTTCCGTTGGAAATTCGAATGAATTTTCGTTGGAATTTCGAATGAATTTCCGATGGAAATTCTAATGAATTTTCGATGGAAATTCGAATGAATTTCCTTTGAAAATTAGAATGAATTTCCGTTGGAAATTCTAATGAATTTCCGTTGGAAGTTCGAAAATTCAAATGAAATTTCGTTGGAATTTCGAATAAATTTCCGTTGGAAATTCGAATGAATTTCCGATGGAAATTCGAATGAATTTCCGATGGAAATTCGAATGAATTTTCGATGGAAATTCGAATGAATTTTCGATGGAAATTCGAATGAATTTTCGATGGAAATTCGAATGAATTTTCGATGGAAATTCGAATGAATTTCCGATGGAAACTCGAATGAATTTCCGATGGAAATTCGAATGAATTTCCGATGGAAATTCGAATGAATTTCCGATGGAAATTCGAATGAATTTCCGATGGAAATTCGAATGAATTTCCGATGGAAATTCGAATGAATTTCCGATGGAAATTCGAATGAATTTCCTATGGAAATTCGAATGAATTTCCTATGGAATTTCGAATGAATTTCCTATGGAAATTCGAATGAATTTCCTATGGAAATTCGAATGAATTTCCTATGGAAATTCGAATGAATTTCCTATGGAAATTCGAATGAATTTCCTATGGAAATTCGAATGAATTTCCGATGGACATTTGAATGAAATTCCGATGAAAATTCCAAATGAATTTCGAATGAATTTCCAATGGAAAATCAAATGAATTTCTGATGGAAATTCGAATGAATTTCCGATGGTAGTTCAAATGAATTTCCGATGGAAAGTCGAATGAATTTCCGATGGAAATTCGAATGAATTTCCGATAGAAATTCGAATGTATTTCCTATGAAATCATTTTAAATTTTTCGATTTTTCGAATTCAAATGAATTTCCGATTAAAATTCGAATAAATTATGAATGAATTTCCGATGGAAATTCGAATGAAGTTCCGATGGAAATTCGAATGAATTTCCGATGGAACTTTGAATGAATCTCCGTTGGAAATTCGAATGAATTTCCGATGGAAATTCGAATGAATTTCCGATGGAAATTCGAATGAATTTCCGATGGAAATTCGAATAAATTTCCGATGGAAATTCGAATAAATTTCCGATGGGCAGTCATATGAATTTCCGATGAAAATTCCAAATGAATTTCGAATGAATTTTCGATGGAAATTCAAATGAATTTCCGGTGGAAATTCGAATGAATTTCTGATAGAAATTCGAATGTATTTCCTATGAAATCATTTTAAGTTTTTCGATTTTTCGAATTCAAATGAATTTCCGATTAAAATCCGAATAAATTATGAATGAATTTCCGATGGAAATTCGAATGAATTTCCGATTGAAATTCAAAGGAATTTGGGATGGTAGTTCGAATGATTTTTTTTATTAAAATTCGAATGAATGGAAATTTGAATAAATTTTTGATGTATATTAGAATGAATTTTTATGGTGATAAGAATGAATTTCTGAATGAATTTTCGATGGACATTCGAATGAATTTCTGATGAAAATCCAAATGAATTTTCGATGAAAATTTTAATGAATTTTCGATGGAAATTCGATTAATTTTCCGATGGAAATTTGAATGAGTTTCCTATGGAAATTCGAATTAATTTTTGATGGAAATTCGAGTTATTTCCCGATGAAAGATCAAATGAATTTCCGATAAGAATTCAAATGTATTTCCGATGAAAATTCGAATGAATTTCCTATTTAAATACGCATGAATGTCAATTGGAAATGGCATGACTTTGCGATGATAATTTGAATGAAATTCCGAAATTTAAATGAATTTTCGATGGAAATTCGAATGATGAAAAATTCGATTGAATTTCCGATGGAAATTTGAATGAATTTGCGATGGAAAGTCGAATGAATTTCCGATGGAATTTTGAATGAATTTTTGATGTAAATTGGAATGAATTTCCGATGGAAATTCGTATGAATTTCTTTCGGACATTCAGAAAGTTACCGCGGAAATTCAGGAAATTGTTTTCTGTTTATTGTTTCGAATGTCTGAACAAATTTTCGATCATTCCCGTTATTATCATTAATCAATTGATTCGACCGAGTGACTAATTTGGTAGGTTGTATTCGCAGTGATATCTTTCTGGTTTTAGATTTTTAAGGACAAGCCTCTCAGAATCCAAAACTAGTTCACTCGCGTTTTCAAGGGCACACCGCTCAATACGGGAGCAACGGACAACTGTCATCGTTATTATTCCACGCATGCTGCGATGCAGGAAAAGCTGAAAGCATTGTCCCTCAATCAGTGTTGTCCTACACTCAAGGCAAAAAATTCTGCTCTTTGATTTTACTCCATCTAAACGATTTTATAGTCTCAACTAAGTGAGATCAACTAATAGAAGGATATTTGAATTTTCTAAATGTCATGGCAAACTGTCAAAAAAATGCACTCCAGAGCCACAGGAGCGCGCACTGAAAATACACTGGAGTGTTTTCACTGGAGTGTATTTTCAGCGCGCGCTCCTGTGGCTCTGGAGTGCATTTTTTTGACAGTTTGCCATGGAATTTAGAAAATTCAAATATCCTTCTATTAGTTGATCTCACTTAGTTGAGACTATAAAATCGTTTAGATGGAGTAAAATCAAATAGCAGAATTTTTTGCTTTGAGTGTAGGACAACACTGCCCTCAATTTAAAAAAGCATGCTCCTAATTCCAATTCCTCTCCAATTCTAGACAAAATGTTTAACGACAATTTGTTGTAGTCCGAAAAGTGTCACGCATTCTGGGAGCTAATTTTTGGACCATGTTGCAAAAAATCAATTAGTTCACTCATAAAGAAATGGGACTCATACAGCCAGATGTTTTTTTTAAACACCGAAAAATAGTTTCAAAAGGACGGTTGGCTTTGGTTGTTCAAGAAACTTATTTGGCTGTTCTAAAATGATTTTCCACCCTTATGAGATTTAAAAAGTATTAGCGTTCAAGTTTTACATCGAAATTATAAACAGTCTCAATAAAATAGATTCGAAAACAACAATCGACTAAGCCCAATAAGCGGGGATAATCCCTGCACGGTGCGGCAGATAATTGTTGTTCTCGTTATCTTACTTCGAATTAGCTCGGAGCAAATATGTAGTCTACCCCATCGCGGTGCCAACCCATTGGAACCCAGTCGCTCCGAGAGGGGCCGGGCAAAACATGGAAAACCAACAACCGGAAAGTTAAAGGGAATGTGCGTACCATCAAGACCAACATAACGATAGCATCATAAACAGACGCGCGGAGGCTCCCCAATATTACCCACTGCTGCGGTGCGTGCCTCCCGTTCGAAATCCATGCTCCACGGCGTGCTTTTCGATGTAAACATACCTCAGATGCGTCGGTCTCTGCACCCCCCTTCATGAAGACACGCACATTGTGCGTGGTACCACCACCGGACCCATTTTACGCCTTCTTCCATCACTTTTCATGAAACGCGCGCGCGAGGCAAGTTTAAATCCCATCTTCATCCACGTGTGCGGGATCGATGGGGCCATTTAAAAAAGGCACAAGAGGCGCCTCTTTCATCCATCGTCGTCGTCTTCGTCGACCACGCCGAACGGCAACGAGAGCAGCGTGATCAAACAGCCGAACGACGCATGGCGATATGCGTCCGTAAGTTCGGAATCGCATCAATTGCTTTCGGAATAAGCTTTGGTTTCTAGGCAGGTACCTACCAGCAACGACAACAACAGCACCGCCGTGCCGTGGTGGATGCAATGATGTGCGCTAGTGATAGTGCGAATGGAATGCAGGTCAATCTTCCGAAAGGCTTATTTACACTTGTGAACCGACTTTAGGCAGGAATTTCACATCACCCAGGCCCGGCTGGACGGCGTGATATCAGCAGCGGATTGGATGTTGTCCTTGTCGGTTCGACTGTATGTAGTCAGCCACACAGAGCAGTGCAGTTGAGCACGCTGAGATTTGTCGTCGTTGTCGTCTTGCGTGGTCGTCGTCGTTGATTTCCGTGTTTTGTTGGCCGACTGACCACTTGACCACTTCGCAGTCGTCGAAGTGCTGCTGCAGTGCAGTCGCCTCGCCAATCAGTTGGACTCGCGGAGGGCCGCGTTCGAATTCCTCGGTCGGTGGAAACTGGCGCGGGTGGGTGGGCTGCATTGCACTTGCGGTGTACGGCGACGCGGCGGACTGGTTTGTCTGTACGTTGGAAATATGCATAAAAGCTAACGGTAAAGCGAAGTCGAACCGCGGCGGCGGACTCCTCGTAGTCGTATGTGAGGAATGTAACAAGTGTTTATCGGCTGGAGCACGGCACACCGGCATCAGGCGCGTTGTCTTTCTGCTCGCTGAAGATGAAGAGGCTTTCTTTCTGGTGTTTGATGTAATCGATGTTGGAATTGGGAATGCTTTGAAGTGTCTGAGGTGTGACAAATTTTGGAAATATGGAGTAAAATGATTTACAGGCAAAATAGATTTTTGTCATAATTTGAATTTCAATAAAATGCAAATCAATAATAGAATTTATTTTAAAAATTGCAAAAAATTTCTCACCTAATTTTTTTCTAGCTTGAAAATAAATAAAATCAACTAAAAATTCTTTGATATTGAAATATAAAATAGGAAAATACGGCCAGAGCTATCAAAACGTTTGTAGAAAAACAGATGGAAAAGTAATTTTTTGTTGTTAACACCTAGTTGATTGCAAAATATTGTCATTAAATAGCTTGTTTCCAACCATTCATTAGGATTTTTTTTTCAATTTCACCTACTTGATAAACTTTACAAAATGTGACGTTTTTTAATATTCACTTTCGTGTCATACGTTAGTGTGTCGTATTTTGTTAAATTCCTGCCCTTTTCCTCTACTTTCTACCTTTTGTAAATTGCGTCCATAAGCAAACCTTCAAATTTAACAATGGTTACAATCAAACTAAATATGGAACTAAAATTTTAATGGATTCTTATTTTGAAAAATCAGATTTCCTTTCAAATTGTTGCATTCTTGTGTGAATCAAAAGGATGTGAGTGCAGATGCGCTACCTCGAGTACAAAAAGTTCCAGCCCATAAAGATAAAAAAAACAGTAGGGGAATGTCTCCGGTTATAGGTCACACTGAATATTTTTTTACACTTGATAAATACGACAAATCTGAATAATGTCAAACTTGTAGTTGGACAACATACATAATCAGAGCCAATATCAGAGCGTTCACACACATACGATTTCTTGCCGCAAGTAAACAAAAAAAACGTAAAAATTTGTTTGTGTTTTAAAATTTAGCCATTTCTCAGGTGCGATAAATCGAAACAAATAATTGGGAAAAAATAAGTGCTACACTTTATCATTTAGTACATTAAGTGTACTTTATAATGTGATATCAAATACCAGTGAAATTTTTGTGTGGTACAAATTTGCTGAAATAGAAGAAAAATGTCCATCATTCATGGCGGCCTGAATTGGCGTGGAGATTTTTTAAGGAAAAGTTTCAACGGAAGAAACTTTTGAATTTCGTCGGAAAATCTGATTAACTTCTCCTGAAAGTTCTTTTAGCTTCTCCAAAATATTCGTTTGAAAACTATTTTCAGATTTTCCAAGGCAACCACTTTAAATTTTTGATAATTCGTTGGAATTGCCAAGGAATTTCTTTTTTGGTATTTCCGTGGGAAATTCTTTAAAATTTACATAAAAAATTCCTCTTTATTATTTTTACGAAAAATTGTTCCAAGTTTCTACAGGAAAATGTTCAGAAAATCCACGCAGAGTTTCTGTTGAGTATTCTTCGAAATTTACACAGAGAAATCTTCATATTTTTCGCAGGATATCCTCAAAAAATGTTCAAAATTTTCATAGAAATTCATTGTAATTTGCACGGGAGAATTTTTTTAAATTTCTATTGAATTTTTTTTCGGAGTTTCCGCGAAGCTTACGAAGTTTTAACTAAAACTGTTCAGAACTTCTAGGTGATTTGTTTTTTTAGTTTTTAGCTTTTTAGTACAGTCGCCTCTCCACATCTCGATATTGAAGGGACCATCGAGATAGGGAGAGATCGAGGAAAGGGAGGGAAATTGAAATGGATACTAGATCCAAAAAAGCTCGTTGCCATGAATAACGACAACAAAACAAATGCCATTTCTTGTTGTTGATCTGTCTGTTATTGTCCAAAGATGGTCTAGTAGCCTAAAAATTTGAACATATCGACATAACGAGAGTTATTCCAGAACAAAATATGATCAGAACACATCGAGATAGAGAGATATCGAGATAGGGAGGTTATCGAGATGTAGAATACCCAAATGTATGTAGATTGAAGGGACCAAGGAAACCATCGACATAGGGAAAGATATCGAGATGTAGAACATCGAGATGTAGAGAGTCGACTGTATTTAAATGGAGAAAAAATCGGGATTTTGAAGGAATTTCTTTGGATTTCTACTGGATTTCTACTACCATAAGACACTCTTCGGAAATTCAATGGATATCATAAAAAAGGATCGTTTGGCCGAAAATCATTTGGCGAAAAGCCATTTGGCCGAACGATAAGTCGAAATTTTAGCCGAAATGAACGTTTAAGTGATACGGTTATACGACGGAAAATAGTTTGGACAAAAATTTCAGTTGGCCAAAGCGACATACGACCGAGTTGGTAATTAGGGCGAAAAAGCACTCTTCCCTAACACGTCATTTGGCTGAAAGGGTCGTGTGGACGAAAATGTCATTTGGCTGAAATGGTTGTTTGGCAGAAAGGGCCAATTGATCGAAAATGTCATTTGGTCCAACGGCAAAATGTTGATTACTGAACGAGTTAACCTTCTGTTTAGCCAATTTAGCTAAATCAAATTTTCGGCTAGATGGGTTTTTGCCTAAAGGTTTGTTCGGCCAAATGACATATTTGGCCACCTTTCGGCCAAATGACCTTATTTGTCGTCTGGCCGAAAATCCATTTATTCGAATGCCAGTTGGTTGAATAACAGGTTAGGCCGAAAGTCATCTAGCCAAATTCCATTAGGCCGAATTGAACGTTTGCCCAAAACGGTATTAGGTCGAAAATGGCTCGACCGAAAACGACATTCGGCCGAAAGCGACAAGTAGCCGAAAGGCACATTCGGCCGAACTGGTAATTTGACCTAGAAGTTATTTGCCCAAACATTTGGGTGAAAATTTCATTTCGCCGAAATGGTCGTTTGTTTTTGGCCGAAAGACTCTTCTCCGTTCAAAAATTTTATTTCTTCGAGTATTTTTTTGGATTTCAACGGGAAATCCTTTGAAATTTACACTCGAAGTTTTCTTACGATAAATTGTATTGAAGTTCGAAGGAAATCGTTCGTACTTACACAAAAAAAAAAACTTTGGGGTTCTAAAGTGATGTTCTAGGGATCAATTGGAAAAAAATCTACGGAAATTGTACGGAAAATTCTGCGGACTTCTTTAAATTTGAATCAGCGTGGAAAATTATAGACCACCGGCGTGACAAATTTTAAACGGTGACGCGCCGATGCAAAAATGTCGGCGGCGTGCCAAAAACTATTGGTGGCGGCGGCGCACGCCTCTACCTGCAATCTCCACCCATTGCAATGGTTGTGAATTGCGATCGTCCTGTCCCCATTTGAAGTGACTGGTAATGCAATCACATCCATTTTACTACTAAAAGCCATTTTTTTGTGTTTTGTGTCACAGAAGGCTTCTAAAATTATTAAACTATTATTGCCATAAGCATTTTACTTCACATTTTGCCTTTCTCGTACAGCAAGGTACAACGGAAAGACTATATATTCACTTCCAAGACAATTTTGTGATAAAAGGCCCGGAGACCCATAGTGTTATATATCAGTCGACTCAGCTCGACAAATTGAGATGATGTCTGTCTGTGTGTATGTGTGTGCGTGTGTATGTATGTGCGCAAAATAAAACTCACTCGTCTTTTAGGCACTTATCTTGATCCGATTTGATTGCAATAAGTTGCATTCGACAGGGAATCCTGTCCCATTGTTTCCTTTTGGAAATTGGCCAGACCGGACTATGGGATCAAAAGTTATGGCTAAAATTCGATTTATGTAAAAAAAACACGCTAAAAAAATCTTTCTCAATTTTTTTAGTATATCTAATGTACGAGAGGGAACAAACACCGCTAGGAAAAATTTCATTTCCAGCGACTTTAAAAGGTGGCCCACAAGCAAATATTTTTGTTTTGTTTTTTTTTTTCGTTTGTATTAACAATACAGTTACTTCGGTGAAAAGTTAGCTAAAGGTCTGAAGCTTTCCAATGGTGTTCATATTACTGCGTAATGTTGACTTGAAAAAGTTATGAGTGAAACACGCAACTTACTCACAACCGGAGACACTCCCTTATTGAAACTGATAGAAGAATCAATCATCAATTAAGGAAAAGTCCTAGTCCTATTCAATTAAGGAAAAGTCCATTCTTGCCCAGTTGGAGACTGATGAAATGTCAAATATTAAAATTCTACAATTTTGACAAAAAAAATAACATATGGCTGACATATTTTCAATTTTACTTTTGAATTATGGGCTAACTGTTCCGGTTCATCAACTCATAGCTCTAATATTGATCATAATTATCAAACGCAAATACTTGAAAAGCAGTTTGATTTGTTTCTGCCCTTCACTTCTCTTCAAAGAGAGAGCCTACGATTCTTTCTCGAAAGAAATACTTAAAAAAAATATCGCCAAACGAATGTAAACACCGGCACCGATATCAGCAAACTAATAATTAGGGTGGTTCAAAAATAAATTTTGCTTCGCCACGCTCAGTCGATTCTGTTGCATATTCTTGGAGTCCTCCACTTGTTTGGCCTGGTTTGGACTGGCCGCTTCAGGCTTGTATGAGAGTTGGTATAGGGTGGGAAGGTTGAATATTTCATTATACTGGTTGTGGGGCTTTCATATTGAGCGCTGGCAAGAGGAGAGCCTACATATATTACTTACTTACTTGATACTTGATGGGCTACTACAGCTCTTCGATGAACCTACGCCGAATGGAGTATCCTTCTCCACTGGACTCGATCCTGGGCCAATCGCTTCCAGTCGCCCTGAACATTGAGCGCCCTCAGGTCCTCTTCAACTGCAAAGAGCTTGACGTTCTTCTGGCATACGAACAACGTGACCAGCCCACCGTAGTCTGCCGTGTTGAATAAGCTTAATAATATCCAGCCCTTTATACACCTGGTACAATTCGTGATTCATGCGACGCCGCCAGATACCGTTTACCGCCGAGTATTGTCCGCAGCACCTTACGCTCAAACACTCCGAGAGCTCTCCGATCAGCCTCCTTTAACGTCCATGTCTCATGGCCGTATAAAGCCACCGGAAGAATCAGAGTAGTATACAGCGCGAGTTTTGTTTTCGTTTGCAGACTACGGGACTTAAGCTGGTTACGAAGTCCGTAATAAGCCCTATTTGCAGATGCAATACGCATTTTCACCTCGTGGGTAACATCATTATCGCACGTCACTAATGTTCCAAGATACACAAATTCTTCTACCACTTCAAATTTTTCACCATTCAGCACTATTTCGCTACCACCACCACTAATGAATCCAAGTTGATTGCCAGCGACCATGTACTTCGATTTGCTGGCATTGATCGTGAGTCCAATCCTCGCTGTCTCCCCCTTAAAAGGCGCAAAAGTCTTTTTCACGGCACGGCGATCAATTCCGATAATATCGATATCGTCCGCAAATCCCAGGAGCATATGCGATTTTGTGATAATGGTACCGCTTCTTTGCACACCAGCTCTCCTAATCGCTCCCTCGAGCGCTATATTGAACAGTAGGTTCGAGAGTGCATCACCCTGCTTTAATCCATCTAAGGTAACAAATGACGTCGATATTTCATCCGATATTTCGATCCGTCCAACGTTATACGAATCAGCCGTATCAGTTTCGCCGGGAAACCATGTTCAAGCATAATTTGCCATAATTCATTCCGTTTCACTGAATCGTACGCCGCCTTGAAATCAATAAACAGATGATGTGTCTGCAAGTTGTACTCCCGGAATTCGTCAAGGATTTGTCTCAGGGTAAACATTTTATCCGTCGTTGATCGGCCCTCACGAAAACCTGCTTGGTATTCGCCGACGAAGGACTCTTCAAGCGGTCTTAATCTGTTGAACAGAATACGGGACATAATTTTGTACGCCGAATTAAGGAGGGTTATTCCTCGGTAATTGGCGCACTCCAGTCTGTGCCCTTTCTTAAAGAGAGGGCAAATGAGGTCGTCCAACCAGCTAGCAGGCATTTCCTCGTCTTCCCATATTTTCGACATAATATGGTGCAGAACTTCATAAAGCTGCTCACTGCCATGTTTGAGAAGTTCAGCCGGGAGCTGGTCCTTCCCCGCAGCCTTATTGTTTTTCAGCTCTTTAACAGCTTTTTTAACCTCATCTAGTGTAGATGACTCCATGGCTTGTCCATCGTCGCTAATATTTATTCTGTTCACCGATGCACCGTCACTTCCTCCATTCAACAAAGTCTCGAAGTGTTGCTTCCACCTGGCAGCCACTTCAGTTTTATCTGTCAGCAAATTCCCTTGTTGGTCGTTGCACATAACGGGAGATGGCGCTGTCTTTCTCCGCACGCCATTGACAGACTCATAAAACCTCCGCATATCGTTCTGCTCCATTTTTTCCTGCGCCTCACTAATAACTTGTTCTTCGTACTCTTTTTTCTTCCTGCGGTGGGTTCGTTTTTCGGCTTCTCTTGCTTCCTTGTACCGATCTCCATTCGATCGGGTACCCGACACCAACATCCGGCTTCTGGCAACGTTCTTCTCGTCTGTCACTCTCTGACACTCCACATCGAACCAACCCGTCCTGGGTCGCCTCTGTGCAGTGCCTACCACTTCTCGTGCTGTTGTGCTCACCGCTCCATGGATCGACTCCCATAGATCGTTGATGTTGTCGCTAACGTTGATTGCACTTATCCGTTCGTCGAGCTTCTGGCGGTACTCAGCCGATACTCCTTCCGCCGACAATCGCTGGATATTGTAACGCATCGTTCGCTGTGATCTTTCGTTCGATACAGTTGACAACCGTGATCGAATTTTACTGACAACGAGGTCAGATCAGAGTCAATGTTCGGACCTCTGAATGTCCGCACATCGATAACATCCGAGAAATGGCGCCCATCCACCAGAACATGGTCTATCTGGTTGCAAGTTTCACCATTTGGGTGTCTAGTAGTAGTGGTAGTAGTGTCCAAGTAGGTGCTACTGATGGCCATCCCTCTGGCAGCAGCAATATTAAATTTTACTAGCCGTAGGCCGTTGTCATTGGTAGCAGAGTGAAGGCTCTCCCTACCAATTATGGGACGGAAAAAGTCCTCTCTACCGACCTGAGCGTTAGCGTCTCCGATAACAATTTTCACGTCATGCTTTGGGCACTTTCCATAGGCTTTATCAAGACATTCATAAAACGTGTCCTTCACGTTGTCGGATTTATCGTTTGTTGGTGCGTAAACGTTGATTAGGCTGTAATTGAAGAATTCGCCCCGTATCCTCAACACATAGATTCGTTCGCTAATGGGTTTCCACCGCATCACTCGCTTCATCTGCTTGCCCATCACTACGAAACCAACTCCATGCTCTGCTTTTTCACCGCCGCTGTGATAGATGTTATACTTGAATGCAGTATTGGTCGTGGGGTCCACGGCTCGGAATTCACGTTCTCCGGATCTAGGTCATCGGACTTCTTGAATAGCAGCCACGTTTACTCCAACCTTCTGCAGTTCACGAGCCAGAAGGCGCACTCGTCCAGGTTCATTTAGGGTCCTGACATTCCAGGTACCGAGTTTCCAATCATAATCCTTATTTCGTTGCCGGGTCGGTTGCCAAAAATAACGTTCTCTTTTTCTTCTATCTCCATTTTTCGTGGTATTTGAGAGGCTTCAGTAAGCTACCTTACCGGGGTCGCGTTACCTACATCGCGATGATGGGGCTGCCACCTTAGGTATAGCTGACGCGATACAGCATTTCGTTAATCAGCCGCTGGGTACCAGGCAGACGCTGTTTGAGCCGCACCTCCTGGTGAACAGACGCTCGATGCGTACCTTCTCACTCTAGCTGATGTCAGAAGGACAACAGTGCCCAGGCTGCACTACCAGCTAAGTACACAACCCTTAGCTGGCGGTCTTTTGTCATCGGACGACCCGTGGAAGCGTGAGATAGGGACTTGTGGGGACCAGAGCTCTGTTGGGCGCTCCTTCCTTGATGTCAACCCACCATTTTGCAGCCTACATATATTACTGGTGGTAATATTCAAGATATTTCACTCATCTTCTTCTTCTTCTTCTTGGCATTACATCCCCACACTGGGACAGAGCCGCCTCGCAGCTTAGTGTTCATTAAGCACTTCCACAGTTTTTAACTGCGCGGTTTCTTAGCCAGGTTACCATTTTTGCATTCGTATATCATGAGGCTAGCACGATGATACTTTTATGCCCAGGGAAGTCGAGACAATTTCCAATCCGAAAATTGCCTAGACCGGCACCGGGAATCGAACCCAGCCACCCTCAGCATGGTCTTGCTTTGTAGCCGCGCGTCTTACCGCATGGCTAAGGAGGGTCCCATTTCACTCATCAGGAATCGCATATTGATTGGTCGTTTCAATAATTTTTGTTCTGGTACTCAACCAACATTCACCTTAAGCCCTGACAGAAGAACAACGAGCGGAAAACGAATTAAGAATAACACGTCATAAGCCAATTGAACATATTGTTTTTCTAACTAATTCAATGGGGGAGGTTCCCTCATCAGTGCTGCCACCTGGAAAAGTTTAGAGAAAAAGTAGAACCATGGAGATTTGACATGGCATGATATAGAAAATGAGAATTAAAATGTCTCTAGAAAGTTATAGAAATTTTTTTGTCAAACAATTTTTAGTTTGTGGGGTTAGAAATTCAACAATCTTAAGCATTAACTGCTTATTCAAAAAAAAATATATATAAAAATCGAGATATCATGTCTATTTTGTGTGCTTTTAAAATTCTAACCCCGTAAACCAAGATTTTTCTGAGAAATGTCCTTAATTTTTGTTTTATAACAAAAATATACTTCATTTCCTATACCACACCGTGTGAAATTTCAATGATTCTACTTTTTCTCTCGATGACAGCTGCTGGTCTTCTCCTCCCCCATAGAGATGCGAAACTTGCTGTTATAAAGGCATCCACCGGCATTGACGGCAGCTGTTCGGAACATATTCGTACCGATTGGATGTATATTAGGGCTAAGGTAGTTAGAAGGTCACTGAAATTTGGACACATTAGTTTTAGGCCATATAACAAATGGCTGCTGATAACTTCGTTGTCCACTTTCGTATTAGTCCGCTTGACGTGATCATCAAAGGATTGGTGCTGGTCTATCGTTACACCGAGCAGCTCCACTCACTTTGTAGTAGGGATGTTGATAACTTCAATTGAGATAGCCTGTCAAGGTGGCTGCACGCAAAAAAAGCGTTCCCAAATTTGTGAACCAGCAAAAATACACCGTGATTCAATTCATGGACTCATGGAGCGCCAGTCCAGAACGTTCCAGAAAACGTGTCTGTTGTTCCCGAATACGTTGATGATGTTCCTGAAAAAATACAGCGTAAACAGTAGTTCACGAATTCATGAACGCTTTTTTTTGCGTGTGGTATTTTGGACTACAAACGTGGGTCCGGAAGCATTTCTCATCGGACATCTCAAACCTTGCCTTCCCGGTCTATTTGGAAATTTACTAACGGCAGCTTGAAGTTTCATCTATGTTGTTCTTGGATGCTTGCTGGTCTCGTCCGACCTAGTCGTTGGTCGAAAACCGGCTTCAATGCTTGGCTTGCGGATTGTGGTAACTGATGTACTAGCTAGGTGCTAGCAAAGCTTATTGTGGTGATAGTCAATGACGGTTCAAACTGAATTTTTCGCCGAAATAGAAATATAGGAGTCTTTCGCGTAACGTCCAGCAGTCCTGGCTTGGCAAGAGGCCTGAACTGGAGGGAGGATGAGGGTAATATCTAAAATGATCATTTCGCAATTCGTTTTATGGTTTTGATCATTTTGCCATTCACTTTAAGATAGACTATGGTGTGCTGCAAACGAGGACAAGGTATCCCTGTCAGGTCCATGGGTGGAAAACGTCTAGCTTCATCAGGGAAGTAATTAACGTGGCCAAGGAACTGAGGATAACACCGACAACCTAAGTGGGGATGCGCTGATACCTGTCCTACCACACTCCACCAGTATACCAGGGGTCTATGTATACTGGTGGAGTGCTGATATTGCAAATCTTCAATCAACCTACACACTAAAAATAAATCGCCGAATTCGGTAAAATTTTACCGAAATCTCAACAGCAGAACTGTTCGGTAAATAATTTTACTGATTTTCGGTGATTTTGACAGTTGAACAATGGAAAAAATTACAAAAAATCTGTAAAATAATTACCGAACAGTTCTGCTGTTGAGATTTCGGTAAAATTTACCGAATACGGTGAATTGAGTTAAGTGTGTACCTTAGCGCTAGCTAGAGTGAGTGAATGGATAAGATTTAGTTAGAAGTTGGAATTAGCTCACCGTAGATTAGGGTATAAATCATCTAAAATGTGGGTTTCATGGCCATACGGTTCACGGATTCGGTTAAATTCAGTCTGTTCGACCTATGGTCGAGGACGGTGATCCTGTCTTTATAAATTCAGCCTTAATAGCCCAGGGGTGGGGTCTTCGTTTCGCCATTTAGAGAAGCGGAATGTTGAACATTTTCGTGGAATGCGTAATTGCGTAATTTGTATGTCATTCATTGGAGAAGCGGAATGCGGTTTCCACTACAACTACTCAGATGGCCTGCAGATTGCAGCGCAATTAGTATGCCGATATTGTCTCAAAGGAAATGCAAACTCATTTTTATATATAGAGATAGACAAGGCTGGTAACTGTTATAATGATAGGAAGTTTTTTGTTTATAAATCAGACCGAAAACTTCATAAAACAAAAGCTGAATGTCTTCCTCATAGGTGAATCCATAATGAAAATGGAAACGTTTATAATCCTAATTAATTGAGTCATGTCATGCTTCGAAATAATCTCAGACAATCAAACATATACTAATCCATCACCTTCCTGTTCTTTCTTCTTTCCTCCAGAGAAAACTACCCGCGCGTTCTGGATCACATCATCCACACGCAGCCGTACGTACTGAGCCGGGACTACAAGGAGATCTTGAGCACCCTAGACGTCGTGTCCGCCGATTCAGGTTAGTTGTTTGACATTTTCATTCACCACACAGCTCGCGGTGCGATTCAAAACCTATCAATCAATCATCAAAGTGTGCTGTGCGCACAATTCCTACACGGCGAATCACGCTGCTGTTTTTGTTGTAGTAGGTAGCTTTTGTTTTTTTTTGTGGCTGTTGATGGTCGTCAGACTACCTGATCTGATGTTTCGCGAATTTGCAACCGACCTCTAATCTGTTCGCTGTGTTTGAGACTACGTATTAGCAGCTCCCTAGCAGCACAATCCAGACACTAATGCGGTTGCAGCAACTTCTGTCAGACTTAATTTAGACATACAGGAGTCACAGACACCCGTCTGCGACACCTACTTTCGACACAGGTCGATCGCGGTCGATGGCGGCGGTGTACGATTGTGGTTCTGATTAGCGCCCGAAAAGTGAAGATGGGCGGACGGAAGGCCGGGCGCGCGGTGACCGATTGACATTTAGCTGTGCAGCTTTTCAATTTCGAATTTCGATAGCAGTGCGACCTAACATCGTCGTCGACAAAGAAGACAAACACAAAACGCTGGTGCTGGCTACTGGCCGTCGAGGCGAAACTGTTCATTGATGACAATTGAACAGTGGAGGGACTTTGAGCGATAGATTGACTAAAATTTACTTTGGAACTTGAGGCGTGGAATGGGTGTTCAAGTTTGGTCAAGCACATTACCATCTACAAATGCAATATCGAATCCGTTCGTAACTTCTAAGACTTAAAAACCTTCTTTGAATAGAAAACTGAATGATTCACTAAGGCTAGGCAAACAGTACCCGACACTTTCCATCATTATTCCGTGACATTAGTTGAAGCCTTTCCGCTTCTTACGGCCACTGTGCTTATCCGTCGTCCGTGTCGTCCGAATTTGCTACGCAGTTGTTCAAGACTTGAGGAGACTTCGCCACAAGAAGCGCGTGTAGCAAACCGGGTCAAACAACGGGTAGGGGTGGATGCGGTTATCGGGATGGCGGTACAACGGGCGAGAAGAGGAAGAGATTCAAAGGCGGGCTGGCGATGCAAACAATAACAAACAACCGGTCAGTCCCCGCGTGTATGTGCGCGCGCGGTTTGCTGATTGGTGGTCTTGGTCGGCGGCAGCGACGAAGAAAGAAACGTCGTCGGCGGTGAAATTTGCCAAAGAACCCCCTGTGATGAATCCAACTACCGGGGACAGTTGGGCTACCGTTTGGAAGTATTAGGTTTTACACGTGCCAATATCTCACTTCGTCAGATAAAAATCAGAATTCCGAAGAATGTGTTTTTTTTTCTAAAAAAATTAAACAATGAACTATCGCAACATCTTTCCGCGAGACCGGCAAAAGTAAATTCGCAATTTGCCTGCCAACCGCAAAAAAAAGCGAGGATCCACGGTCGAATTTGCCAAACCGTTTGCTGCCGGTCGTTGAACTCAGTCGCCGTCGTCCGTGTGTCGATCGTCGTAGTCGCGCAAATTTTTTTCCACGTCTTTTTGAATTCGCCATTCGTGCGTCGCTTTCGCTCTTTCTTCTGTTCCCAACCGCAGCCCTACCCGCGTGCTCCGTTGTTCACTTTTTCTGTCGCAGCGACGGCTGGTGTGTGCGCGCGCTGTTTTGACCGTTTTGTGTTGATCGTCGTCACAGCCGCCACCACCGCCAAAGTTTTTTTTTTCGCTTGTGCGAATCTGCGATCGCACTTTTTGTTTACATTTTTTTTTCGGGCTGCTATCGGAGGTCGAGGAAGTTCGAGTTAGAGCAGCATTAGGAGGGATGTGTTCAATGAGATTTGCGAGCAACTGCGGATGTTCAGATTAGAGTGGGATTGCGTAAGCTCGCTTTGCTGGGCGCAAATTTGGAGTCGTCGTCATTGTAGAATTTATGAAGGTCTCAGTTGTTATAGTTCGACTGCACCTACAAATGTATAAAATGGTTCGATATTTACTGAACAATTATGTCCAGATCAGCATTGGACATCTCCAAAGCATAATGGATCTCAATCATCCTCTTCCTGTAATGTTCCGATCATTTCCGAAAAATGACATTGACTCGAAATTCAAACGAATCAACAAAATAAACGACGACAGTTTACACTGTGTTGACGTCAGTTATTACAGTTGTTTCATCAACCAACCGTCCGAATTCTTTGTATGGCCGAACATGCTGTAAAACCCTGCCCTCCAGTAGTGGAAGACGTTAGCATACCGGTTTGGTGGCGCTCTGTGATTTATGGAAGGGTATCAGTTTATATTTTGGCTACAGTAATTTCCGGTGCGGAGCCAAGCGGCGGCGGTGGTGGCGATTTCGACCGTATATATCGGTGGCAGTACAAACAGGATGCGTAGTTAGTGGAGGGGTATGCTGGCCTGTGCAGTGAAATCCGACCCATTATGGTGTTCCCCGGGCGACGACGACGCCACGATCGGAATTGCGACATGGGAGGGCCTCCCTCAATCGGTTTCCACTGGATTTGTGTTCGATCGTGTTGCATTTCATTGTGTTTGTAAACTGTCTACCAATTCCAATCTGGAGCGGACTAAAAAATGAGATCATAATCGAACTTAAAAATTTGAGCAACTGTGTCGTCAGTGTTATTAGATGAGCTAGGGAGTCTGAGGTAAATTCAGAAATACACACTTTTTGGCTACAAAGAACCTACCAGATTGACTAACTAGGCTAACATTTGAAAGTTGTTTGTATACTGGGATGAAAGCAGGCTTACAACCGAAGCCATCGATAGTATATGGAATGGGCACTGAAAAATGTTTTCGTCTTCCCGTGTCCGATGTTCCCGAATCCATGACTTAAATCACGGTGTATTTTTACTGGTTCACGAATTCATGAACGCTTGTTTTACGTGTAAAAAAAAATTTTCAAACCCACAAGAATTAGCTATTCCAAATATTTTCATTTGAAGATTCCAAATAGTTTCCTTTTGGAATTCCGAAGAATTTCCTCCTAAAAAAATTGAAGATTTACCCTTTGGAAATTTTAAAGAATTTCCCCATTAAAACCCAGTAAAAATCGAAATTTCAAAGATTTTGTTTTTTTAAATTGAATTTTCCCTTGAAAGTTCTGAAGATGTACTCTTCGGAAACACTGGAGAATTTTCCATTGGAAATTTCGAAGATTTTTCTTTTGGAAATTCCAAGTCATTTTATTTGGAAATTCCAAATCATATCCTTTCTTGAAAATTACGAAAAAAGAATTCTTTTTGGAATTTCGAAGAATTTCGCTTTGAAATTGTTAAACAAATTCCCTTTGTAAACTCCGATGAATTTCTTTTTGGAATTTCCTAAGATCTCATAAATTGTTATAAATTTCATTCAGTGTGCATACGGCGTCGGATAGATATCAATCGCGTGCGATCTGTATCGAATTTTAAACTTGATATTTCCGTGATATTCTTTATCATATCACTAGATTTTATCACGACCGTCTTGTCGACCAGCGAACTTTGCGACTTTGTCGGTCGATTGAATTTATATGATAAGTAATTGGTACACCCAACCAGGGGATGGCAGATTTTAATACAGTTCTGCATAAGAACCTTACAGAAACTGTATAATAATTGGGCATATACAATTCTGATAGCTTTTTATACAAATATTGTATCAAAATAATACAGATTTGTATTATTTTAATACAATATTTGTATAAGAAGCTTACAGAATTGTATATGCCCAGATTTTATACAATAATTGTCAGATTTGTTTTTTGGGTGTAGAAAGGCTATATTAAATTCTTAGTGAATCACTTATTGGCAATGATCTATAGGGCACTGCACGGGCTGCTTTGTCTCTTTCTTGCTGCAAAGAAATTAGAAAACAACAAGGCCAGTAAACGTCAAAATTTATGAGGAACGAAAGAGAAAGAGATATTTCCATGCAGTGCCCTATACGGCACTGCACGGACTGCTTTGTGTCTTTCTCGCAGTAAAGAAATTAGAAAACAACAAGGCCAGTATACGTCAAAATGTATGAAGAACGAAAGATAAAGAGATTTTTCCGTGCAGTGCCCTATACTGGTCAAAATGTCAACATTCTATCACAATTTTAGGATATATGGAATTCAAGTACAGTCGAATTTCGTTTGTTGGACTATCTATAAAGGACTGTCTAAATAAAGCAAGGCCTTCGTTAAAATTTCCATTCGGCTTGAATGAGTTTTGTGCGTAGAGCGTTCAAACGACAAACTTCTGCTGCGTCGTGTTTCGCAAAACTAATTACGCAATCAAGTGACTAAATTGCGTCTCCAAATTCTGGATCTCCGGTATTTATAGCCAAAGCATCAAGCGAGTTGTTACTGTTCTCTGTCGATTCTTCAAACCATTCCTCGTGATTTTTTGGAAAGACGGATGACAAAATCTCCTCGTCTAAAAACACTTCACTTGTGACCCAATCTGGGTTATGATGGTCAGCGTCATACACTTGATCTTTCATTCGCAGATCGATATCTTCGTCAGATGTGGTCGTCCCTGAAAGATTGTCGATATTCGCAATGAGTGTTTTGAAACCCGCATCGTCTGCGTTCGTACCTTCGTCGGCAGTATCGTTCGGTAAATCATCGATTAATTTGCGCCAAGAATTCCGGATGGTATTCGCGGAAATTTCATCCCAAGAAGAGACCAACCATGTGATGCACTGCTGAAGGGTGATCTTTTTCAAGCGATCTTCAAATGTCAAATGCTCGTTTTTCAAGATCAACTTCAACATCAGTTTTCTTTTGTACTTCCGCTTCACTTCATCAGAGGTGACATTTGACAGGAAGGTAAATAACATCAGCCCGTCATCACGTTGCAGAGAGTCGTCTATATCGTAATGACTGGTGCAATTGTTAAGCACGTGCATTGCCTTTGGTTCCAAGCCTTGCTCGAGAGAAAATTTCCATACTGCGGGGACAAATTCCTCATAGAACCAATGACGAAATAACCAAGATGAATATAGTACTAGGTGCTCCAATCTGCCAAGTTTGTGGAAGAGAGGCGGGGTGAAAAATTCACAAACCGGCTGGCTCTTCCATACTAAAGTCCAAGATGGCTGAATCGTGAATTTGGCAGATTGGAACACCTAGTGGTGTATTCATATTGGAAATAACTGTTTGGTCATCCAAACTTTTTGGGAATGACAATACGATACGGATAGTGTTGCTGTGTTCAGTCCCCGTGGCTTTGCAGCTGTTCCAATAAAAAGCAATTCAAGCTTAAGCGATCCGTCAATATTTGAACATGGCATGAACGTAACCTGGTTTTATTCTGCTTCCGACCACTCGCCATGGTTTCATTGTGCGTAATGACTGAACGGGTAGCCAAGAGCTTGATAAAAAGTGCAGATTCGTCTGCATTGAAAATCTGAGAGTTCAACAGCTGCATATCATGTAGAATAGTTTTAAAGTTCAGGTACGCCCCAAAGTCTGCAGATGCCTTTTCACCGGCTACCGTTTTAACCCGCAATCCAAACCGCTGCTTGAGGTGATGCATCCAGTCGTCTGAAGCCGAAATTTTTTTGTACGACATAGTTCCCTTTATCCTGCAACAGCTTGAACAAAAGCTCCGCTTTTGTTTTCAGGATTTCCACCGTCAACAGAATATTAGACTGACGCTGCTGGAGAATCCAGACATAGAGAGCTTCTTCCAGCAAGGGGAACCTCTGCTCCCTTAAAGTCTTTCGGTTGTTCACTCCATATTCGGTAAATGCTGCTGCCCGAATCGTTTCCTTTTTCAGAACAATCCTGGTTACAGTAGAAGATCCTCTACCGTACTTTTCCCTTAGCGTATCGTGCGTTCCTCCTCCAGACTCAAAATCTTCTATTATGTGCACCTTTTCCACTAATGTCAAAACGATATTTTTTCGTTTTAAGCTCATTTTTGCTTGGGTGCTATTGCTATCCATCACCTAGAGATCACGTAACCATACGCTCATAAATACTTTCCCAAGAACAAATCGAAAACAAGTTCAACAATCAAAATAATAAATTTCACCTTTTCTGAATCGAAAAAACTTATGAACGTTTCTGCAACGATCCCGATAATAACAAAACAATGCGCCAATCAATACGTTTTTAGCTTTGGCATATCAGCCCAACTAATGAAAGCCTGTCACTAAGTGGGCTACGGGCTAGCCCAACCAACGAACGGAAGTTGTCTGTATTTGCGTCAGTATGGGGACACTTGATCCCTCATTTGTTCATTTTGTCACTCATACAAAAATTAAAAAAAAAAGTGTAAATTTGTTCCCAGGGGGCTATTATTGCGTAGATTTGGCAGATTTAATGGAGGGTTGGCTCGAAAACATATTTTTTAAGTAGGTGCCATAGAAAGGAGATTAAGTCCCCCCAAAATAAGATTGCATGCGCTGTCAAATTCCATGTCAAAATTCGTTCCTGGTTACGTTAGGTGATGAGTAAAAAAATCGGAGACCACCTTTCTACTCTCATCAAAGCAAGTTCTTGAAGAGAGATCAGTTCCTTCTTCATATCCTTCTTAGAAAGTCTGTGCGAAAACTGCGTAAGTTTCTTCATTTTTAGCTGTGATTCATGCAAATCCGCATGACTGACGATAATGCATCTTCAAAAGAACGCTTACCACGACTTACTTCTGATCATTTTTTGATCGGGAATGTAGTGCTGCCGGCTTTGGGTACATTCGAAGCTGAAAAAGTGCATGCCTCAAAAGAGGCGGGTGGGGCAAACTATTCCCTGCGAACCAAGTCTAAAACGATACGCGAAAAGTTAAAACAAATTCGAGAACTGCCTGACAAAACCCCCATTGAAATCATCGAACACCCAACCCTAAACACAGTTCAAGGCGTTGTGTTCGATTCATAGGGAGTTAATCACAGTTAAAAGTATAGTCTGATATAGTATAGAGTATAGATCAAATCTCTTTAAGAACAGTTTGTGAACTTTATTACAGTAATCGCGGATGTGAAGGCACAAATAGTATCTGCAAGCAATCCAACATCCAAAGCCCTGATTCTACGAAAGTGACAAATTCCTTTTCCCATGATTTTATGACAATCTTGCATGAAATCCATGCACAGATTGCATTAAGACAATATAGCAAGCCATAGCATTAGGTCTCTGGCCACGATGAAACAAGAACTAGGTAGGGACACGGCAGGTATTTCCGTCCATCGTCATAGGGGCTAAAACCACCGAAAGCAACATCCATTCGCTAGAGCTCCACTATAGCAGAACGTATCTCCTGAGCTTAAGATTTGATACGAATGAGTTTCAAAAAAGTGTCTCCTTTATTGGTTTTCGAGACTATGACGAAAAGACGAAAATACCTGCCTTAACCCTATGTGTTTGTTTCTACATAAAATCTATTTTTAAACTTCCATCGAGGAACGATTCTTTAAATGATTCGCCAAACTAATTTGCTTACAAAAAGATTTTTCCGAAGACGAACCTAAGCCTCCCACCAAGCCTAGCGCTATTCAACTGATGCGCTAGCCATCTGGACTATACACCATGTGAGAGAAGCAGTGATAGAAGAATAATCCTCGACCTGTTTTAAAAAAAATAATATTTCTCCTACCGACGTTGTGATAAATCGCTTCGTCCTAGTACAATTGTCATTGTGGACCATGTGTAAAACAAGTCGAAATGCGTCATTAGCGTTGACGTCCTTACAATTGGAGGTTTTCCAAATAAATTTATTTTGCAGAATATCGACTTCTTCCAGCTGCCAGGAAAATACTCTAAATTTTCTTGAGTTTTTTTTTACATTCAGGAAAAGTTTATCTGAAGAGCTTGGAATTTTTTTCTGAATTTCCATTGGAAGATCCTCCCAATTTCCATAATTCCTCTGCCCATGATTCCATAGTTGACGTAACAACCATAGCACTTTCGGATGTATTTCAAATAATTTAGGGACAAACATCGCAAATTTAAAACATTTCAACCCGTAAGCACTTAAATGAGGCTTAGATAAGCAACGTATCGATGATGCGCGGTTGAATTATCTTAGTAAACACGTAATAAATGAAACTTGCTGAAATTTCGAATAGTTAATACGTCAACTATGAAATCATTGGCAATTGCCTATTCAGAAATTCTTCTAAATTTCCTGTATTTTTTTAAAATTAATTTACACTGACAATGTATGTGCATTTTCAAGGAATTAATTCTGATTTTCAGCGGATTTGAGTTTTCACCCGAAATATTTTTGAAGCTACTACAAGCAAGTTCTTATGAATTGGCACGGGGAAATCTTAAGCGACAAACGGAAACACGACTGTCACCAAGTAGAGATTACACGGAGTTGGAAATGGTTATTTAATGAGCGGATCATTGCCTAATTATTTGATTCTCAAGCCACCATTCTGTCTGCCTATTGAAAAATTGATGGATCGGAACACGAACCAAAAAGGTTTCATTGCTTTCTGTTGAAAATTGACTGGATCAAATTTTGGGTTCAGAAATAATGGCCAAAATATTTTTTTTTGTACAAAAAGCGCGTAAATATTCAAGCTATTTTTGGTACCTATTTACAACCAACAAGTTGCATTCAAATGGGAATCTCTGTCCTGAATTTCATATTGAAAATTTACTGGATCAAAATATGGACTCAAAAATTGTGGCAAAAATACTATTTTTCCATAATATACCAGAAAATTCGAAAATTTCATTGTTCTTTATTTCGATCTGAGATATCAGATTTCTAAAAACAAACGAGCCACAGAATAAATTTGAAATTCCCAATCGGTGGATGTACAAGGACGCAAACTGGAATGAATGGAATGGGAATTCGAAAAGCAAATGACCACAGACCCCGACAACACAGCAGGAACCTTTGATCACATCGTGTGGCGCTTTTAACAATAGCACGGACGTCGATGAAAATGAATGGAAAGGCTGCGATCTGGTGAACAGATCTGGTAAAAATAATTCGTAAAAGCTTATCGCAAGGCACTACGGACGTCATAAAGCACTATTATGCAAGCCAAAAAAGCTACTTGGGAGAAATTCTGCGATTGTTCCGTACCCACAACAGGATCAGATCAAATCTGAAGAAAGTTCAACCGACTTTGAGGAAATAAGCAAAACGGTAACAAAAGTTTCATCATATTGAGAAAAATACTTCAGAAGCCATAGGAGATCACCAAGATTGATAAGGGCCTACAATAAAAAGTAAACAAATTCAATTTTAATACCCTTCGATAGCATCCTCTAATAGCTACTAATCGTATAAAAATCCTCTAATAGCTACTAATCGTGATAAAAATCCAACTTTGGGGCCGACAACGGGATTTTTTTCCGAACCGTCATTCTCACTCCCGAAAACCATTATTCCAAGACAAAATTTTCAAAACAATTTATCTACTTTCGTAAACAAAGATTCAAACGATGATTTGACGAATCTGATAGCTCTCCCTCGCAAACCAACACCATCAACAGGTAGCGGAAACCTTCACCTACCTATTGGTGGTGTTGGTTTCCGAGGGAGAGCTATCAGATTCGTCAAATCGTCGTTTGAATCTTTGTTTACAAAAGCAGATAAGTCGTTATGAAAATTTTGTCTTGATTCCATGTTTACGTTTTGAAAAATGCCATAAACAAAGAGTCTATGAATGACCAGCAAACACAGAGTGACTTATTAAGAAGGCCTATTCCGGAATAAAATGGAAATAGGCTTAAAATTATATTTTATCGATTTCTACACATTTTTGGTTATTTTCCATGCAAATAAGGTTATGGATGAATAAACAGTGTTGATTATGTGCATTTAGAAGTTTTTGCTGCTCGAAATATCATAAACCTGCGAAATGGGAATTGAAATTGTGATGCATTTTTTTCGAACGGCATTTTCTCAATGTTTACGTTATGGATGTAGCCCCTTTTTACATGTTAAGCGAGACATCAACAACAACAGATGACGCGTTAATTGAAAACAATGACACTTTATCCCGCTGAAATATGTTCCACGGGCAATAATTCTACTCTTCCGGAACTATTGAATGCAATCGAATCAACCAAACGATACTCAACAAGGCAAGGATCTCATAGGATGTCCTATGATACAAGATATGACCGCCCGACGCAAACTAACCAGTTTGGTGCATTGAGGAGTGTGCCATCCTGCTTGAATATTAAAAGATAATTCATTTGATTACTTATACAAATAACTCACTGGTTTCGAACGAAATTGACTCAAAATATGAAAATTGTTGGATACGAAATGTAACCCCCAATGGTGTTGATACCTTCCTCGATTTCATCTGTTGGATTCGACTTAAATGCGCTAAGTGTATCTCAAAGTTAATTATCTACACTTTGGAGATTGAAATACTTATTTGAATGCATAAAGCGCTAATGAAGCGTGTCATGTAATGTAACTTCTCAATAGTTCAACGATGATAATCAAAAGATTCAATAAAACTGACAAATTGGGGGAGACTTTTCGAGTCGATTGATAGATAAAGACGTAATAGGGCAGATAAACAGATAAAGGCGCTATTTACGTTCCAAATCTTACATAATTTCATGACGGTCTTTAATTTCAAAATTTCCGTAATGCAAAACTCAAAAAAAATTTTTTTTTTTTGTGTCTTTATTAAAGAGACTTTCAGCCCGAGGCTGGCTCGTCTCCGAAAACTCAAAAAATTACCTCCATCGGGAAAATTGGCAATGCTGAGACAGTTCAACAAAGTATGGCCTAGGGACGTTTTCCAAGTCGTTGAAATGATGGTATCGTAGGAGAAAACAGGAATGTATTACCAACTACCGACCGATTACTCTTCTCGGCTGTATTGGCAAAATTTAGGTTCAAATTATCAATCATAGATTATCAACTTTTCTAGGAGGTAACCATTTATTACATCCTGAGCATCCATACAGATTGAATCATTGAACCATCGTAAAGCTTATGATAGAACCTGGCGTCCGTATATACTACGTAGGGCAAAACAGCTTGAACTCTTCAAATATGTACACGTGCATAGAAGGCGTTTTATCGGATCGGATGCTACAAGTACGTTTCGGCAGTAAAACCTCTACGTCTAGATTTCAAGAACCCGGAGTTCCGTAAGGCTATGTTCTGTACTCTTAGTCACCCTTTTCTCTTCTGGCGATCGATACAATCTTTGAAATCGTCCCAAAAGGAGTAAGAGCTTTAATTGAGGCTGATGACATTTTGTTGATTGCAACAGGAAAGCAAGCTTTTTTACCAGGATAAGACTCAAAATAGCTATCGAAGCAGTACTACACACATGGGCGAAAAGCAAACGGGTGGTATTGTCAGCTAACAAATCCACATTGCTCCATATTAAAACCAATATCAATATCAACGGGGAGAAACTCCATCAGCGAGAATTCTTGGAGTCGAATTAGACAGATAATGTACTTGCTTTAAAAGCGTATCAATTTCATAAAAACAATTTCGAATCATGGCAGTAGAGAAATTGTATGGCGAATATGAAATGCTATAAGCGTCTGCATGGAATCGAGCTGTTTGGAATGAAATGTGTAAAGCCGTACTAACCAATCAACCGAGCTGTCTTTAATCAATTATTGCATGCGTCCATGGTTGTGGAGAGCAATAACTTTTTGAGGAAAATGTTACCCTAACTATGGTTAAATGTTAATGTTTTTTGCCAAATCGAAGAAAATTCTAAAACCAATATGTCGTAGCCAAACGGTTTGTATACTTTCTACGTGGAAAATAGGCTTTGGGCGCCAATCAGCATCCTTCTGCCTCTGGAAATGAACACTGAATAATGTTCATTTATTTTCTATGTCATTCTTCGAACAATCTAGAATTCCCTGTCAGCCTACTGAGATTGAAGTTCAAATTGCTTCTCATTAGCTTTTCAGTATACTGGCATTTAAAATGCCTACTATGATTGAATTTCAAATTCGTCATCATTTTTTTAAATTTTTTATTTATTGTCATTTGAAAATATTTTAGTTAATTTCATTATTTTTATTATGAAATAAGACAAACGGGCTTGGTATTCATATGGCCAGGGTTTGCAGAAATCGCTCTCAATAGATAACGAACAACGATAAAAGAGAAGCAAAAACTGTTCCGAATCATAACAAGCCATGATAACAAATTTATCAAACTTGTATACAAGTGCGAAAAAACAGAATCGGATAGAGAGCCCCCACAGAAAAATGATGAATCTCGCTTTGTTCTACCTCCTCTCGTGTTGGTTACTGCATAGCTGTGTAGAACAAGTTGAAATGCATCATCAGAGTCAGTGCTCCCCGCATTTGGAGCTTTCTAAAAGAAATTTATCATGGGGTATAACCTCCCGAATCAGTTCTCTATCATGACAGCTTGCGAAAAAAGTCTCTCGCGGTATGCTACATATCGTATATGTATACAGAGATGATAAGTGAGAGACTAGTTCTTTCTCTTTAGGATTCAATCCCATATGGCTACTGCTTCTGCCTCATACGCAGGAGGTCGTGGGTTAAATCCCAAGTCCGTTCCATTCTTCTACTTTGCATCTTTCTCATGTTCGAGCAATCGCTAGAACTGGAAATGGGCTTCTACACCGTTTCCGTGTCTCTATCCTAAACCTTCAAATTGACTATTCTAGCAAAAACTGCAAAAAATATCCAATTAGAAATTAAATAAATTGCTTCTCCTATCTATTACATTGGCAGGTCGTTAACCAAGACGAACCTTTGCTCCTCATACCTAACCCAAAAATTCCGATTCCGATTTGAAAAATGCTTGAAATTTCTTTTTGGAAATTCCAAATGTTTTTCTTCTCTTTGAAAATTTCGCAGAATTTTTTTTGGGAATTTCCACGAAAGAACTTCTTTTTGGAAATTTTGAAGATATTTATAGAAAATTCCGAAGAATTTAATTCTGGAAACTGAAAAAATCCCTTTGCAAATTACAAAAAAATCTTTTGAAAGTTTCAAAGAATTTCGCCTTTGAAATTCTGCAAAAAAAAAAATTGGAAATTTCAAAAAAAATTCCTTTGGAAACTTCAAAAAATCCCTTTATAGAAATTTCAAAAAAAAATTATTGGGAATTCCGGAGAATTTTTCATTTGGAAAGTCTGAAACTTTTACTTCCCGAAAAATTTCTGTTTGGACATTCAAAAATTTTTCTCAGAAGAAAAAAAATCATTTGACTATTCCAAAAAACTCTCATTTATTGATTTAGCATTTAAAGAAACATCTTAGAAGCAGAAGCTGTGGAAAATGAAAGTTCACTGAAATCATCCAAATTTGAAAAATATTATTCAAACTGAAAGATCTTGATTTCAACAATAAGAATTTTCACCCAATTGTTACAAGGTGAACCGTTTTGCCATTTCCTTTCCGATGGTAATCTTCCAGGAACCAGCAGCTTACCTCGCCAGTATGAGTTTAGCATTATGCTCCGGTTGTTCAACCGGAAAATCCAAATGGAAATCCCACCATCCATCCATCCGTTCATCCGCAGATTGCGAGAGGCAGAGATGAAGGAGGGTGACTATTTTTAGGCTGTTTTCCCCCCTGATCTTATTCTGGCCGCTTATGCACGGCAAAGGTGGGAACACAGCTGAAGAGCTGTGAAGGCAAGCACGCGTGGCAGCAAGCCCACCAGCAAACAAAGTAAGATGTGACGTTTCTTGGGTAGGGTACTGCACCCAGCTATGCGGCGAAGGGAACCTCAATTTGTTGTGAAAGTAATTGAAAATATTTGCAGTTATAAACATTACTTTGTACGATATGTTGCCTGAATGACATCATTGAGTACGGAATTTTAGAAATATTTATGATCGGTTCTAGAAAAAGTATAGTTTTTCAGTTTGAATTTTCATGCATTGTAATTTAAGACATTTTAATCAAATTAAATAACTGATATAAATGTGAGTAAGCGAGATGCGAGTTTCAGTTTCGGAGGTAATTTTGGACCAATTGGATGTTTGCCAACAGTAAAAATAAGCTTCCTTGACCGACCACCCCACAACCATATCTACTACAAAGTCTAACGACTCTGTGGCAGTTTCCGAAAAGGGGAATTCCATGCTTCTTCTTGTGTCTTTAGTCCATCATGAGTCTTGATGACAATGCGATGCGGTAACGGTGCGGCAGCCGGCGGCGGCGGTGAGATTTAAAAATAGTTTCACTTTTCCGCCTGTTTGATCCCGTCGATTTTGGAACAAGTCGCGGGGGAATCTTCGGCTCTGCCGATGACGGGCTTGCTCTTGTGCTTCTATAAATGAAGTGGAAGCCATATAGCCAGCAGCATCCAGCGATAAACGGGGCGGCGTGCTTTACCTTTAGCCATCCACGAGGAAGGGATTACACGTCCGGGGAAGGGAAAGGAACGCCTGACAATGGAGATCATGTCCGTTGTCAAAACTCCAGCTTGACGAGGGAGTAGGTGGAAATTGGATAGCTGTTGTCTTCCGAATGTTTATTTGTTTTGAAGGGGGCCTAAGTAACATGACAGGAACGTTTTAGCGGAGGTTCCATTTTCCTGGATTGAGTTTAAAATTATTGGAAGAAAATCAAAGTTTGACGATTGGACATTCTTCCCAATTTCGGCAGGAAATTCTTCCGAATTAAATTCTATAAAGTCTTCTACTGTATGTGTCCAATGTGTTGGGTATATTCGTGACTCCCTGGTCCTGGGTGAAAGACATCATTAAATAATAAGCTACCTAGAGCATAGGTTTAATATAAACCAAATCGCTGGCATACAAAGAATTTGTCTTCGAGTAATTTGAACAAATAGTGCTACCAAAATCCCATCTGGTGTCCCAAAGTTTTCGACCCACTCCGAAATCTTTGAGCAGAAGTCAGCGCCCGTCGTCAGCCCACGAACTCCATGCCAGCAACATCCGCCCAAAAGGTACAATTCATATTAGTGAAAAAAACTGCAACATTCGAAGGGGGACCTTATTTTTAGCTCCAATATACCACCAGTCAATCCCCCCTAGTTTTCGACCGCATCGTCAAAGAACTGGCTCGCATTTCGGTTTGACATTTTTCACCCGAAGATTTATTTTCCGAAAACAAAACCTCACCGTCGTCGTCGTCAACGTCGGGTCAACGGTGCGTGCCCTCTCGCATCTTGGTTGAACCCCAACAACAACAACAACAACAACAACACCGCTGCCGGCAGAGGCCAACAGCCAGTCAGTAAGAGAGTACGCAACGCACACACGTATTTGTTTTTCTTGTGCATTTTTGGTATTAAAAAATCTATCTTTAGATCGCCGAAGGATCGGTGTCGACACCGGTGCTGGGCCGCTCGCGACCACATCCCGGCCCTTGGGGGATCGGGCGAGGGAATGCTGCTGCACACCGCAATTTAAATACTCTGGAGGCAAGTCAACGGCGCGGCGGTAGCCCGGAGAGCACGCGCCAACGAACGAACGAACATCGCATCCGACGGACAGGCAGGAAGTACTCGCTCGCACGCATTCTCGGTGGCAGCGCTGCGTCCCCTTCGGTTTCAACGCAAAGCAGGGCTAAAGGTACGCACCGGCAAGGGAACACGACCGCACTCTCGGCGCACTCAGTGATGGATGGCGGGCGGACGTTGAAAATGAAAGCGCATCTCGTGGCGAGGTAGATCCAAACCGACGACGACGATGACTCCAGCAAGCAGCATTCCACGCCATATGTCGGTGTCTTGTTGGTTGCTCGGCGGATGTTGAAGGTTGTCGGTCGGTTCGGTTGGGTGGAAACGGGTGGCGGAGCGACGAACGCATTGGGAGTTGCAATGGCACGCGCGTGCATCACACCGCCACAATGCAGCTGGGCAAAAAATAGAACACTCGATCCGCGACGACGATGACGACGACGACGACGCGTCATGCCACCGGGCTCTTCTGCTGGGGGTCGTTGGTTTTATGGCCGGATTTGGGTTGATGGTGTGGCAGCAGCCGTGGGCAACCGGTACCGCACCGATGCAAAACCGTCTTCATCCGTGTGGGTTAATGGAAATGACGATGACGATGGTGCGTGCGAGAGGATAGCACATCCCGACGTTGATCTTTGTTCATAGAGATGTCTACCTCATGCGAAAGGAAAATCAATTTTTCAATTATTTTAATTCCTAATACAGTATTATTGAAATTTCAAGATGAAATAAAAACGTTAACTATTTATCCATATGCCGCCTAAATGTTGGATTAGAGCATTTTTGTACATAATTTTCATTTCCAAAAAAATAATCTCATATAAAGAAAAGGAACTCTGGAAAGCTCTGTGCTAAAATGCATGGGCCATTCCCTAAAATGAATCATTGGACATAAAGTAATTTGCCAGAACAGAGCATTCCCCGGAAATTTTTAATTCCAATTTCCTATTATTATTGTTAATAAGATGTTTTTATGTACTTCTGAATGAAAAAGTCATGACAGAATTAATGATAATCCTTATGTGTTCTCAAACGTATTCCTTCCATCCCTTTTCAAAATTGCCCGTCAATTTCTTATTGGGACACCACCCTGCAAATATTCTTCTTTTAATGTCTTGAGAATATCGTAAAATATCTGGCCATTACTATATTTGAAAAGTGCATTGAACCTATTATGGAGTTCTTGAATCGGGTCTGTAGTGCGTGGTACATTATCAATGGTTGATTATTGAACTAAACCTACACTGCCACTCTTTTTCTCCTTTGACCCGAGAACGTAATTTTAGCCAAATCTGCAAATAACGAACGTAGACTTGGGAGCTGAATTTTTACTCAATCAGACCGTTTTCGGAATCTCTTTAGGAAGCAAGAATGCCATCGCTCCTGTTTGTCGGCGGAAAATGTTTAAATTTTTGAGTTCTTCACACAGGATATTTTGTATTTTATTTTCACCAATTCATTGATAGATACAAGAAACATTCTTCTTTTGTGGTTTTCAGGAAAACCGCCTTGATGGCATTGATTTCCACCAAAAATAAAGGAGACTCGAATACAATGCCTTTGTCCTTCGCAATTGTTCTGATAGAGCTCAATTTCGATGATTTTTTGGCACATACATTCTGGAAGGTTAATTCCCAATGGAATTGTCAATTATGAATATTTGACGAAATCCTCTGGGCGCAAATGAAAAAATGCCATCAAGTATTACTGCTTTCAACTAACTTAATCTAGCAAGGTTAGTTTGAACCGAAAACGCCTTAGTCCTGACCTTCGAATTATTTGATGAAAGATTCTTCAATCTTGTCATAACTAGTTGGATCGATGCAGAGTTTGGTCAACTTTCTTTCACCCTCGATAATGTTTCACCGTGCAGTCGTTGATTTGCTATTTGTATCTGAATTGAAAACGATGATAAAATAAGTAACGATGTTTATATAAGTGTAAGAACTTTAATATTGGGAACACACGTCGACAGACGCATAACTCTTCATTATTGTATCAGGACGATTGAACCCCTTATTTTGCTTTTTCTGGATTTTTCGAAACCCCCTCCCGCCTGTAAGATTTTTTTCATACACATGATTTTTTATTTATATGGAGCGTAAGATATTGACCAAAACTGCTTACGTAATATGTGCATGGCCCCTTAGCTTCGTTATCAAATTCATGTTTTTTCACCTTTTGGTTATTACCTGCTTTAATTCTAGTTCTTGCATGCTGAGATTCTTTATGCTTAGCCAAATCAGACCTACTTCTTTTAAATACTAGACAATTGCTTCACATTGATCAACCACCGCGAGAATCAAATTTGAAATACTGCTTGGCACAATAAGACTCAACAAAAGAGGTGATCGATTTCCTATTTCGAAGTGGCGGTTTTCCATATTTGCCATTACTGGCAGCTCCACTTCAAATTTCATCACGAAAAAAAAATGTGGAGAAAACTACCTTGTTGACCGATCCTTTTCAAACTTTCAGACAATAAAACATAACTAATTATGTAGTAAGTTTTTGACATATTTATGTCATTGCACCTTATTTACGCGTCTTCATGTCTTCCTCAGATTGGGCGGTGAAGCTGCCAGAAGTCGGCCTTGACATAAGTCTCATCATCCATGAGTCAATGCGGCTTCGTCAGCATCCGGATCACTAATACAACATCCATTCTGACCACATTTCTCCTTCCGTTCGGTTCTCGAGTTGTCGTAGTAACGTTTGATAAAACGACTCATTGTTGACTGCACGATTCCGAGTTGTCCTGATATCCCGATGAGACAGATGAGGCTTTTCCAAATGTTTGCGAAGCCTAAAATGTTTCCAAATGTTTGTGACGCCATATTTCCAATTCTCAAAAAACTGAGAGCGATACAAATACAGTGTAAACATTACAGTTAAAACTATTTTCACTCAAATTTTCAAGAAAAAATACCCAATGGGTAATGATTATTTAATATCTTACTATTTTTGCAAATTTCACTATATTTAAATAAAAATAAGTATAAATATTGAGGAAACTCCAATCTTTCCAACGCTGACAGTTTTGTTGCTTGGACGGGTTTGGA
This sequence comes from Armigeres subalbatus, assembly GCF_024139115.2. Taxonomy (NCBI): domain Eukaryota; kingdom Metazoa; phylum Arthropoda; class Insecta; order Diptera; family Culicidae; genus Armigeres; species Armigeres subalbatus. The sequence goes on from NC_085140.1 coordinate 102,557,234, forward strand.
ACCCAATCAAAAGTTTTATTTTGTAGAACATATTATTGTATGAAAGGCAGAAAAAGCTAGCAATCAATATAATGTTTATGGATAACCTGAAAAAGGTTTCAAATTGAATAACGTTTCACATAACCTCATTATTGATACATATATTGATTTTCATCTTAAAAATCATTAAAAACCAAGAAAAACACGATAATATTGCACATTTTTTCGATATTTTCCATGCACATTTGTGATAAGCATTAAAATTATGGTGAAGTTTTGACAGCCAGCATTGATTATAAGTAAACAATATTGATTTAAAAAGCCCATGGTAAATAAGTATTACTATTTGAGAGTACAAAAACAAAAAATAATTTGGAAATTTCTTAAAATTTTGTTTTTGTCTATTGGCCAGGAAAATATGTTGTTGGTGCTAAAACTAAAATGTCCCCTTCCACAGGTTCTTCAGCGGCAATCCGTATGACCTGGAAGCGGTCAGAGCCGTCAATGGACCATTTTATATTCATACTTCGCTTCCTGATCGAAAACCATGAAAAAAAGAGCCGTCGTATGACTGGTTTTGGTGCTAAAACCTAAAATGTCCCCTTCCACAGGTTCCCTGGGCCAATGCGTAGGTTCTGGAAGCGGTCAGAGCCCTCAATGGTCCTTTTATATTCATACTTCGCTTCCTAATCGAAACCACGAGAAAAGAGCCATGGTCATGGACTAGTTATGATGCTTAAACTAAAATGTCCCCTTCCACAGATTCCCCAGGGGCAATCCGTAGGTCCTGGAAGAGGTCAGAGCCGTCAATTGACCATTTTATATTCATACTTCGCTTCCTGATCGAAATCCATTAAAAAAGAGCCGTCGAATGACTGGTTTTGGTGCTAAAACTAAAATGTCCCCTTCCACAGGTTCCTCGGGGGCGATTTGTAGGTCCAGGAAGCGGTCAGATCCCTCAATGGACCATTTTATATTCATACTTCGCTTCCTGATCGAAAACCACGAAAAAAGAACCGTCGAATGACTGGTTTTAGTGCTGAAACTAAAATGTCCCCTTCCACAGGATCCCGGGGCTAATCCGCAGGTCCAGGATGCGGTCAGAGCCGGTAATGGATTATTTTATATTCATACTTCGCTGCCTGAATGAAAACCATGAAAAAAGAGCCGTCGAATGACTGATTTTGGTGATAAAACTTAAATGACTCCAGGATCCGTTTATTCAATTGGTTTTTCATTCTTGACACATTAGAATTCTTCTGGAATAAAATCACAGTGGACGATCTATCAAAAAGCGAGATTCAAATAAAGTTGTGGCCTGACCCTTTTGATAAGCATCGATCGGAACCGATTATAAAGAAATGGATATATCTCACTTGATTCTGGTCTGATTCCAAATCTCAATATATGGTTCCAATCGGCAAGAGCCCTACTTCACTTGTGGTTAATAATATTATTCAATTTTTAACCACAACTTTTCCTAATATCCAACTCAAATTTACGGGTTTGAACCTACCTCCGAAAAACCCGGACTAAATCCGGAGTCCGGTAGTCATTATTTTTTTTTGGTCAGGGCTTGGAATGAAATACTCCTCAGTGCGTCGCTGATTCCAATTGAAAAATTCACCAAATATCACACGAGATCCTTCCTCGAGGTGATATTTTTGCTACCCTCGATTTTATCAGGTTTTCGGCCCGATTTTGCCACCCTAAACAAATTTGAACATTAGTCGTTCTTTTCATTTTCGAAAAATAAATACCGCAAAAAACAATGATTTTCATGAAATAACGTTTATTGCCTGTGGTTTATTATGAATGATCGCAAATGGATCATGTAAAGTCAGAATCATGAAAGCAAATCATTAAGCTCTATTAGTGGAATGTCCACTTGTCATGAGCCGAGTTTATTCCGACCTCAACAGTAAGACCGTCTTGTGTGTCTCGTACATGATTCGACACTGAAGAACGGCCTTACATAAAAATTATAAGATGATGGAACTAAATGGAATAGTACTGAACTCGTCTTACGACAGATGATCAGAATCACGTTGTTCGAATATATCCAGTGCCAAGATCGCAGAGAAAAACAATCTGTTTTTAACATTTTAGGAATAGCTTAAAGGTAAAGCAAGTTGGGCTCAGCTCAAGTACCTAATTGACAAGCATTTCTTATCCATTATAGCTTGTTGACATTTCAACAAGCATGTGAATACTCTGGCAGCCTATTACTATGGAGCATCTAAACGATTTGGCTGATGATATTGCTCTACTAGCACAACGGCGCTCCAATATGCAGAGTAAGCTGAACGATCTGGCCCAACGCTCCTCAACACCATCAACGTTAACAAGACCAAATCGTTGGATGTTAACACAAACAACCCCTCCAACTTTACGGTAGCCGGGCAAGCAGTGGAGAAGGTCGAAAACTTTCAATATCTTGGCAGCCAGTTAGCGTCGGGCGGTGAAACCAAGCATAGGAGCACGGATCAAGAAGGCTAAAAAAAAACACGATAAAAAAAACACATGTTCTAGCTTGATTGTCTTCAACTTTGTTCATAAACGAAATGATGTTTGACGTCGATGTAACAGATGGCAGATTCAGCTTTTGTCACAGTTCTTGGCCAAAACATCGTCGATGTTGTACAGCTCACGAAGAAATCCTCTTCTTAAAGCGGCTTCTTGAGTAACCATCGAAAGAACCATGTACTTTGTTTAAGTCCTCCAGCCAGCACACGAAATGGCACTTGCTTCATCTTCTCTCTCTCCCTCATTTCGAGATCTCATCATCTTCAGTAGTCACTGGTTCGCGTCCAGCGGAGTCGATATCGGGTTGCAATCGCTTCTCAAGTAACTTATATATGTACCGTTCTTGATCGATTGAAATTGCGCCGTCCGTCCTGCTGGCTAGCAGTCTCAGAATCTGCTAACTTCTTCGTCAGGAATTCGGCACAACAAAGCCGCTTCCAGTTCAGTCGCTGGCGTTGTCAGGTACAGACGGAATAGTTGTGCTCTGTGCAGCCTACGTAGTTTCGGTGCCATCAGTAGCGATCACGCGCGTTTGCCATCCATTGTTCCCATTGTTTTTCGTTTGCCGGTGGTGTCTTTCAATCGTATAAATCGCACCAAAAAAACGAAATGAGTGACAGCGTGTTTGTTAATACCGTTCAGTTTCGGATCCCAGTTGGAAGTCCACGTCCCTCTTGGGCAGAAATTGCAAGCTTTTTGAAGCAGCAGGAGACTGATTTAATCCTTATGGATCCAGCGTACAAAACGGCACACGATTGCTCTCTGTACATCAAATTCGTTTCCCGTGATGTGATGGACGAATCTATGAGGAAGAATACGGAGCCGCGAAAGTTTGTTTACTCAAGTGGGACGTCGGTTGAAGTTCGGATGGAAATCGCAGGTACCAATTTGCGGTATGTCCGCGTATTTGATCTGCCGCCGGAAGTCAAAGATGAAAATTTATCGCTGGTGCTCGGTATTGTAAGAGAGAAATTTCCCTCAGAATTGAGCCCGGAACACATGCTCACAGGTGTTCGTAGTGTACACATGAAAGTCGGAAAAAGTATTCCACCATCCAGAGATGTCTCCGGTTTAAAAGGAAGATTTTTTACGACGGACTGACGGATACATGCTTTCGGTGTCAAGCAGTTGGTCATCGACGGGGTTCTTATCCTCAACAAGCCAGGAAAGCAAGAGAAAGGTACCACGTATGCTGGTGTCGTAACTGGAAAGGAAGAAAAACAAGTATCATCGGAAACCTCGGATGACGACTCCATCGAGGTTTATAGGAAAGTCCGTCAATCAGAAAACAAGACACAGTCGGTTGTACGTGACAACAAACAGGCGGATAAAAAACCCATCGTAAGAAAGACGACGTATCGCTGGAAGAGGTTGCAATCGCGATTAAGGAAACTATATCTCATCCACCTGCAGATCAGCGACGGGCTCATTTTTCAGCTTCCAGGTCTGGTCCAAGTGCCAGTTCGACAACACCGCCGAAAAAGAAGTGTGTCCGGAGATCATATTATTAATATATTATATCTAATGTTATTTTTGCTCTCGCCTCCGTAGAGTTCCTAAACAACTGAGCCTATTAAATGAACAAATTCAAAAAAAAATACCACTTCACATCGTCAACCAGCCTTTGATATTTGAAGATCAGAAGAAAATCGTCGACGTACACCGCTACGATGATGCTTTTTCCATCGGCCATCTTGTGGTACACACACGTGTCGAACTTCGAGTGCTTCAATCCCATCTGTTGCAGTTTCTGTTCTAGTTTGATATTCCAAACTTTGCTTAAGCGCGTACCAAGCTCTCAAAGACCAAGATCTGAAGATTTTCTTTGATGCAGTTTCGCTCCGGAATCTCTCAGGTTGCTTCACAAATATCTTCGTTGTCCAGATCGCCTTGAAGAAATGCTGTCACAGCGTCTATCTGTTACAGCGTAAATGATTAGGTTAAACTGCCCTAAACTATTCGTGGCATAGCGAATAACAGGCGAGTAGTTTCGCTGTAGTCTACACCCAAAACAATTCTGTATGACATTCTTTGTATTAAGCGAGATTTGATACTCGCATGCAAACCGATCAGAGAATGTTATACTTATTACGCAAGCTCATTGCATTAAATTGGTTTATTTCGTTTCGATCAATACATTTAAACAAATCTCGTTGGCTGCTCCTAGAACAAGTAAATGAATCGTGTACAGTAATATAACTTTGACCCACACATTCTTCCTGATTCCATTTAGCTTTATGACGAAAAAGGACCCAAATTTGCTTGGTGCTTATTTTACTCGCATCACTCATTGCTGTCCCTGTTGCTCTTTCACTTGAGATGATATTATGATTGGAATAGGATAGCCTTTGGTCACGTCTTCCCTCATCTGGTTTATAGTCCAGATTGTTATCGCATCAGTCGAGATGCGCTAAGGGTGGAGGGTCCAAGTTCAATATCCGTCTTTGGCCTTTTTTGTAAAATTGATGAAGTTGTCAAAGTATACAGCATTTCACTCCTCGATGGGAATGTAAAATTAGATTCAATTTGCTTATGGATGTAGCTTTCTCAGTCTGAGGATAATCAAAACGGCTAGATTTTGAAATTACCCGACGTTTCGGCCGAATGTATTTGGTCTTTTTCAAGGGAAATTATTTGTCAACCGTTTTTCGTTTGATACATTCAGCCGAAACGTCGGGTAATTTCAAAATCTAGCCGTTTTGATTATCCTCAGACTGAGATAGCCACATCCATAAGCAACTTTAATTCCAGTCGACAATTATGTAACAATAAATTAGATTCAATGTAGGCACAAACAAATGACCAGTTCTTATTTTTTCGTAACCAGGGACCTAATACAAGGGCCAGCCGTTTACGTAATGCAATATGTGCATATGTCGCAAACTGTACGCGAAACTAATGCAAGATGGGAATAAAATATTGCAATCCCTGGTTGGGTGTACTTTTTTCATCTCTGAGTTCCTCTTTACTAGGGGCTTTACGTCCCACGCTTGACCTTCGGAACAAACGATATTGCTCTTGGTCCGAAGACATGAAGATTCGATAGGTACGGTTTCCTTCCTTGTATATCTCAAAAGAGATAAACGCGATACCCTTCGGTTAATTAGGTAGACCGCTGACGACAATGCTTCCGTTTTGTTCCGGAATGTGAGGAACTATTGTTTCGTGAGGAATTCCGACCGCCGCCGTTGTCAGTCGCTTACCCATAGCTTACTTACCCATACGCTTACCTATAGCTTTGTGTCTAGCTAGGCGTTGCCTACGACCACAACCGCTATCTCGGACGCGTCTGCCACGTATAAGAACTGCGACACCTGCGCCTACAAGAGCAGTCTCGTCCCTGCACATAATGGTCTCCAGCTCTAGAATCTAGTATTCATTTTTCTACTGGTCCTAGCTGCTTCTTACACACCTAAGTTCCTTGAAGTTGAAACTCAGTTTACGTAGTGCCTGACTTGAAACATTTCATATTCGATTTTTACTACTTCTTGGACTCGTTGGCAGTGATCCGCCAGCTCTGGAACCTAATTCAATCGTCACAAGAGAATCTTCGATTTAATCCATTTCCATGACCCGTTGACTCGTATCTTTTCGATAGCTCCATCATGAGGGTCAACGACATCCACTCGTTGTCGAGCGGGAAACCAATGAACTATTAATTTCGACTGCAGTTTAATGATTCGGGGATGGCTTTTCAGTCTTGACGAAAAACACTGTTATTTAATCTTGTCCGCTGTCCTGTAACGCCGGAGACTTGTCCAAGCTGTTCGGAAGTTCTGGACCAGACTACAACTATACCTTTTGATATCGTTGCTAAGGCACGGTCCGAGAGGTCCTCACTGATCTGAGGTTCCTTTCTTGGTCATCACCATTCGCATTCCAAACGCCCACGCCGCGTAGCCGTCACGGACTTTTGGCATCTCCAGGGATTGATGGGACGCGCTTGCTGATTGCCTCCGCCGTCCATTATCATCTGGCTGTCAGGACCGTTTTCTTGTGGAAATCCGGAGGAATTTTCTTATGAAAATGTGAAGGAAATGTCCCGCGGAAATTCGAAAGTTCCTATGAAATGCATCTCTTTTATCGTTGTTCATTATCTATTGAGAGAGATTTCTGCATACCCTGGATATGCTACATGCCAGTTTTTGTTTCTTTAGTTCAATTTTTTTCATTTTAGAATTAAATCCATAATGTAATGTCTCGTAAAACTCTATGAATAATTTTATTATCAGTTTAAATATTTAAATCATCCGGCGAGACAGTTTTGCTTCACATTGAAATATCTTGAAATCATTCTGCCACTGTCATTTGAGATTCTTGGAATCAGTGCAGTGTTCTACATGAGCAGCATCATGTTTTTCATAGCAACTGCCAAGTGTTCCTTTTTTGTTTAGAAGAGCGACCCTTAAAAATCAAGACAGATTTATTACTTCTAGTGAGAATTTCACTTGTGGCACATTGCCATTTGTGAACATTTCATTAAGTTACGAATTGAAACCGCACTCCGCAGTCCTGTGCCATGAAGTTCTGAAGGCCACTTGAAGATCATAATAAAACATCTTTTGAGAAAAATATCCCGAGTTACATTATGAACCGGAGAAAAATCATTTCCAAACATTCGACCAAAAGGCAAAAACTACTTCAACACATCCCATCGATTTCGGACGATGCGATTGCAATGATGACGATGATGATGCCTGGAGCACCGGATGTTCCGTGTGGGGTTCTTCCGCTGTTGCAACTGCGCGTCCCGCTTGTGTATACCCGAGTTTATGCAAGAGCTGTTTAGTAGCAGAAGGGTCGCGGTCGGTCCGGGTGAAATATCTCGTGACAGCGAAAACCCAATGCAATTAGAAAATAAAAGTCGGGTCGGTCGGTCGGGTTCCGACGGGGGGATGATGGAGGGCATCGTTGGTCGCAACGAGCTCCATATCGTGCCCACCACTCCAGCCAGCAACAGCTGTTATAATAAAATAAATCCGGTTTGATTGTTTTGTTTTGGGAGTCAGTCCGTTCGAGACTCTCATCCGTGTGATCCATCCGTAGCTAACTGTACGTACTGGGATGGAGGTCGGCTGATTTCAACGCGCGCGGGAGGATGCTCTGTTTTGGTCGCACAATAGGACAGATGTGTAAAAAAAGAATCGTACCAACAATTTTTTCCAGTCTTATTTAAATCTCGAAAAAGATTAAATGGAAAATTTAGCTAAACTGGTAGATTTTTTTTTTCAATAATTCTAATTGATTCCGTACGAAAACGAGTTCTGACCAACATTTTCTCCCACTGTGTGGGGGTCGTATGGTGAGCGTGTGAGAACTGGAGGAATGCTACTTCCGATGGGAAACTGTTGTTCCGCTACCGGTCGCGGTTCGTGGCCCGACGACGCGACGCAGCGGCATTGCAACAGTTGTGATTATGCATTTGGCATCTGATTCGGTAGTGTGCTGCGGATGAAGATTAGGAAAACATGGGAAGTCAAGAGTCGACAGCAGTATGGGAAGACTTCCGACTTTTTTTTTGCTTTTTATGTTCGCTCCTATTTGTGTGAGACATTCTGAGTCACGATGGGTCCACGGCAGCGGTACCGCTGCTGGTGCGATTAAATCGGAGTGGGACCAGCAAACGCGTGGAAGTAATGTCTTTATTCGCGGCACGAACGCGGGGTTTCGCGTCTCCCGGATGCAATTAATTTGGCGCTGTAATGATTATGGCGCTCTAGCTGCGCGACTAAATTCCCGCGGATTAGGGCGACAACGCTGCGAGAACTGCTGTGTGGGGTGGGAGTGTGAGTGTTCGTGGCAACCTGGTGAATGGTGAAAAACGGCAAAAGGGGTCCAATTAAATGGGATTGGAAATCCAACGGAATCGTCATGTTGATTGATGCAATCGTGGCACATGGATTTCGTATGATCCCCGGTGAAGAAAGCAGTCCATCTATTATGAGGGACTTAAACCATTTCTCGAAGATATTTTGTAGATTTCTGGTTGAGCAGTATGTCTGGAAATAAAGTTCATAAATACTGCAAATGGAATCTTAGTATTGCATCTTCAAATAAAAAGAGTTAAAGAAATGACTAAAAATATCAACTTTTTTGAGAAACTTTTGTCGCTTCACGTACAACAGAATTTGAACAAGTAAGAGGGAATGAAGTATAGCTTTCAAACTTACTTTATTTAACATTTCAACATTTTGTGTAAGCTGTAATAAATGTTAAATTATTTATTTATTTTTTATCTTGTTAAAGTTTCGTATATTTCAACGAATCAATTACGCCCGATTTTTTTTTACACGAGGAATGCGTTCCGTATAAAAGTTTTCAGTTCAAAATTAGAAAATCCGTGTAAAAAAAGTTTTATGATTTTTCGACAAATCATGCAAAATGGAGCAACTTTATCAACATTTTGTGTGGGATTTTTTACACGGCCGTGTTAAAAAAAAATCCGTGTTAAAACAGAATCGGGTGTATATGCATTTTAATCTACTAATCGATTTGATAACATTAAATACGCAACACATAACTTAAATACACGACATACTAATTTATATTTATTTTCTCTTTTATTTTCAGGTATGTACACTTCTTCCCAAGTTGCAATAGAAATATCCTAGTCATCATATAGACGGTTCGATCGAAATTCACGGAGAAGTAGAGAAGAGAACATTTTTAATAAACTGTTTTAATTCATTTGATAATAACACTATTGAAACTGACATCAAATAACACTCATAGATCAGTTGAAGGACTCGCCACAAAGATGAATAACAAACGCAACACTATGCTCATTAGCATACTATCAGCTCAAGACTCAATTTCTTCAATATTTGTCGATTAATCGATTCTTTGAAAAGTGAGACTTTTGTCTCGTGTCATTGTCTCAGTCAATCTTTGATTTACTTATTTAAGGTCAACTTTTCCAAAGAATCCATATTTTTAGGCTTTCAACTGTTTTAAAAATAGAAAACAATCCATAAAAAAGCGCAGCAGTGTGCTTCAGTGTGTGTGCAGTGTGTGTGTTCAGCAGTGTGCTTTCAACGGCTGTTCGGCCACATTGAGAGTTGACGTAAAGTCAATGTCAACTTCTCTCCACGAACAGCCTAGATAGCCGTGTGGTGTCGGCAGCTGGTTATCTGGCTAAGAATAACATTACGGATTGCCTGTTCCAGTGGTAAAAGTCCACCATACAGGTGACCCCTAATTTTCGGTGTGATGCGGCTTTATGCTTACCGTGCCTACGAATGAATGGTTAGGGGGGTCTAATAAGAACCTAACCGCAAACGGAGCCTGTGAAGCACCTGGGCCACCTTCACAGTATTTTAGCCCTCGCTGCGCTAACCGGAGCTATGGCGTAGTTGACTTTTTACTTCTCCGAGATAATCGGCTACTCTTATTCAACCTCATCGGGAGGTTAAATAAGAGTAGGGTTATGGATATGTGTTTTAATTAGTTTTCAACAAATTGTCACCTATATGGATTCGCATTATGCGTTTTTTTTTTACAATGTGCTTTGTGTATGTTACCTATATGGATTCGCATTATGCGTTTTTTCACAGTGTACTTTGTGTCTCGTCCTTGACGTTTGGCTTCGGCTACTCTTGTTCAATCTCAACGTGAGGTTAAATAAGAGTGGGGTTATGAATAAGTGTTTTACTTAGTTTTCAACAAATTGTTACCTATATGGATTCGCATTATGCCTTTTTCACAGTGTACTCTGTGTCTCGTCTTTGACGTTCGGCTTTGGCTACTCTTGTTCATCCTCAACGTGAGTGTGGGGTTATGAATATGTGTTTTACTTAGTTTTTCAACAAACTTCCACCTATATGGATTCGCATTATGCATTTTTTTACAATGTACTTTGTGTTTGTCACCTATATGGATTCGCATTATGCGCTTTTCACAGTGTACTCTGTGTTTCGTCTTTGACGTTCGGCTTCAGCTACTCTTGTTTAATCTCAACTTGAGGTTGAATAAGGGTGGGATTATGAATATGTTTTTACTTAGTTTTTCAACAAATTTTCACCTATATGGATTCGCATTATGCGTTTTTTTTTACAATGTACTTTGTGTTTGTCACCTATATGGATTCGTATTATGCGTTTTTCAAAGTGTAATCTGTGTTTCGTCTTTGATGTTTGGCTTCAGCTACTCTTGTTTAATCTCAACTTGAGGTTGATTAAGGATGGGGTTATGAAAATGTTTTTTTACTTAGTTTTTTTTTCAACAAATTGTCACCTATATGGAATCGCATTATGCGTTTTTTTTACAATGTACTTTGTGTATGTTACCTTTATGGATTCGCATTATGCGTTTTTCACAGTGTACTCTGTGTCTCGTCCTTGACGTTCGGCTTCGGTTACTCTTGTTCAATCTCAACGTGAGGTTAAATAAGAATGGGGTTATGAATGTGTTTTACTTAGTTTTCAACAAATTGTCACCTATATGGATTCGCATTATGCGTTTTTTTACAATGTACTTTGTGTATGTTACCTATATGAATTCGCATTATGCGTTTTTCACAGTGTACTCTGTTTCGTTCTTGACGTTCGGGTTCGGCTACTCTTGTTCAATCTCAACGTGAGGTTCAATAAGAATGGAGTTATGAATATGTGTTTTACTTAGTTTTCAACAAATTGCCACCTATATGGATTCGCATTATGCGATTTTTACAATGTACTTTGTGATTGTCACCTATATGGATTCGCATTATGCGTTTTTCACAGTGCACTCTGTGTTTCGTCTTTGACGTTCGTCCATTGTTACGTCCTCTGTGTTTTTGTGACCTCTCTTTAGTCCCTAGCTGAATGCGTGTGAGTCTACATAATTGGCTTTCCTATAAATGGTTTCATTCTCCTTTCCAACTTCACTTCCTCTTCCTTTCCCCTTTTCACTTCCTTTTCCGTCAGGTAAATGATGAGAAAGGCCAGTGAAGGCGATGGCACAAATCTCCCAAATTGAGGGGAACGTGCCTCCTGAGCCGACGTTCTGATACCTGATACCTGATGTACACTTCTTCCCAAGTTGCAATAGAAATATCCTAGTCATCATATAGACGGTTCGATCGAAACTCACGGAGAAGTAGAGAAGAGAACATTTTTAATAAACTGTTTTAATTCATTTGATAATAACACTATTGAAACTGACATCAAATAACACTCATAGATCAGTTGAAGGACTCGCCACAAAGATAAATAACAAACGCAACACTATGCTCATTAGCATACTATCAGCTCAAGACTCAATTTCTTCGATATTTGTCGATTAATCGATTCTTTGAAAAGTGAGACTTTTGTCTCGTGTCATTGTCTCAGTCGATCTTTGATTTATTTAAGGTCAACTTTTCCAAAGAATCCATATTTTTTAGGCTTTCAACTGTTTTAAAAATAGAAAACAAAACATAAAAAAGCGCAGCAGTGTGCTTCGGTCTCAAGAATTGGCGTAATGTTGATTCAAAACGTCCTTATTTGTACATAGATCGATCCATAATTCCACAATTTGATGACTCGCACCAAAGCCATCAGTAAGAAAACATTATCAGGCCTTGTTATTATATTGAAGATCTTTTGAAAGTATCGTAGATTCAATCGTTTTCCAAACAGTATCTGCGCATAAGATATCCCGTGGCTTTCAACTTGGATTCATCACCGAAAAGAACTGTTTAACCAATTTCAAATATTCGAACCAATATCAAATTGAGCAAACAGAAGTGTTTCTACGACCAGGTGCTTCTTTGTCGAACATCGGAAGAACAACTCCACAGCAACAGCTTGGACAGAATCTCGAACGCTTTCAGGATGGAATCCCGAATGAATTCCGGATGGAATCTGGAATGCATTTCTAATGGAATCCCAAATAGATTCCGAATGGAATCCCGAACGGATTCCGGATGGAATCCCGAACGGATTCCGGATGGAATCCCGAATGGATTCCGGATGGAATCCCGAATGGATTCCGGATGGAATCCCGAATGGATTCCGGATGGAATCCCGAATGGATTCCGGATGGAATCCCGAATGGATTCCGGATGGAATCCCGAACGGATTCCGGAAGGAATCACGAACGGATTTCGGATGGAATCCCGAACGGATTCCGGATGGAATCCCGAACGGATTCCGGATGGAATCCGAACGGATTCCGGATGGAATCCCGAACGGATTCGGATGGAATCCCGAACGGATTCCGGATGGAATCCGAACGGATTCCGGATGGAATCCCGAACGGATTCCGGATGGAATGCCGAACGGATTCCGGATGGAATGCCGAACGGATTCCGGATGGAATGCCGAACGGATTCCGGATGGAATGCCGAACGGATTCCGGATGGAATGCCGAACGGATTCGGATGGAATCCTGAACGGATTCCGGATGGAATCCCGAACGGATTCGGATGGAATCCCAGACGGATTCGGATGGATCCGAACGGATTCCGGATGGAATCCAGAACGGATTCCGGATGGAATCCGAACGGATTCCAGGTGGAATCCCGAACGGATTCTGGATGGAATCCCAAACGGATTCCGAATGGAATCCCGAACGGATTCCGGATGGAATCTCGAAAGGATTCCGGATGGAATCCTGAACGGATTCCGGATGGAATCCTGAACGGATTCCGGATGGAATCCAGACGGATTCGGATGGAATCCTGAACGGATTCCGGATGGAATCCCAGAACGGATTCCGGATGGAATCCTGAACGGATTCCGGATGGAATCGAACGGATTCGGATGGGATCCAGACGGATTCGGATGGAATCCCGAGACGATGAACGGATTCCGGATGGAGTCCCGAACGGATTCCCGATGGAATCCCGAACGGATTCCGGATGGAATCCCGAACGGATTCCGGATGGAATCCCGAACGGATTCTGTATGGAATCCTGAACGGATTCTGTATGGAATCCTGAACGGATTCTGGATGGAATCCCGAACGAACTCTGAACGGATTACGGATGGAATCCCGAACGGATTCCGGATGGAATCCTGAACGGATTCCGGATGGAATCCTGAACGGATTCCGGATGGAATCCCGAACGGATTCCGGATGGAATCGAACGGATTCGGATGGAATCGAACGGATTCCGGATGGAATCGAACGGATTCCGGATGGAATCCTGAACGGATTCCGGATGGAATCCCGAACGGATTCCGCATCTAATCCCGAACGGATTCCGGATGGAATCGAACGGATTCCGGATGGAATCCTGAACGGATTCCGGATGGAATCCCGAACGGATTCCGGATGGAATCCCGAGCGGATTCCGCATGGAATCCCGAGCGAATTCCGGATGGAATCCCGAACGGATTCGGATGGATCGAACGGATTCCGGATGGAATCCCGAACGGATTCCGGATGGAATCCGAACGGATTCGGATGGAATCCCGAACGGATTCGGATGGAATCCCGAACGGATCCCGGATGGTATCCTGAATGGATTCCGGATGCAATCCCGAACGGATTCCGGATGGTATCCTGAATGGATTCCGGATGGTATCCCGAACGGATTCCGGATGGAATCCCGAACGGATTCCGGATGGTATCCTGAATGGATTCCGGATGGTATCCTGAATGGATTCCGGATGGAATCCCGAACGGATTACGCATGCAATCCCGAACGGATTCCGCATGAAATCCCGAACGGATTCCGGATGGAATCCCGAACGGATTCCGGATGGAATCCCGAACGGATTCCGGATGGAATCCCGAACGGATTCCGGATGGAATACCGAACGAATTCCGGTTGGAATCTCGAACGGATTCCGGATGGAATCCTGAATGGATTCCGGATGGAATCCCGAACGGATTCCGGATGGAACCCCGAACGGATTCCGGATGAAGTCACGAAAGGATTCCGGATGGAGTCCCGAACGGATTCCGAATGGAATCCAGACGGATTCCGAATGGAATTCCGAACGGATTCGGGATGGAATCCCGGACGGATTCGGGATGGAATCCTGAACGGATTCGGGATGGAATCCCGAACGGATTCGGGATGGAATCCCGAACGGTATCGGAATGGAATCCCGAACGGATTCGGGATGGAATCCCGAACGGATTCGGGAAGGAATCCCGAACGGATTCGGGATGGAATCCCGAACGGATTCGGGATGGAATCCCTAACGGATTCGGGATGGAATCCCGAACGGATTCCGAATGGAATTCCGAACGGATTCCGAATGGAATCCCGAACGGATTCCGAATGGAATCCCGAACGGATTCCGGATGGAATCCCGAACGGATTCCGGATAGAATCCCGAACGGATCCCGGTTGGAATCTCGAACGGATTCCGAATGGAATCCCAAATGGATTCTGGATGGAATTCCAGAAGGATTCCGGATGGAATCCCGAACGGATTCCGGATGGAATCCCGAACGGATTCCGGATGGAATCCCAAACGGATTCCGGTTGATATCCCGAACGGATTCCGGATGAAATCCCAAACTGATTTCTGATGAAATCACGAACGGATACCGGGAGAAATCCCGAACGGATTCCGGATGGAATCCCGAACGGATTCCGGATGGAATCCCGAACGGATTCCGGATGGAATCCCGAACGGATTCCGAATGGATCTCGACCGGATTCCGGATGGAATCGCGACCGGATTCCGGATGGAATCCCGGACGGATTCCGGATGCAATCCCGAACGGATTCCGGATGCAATCCTGAACGGATTCTGGATCGAATCCCGAACGGATTCCGGATGGAATCCCGAACGGATTCCGGATCGAATCCCGAACGGATTCCGGATGCAATCCTGAACGGATTCTGGATCGAATCCCGAACGGATTCCGGATGGAATCCTGACCGGATTCCGAATGGATCTGGACCGGATTCCGGATGGAATCCCGAACGGATTTTCGGATGGAATCCCGAACGGATTCCGGATGGAATCCCGAACGGATTCCGGATGGAATCCAGAGACCTCGGATTCGAATGAACCCGAACGGATTCCGAATGGAATCCCGAACGGATTTCGAATGGAATCCCGAACGGATTCCGGATGGAATCCCGAACGGATTCCGGATGGAATCCCGAACGGATTCCGGATGGAATCCCGAACGGATTCCGGGTGGAATCCCGAACGGATTCCGGGTGGAATCCCGAACGGATTCCGGGTGGAATCCCGAACGGATTCCGGGTGGAATCCCGAACGGATTCCGGGTGGAATCCCGAACGGATTCCGGGTGGAATCCCGAACGGATTCCGGGTGGAATCCCGGACGGATTTCGGGTGGAATCCCGGACGGATTTCGGGTGGAATCCCGAACGGATTCCGGATGGAATCCCGAACGGATTCCGAATGGAATCCCGAACGGATTCCGAATGGAATCCCGAACGGATTCCGAATGGAATCCCGAACGGATTCGAGATGAAATGCCATTTCGATTACTTATTTGAATACAAAATATTTCCGTTCTGATGAACGAATTTTGTAAACTCTTAAATCTTTCACTTTGGTGCTATCCTGCTAAAAGTAGGTGCGATTCATAAAACACATTTTCATTTCGATGATATCAACTTCATAAATCACGCTGTGAAAGGAAAAACACAACCCAGAGTAAATTATTGCTACTGATTCATTCAGTTTTGACAATCTATGATGATGCTATTTTGTAATCGTCTCAGTTCTTAATTCGGATCTTCCATGGTCCAACGTCAATTCAACAATGCAGTGCCCAATTTGCTGTGAGAAAATTCTCTTTCATCGACGATCTCGACTGTAGTTAATAACCCACCCCATTCGCTTTCCCATTTTAATCCACATTCACCCACTGCACGCAGTCGGACCAATTTTCACCGTCTAGCTGGCAGCACCTTGAACGGCAGTCGCATTTCGGTGACACAAGTGCAGCAGATTCCACCTAAGCCTGAGTTTTATCGCCTTTTTATTGTCGAAAGACATTCGCCGAGCCGGCTGCTGGCTGCTGATGGTCCTCTTTTTTGGCAAGAAAAGGGGAAAAAGTGAAAACTCAACCGCGCACACAAGGCTAACGATTCTGCCGGACGACCGCGACAGCTCTAATTACTCTCTCGATTGAGATGGGTCAAACCGGGGAACGGTCGGGGGCGTCTGCTCCCCAGGAGGGGGGGGGTGGTCTGCAAAAGGAAATGTCGTCTTCCTCGCGCTGGCTGTCCTGTTGATTCCCTTTTTCTCAAAAGACACAGTCGCGGCGGGGCCAGTCAGTCAGTGAGCAAGTGAGTGAGTAACGCACACATGCGGTATTTTTAGAATAGTCACATCAAATTGTTGCGATGCGATTGCGACGAGCGATGGACCAGCACCACCTCAGACCCGCCACAAGTCTAGCCGGACAACCGCCGTCGTTGTCGTTGCATGTCCGGATCACCGGACGGCTGGCCGCACGCGGTCGTTAAAATTTGGGAAGGAAGAAATTTGTCGAGACGGCGCTGAACCAAAGAGGATGACGTCGTCGGGAAGACGATGTCATTCACATTTTTACGGTTTATGGGTTAGTTGTTCTACGGGCCGGACGGATGTCTTATTGTTAATTGTTGCTATCGTACTACAAAAGGTGTCGTAACCAAAAGGGCATTAAAAAATATGGCCGAGGATGGCGAGGATCTTCATTTATGGAGAAGATTTACGAAACTTTACGCAAGTAATGCATCATTGCCATGTAAAACGCAGCGATCCTGGTATTTCAATCTAATAAATTTCTGAATTATCCATAAAATCTTAAATATATTTTGATTATTTAAGATATTACACCCAACCGGTGATTGTTCGATTTTCTAACAATTCTGTATAAGAACCTACCAAAACCTGTATAAGAACTGGGCATATACCAAAATGATAGATTCTTATACAAATATTGTATGAGACTGTACAATTTTGCAAGCTTTCCTCACAATATTTGTTTGTGAGCTTATATATCTTGTATAAGAATCGAACATTTTCACATATGCTAAGTTCTTATACAGGTTTTGGTGGGTTCTTATAACATACATACGTTCCGCATATTTCGCAGATTTGCAAACACTGATCACAACCGTTAAGTGCAACACAGTGACATCACTCACCACCGTACGAAAGAACGTGCTGATTATCCCGCTAGCCGGAAGGAATAATAAATTCCTTTCTCTCATTTCCGGCCTGCATCCGGTCTGTGACGAAAACGGTAAGCCGCCGCCAGACAATGCGAAATCGGAAGTGTTGTCTCGCAGTTCTTCGCATTGACTACGATGCAACGCATGTGGAAAAGCGAATCTTCCGTACGAGCGTGGTGCGCCAATCGGAACTTGTTGCCCGATTTGACCAGTGACATATTGCCTTCATTAGAGTTTTAGCCGCCACCCCGGTTGATGGTGAAGACCGAGGGCGGATGCAAACCCGTGCTAACCAACCATTCAAACGTCTTCGGTTAGCCGCGAAAATAAATATCTGTCAAAGTCTATCCGCCCGCCAAGCGGTTAATTTTGGCCCTAAGCCTACCTTGATGAGTGCGCCGCGGCGTCCGTCAGAACGTCGCCTCCGCATCGCACAGCTTTGCACTGTGTTCGCTCCAAAAGGGGGCATTCATTCATAACTTTTTTTTCCTTTTCTATTTTACTACGCGCCCCCTCGCTCGTCGTCATCCATTCAATTTGGCTAGACGACGACCGCAATTTCCGGCCGCGCAATGCGGCTTCACGCTGCAAATCGGCCGCTGCACTGACTGACTTGTTGACGACACCTACACACGCATTCCCCACCCGCGCTAGCGCTCGCTCTCCCACTGTGTAGTCACCGAGCAACAGGCTCGCGAGTCGCCACTTTAATGACTCCGCCACGCCGCCCGTCAGGGACGGATTGCATGTGCTGCGTGCACCCCGCTTCTGGGGAAGAACTCAAGCATAATCAATTATGCTGATGAGTGTGACACTTGCACATGTGTGTCTGTGCGAATCTTCTCCACCCGAAATGCCATCAAACGGTTCTTCGACGCGTAAACTCCGCGTCGCGTCGTGGAGTAGCGTAACGTAGCGGGTTCTTGCGTGGATTGAATTGAACTGAAGGCAATCGAGAATTTGATACATCGGGCCAGCCAGGAGGTAATGATCGATGTATAACCCACGCGAAAATGATGGCGAAAACTGGAACCGGATTGTTTATTGAGTTATCGGAGTAAGTTTGGAACTGAAACGAAAAAGTGGCGCAGGTGTTGTGGGAATCCTCCCACAATCTAATTGAAATATCTGCAATACTTATAATAAGCCGAAAGAAACAGCGGATTTTGATCATTATTTATTCATTCTTTCCGCCTGGGAGGTCTTCTGCAGTACGTATAAGTTGTCTCCGTTTGGCTCAGGCGACGTCATTCACTTTATCGAACCTTTCCATCGGGTTGTTGCAGGCGACTGTAGCGTTATAAACTTGTGAACCAACATGAATGTCCGACTTATTTTTTGTCAACAGCTGATGCAATTGATGGTTAATCCGCCCTCTATATATGCAATATCCAATCTGTTCCCCTGAAAAGTAAATTGTGTGTTGCTAATTCCTGCCACGACATGCCTCCATTTTGCTATGCTTTTTTGACGTTGGGCAACGTCTTACCCGAAAGTACTGTGTGTCAAATCAGAATCTTAAATTGGAAACCGTCACGAAAAATGTAAAATTTTTTGAACGTTCAAAGCGCCTTTATCTTTCGATTGATTTCGATTGATTTTGAAGATTTATATATTTATCGACTAACCTTTCCAGCAATTTGTCAATTTGATTGATTGATTATTTACGATAAACTAATGAAAGTCTCAATTCTTATCATACTCAGTAAAAAAAATCAGAACCAACCAATCCCGTTCATGCATCAACACGGAGATCAGAATGATGTAAGTTACGGGCCATTTGGCCGACCATTTCATTTTCTCTGGGTATAAAAAGTTCCATGTTATCACTCGGGCCTCATTTCTGTTCGAGAACCCACGGTGAATGGACACGGAGAGCGGGCACAGAGAGCGTACCGTATGATTGCGTCGGTAGCTGTCGCAGCCCCGATGACGGTGGTTGCTGCATCTGAGCGTTTCAGCGGCTAACTATAGAGTGGCTGTCGTCGACATCAGCAGCACTTCAGTAAAATTTCTCGCATGGTTCTAGCTCTGGTTTTGTTGCAGTTAGTGATTGGAAATGCGCATTATAGAAAAATAAATCGGTTCTTTGCAGGACCACCATTTTATACAAGGAAAAAATGAACAGAGATGAATTTTGTTCGAAGTACATATCATAATCGCTTGGCGGCAGCAGTAAATTGCCTTCGTCAGCAGAATCTATTTATTTATTTATTTCGTCAAACATAATGTTTGACTCTGGGTGCTGCGGATAGAGCCGCTTTTGTGCTCTCAAGCGAGTAGCGGGATATTTTGAAATCAATCCCATAAGCAAAATTACTTTACAGTTAGGGTAAAATGCCCAATAGTGGACCCTCAACCAATAGTGGACCCTCCAGGCATTTTTTCATTATTACAGCACAATGGAAACATTTTGCTATGAAATTCCATCGGGAGAACCTACCTTACAGTCCTATGATTTGATTACATGCATTAAAAATGCTATGGAAAGTAAAATTAGATGATTTTTTACAATTCTATAAAACATAAACACGAGAGTGTCCATTATAGGAATATTTTGGGGGGTCCATAATAGGAAAGAAGAACGTCCCGAAACGAAACATGAAAATCAAATGAAGTGTCGACTATAGGGAAGCAATTTCCTATTATGGACCCCCAGGGGGTCTACTATAGGGCAAATTCAGTCCGACTTTACAATGTTAATTTCAAAGAATAACGTCGAGTATTTGAGTGTTTTATGTATGTATCGTGAAGAGGAGATGCAGAGCTTGATATTAGATATCACGCAAAATTAATATTTTGAAAATTTCCACTCCTTATGCCAGGAAGAGCAAAATTTCGCTACTAGGGGGTCCACTATTGGGCATTTTACCCTACTTGACTGTCAAACATTTCCCGCTCTTCGAATTTCTCTTTCCATGCTGCATGAAGGCGCACAAATGCGCGAGACTCTACATGACTTTACGATGGTTTACACACATTCCTGCTCCAATCAGTTTCTGAATCTCGTGAAATCTCGTAACGAGTGCATTTTAGTTGCATTCCAACTAATTTTCTACTCGAAATGTAATGTGAATACATTTGTTAAAAAGAATGCAAAACTCAAACTAAGTTTATTTTTATTTTTTCCCCAAATAATAACAATACTTCTCAATATAAGATCTAAAACGAACATAACCACAATCTTCAATGTTTGGCTCCGGCACAATAGAAAATTTTGGCTTTACTTTGACAACCAAATCGATTCTATCCGCACCACCTATGCGGTGCGAAACAACATCATTTACAATTGAGATCATGGCAAACTCACGACGCTTTTTCAATGATTGGATATCTATAAGCATACATCGCGCCTCTTACGACGGAAGTGGAAATGTTTTCCACCCTAATTTGCGAAAGGCATATAGAAGCAATTACTTTTGAATTGATTCTATTCGATTCTCATGTGATTTCATATATGGAGACCATACAATACTACAATATTCTAGAGTTGATCTGACATACGTAACGTACAAAGTTTTAATTGTATAAGGATCTTGGAAGTTATAACTAAATCTTTTAATAAAGCTAAGCATATTTGTTGCTCTATGGATGATGATGTTGTAGTGGTCAGTAAAGGTTAGCTTAAAATATAAAATTACTCCCACATCTCTAACCCTTTCACATTTTATACTGGTTGATTTCCTAGAGTAACAATTCTAGACCAACATTTGAAAAGGGCGTAACAGCCAAAATTTATTTCTTCTGATTCTTTGTCCACATATATAGCCTTCTATGTAGACGGAGAATCAGAAGTGGCTGTTCCACCCTTTTCAAATGTTGGTCTAGAATTATCAATGGTGTGCTTCGTTTTCTACTGAAAGTGATCAAATTACATTTCTTGACATTAAGTTGTAGTAAGCTTTTGCTACACCAGTTATCAAATATGCGTATTTCGCTCAAACAAATGTCATTGTCAATAGTTATTTTGATTTCCATAAATAGTAGAAATAGGGAAATATCGTTTACAAACAATATGAATAGAAGAGGTCCTATATGCGAGTCTTGGGGAACCCCATATGTTACATTGCCTGGAAGCGTCTGTTTCCCTTCAAATCGTACTATTTGCTGGCGGTCAGTTAAATACGATTCAATCCACATAAGAAGTCTCATCTCAATTCCCAATCTCTCAAGCATGAAAATCATCGTAGGAATATCAAGTTGATGCTTTGCTAAAGTCTATGTAAAGCGCCTCTACATGCCTACTTTTGTCCATAGCATTCATTTTTCATTTATTTAGTCTACATCTAAACAGATAACACTGAATCAACAATTTGACTCCACAATACACGGTTCGAGGCCGCATCTCTCCATCCTCTAATACGCACCACGCTCGTCAAGTCGTTTTGCACCTGGTCTGCCCATCTCGCACGCTGCGCTCCACGCCGTCTCGTACCTGCCGGATCGGAAGCGAACACCATCTTTGCAGGGTTGCTGTCCGGCATTCTTGCAACATGTTCTGCCCATCGTACCCTTCCGGCTTTAGCTACCTTCTTGATACTGGGTTCGCCGTAGAGCTGGACGAGCTCGTGGTTCATTCTTCGCCGCCACACACCGTCTTCTTGCACACCGCCAAAGATGGTCCTAAGCACCCGTCTCTTGAATACTCCGAGTGCTTGCAAGTCCTCCTCGAGCATTTTCCATGTTTCATGTCCGTAGAGGACAACCGGTCTTATCAGCGTCTTGTACATGACACATTTGGTGCGGTGGCGAATCTTTTTTGACCGCAGTTTCTTCTGGAGCCCGTAGTAGGCCTGACTTCTACAGATGATGTGCCTTCGTATTTCATGACTAACATTGTTATCAGCCGTTAGCAAGGATCCGATGTAGACGAAGTACTCGACCACCTCGAAGGTATCCCCGTCTATCGTAAAACTGCTGCCCAGGCGGGCCCTGTCGCGCTCGGTTCCGCCTACAAGCATGTACTTTGTCTTTGACGCATTCACCACCAGTCCAACTTTTGTTCCTTCACGTTTCAGGCGAATGTACAGTTCTGCCACCTTTGCAAATGTTCGGCCGACAATGTCCATGTCATCCGCGAAACAAATAATTTGACTGGATCTGTTGAAAATCGTACCCCGGCTGTTACACCCGGCTCTCCGCATAACACCTTCTAGCACAATGTTGAACAACAGGCACAAAAGTCCATCACCTTGTCTTAGTCCCCTGCGCGATTCGAACGAACTGGAGTGTTCGCCCGAAATCTTCACACAGTTTTGCACATCATCTACCGTTGCTTCGATCAGTCTGGTAAGCTTCCCAGGGAAGCTGTTCTCGTCCATAATTTCCATAGCTCTACGCGGTCTATAATGTCGTATGCCGCCTTGAAATCAACGAACAGATCTTGCGTTGGGACCTGGTATTCACGGCATTTTTTAAGGATTTGCCGTACAGTAAAGATCTGGTCCGTTGTCGAGCGGCCGTCAACGAAGCCGGCTTGATAACTTCCCACGAACTCATTCACATATGGTGACAGACGACGGAAGATGATCTGGGATATTACTTTGTAAGCGGCATTAAGGATGGTGATCGCTAGAAAGTTCTCACACTCCAACTTGTCGTCTTTCTTGTAGATGGGGCATATAACCCCTTCCTTCCACTCCTCCGGTAGCTGTTCAGTTTCCCAGATTCTAACTGTCAGTTTGTGCAGGCAAGTGGCTAGCTTTTCCGGACTCATCTTGATGAGCTCAGCTCCGATACCATCCTTACCAGCTGCTTTATTGGTCTTAAGCTGTTGCATGGCATTCTTAACTTCCCTCAAGGTGTGGGCTGGTTGGCTTCCATCGTTCGCTGAACTGACGTAGTCATCTCCTCCGTTGCCTTGACTTTCACTGCCTGTACTCTCAGCGCCATTCAAATGTTCCTCGTAGTGCTGCTTCCACCTTTCGATCACCACACGTTTGCCCGTCAAGATGCTTCCATCCTTATCCCGGCACATTTCGGCTCGCGGCACGAAGCCTTTGCGGGATACGTTGAGCTTCTGATAGAACCTGCGTGTTTCTTGAGAACGGCACAGCTGTTCCATCTCCTCGCACTTCGCTTCTTCCAGGCGGCGATTCTTCTCCTGAAAAAGGCGGGTCCGCTGTCTTCGCTTCCGTCTATAACGTTCCACGTTCTGCCGGGTACCTTGCTGCAGCGCGACCGCCTGCGCTGCGTCCTTCTCCTCCAGAATCTGTCTTCGTCGAACCAATCGTTCCGTCGACTTCGTCCCATATACCCGACGTTGTTCTCCGCTGCGTCGTTAATGGCTGCTTTGACTGTATTACAACAGTCCTCAAGAGGGGCCCCATCGAGCTCACCCTCACGCTGCCTCGAGATGCTGCGCTTATGCAGCGGCGACATCAGGTTGCTTCAGTCGCTCTAGGTCGTACCGCGGCGGTCGTCGGTACCGAACATTGTTGATGACGGATAGTTTTGGGTTCAGTTTAACCATCACCAGATAGTGGTCAGCGTCGATGTTAGCACCACGATAAGTCCTTACGTCGATAATGTCGGAGAAGTGCCGTCCATCAATCAGAACGTGGTCGATTTGTGATTCTGTCTGCAGTGGTGATATCCAGGTGTACCGATACAGGAGGCTGTGTTGAAAGTAGGTGCTTCAAATGGCCATATTCTTGGAGGCGGCGAAATCAATTAGTCATAGGCCGTTCTCGTTCGCCAGCCGGTGAGCGCTGAACTTCCCAATAGTCGGGTTAAACTCCTCCTCTTGGCCAACCTGAGCGTTCAAATCTCCTATGATGATTTTGACGTCGTGGCTTGGGCAGCTGTCGTACTCACGTTCCAGCTCCGCGTAGAATGCGTCCTTATCATCATCAGTGCTTCCGGAGTGTGAAGAGTGGCAATAAAAATTAATTTTGGTTCCCATAGTGATGCTATCCATTGGTTTCTTATGAGACTCGCCACTATTGGTACAGTTGCACCACTATATGTAGGTGCAAGGGAGTCAATTTTGTTAAGGAAAATCATTGTTTCCAATAGTTTTTCAAGTGAAATCTTAAGATAAGTTGCATTTAACATGATATTTCAAGCACGACGCATTAACTGAAACCATCGTAAAGTGTATAAATATGATAAATCTCATTAAAACCCCACTACTTCCACTATTGGTACGTTTACCCTACACCACTAAGGATACGTTTACCTCCACTAAGGGTACGTTTACCCTACAACCTTTTTAATGATTCCTGCTGAAAGCCATCAAGCTTGAACTGAATTTGATCTAGAGTGCGACGCTGCAATCAACAAAATTATTGACAGTTTGACCGAAATAAAAAACACATCCCGACCGAGATCGGGCTGGTTTGTTTAGTTCTTAATAAAAGGAGGAATAAATTCGAATACTCAGCGGGACTAATATGCGTAGGAATCCCCAAGCAAGTGTGTTATATTTCTCGGCATAACTGTCCCGCTAAACAATTTTAATGAATAAGGTCGCAAATTGTATTTCTGAACTAAAACCTTGGATGAAATTATTAGAGCAGAGCTCTCCCAATAGTCTAGTGATGTAAACTTCTCAAATTACATACTCATATGAGGTCCGGAGCGTAAATAGTAATTTTGTTTCAAACGCATTTTCCTCAGTTGCATTTTTTTTATTTGATGCAAGTATGCGTAGAACGTCTCGACCTGGATTCAGAACGCCACTTGTTATTCTGAATATGTTGGAAAGCCGACGTTTTTGTGATCAAGGTAAAGAGCGATCCTTCGCTATATTTTTGAAACTTATCTTTCTCCAGAAGCACCACTAACGCATTCTTTTTCGTGGCGGAATAATTTTGTTGGGTGGAGTTCAGCTGCTGCAAAAAGAAGCTGATTACCCGAGCGAAGCTTGAGAGCAAATCGATAACTAATTTTGTTGTTGTAAAATTGCCTAATTTTGATAACTCAGAATGATATCCTTTTGGTCGTTTTAACGGTTAAAATAACAAAATGTATAGCAGAAAAATCTAACTGTGACATCATATTGAAAACTGCTTCTGCTGTCGATGAGAGCAAATCTAAGACTAAATTTGATACTGGTTTTGGATAACGAAACAAGTAATCAGTTTAATATCAGTTCATATAAATCAGAAATTAACAGCAAATTGATATAAAAATATGTTATCAATGATGAATATCAAAGTTTGAAAACAAATTATGACTTCAATTTGACCGATATCGGAGCCGAGAAGTCGCCAATAACCCTCCGGTAATAACTTACCATGTCAAGAAATCGACGAATTTGTCTAATTGTTTTAGAAGGTTCGATGACTAAAATGGCCTGCACATTGGAGGGATCGAGCTTCAGCCAGAAGGCAAGACAGAAAATAGCCTGAGAATTGGTCTTCAGAGTGACAGAACCCCGACCTTTGAATATTTATGGACAAGGTCGCCTCACGCAGCTTTTTAGCGAGTTCCTTATTTGCTTCTCAAACGCATCATTCGCTACGATAATATCGTAAAGGTAGACAAATTGTTTAGGCTCCAGAGCATCCAAACCGAGGATTTTATTCATCAGCCTGAATAGAGTGGCCAGACGTTTAGGTTAAACCAAAAGTTAGACCTCTCCCTTGAATGCAAAACGCAGTGAACGGCTTCCTTCAATCAGAATTAGACTCTTCGATAACGTGTTGAACATAGGTAACGGACAAATCACTTCCAGCGATACATTTCACAGGAAGGTCGTTGACAATAGTTGCTTCCATTATTCTCGTTTCATTTGTCGTTCAGTGGTACAAAATCTTGCATTTTGTTCTTCACGTTTGGTTTCACTATTTGAAGAACATTGTATTTTTCATCCGGTTTTGGTTAATCGATTTTTTTTTTGGATGATGATTTCCCAAACTCGATTCCCTTTTTTGGTTCAGGTTCAACCGCGTTTGATTTTTGCCGGCTCTATATTTCTGTTGAATTGGCCATGGGTTGAAATTTGTTGGGTTTTACCTATAGTTTTTTACTTTATTTGGAAAAGTCAGTGGCTCTCTCACCCGATTATAATTGAAGTTTCCTGTGGCATGATTCGACACTTTTTTTGATAAACAAATAGGTGTAAGTGGAATTTATTTCTTGTCTAGGTAACAGCAAAGCCAAAGAATATAAATCATCTAATGCTCTTCCAGTTAAAGCCCTTTCACATTTCGGATGAAGATTTCACACAAGCTCTGTTTTCGGAATTCGAACTGTGAAGACTTTTGATTTTTTTTTTCAATGTCGAAGAATAATTCAAAAAGGTCTAAAATTTATGCTGCCTTTTTTGATAGATATCAATTAGGATAAAGTGATCTAGATCAGGATGTCTAAATGTTATGACCAAATGCTTCTTGCTGGTGAACCACATGACTCGGCCGGTTAACAAATTTCCACACGTACGTAGAAGTCCATTTCCAGATATCTTCGACGGCGTATTTCATTGGCCACTTCACCACCGGGTTCGTGTTCATTCAATTCTCAAGAGGGTCGATTTTGACTACACAAATTAAATTTTGATTTGTTTCAAGAAATTTAATTTCATTATGGAACCCACGGAAATATTTTCCCACGATTATGGGACAGTCTTTCCTGTATAAATCGCTTCCTAATTTTTCGACCTCCATGTTCAAAAACCACAATACACCCAATATTTTTTTACACGGTTGGTATTCTCTAATTTCCCGGTTAACCTGATTTTTCACAGCTTTTTAAATACCACCCGAATTTTCTTTGATTTTTTGTGAATTTTTTCATGGGGTCAACTCATAGTTTCATCAACGCTAAAGGTCGTAATCAACTAAAACCCATCCGTGTAAAAAAAGAACGGGGTGTAATGTGTTTGTGTCATATTCCAGCAATAGCATCATTAGTAGTTGAATGAAGGAATTTGTAGCTAATATTTCCATGGTTAGCTGCAATCGATCGTTATTCAGTTATTTGCGTTCGATCAAATTTTCAAGTTTTTTTTTTCATAATTAAATATATTTCAATTGGATATGGCATGGCGGATCGAAAGCTTAGATTCAAACAATGATGTTGACGTAAGAATATCAACACTTGGTAGATTTTTTAACCTTTTGGAAGTAATAGAATCTTGAGAACGTCGTTAAGCGTTCCACAACTGTGGCGGTAGTGAAAGTATTTGCGTGGAATAAGAAAAAGGTGAATGTGATTCATTTTTCACAAACAATGCATAAATTCGGAATAACGCCATGGTGGATATGATATCTTCTTTAGAAGTAAGTGTTTTCGTTGAATAACGCGATGGTGAATACGATTTCTTTTGCAAAACATAGTGTCGGGAATAAGCCAATGGGGATGAGATCGATTATTCAGATGAAACTTTTCGCCCGTAATAATGCATACACAGTATTTTGTTTTTACACGATTTTTTTTCGCTCGTATTTTTGATCGTGTGACTTCAATTTGCCACCAAACTCTTCGCAACATGTTTCAAAAAATCCAGAATAAATCAAAGAAAAATCACATGATAATTAATATACGTTAAACATTTAGGATGAGTGGAAAATTGAGAAAATGTAAATCGCGTAAAAACAAAATCCAGTGTATTAGAATGTGATCACTTGTTTTAGAAGTAGGCATTTTGCCACAATAGAGCGAAGATGAATATGACTCTTTATGCCGAATAAGATAATAGAAAATAATAGTCGTTTTTTTTAATTAATCGCCTGCCCGATTAGGAACAAAACGGATGTGATCCATTCCTAGAATGCAAGACTTTGCCATGTGGAAAGCAAGAATCTGATTTCCAGTTTTTTCCTTCAAACATTAATGTTTTTTAGAATATTTTTTTCAATCAGGGTTCGTAGTGCTCACTCATTTACAGAAGCACAGGATGCTCCCTCACGAAAATTTTCAGTGAGAAATCACTTTTCGGGAAAGAAAAACATACTGGATCGTGATATCCATTTTTCGCTCACGTCGATTGCCGCGGAAAGTTGGTTTGCTCGATTTCTTCCATCTCCTGGCCTTTTCCCGTCATCACCAATGCAACAAGAAGTAGCTTATGTGGAACAAACAATCTAATACCTACATGAAAACAGCGTGCTGATATGGCAAGAGTGTGCGCATCTCTACGGCTGTTATTGTTAATATTCTGGGTTCAAAGCCCACCGCGGCCATACAATTTTTATAATTGTTCTGCGATAATACCCGTAAAACGTAAGCGAGAGGTACAAGCGATGAAACAAAAACAGAATTCCATCTAATGGGCACGATCTTCGTTTATTTTCAAAAGTTACCACCAGAGACACATTAAAGGATGAAAGATGCTCCTCGTCATAAACAATGAAAATAGATTATCGCTTGGCCCGAGAAACGCTTACTTTGGTCTCATCGAAACAAAAATTCGAAACCCTGCTTTTAATAATTATATATTATATAATTTTAATATTTATTGTAAGTATTAGTTTCGGGCCGGATTCGAACTCAGTCTCCCTCAACTTGGTCTTGCTTTATATACCAGAATCAAACACAACTTTTAAATACCTAGTACTTTAAATTTGGAACAATTAATCTCCGTGAAAGTGAGATCGGTAACATTTGAAACGTGCACTTCCTTAATAAATTCTTGCGTTTTCGGAAACACTTGTGTATAAAAATATTTTTTCGGAGTTGTAAAAATATTTGAATCTTTTTATGCGATTCTGATACATTATTAAATAGGGATTCAAATGTGCAGAAAACGTCTTCGGTTCAATCTTTCATCCTGCACAATGAATAATTTATTGATACAAAACAACTGTGCTAGTTCACAATTCTAATACATACTTAACAATTCTATTATTGCTGTATTCTAGCACTTCGTTATTCAATTTTCGATAGCCCATTTGCTTCACCATAGCAGTCCCAGAAACTTAATAAAACTAAATTATTGGTCGTTAATATGCTCGGAGGTCAATCGATTAAAACGAGTTCTCCGATCCAGAATCCCCCCACCCACAAGCTGCGCTAGCTCAAGAAATTAATGCGAGATAATCCCATTCATAACCACACTTCGGAAAAGATGACCGCCCGAACGCCAACGCTGCGCTTTGGTATGCGCCTCGACCCCTTCTAATTGCCACGTGAGTCGAATCCCATTCCGCGGGCCATCATTTTCCTATTACCGAGTGCGTAACGGATTCATGTCTCCTATGGGTGTTTTTTTTTCGGCGATAATGGAAGGGTTTGAGTGCGCGATATGCCGGTGCCGAGCCGAAAGAGTTTTGATGGAACCCATTGCGTCGTGTCGAACGGATGGCCGGCCACTCTTGAATGCGTAATCGAGTGCCCCGAGTGTAAGTGAGTGAATCCACAGTTGCAAAGTACCAGAAGCAGCAGCAGCGGAACAACACTTTGCTCTCACCCAATGTGATCCGGCCGACCGCATCCCACGTTCCAGGCCCTTTCATCCGCAACGAAACTGCGAATAAATTACCGCCGTCCGTCCGCGGTGGGGCGTCACAGTGGTCGAGTCGCGGGTGAAATGGCATTCGTTTTTTGTAATCCTTAGGTTTTTTGTAATAGCTTCGAAGAAGTGAAATTTCCAAAAATTAGAGATTCGAATTTGATGAATACCATAGTGTTAATAACATTCGTTTGCCTTAATGGTGACTTCAACATCATTGTTCGCATTCAATCCTAGTTCCCCACTGTGCGCATCGGTGGCGGTGTCGGCCAACTCTGGTAGGTAGATCTCTTCTCGGGGTGTCATCGGACGTGTGCGGCGTCGTTTTGATGATGACGATGATTTTGAGAGCTACGCCAACGAACGATCCCCAGCCCAGACTCAGACCAGAAGCAGGATGTACGGTGTCCGGACGTGTTGCAGAGTTCGAAGACTATACGCAGCGCATGGGAAGCGCCCGAAGAAGGAAGTATTAATTTACGGCCTGCTCTCGCCCGCTACTGGTGCTGCTGCTGATCTGCCTGTCCCAATAATGGCAGATTCTTGCTGCTCCAGCACCAACAGTCCAATCTTCAATCTCGGATGGGTGATTGGAACGGGGCCGCCCCGCCTGCCGCATCACATTTCACGCGTGTTAATATTCGAGTGTTTGTGTTTGCTATGCGAACGCAACAAGGAATTACGAACGACGAACGGCAGCAGAGCGAAGGTTCATAACCTTTTTTGTGCAATTTCACTTTCGCGCATGGAAGACCGAAGCAGTGCTGGGTAGCGTCGATTCGTTCCCACCGCGTTCTGTGACTGATTTTTTCATGTGGGAAATTCCGCTCATCGATTCCGTTTATGAACTTAATTTGAAGAGATCAAATGAGCCCGGAGATGAAACTGCTTAAGATGGAAACTCGTTTCGTTCCGTCGACGGCAGAACTCTATTAGTGATGAATTTCTCATTAATGAGTCCATCATCTGTTCCGACATATGACTCTGATTTACTCTTTGCAACAGTGGCGTCCAAAAATGTGCTAGGGCGCAACAGATCAGTATTTTATTTGTACTCATAATTAGTCCAACCGATTAGAAACTGTGCTTTTCGTAGTTCACATCCTATTTGATCATATATTAGGACGAGTGAATTGCATTCGTGAAATTAGAACTACAACGCCACTCACCACGATTGATTTAATCATAAATATCCAAGAAATACGTGCCCACTGATGCTATCGCGGGCGGCACCATTAGTGGAAAACCAATTATAGCGCCCCCGGCTGGTGTTCCCATACTCCCGTGTCGGTCGGTCCAGTTAATCGCCAAGTGCATCGCCCACGCCGAGTAATAATGCATCCTTCATCGCTAATTGAAAACTAAAAAGCTGGAACCTCCAGGCCGCGCTAACCTTATTGGTACCGTGCCGCGAGTAACAGCGATACGGTGCCATTATTCGGCTGCTAGGCGTGAAGTTTAGGATCACACCGAAAAACCAACTTCTGGGAGGTAATTACCGTCCATTTCCGGGCGACAACGATTGGCGGCGACGACGACGACGATGAGGGAGGACTGCTGCAGCAATTAGAGT
Source organism: Armigeres subalbatus (assembly GCF_024139115.2). Classification (NCBI taxonomy): domain Eukaryota; kingdom Metazoa; phylum Arthropoda; class Insecta; order Diptera; family Culicidae; genus Armigeres; species Armigeres subalbatus. The sequence goes on from NC_085140.1 coordinate 102,588,775, forward strand.
TCGGATTTGGCAATGCTAGATGCTACTTCGGGTGGTGTTGGGGTTTTATTTCTTTTTATTACCACGTTTGGGGTTGTGGGACGTTTTTCTGAGAAAAGGTAAGATTTAGTACGAGATTAGCAGACCCACTTTCTAATATTTATATTGCAGTGGTTCGTGCTGATGGCGAACTTCGGGGAGCTTAAAATCTATTCCTTTGAGTTTTAGTCATTATTTCTGAAAATGTATCCAAATGAAAGACAAATACGAAAGGACATAGGGTAAATCACCACTTGGGCACATGAACCATTTCCCGGCAAACAATATAGAAAATTTATGCATTGTGTTATTTACAAGTCGTAGGATTATGATTACCCATCTATCTCGCACAATCCTTAATATAAAACCGCTGTTCTTTCTGATATTATCCATACTGATATTCTTCCCTTCCTCTTCACACGGAAGTTTGGCAGAAGGAAGGCCGTGAGATTTATATCATCACAAAAATTGCCCTCCGCTCGCTTTCAAATCCACTTCGTACTTGTTACACTCATGCAATGGCGGGCATAGAAAAGCTTTCAATTAATAACTGAGGAAATGCTTATAGAATACTAAGTTGAAAAGCAGGACAAGTTGCAGTTGAAATGTAGAGCCATTGAAGAATAAGAAGAAGAAGAAGATGTACTAACATTTCAAAAGAACGAAACTGCTTTTGCAAACAAAAGCTTCTTACGTCGCTGGTGGGATGATGTGTGCCCACTCTCGAAAACCAGTGCCTTTGAAAGAAAGAAGAGGATTCTCTGCTTTAGCCCACCAGCGACGTGAGAAACTCTTTTTTATAAAAGCAGTTTCGCCCTTTCGAAATATTGGTGCCGAATTGTTAAATTAATCCTTATTCCTTCCTGCACCCTTATTTCTTCTTCCTTCTCCCTTCTTCCTTTTAGCTTCCTCTTTTATTCTTATTATTTCTTGCCTGTTCCTTCCTCCTTCTTACTTTTTCGTTCTTTATTCTTCCTGCTTCCTGCTGCATTTTTTCTTCTTTCTAAGTATTTCTCTTCCCTTCTTGTTTCTTCTTTCTTCATTTTCTCCTTTATTCTTCTTTCTTTCTTCTCCTTTCTTCCTTTTTCCTTTCTCCTTTTTTCACTTTCCTTTCTTTTACTGCATTATAACCAGTGGTGGAAATCTGTGAACCTTACTCACAAAACGAGAAGTTACAGGGGTTAGACAAAAAGGTTGAGATAGGCAAAATTTTGTCGAAGTTCAAATCAGCATAACGTTGCGTAGAACAATCCGATTTCGATGAAATCGGGACCTTCGAACGCGGAAACTCTTCTAGTATACTGTCCCCATGCAAACCTCAGTTTGGCTTTGGCCACCGCAGATGTTCCAGGTTTTCCGAAGATATGTTAAAAAGGAATTTTTCTTCTGCTTGTCGATTTATCTGACGTTTACTGCCATCATGTTTTATACTCTCCCTGCAAACTAGAACTAATATGCTGACCAATGCTGGCTGCAGATCGAAAAATCGTTTGGTATACGCAAAGATATGGCCATTATCGTAAAATCGGTACGGAGTTGGCCTCACACCCTGAACAAATGTCACTTTCGCAGAACACCCGGAACCTATTACAAATTGGCCAGAGAGTCTTACAGTCACCATAATGTATCTTCATTAAAGATCCTATATTCATCGTCTTGGGAAAACATTAATATTGACATCCATATATGCATAGTACCAGACGGTGCCAAAACCGGCCCCTTCTGGGAGGCCCTGGGAACCTGATATAAGGGTGGCAGTGGACACTATCATTCTGGAAATGTTTCTGTAATCATCGTGTCTCGCAAAGCCATGAACATAGATACCCATATTTGCATTATTCCGATCTGTTATCATTTCATCATGTTCCCGGAACCGTTTTTACGGAAATGGCCATATGTCTGCGTAGTTTTGATGGATTCTCGATCTTTAGCCACCATTGGCTGGCATATTAGTTCTAGTTTTTGGAGAAAGCATAAAACATGATAAAAGTAAACGTCACATAAAATGACAAGCAGTGGAAAAAATGCATCATGAACATATCTTCGGAAAACCCGGAACATCTACGGTGGCCAAGGAATAATCCTAAGATTTGCAGGGGGGCAGTATACTAGAAAAGCGCCCGGTTCTGATGGTCCTGATTTTATCAAAATCGGATTATTGTATGCAAAGTTATGACGATTTGAATTTCGACATAATTTTACCTATCTCAACCTTTTTGTCTAACCCCTGTAGCGATGCAAAATACTCGCGAACATTTGGTTTGCCTTTTTCTTGCCTACCCACTACTCGCAGAGAAAACAAAAAAAAAACGAACCCCGAAAAATATTCGTAAAGCTTCGCGAGTTATTCGGGTTAATTTGTAAAAAGTCATAAAACAACCTCGGAACAGGTTTTTCACGGATGTTCGAGCAAGAACACAATTTTTTATTGTTATTGTGTTTATGTCAAGTCAAATTTATCCATTGTATTCTAAGTAACCACAAATACTCGCGACCGTGATTTTTACTCCCGAACAAAATACTGCCCTGCTTTTTGTCTTTGCTCTGCCCGTACTCGCGAACAAAGCAAGCGCTAGAAAAATGCAGGCAGTAGGTTCGCGCGAGTGTGGCATTTTTGGAAGGCCCAATTACACTCTTATCTTACTCGTGAAGCGAGTTTTTCCACCACTGATTATAACTCACTACTTACTTCTTATTTCTGTTTTCTCAATATTTTCTAATTTCTCACTACTTACTTCTCACTTGATACTGCACACATCTCACTCCTCAGCACTAAATTCTATTTCTCAGTACTCACTCCCTACTAATCAGAACTTATTTTGAGCGTCTCATTTCTCACTTCTTAATCAATTAACAAATTTCAACTATCTGGCCAAACGACATTCGGCCAAATGACCCTAAACCCTCCCAAGACACACAAGTTAAGTAAATTTGGTTGCAGCAGCTTAAATATGACTGAAATTGGTCATATATTAGTTGCTGTGATCTGTTTGTAACATGTGTGCTGCTTGAGATTTGTTCTCAGTTCCATATTTCGCTTTTCATGATTGCGTGGAACATGGAAAGTATTCTCTACAATAGAGACGCTCATGAAGCGAGTTCACAATAAAAATAGAAATACAAAGTAGGAAAGGGACGAGCCTGGAATTGAACCCACGACCTTCTGCCTATAAGGCAGAAGCGGTAGCCGCTAGACCACCAAGCCTCATCACCGTTTGGCCTAAATGGTTATTATGCAGAAAAGAAATTTTCGGGCCAAATGGCTCTTTCAGCCAAAAGACCATTTCTACTAAACGGATTTTTCTGTCAAATGTTCTATTCGGTCAAACTACTTTTTCGGCCAACGACCATTTCGGCCAAATGACATTTTCAGCCAAATGAGCTGTTAGGGCATGAAACTTTTTCGGTCAAATTTATTGTTCGGCCGAATATGCCTTTCGGCTGTTTGTCGTTTTCGGCCAAATAGAATTTAGTTAGATGACATTCGTCTTAACGTGTTATTTAACCAAGTGGCATTCGAATAAATGGCTTTCCGCCGAATGACTTTCGGCTAAACGACAGGTAGAGCCATTTGGCCGAAAGCCACAAGGCTGAAAGGTGTTTTGCCGAATATGTCATTTGGTCGAACAAACCATTAAGCCAAAACCCATCTGGTCGACAATTGTATATAGCCGAAATGAGCATACTACAGAAATATCGCTCGGCCGACAGGCCATTTGGCGGAAAAATTCGTCCAAAGAAAGGCCATTTAGCCGAAAATGTTATTTGGTCAAACGGGTGGATATTTTTTGACCATGTTAACCGTTCAGTAATCAATATTTGGCCGTTGAACCAAATGACATTTTCGGCCAAATGGCTCTTCCTGTCAAACAACCATTTCGACCAAACAACATTTCTGACTATGTATCCTATTCGGCCAAACGACCATTTCAGCCAAACAGCAATGTGTTAGGAAGTAGTGCTTTTTCGGGCAAATTACCAATTCGGCCGTATGTCGCTTTACATAAATTACATTTTTGGCCAAATGTTTTCCGTTGCATAACTGTTTCATCCGAATGTTCATTTCGACTTAACGTATTGTTCGGCCAAATGATTTTTGGCCAAACGACCCTTCCAATCTCCCCGGAAAATCTGAAGAATTTTCCGTGTAAATTTCGAAGAATACGCAACAGAAACTTTTCGTTGGTTTTCCGAACATTTTCCTGCAGAAACTAGGAAAAAATTGGGGAAACCGGCGCACACCTCTATTGCCGTTTTGTATTACCTATTACTTTTTGTATACTGTACATGTATTCAATAGTGACATAAAATATGTTCTGAACAAAAATTTATTTATTCTTGCTGATTTTTATTTTGGTCGTGTTTCAACATAAATTTTGGACATACTGCTTCAAAAATGGATGCAAACCATGAAAAAGTATAAATATGGGGGAATTTTTTTTTAGATCTTCTAGGTGTTCCAAACCTTCCTTGAGTTCAGATCTTGATGATCTACATAAACAACTACGCGTTTTACGAGGCCTCAATCCTTATTTAAAGTTGGCAATGGTACTTGAGACATAATAAAACTATGTTTATCAAATCGTATTGTTACCAGAACAGCAACAGTACTCCAAACCATTCTTGAGTTCAGATCTTGGAGGTATTTAAGACCTACAGAGTAATTGATAGGTTCCTGAGCTTGTATGTTAGTTGTACAGACCCCTTGGGACATCATTACATCAGTATATAAAACATTCAACATAGCTACGGTACTCCAAGCCATTCTTGAGTTCAGATATTGAAAGTCTACAATACCAACAGAGTTATTCATAGGGTCCTGAGCTTGTGCGTTAGTTAGAGAAACCCCTTGGGACACCATTACACCAGTATATGGGTCATTCCATATGAAGTGACCGAGAAAAAATGCAAACGTGCAATCGACTTTCTTAGAATTGAATGAAATTTTGACCAATTGTTTATGTATGAGTTATACCCCAAAAACCAAAATTTCGTGGTGATTGGACCTCCCCACGATTAATAAGACCATCCCCCTTTTCGGACAAATGTATGAAACTCATCATATTGTTTTGTACATATCTCTGGAACTGTGAGAACTGCGAAAGAAATCAAGGAATTTATAAAAAAAATATTTTGTTGATGTGCAGTGTTGCCAAATGAACAATTTTTAAGTTTTTGTGTGAAAAATGCATTTTTTACCCAATGAGTATATTTTTATTCAGGAAATAACCTCACCAGCGTGTTCCTTGACCATTTTTACATTGGAAGCGCTTAAAACCCCGAGGTACTATGTTCCGATTTTGAGATACAGGATTTTAAAAATGAAAAGTCCTTTTTTCATTGTGAACATTGTAGATTTTTTTTACTGATTTCCGAACATACACACATATACGCATTGACACATACATAACACACATACACAGCTCGATTGGCTGCTTCCCCACTTACAGCATTGCGTTAGAAATTTACATGGAGATTAGTATGGAAAAATGTATTTTTTTTGCATTTTTGCTCCTAGCGGCTTTATTGTATCGTTAATTCAATCATCTGACTCAATACTGAGAGATGCTGAAAGAGTTTTCTGAGGAATAAGCATTGCTGGAAATATTACAACGCTTTGAAGATTGATTGTTGGAATCATATGCAAGAAATCAATGTTTCTGCCAGCACTATCTGATCAACTGTCTTTACTATGTCTGAAACCCGATTATGCATATGTACAACATGTGATAGATTTAGTTCGGAAAAGGTATTGAAGGGTAATGTCCTCTTCTGTGGGCTTTGATCCCACTATCCTTGGTAGACGGAAAAACCATTTCTCTTTCCGGAATTTTCCATTTAAAATTAATCTGAATAACTACAATTTGTTCCTCAGCACTAAAAGTTTAAAATTTTTGAAATAACACTCAGTTGAATTATTGGTACACGTAGTTTGGCAGTTCTGGTAGAATAAACAATTTTAGTCGTCGTTCCTGCAAGGCTCTTTCTTCTTCAAAGATTTTCGGCATCCTTAGGGTTAACTATTAAAAATTAAAACAATATGTCACATGGTTTCCGAAAATCTGAATTCTCTAGGAGTAAAAAATGCAAAAAATATAGCAAAAGTATATTTGCCGTCAAACAGCAAATTTTATCCATTTATTTACAAAATACAGCAAATAAAATCATTATCTCAAAGAAGACCATTTTTACTACTATTTGCATACTTTGATAATATACACACACAGTTGACAATTTTTGATTACATGGTGAGTGAGAGAGAGCTCATGGCTATCGTCAAATCACATTTGCGTGCTGTGAAGTGTGGGTTTGATTAAGTAGTAGTAAGATAAAAACTTTTCGTGGATTCTGCTCTAGTGGACTAGTATTGACATTAAGGTCTTCTTCTTCCTCTTATAAAGCTACAAAATACGTTTAAAAATTGCATCCAACGTTTTTCGCCATTTTCAACCCTCTTACCCTTACCTTCACAAATAGTCACAAATCACTAACCCTCTCCTTCTGTACGTACAAGTACCATTTACATAATGATTTGCCTTTTCATACATTATTTTTCCATAATAACATAGTGAAAGTCTACTTCCTTATGAGCTAATTTATTTTTACCTCTCTCGTACACTAAGTGTACCGAAAGGCTTTATGTTCGCTCCAAAAACAATATTTTTATAGAAGACGGGAGACCCATAGTGTTGTATACCAATCGACTCAGCTCAACGAATTGAGGTGATGTCTGTGCGTGTATGTGTATGTATGTGTGTGTGCGTGAAAAAGTCTCATCCACTATTTAGGGGCTTGCCCTTAACCGATTTGTTCGCACCATGTTGCATTTTACGGAAAATCCTGTCCCATTGTTTCCTATTAAAATTTTACTGGTTAGGATTATGGGCTCGAAAATTATGGTCAAAATACTATTTCCATAAAGCACGAGAAAGGTAAATTAATCAGGGTTTTTAGATAACCATATCGTTTCTTTTGTCGTAATTGCCTCTCGTATGTCTTTCCTTTGTTGTTTTTTAGAAAATGTTTGTTTCACGGTGATGAAATTCTTGTTTCATTTCTATGTCCCGTAACAGTAATGAAACAAGAACTTCATCAATTTTTCCTTATCGTCATAAATTTAGTATTATTCGTTTCCTCCTTCCCAACTGTGATACTGTATTCCCTAATCCAAATTGAAACACGAGTCTTTCGGTTCACTTAATCTAACGTTATTTTGTAAGTATAAAATAGTATAAAGATTTCGGGTCCGTAACGCTCAACGGCATATGAGCCGAGAGTTTTCGAAATTAATAAATGTTTTATAAAATTAAAAAAAAATCTTTCCATAGCAGATGAAATAATATAGTATCTATGTGAGTAATAGTTAATAGTACGCTCTACAACAATACAGAAAAGCTATTCCTTCCAAAGTGACAACGTTGCCAAGTACATTATTTTCTATTCAAAGGCTCAAGTTACATGTTTTACAATTTATTTGAAGAAAACAATATCTTCGAATTCTTGGCAATTCGATAAAAGGTAAAGGTTCGGTATGCATAACACAATCTTATGTGATTGATAAGTTCCATATGAATCATATAATATTCAGAACTCCATAACTCAAGAACGGCTCATAGTACCTTGGGGTTTCGAGTGTGTCTTATACAAAATTTTCTGGAGAACACGATGCTGGTGTTATTTTCCAAATAAAAATATACTCATTGGCAGAAAAATACGATTTTATACTTAAAACGCAAAAACAATAGAGTTGGCAACACTTCTACTCAAAATCGATATTTTTCTCAAAAAGTTTGAATTCTCTTCAAAATGCATAAAAAGAAGTTATTTGTAGCTTAAAAACTGTCCGAGATATGAGTTGTTCAAAAATATGGTTTTTACAAATCGTAAAACGGGGGGTGCTCCCATTTGCCGAGGGGTTGTCCAATCTATATACATAAAAATGAATTTCTGTCTGTCTGTGCCTTATAGACTCGGAAACTACTGAACCGATCGGCGTGAAAATTTGTATGTAGAGGTTTTTGGGGCCGGGGAAGGTTCTTAAGATGGTTCGAGACCCCTCCCCGCTTTGGAAAGGGGGGCTCCCATACAAATGAAACACCAATTTCTTCATAACTCGAGATCTAATAAGAAAATAAATCAATTTTAGGCGAAACGAAGTTCGTCGGGTCTGCTAGTCATCAAATAAATTTGGATTTTTATATATAATCGATAGATAAACAAATCCACGAAATTTGATTAAAATCGGTGAAAGTCGATTACAAGTGGTTCGGTCACTTGGTATGGAATGACCCATATACAAATCATAATATTCTCAGAGTTCTTGTGGTACTCCAAATCATTCTTGAGTTCAGGTCTTCCAGACCAACAGAGTGATTCATAGGTTTACGAACTTGTGTGTTAGTTGGTGAAATCCCATGGGACATCATTACACCAGTATGTACAAAATACAGTTTTCTCAGAATATTTACGGTACTCAAGGATAGTTTGGATGCTCTAGATCATCTTAGTGCCCGTAATCTGACCTGTGCAATATTTTTCCTTGATGGAACGGTTAGTTTTGAACATTTTTGCTGAAGAAAACAAGGCTCTATCACTTAAAAATGATTTTAGACAGCTGATTTCGTCTTGGGTCATATATGACCCATCCGTATTGAATCGGCTAATATTTGTAATTTGATATACAACACCATCAGCTATTGTTTCACTGACAAACGAAGGAATTCAATAATAACTTTAAGTAGTTTTCAAATAATTTCTCTTTACTTCCCTATTTTATGGTTGCATTCCAAATTATTTCAAAATAATTTCGTTTCTTTTAGAAAAAAAAGCAATACTCCAAGACAGTTATAGATTGAATACAAATCAAAGTTTCCATGCATTCAAAGTTCCCATGCAAACAGAATTCGAATTGTCACAACATCAATCAAAAAAATTATAATAGCAGTTGTACGTCCTCGTTCACATAACCAGTTGTAAATATGACATGTGTTAAGATGAGACTGAATGTATAAAATTTATATGTACATGACCCCATTCTATTATGACAAAATTCAATTTCGATTATACCAACAAAACAATAAAATTTTGGCAACAATTTTTTTTTATTTTTGAAATTGCTTATAAACCGCGTAAATTTCATAATATGCGTAAAAAACTGGTTGAACCCCTATATCGATGTAGAAACAATTTCGTAAAAAAATCAAGGAAACCACGCTTTGATTTTAAAATCCGTGTTGAAAATTGTTTTGATGACCCCAAAACGGACGTGAAAAAAGTGTAAAAAAATCGCGTGAATCAATTTCCAGAAAAAAAAACGCTTTGATTTCAAAATGCATGTCATAATAAGTGAAGAAATGTGAAGTAGGGGAACGGTTCAGCACTTCATCTCATAGCTTCTATTTCCATCCCATCAAAAACAAAGCAATGAAAAGGAATTTGGTTTGTTTCTTATTTTTCTGATTTTTTAAATGTTTAGATCCAATTTAAAAAAAAAATATGTTTGATTAGTCATACTTTTCTCCGAATGTTTAGTTGAAGAATATTACACAGATCTGTGGCATTTTTACAAATACAATAAACCATGCAGGGTTATTTTTTAATATATTTTAAATACACTCTGTCCTGTCCGTTGCATAAAAATTCATTAGTCATCCTCCTGACGGGACTCACTGCAATCCCTCTGAACCACATCGTCCCGCACATGCATCCCGACCGACACACATAATGCCAACGTTTGTGCCAGTTCAAGTTTGCGATGAACCTCGACACAATCCCTAGACACGCTGCTGCTGCTTCTCCTCGCACTACAGCATCGTACCTACTCCGATAGTGAGTCCAAGTTACATATTGGTTCGCGCGCGTTGCATACCTCGTGATATATCCACCGAATCGCTTTACGTGCCTGCCCTGGTGTGTGGTCTGCTGGCAACAATGATGCATCCATCAGCTCTCCAACAACAAGGGGGTCTGCATAATAGGAAGACGGGAGAGCGACGAGGGAACAAAAGTAGTGCAATTTGTAGCACAGTGGCGAAAGAATTTAAAAAATCAGCATCATAACTAGTTATGAATTCGTACAGTCAAACCTCCATGAGTCGATGTAGAAATCTCGAGATGTGGAATATAAAATCCTTTGGAAGCTGATTGAAGGGACCATCTAAGTAACCCAGGAAATATTTTTTAATATAGCATAATTTGCTTCCATGAGTCGATATCGAGTCATGGAACATCGACTCATGGAGGTTTTACTGTATTACCAATTCTCAATTCATTTTACTAATATTGCTTGAATCATGGCAAAATATCAAGAAAATATTTTTTTTACAATTTTTTCCGACACTGTTCCGACACGGTTGCGAAACGGCAACCCTTCTGCTGCTGGCGGCTGCTGTCTGCCTTTCCGCAAAGTGTGTTTGGATCAACTTTAAAACCCCTTTCGAAGTCGTTCATTCCTTCTCTTGTTGTGCCTTGTTGTTGCTGTTGGGAATTCTCCGTTGCTGCTGTTGCTGGTATTGCAACATTTTTTTTCCGCTCGCCATCATCTTTCCGCTCGTGGCAGTCTGGAATTAATATTTGCAGTAAAGCTAGACGCAGAAGATGATGACGATGATGGGCGATGATTGGGAGTAGTTTCTTCTGATGATGAGGTTGTCAGATTGTGGGAACTACTTGTAATTTAGACTTCCTGAAGTTTTATGGCAGTTTTATAGCATTCTTAAATACCAGATTATAACCACGCATGATCATTCCGATTGTGTTTTATTTCAAATTTTTATTTAAGTGAAAATCCGGTAACACTGCCATTCGCAGTATGTACTGCTGAACCAGTTTTCACTCTACTTTTTTTCCCACAACATTCCACAAGCATTGCGATCGCTCGACGCTCGCCTCGAATATCATCTTTAAAGAGTCTGCTACAACAATGTTGCAAACCAGAGCCAGGGTAAGCCCCCGCTTTCGCTCAGTTGGGTTTGGGCAAGAGCGTCCGACTAGAGGGAGAAAAAAAAACAGAAGAAAGTGTAATGAAAATTGAACCACCACCAACCGTCTTCGTACTTTGAAAGCTTCTGCAAACGCACCACACTCGAACAGTAAAAAAAATCATTCAAGCATGTTGCGTCTGTCTGTCAATATGTACTGCGAATCGGCCATTACCGGTTGATGGATTCGATGGAATTGTAGCCGGTAGCAGTCCTAACTAGGACACGTATTAATTTGTTTTATTTTACAAAACGGAATTTAAAATTACAAGTAAGTTATTAAAATAAAAACAAGTAATTAAAAGTAAATATACAAAGAAACAAAAACTAAAAAAATATATTTGCAATTTATGAGATCCTATCTGGTAATTTAATATTACATTGAGTTTTGAATTTTTTAATCTTAGTTAATTTTACATAAAACCGTCAGTTCTGTTTCGTCTTTTTCAATCCGGAATCGGAATGCAGTGTTCTTTTTTGTATAATTTCATAGAAATCTCGAAATCTGGTTCCATTTGCATTCACATTTTTTGCGTTCATATCTTCCAATGCCTGCCTGCTGCCCATTGCCATCATCTGCTCAGGGGTATTACTTCTCAGAATGAGAAGACACGGAATGCAACCATCTTTTGATGATTGAACCAACGCAACGCTACACACGATGTAGGAGAAGAATTGGCAAATGAATTGGAAATTAAAAAAAACTTAAAATTTCATAGTTCTACAAATTTGGTAATGCCAAAATTGCGACAAAATCCTGTTACTAAAAATATGACTTATACAATATTCTAAAAATCATTTCACACATACTAAAATAGCGAAGTGTTGAATGAAATTATTTTTATTTATTTAATCATCGAAATCTAACGTTCTCATTATTGTTCTTCTTTTGCAGGTAATATTCGTCAACATGCTCACTGATGCAGTAAGTAAAATTTAAACTGTGCAAAATTCTTATAATTTCTTCATGTTTTCTCCCTTCATATGGGAGATGCATTCTGTTTTTCAATATGAAGAGGCTCAATTTTACAATTGAAGTGTAATCCGCTACCCCATGAACACCAAAAATTATATTACAAATTTATAGCATTCCAAAAGAGCGTTTTAAGACTATGAAACTGTTTAAATTTCCAAATTAAGACTGTCTTACTGCGACATCAGATGGGCAATTCATACAGTCCAAAAAACGATAAGCAACACGATTTTCCAGCGAGTCGAAACGCGTTGTAATCCAATCGTGATCGTGTTTATTCGCAGCGCTAGGGCAAGATTTTCCCGGAATAATGCCCCTTGCCTGTGTGTGTTGCAGCGCGCAGATTGATCCGACAGCTCTGGGTCTCATTCCAGGAACCTTTTGCTTCCAAAGTAAATGCATCCATCCGCGCAAATTGTTATGCCGCCAATCGTTTCCGCTTAATTGCGAACCGGGCCGCGTGCGCGCTCCCTCGCGGTAGATCTGAGATTCGCGGAAGCTTGAGGAGTCGCAGCGTCCAGGTCCTACGATAATTAACACTGGCGAAGTGGAGGCGTTGTTGGGTTCGGATTGAATTACTACCGAGAAAGTGGAACCACCTGAATCGCCTCTTTGTCTGGGAGGTGGCTTATCTGTTGGACGTCATTCTGCTAATTTGTTTACCGATTTTTCTGATTTCGAAGCTTTATGCTCCCGTCGTCAGCAGGGGTGAGAATGGGCCACACTGTTTCAACAACTTAGAAAACCTGTATAATGGAATTAATATATCTAAAGGTAACAAAAAACTAAAATATAAGAGACCCTTTTGAACGATTTAGTTATTCGACCTTACAGACTGTTCTTGAAAGCGGTCTCTCAATCTTACCCTCTAGGCCAATTGTCTACTAGATGACGGTAGCTCATAATTTCTCATAATTCTTGAGCACGTTGGAAGTGTTTGCGAATGGTGCAGTGATCGCATATTTATATTCCCGTCCTCAATGTTTATAACATAGCCGCTTTTAGGTCGAATTATTTGATTTTTAGCCCATGCTTAGTATCCGCAGGAATCGAGTGGACGACAAGCTAAATTCTGTATTTTCTACGGCGCTATAAAAACAAATGACCTAGTGACTCATTAAATGAGAAAAAGTTCGAGATGTTCTTCCCAATATTGTCATTTTTTCCTCTGTTGAGGATTTAAACTAATGAATTCCTGATTCTATCGAGACAACTACAACTTCTCTTGAAGAATTTCACCAAAAGAATTCTAATTTTTTTCCGAGTCATTCGCAATCTTCTTTTTTCAAACTTCTTAAAGAAATTCTCATGAATTTTCCTGAAAACGTTAATCGAATTCTCCTAGAATCATTTACCGTCTTCATTCATCATGGTACAGACTTCTAATATGACCTTCCCAACCTTCAAACCTTCTATCAGGAGCATTCTAGGACTGCTGCCATCCACCTGTATAGACCTTACAGAAACTTATTCATACCATTCTTCAGATAACATTTTTCGAAATGTTTCCCTGAAGCATCTGTTCAATGTATGTAAAGATTTAATTTGGAATCGTAACAGAGCTCTTTTATAGTCTTTTACAGACATTTTATATTTTTTACGTATCTCAGAACAAGTTATATAAAAAGACTCTTTCAGACCGTTATCTTCAAACGTTTCTTGAAAAGTCTCTGCAGAAATATTTTCGGAATTTTCTCAGAAACCTTTTAACAAGTCACAGCACAGATAATAAAAATATTTTTCCAGTTACTATCGAGCAGTGTTCCAAAGTTATATAAGGACTTCTTTCAAAGATACAGACCTTTAAAGGAAGTCTGTATTTAGAAGCCTGCAATATTTCAAAACTTCTTCCATCATTCTTAAAGTACTATTGAAGCCATCATGGACTTTTGAGAAGCTTACTTACTACACTATGGAAAAAAAAATCTGCACGGGCTTCTCTCGAAGCATCAGCGTGCAAAAAATTCACTTCGAATGCTCTACAGACTGCTCTCAGACTTTTAGCTTGAATTTTTCAACATGTTCACCATAAGCCTGCTGAAAAAACTTTCCCAAACTTTTTTCGAAGCATTGAAATTGTTTTTTTTTTCTTAGACAGCGTTCTTCTCTAGCTCTTCTCTTCTCTTTTTGATACTTAGGGATGGCAACTTTTCCGAGGAAACTGTCCACATTAGGTGCTTCAAGCCTTTCCCTTTATCCCAGTTTATTTATTCTTTGAGAAAAATCTTTGAGTTAGAAAGTAGAAAAATTGGTTTCCCGAATTCATGAAATTTCAATTCATGTCTCAATTTTTATCCAAACTTCTCCGAGGAATCTTTTTAGACTGCTCCTCGAAACTGTTCAAATTTTTATCCAAACTTCTCCGATGAATCTTTTTAGACTGCTCCTCGAAACTGTTCAAATTTTTATCAAAACTTCTCCGATGAATCTTTTTAGACTGCTCAAAGTTCAAACCTCATCTCCAAATCAGAACCCTTTTTAAGAATTCGCTCTGAAATCGTTTCTCGGCTTTCTTTCCGTGGCATTTATAATCTTTTTCTATCTGGTCTTTCTGCAGCAGGGCTCCTAGGGATATTTTCCTAGAGCTTTTTCCACAGCACTTCACGGCTTTGACTTTCTTTTACAATGGTTGTGAAATGAAACATTCACAAACTTATCCACGTTTACATAAAAAAAATTCACAAACTTCGTACAAAGCATCAGTTTCAGATGTTGTTTGGTCGAAGATAATTGAAAAAAATCCCTTAGATTGTGAGTAGTGATGAGTGACAAATAAGCAGTGAGTAGTGAGAATAAGGGGAAAAATGGGGAATGAAACATTTCTCGCTTCTCACTTCACATAAGAAATAAGAAGTGAGAAGTTGGGAGTGACAAATGATAATTAAGGAGTAACAAGTAAGCTACGAGAAGTGTGAAGTGTGATGTGAGAAGGGAAAATTGAGAAGTTAGAAGCGAGTAATGAGAAATGAGAAGTGCGAAGTGAAAAATGAAGAAGTGAGAAGTGAGAATTGAGAAGTTAATCCTTCTTCCTTTATTTTTTATATTTTGCAATTTCTTCTTTTTTCTTCATTTTCTTTCTTTGAACATACGCATTGCGTACTTCGAGCATCTCACATATTTTTCTCACACCTCACTTCACTTAATGCTTGATAAGGGAATAAATTTCAACTACTATTCGGCTTCCACACATTTCTTCCAAAGATCTTAACATGTTCTCTCCACAAAGTTTTTGATGACTTTTGTACAATTCTTTACTGCACTAGCCTCAAAATTGTCGCAAAAGTCATATTGGTAGAAGAGTTTGTATTTTGCTTACATTTGATTACAGACCACTTTTGCAGGGCTTTCTTCATAAACAGTTAATGTTGTTCCTGTAGGTAGGGAGTAGCAAAATTATTTCAGAATCACTGATCGAAAATCAATTTCAGGTTTCTTCCAGAAGCCTTTTTTGTTTTTTACCAGAGTTACTGACCTGAAGAACTTTTAACCATTTTCGAATTACTGACATAAAAACAGCTTCTGGAAAACGCTTTCAAATACTTTTCAAGCATTTTCCAGAAACCATTTCAGAATTACTGACCAAAATTCATTTCCCAAAGCGTTAAGGCCGTTTTCACGAACGGGTATTTTTACCGAATGCCATTTCGTCGAATAGTTGGCAAAAGAAAATCATCTGATTGATGGTAGTGCAAAGTTAGAAATGAGACATTTCTTACTTCTCACTTCACATATGGAATAAGGTAAGAAGTTGGAAGTGACAAATGAGGAGTCAAAAGTTAGAAATGAGAAGTGAGATCCCAAGCAGCACAATTTAAGTGAATCTGGTCACAGCAACTTAATTGTGACTGAATCTGGTCAAATATAAGCTGCTGTGATATGTTTGAAACATGTGGGCTACTCGGGATGTGAGAAGTTTGAAAGGCGTGGTGAGATGCGAGAGGTTAGGAACTAGAATAAGGAGCGGATGGAAGAAATTAGAAATGAAAGATTAGAACAAGTAGTGAGTAGTAAATAATAAGTTTATGAGAAAATAAAAAAATATGAGAAGTGAGAAAAGATAATTGAGTAAGTCAAAATCGAGAAGTGAGAAATGAGAAATAGGATGTAAAAAAATAGAAAATTGGAATAAGTAGTGAGAAGTGAATTGTGAGTAGTGAATGATGAGAAGTGAAAATTGAGAGGGGAGAAAGGAGAAGTAAGAAAGTGATCCTTTAACATTTTTCTTCTTCGGCCATATTCGTTTTTCGCTTCGAATATCTCGCTTATCTTACTTCTCCCTTCGCACATTTCGTCTCTCATTTTACACGTTTGATGTGGAAATTCTAACTGCTTTCCGGTCTAAACCTGCACACTTGTTGGAAGTTGGTTGCCGTAACTTATGTGTGACCAAATTCAGTCATAATGGAGTTGTGGCAACCAAATCTGTTCAATGTGTGCTACTTGGGAAGGCATTTGGCCAGATGATCCTTTTAAAAGCCTCTTCAAACTTTTATCCATTTCCAAGTTACTCACTTTGAATCATTTTGAGATTTTTTTGAATTGCAAAAGAAAATCTATTCTATAATTCTTCAGCAAACGTCTTCAGACTTTAACAAGAAACCGTTTCAGAAGAACTGCCCAAAAATTATTTCCAGACTTCTTCAAGAAACCACTTCAGACTTATTGGAAGTCTTTTCAGACTCATTTCTATTCTTTTTGAGCAAACTACTTCAGACTTTATCAATAGCCCATTCCGAATTTCTAACCTAAAATTATTTACCGGCTTCTTCAAGCAACTGCTTCATAGTTTTATGAGCAGCCATTTCAGCCATCAAGTCACATTCTCAAACATATTCCATTTCCAGACTTATTTTATTAGAAGCAGTTTCAGGATCATTGTCCAAAATTCTCCATTTTCCTTCTTCGAACACACTCACATCAAACTTCGAACATCTCACTTCTTGCTTCTCGCACTTCTCATTTCTCACTTCTTACGCTTGAGTAGGAAACAAATCTCAACTACTATTCGGCCAAATGGCATTTGCCCTAGTTGCACACATGTTACACAGCTGCAATTCATATGTGACCAGATTTAGTCACAATCAAGTTGCTGCGACCATTTTTGTCTGATTTGTCTTGCTCTGGTGGCCAAACGGGATACGGTCAAGTGATCCTGATCCATTCCATAAGCCTTTTTGATCTTTTGGAAGAATTCGTTTCTGAATTACCGTTCTGCAATCATTTTGATGTTTTTCCTGTTTTTTGGGGAGTCGTTTTTTGAATTACACACTAAGTCAATTTCAGAATCTCTCAGGATTTTACTAGGAGGCGTTTTAGGATGATTTTAGGATGACTTTTATGAAACCCTTGCCTGATTCTCTTTAGATTTTTATCAAAAGAAGTTTCTGAATTTTCGACCTAAATTCCCTTCAGATTTCTTTATGGATCCTCTCCAGTATTTCATATATAAGAAGTCGTTTCAGAACAACTGACCTAATTCATTTCCTGAATCCTTCTAAGGCCAGCATTAAAAACCGTCTCAGAGCTGCTGACCTAAAATCATTTTTCGGCTTCTTCAAGAAACTGATTCAGACTGTTATGAGAAGCTATTTCAGAATTAGACATCACATTTTCAAACTTATTCCATTTCCAGACTTATTTATCAGAAGCTGTTTTAGAATTATTGAACAACAATCATTCCCTGACTCCAGACATTCAGAAGCCTCGTTAGACCACAGATGATAAATAATTTTTCAGACTATTTCCAGGAGCTTCATCCGACTTCTATCAGAAGTTGTTTCTGAATTACTAATGATAAATCATTTTGGGACTTCTTCCACAAGCTTTTTCAAATTTGTATCACAGATCGCAATTTCTTGTAGACCTCAGACCTGCAGATAGGAAACCTCTTCAGCCTTTTACCAGGAACCACTAAATTACTGACCAGAATCATGTTCAGGCTTTTTTTTAAAGGAAGCTGTTTCCGTATTTCTAACCTAAAGTTATTTCCAGACTTCGTCTAGAAGCCTCTTCAGGCCCCAGATGCCGTTTCTGTACTTGTTACCTGAAACTATTCTCCAGGCTACATTAAGAGGCTCTTCCGACTTTTCCTGGAAATCGTTTCTAAATTACTGACCAAAATTCATTTTCCGACTTTCAGACTTTTATTAGATGACGTTCAAGAACCACTGACGAAAAATCATCTTCGGATATTTTCCAGAAGTCTTTTCCTTCTTTTAGAGACGACTTCTGTTTCTAAATTATTGAACAAAAGTCATTTCCAGATTTTTTCCTGGGTTTTATTAGAAATCGTTCAAAAATTATTGCCCAAAAATCATTTTCAGACTTTTTTTCAAAAGTTCGTTCAGACATTCTTCAGAAGTCGTTTCCGAGTGACTGAACTAAAATCAATTTTAGACTTCTTCAAGAAATCTCTTTCGATTGTTCTCAGAAGCTGTTTCAGAACTGCAGATCTGACTTGACCTGACTGCCTCTTCAGGACCTTATTAGAAGCCGTTACTGAACAAAACATAGTTTTCAGACTTTTTTAAGTCAGATTTTTATAGCTCCTACTGGATTACTGTCGGAAAGTAATTTTTAGACTTTTAACAGAAACCTCTCTAGACTTTCACCAGAAGCCATTTTAGATTCCTTTGAGAAACCATTTTTGGTATTTCTTTTATGCATTGGAAACCGTCCAGAAGCCTTTTCTAAATTGTCACAAAAGTCGTTTTTTCATGTTTTTTAGAACATTTTCTAAGGTAATGCAAAACTAGTGGAGAAGGCATTTAAAGTAATGACACATTAGTAGGAATAAGGCCTCCATATCAAAACGAATATAAAAAGAATTTTTCTAAATGATAAACCGTTTTAGCGTGAAAACATCATCGGAGAGCAATTGATCCTTCAAGCCATTTGTGTCCTGACAGTATTTTCAAACTAAACGATGGAGGATAATCGCTCTTAAAACAAAATAATTTTATAGAGAAAAGGCCTTTCGAATAATTGTGTATAGACATGAAGATTGCACGATGAGCTCTTCAGTCAAAAAAGGCTGGTGGAGAAAAAAGGGCGTTCATGGCGAAAAATCTTGACAGTGTTTGAGACTTCATCACTCTCATAGAACTTTCTATCTTGCAAGTCTTCTATAACTGAACGCTTCTGCAATTAAATCCATATTGGATGAAGATCGAAAACGAAAGGCCTTCGAAAACGGATGATGAATTTAGAACAATGTTTATTGGAAGGTTGTAAAGGTAATGTCATAATTTTTATCTTGGAGATTCACTATCAAAGCTAAAAAATGGCGACAGTATTTTATACCAAAAGACCGAGTATAAATGGGCCTTCACAGTAGAATAAGTTGTTTGCAGCACTATGTTTGTTTTGATAAAAAGGTCGGCAATAACACCTTTAAGACAAAAAATGTTATCAAGGATTGCGTGTCTTAAAAATGTATATGCCCTGGATGTCTTATTGCACCAGAACCTGTTTAGCAATGCATATTCAGACGAAAGTCTTCTTGCACTAAGTGTTAAAAGACAAACCAAAGATAAAGACTTTTAAAACAAAGTATTTCAGAGTGAAAAGTTTTGTAACTCTTTTAATCGATGTACGAAAGTCGAAATAATGATGAGGCTTAAAAAGATTGTTAGAGGAAATTGTCTTTATGGCGAGAAAGTCGCTTTAAAGAATATTTTGTCCTGAAAGTTTTTTTTTTAAATTGGATGCTCTTGCATCTAAGCCATAAATGGATGGAAATTGAAAACGAAAGTCCGTTAGAGAAGACCTTTTAAAAAATCGGTTTTTGAAATGTTGTTAAAACAATGATTGTTGGAAGATAGGTCTTTCAAGTGAATAAGTATTTTTGATAAAAGGCATTTTAGGTTTGTTCGTTCTCTGTTTTTGCAGCAATTCTTTCCCCCATATTTTTCATCATGAATAGAGAGAAATGTCATTAGAGACGCAAAAAAGGGCGAAAGGCTCTTAGATTAAAAGACCTTTTGGAGTTAATACGTTTTTAGAAACTAGAATATATAAAAAAGTTGGAAATATTTTTTTTGCTGCTTAAACGATGTTTGGAATAGAAGTTCGACGAGGCAAAAGGCTTTTGAGGTTGTCTTGTCTTATAAAATCGATCTGTAAAGCTTATTGGGCAAGAAGCCATTTTTCTATCAAGATTGTTTTATCAAAAAAGCCTCTTCATCTCGAAAGCCTTTTTATTCTGAAAAGTTTAACCCAAACAAAATATTTGAGTCTTATAAATATATATTCCGGTATTTTGTTTTAACCGACATTCGCTTCTAACGGCTTGTATTTTCCGGCTAGGATTTTCCTTTTGAAGGCTTTTGACCATACAATCAGCCCTTAGAAATATTTTATAAGCCTCAATATTGAGTAAGATATTTGGATTTCTCTCAAAAGTTTTCAGGAAGCATGTTTCTGTGCTAAGAACTTTTTAGTCGTAAAGATTCTTTATCTTTGAATCATTCCTATCTAGTTTTTCTCGCACGACAAGGGCGACTTCTGCAGATTCGGAATTGTACTTGTTTGACCCATGGATTGATTTTGAATCCATTTTGACATTCCGTTGCTTATGTGAATGTGAAGGAAAGTGGAGAGTGAAGGGAGGAAAGTAAAATCGAGATATCAAGAATTAGCTCAAAAAGTACGGTTATGGATCGGTTCTTGAACTCAGCATGGTCGCCATTACCGTGTGCGAAAAACTGAATTAGAAGGCCTGTTCAAACTTGAGACTAGTTCGACGTGAAGGCCTTTGCAATTATCAGGAGTTTTCAATCCTAAAGCCTAACCCTTGTAACATTTTGGTTTTATGATCATTTTATAACACTCTTGAAGAGTAAATAATGATCTTCAAGAACGTTATATTATATTTTTATATTATTTTATTAGAACGTTAAAAAACTTAAAATGTTACTTGGGAAGTGCTCTTAACGTTTACCAGATTTTTCACAAAAACAAAACAGATTTACGAACTTCTATCATTTTCACCCTGACAACATTTTCGTACTAAAGACCTTAAAGCGCCCTAACGGTCTTTTATCTCAGAGAGCTATTTTTAGTCTCTTTGCTTTAATGATACGTTCTGTCTTACGTCATATGTAGTATGTAGAACTTGTTTAGATTTTTTTTACATGAGCAAACTGCTTCCACGTCTTTCAAAAATTCGATGCTCCAATTTACACAACCTACGTCTTCCTGCTTTAGCAATACAACATAGTTGCAAGCTTCCATCAGAAGAATGAACAGAAAGCTTATTTTAGAATTGTTTCTAATTCTTTACAGACTTCTCCAATAAGCTCTTACAAACTTTCGCGTGCGTATTTTATGGACTTTTTATTGAAACGTTTACTCTTTCTCTGAAGTCCTTACCAACCTAAGTCAAGTCACTCATTAGAAGGAACTCATGCTCTCCCAGGAGTCTTTTTTCGCCACTTTTAAACTATTTTACTAATTCCTCTTTGAAGCCTTTAACGTAGTTGTATT
The DNA here is from genome assembly GCF_024139115.2 of Armigeres subalbatus. Taxonomy (NCBI): domain Eukaryota; kingdom Metazoa; phylum Arthropoda; class Insecta; order Diptera; family Culicidae; genus Armigeres; species Armigeres subalbatus. The sequence goes on from NC_085140.1 coordinate 102,610,231, forward strand.
CACAAATATACAAGCCATTTGAAAAAAACATTTGGTCACATTTTCATCGCATTTTATAGTTTTTTTCAAGAATTTTTCTACCAAATTTATAAAACTGAAATTGTATTAAAAAGAATACAAACATCTTTCTAAAGAAACAACTCCTCTTAGACATTCTCACGGGATGCTTAGATTCCTTCTGACAATTTTAAATATATTTTCCAAGTGATGTTTCTCGTCAAAAAAACTTCCCGCTTTGCTTCTCCCGAGAAAAAAAATGGTTCCATTTTCCATGGAACACGACGGTCCTTTAGTCCGGGTGGTGGCGCGGCGCTCTCTGTTTATGTCTGTTATCAGTTCAAGTTTACCAACACCATAATTCATCCTGGTGTGCGATTACGTGCAGCAGCACGTCTCGTGGAAAAGTCTCTGCCCTGCGATATGGGCCCTGATGGCGGTGCTACTGCCGTTGCGCAGTCATCGCCCTGTGTGTATTAGTAGCCAGCCAGCCAGCCAGCCATCCCTAAAAAAAAGGATAGCTGCCGGCATTTCCGTCATCTTCGTCGTCCTCGTTACACGATAGTAGTGCGATGTAAACCACACTCTGCCAACACGATCGACCAACATCATCGTCGGCAGTACGCAGTGGAAGGGTGGGAAAATGGGCACCACGACGGCAAAAAAGCAAAAAGGATTGTAATGCCTGCTCGTAACCATTACCATCACCACCAACACCATCAACATTATCATCATCGTCGTCGTCGTCGTCGTTGGTTGTCTTCGTCTTGTTCGGTCCCGTGCTTCCTTTCGCCATTCCTGATAATGCAAGGAAGTTTTTACGATCAATAACAATATCCTTGGTGGGCGCGTTCTCTTCGCCTGGCGCTGCTCCGATAGTTTGTCCTTCGCGCGATATGGAGCTTACTTACGGACCCCCTCATCCCTCGAAGAAACTGTGTGTTGTAATGAGCGACCCCAGCAGCTGCATACAATGGTGCCGCAAATAATTATTATTTACCTCGATTTCCCTTGCGCGGCACCCACGCGACCACCTCCACCGGGGTACTTGAAAAAGTCTCATTTTTCTTCGTAAGTGTGTCATAAATCCTGTCCCAGAGCGTTCGCAGCTACTAGCGCCATAATTGACGGAAAAGTTTCGCCTCAAAGTCAAGACGACGACGACGACGATGGTGACGCGTCTGTGATTGTCTTCTAAAAAGGGCGCTCCCTTCCTTAGTGCCAACCAACTGAACGCTGGCTGTGAGAGCATCAGCAACGCATTCATCTTCATTCCGATGCTGACTGAACCGATGCGATGGAAAGGGGCAGAGCATGGGGATTGAACAGAAACAGGGTGACATCCGAAAGGTGGGGTGACGCAACTACGTGTCTAGAAAATCTAATTTAGGTGGTCCAGTTTGCTTCTCTGCTGCTGGTCGCCGTTCTCGACCGTGTGTGTCACTCTGTACCTAAACGAATATTGTGGCTGTTCGAGCTATAAGGGAACATCCTTAAATTACGTAACGCTTAGAGGGGGGGGGGGGATTTCCTGAAGTGTGACGATTCATACAAAATTTTTGGATGATTCATACTAAAAGTGTGACATAGGGGGGAGGGGGGCTGAAAATGGCCAATTTCCGCGTTACGTAATTAATGGATCTTCTCTAAGTTGATTGTTGGAAAAGGATTCTGGTACTTTTCTTCTAGTTATGGAGAATGTTTAAGAGCTAGCGAAAGTTTTATTCATGGCTATCGGAAAAATTATGAACTCACCGATGTGTGTGCGAAGAATATTTCGTCTCAAGAAGTTCGATTTCAATTCGAAGGCGTTATGAATTTCTCGGAAAAAGTTGTAGGCCGCCCAGACTTTTCCAGGAAACTTCTACAGAGTTCTTAAGAACTTTTAAAGCCTTCTCAATTTATTTCAAACGGTGTTGAACACTTATTCCAAAGGTCTATCAAGACATCACTTGGAAGTTTCTCTAAATGTTTTACATTTTTTTTTTCAGCAATTATACAAAATGTATCTCGAATGTTTCCAAAGGCTTATTCTGCCGTTTTTCCTCTAATCTTTTAGGGGAATGTCTGCTCTGACAACCTTGAAAATCCCTAATCTGGATTCGAGTAGTAACGTCACTCCTGAAAAGCATTCAGAGCTCACGGCTTTATTGACATCCAATCATGAGGAGGCAAAATCTTCCAAATCAAGTTGTTCTACGGCCAGAGTTGTTATTTTTCAGACGTGTAAGACATCATAGTTTATGTGAATGCTTACAAGGACCGGCACGAAAAGCCGTGATCACCAAGCGAATGTTTTCTCAAAATGTGATGGCGATCATGGATACGCTACGCAGATTTTACTGTAAATAACAGTTTCTGATGGAAAACCTTTTGAACAAGATTCGCCGAGTGGATGACAGCACAGCAGCTGTGCGACCTTCGGAGACCGCAATCCGTAAAGGCCATTTGTCTAATCTAACAAATAATAAATTATCGGCATCTATTACTGTAGTGGGCGAGGTTTGAGCGTTCGCATGCTGAACCAGTACTGAAACACTTTGGAATCTTCATGTATGAACTTGTTGAGTCACGTCCCCAATGCAGCAAAAGTAAGCTAATTCTAGGGCTGAGATGGATCAGGGGACATTTGTACACACTGAAGAAGTTGTCGAGGAACAAAGTCACAGTGGCCGTCAGACTTGTCCGACCGCGCACAATTAGGTAATGAATTTTGTGTCAAGTTTGTTCGTTTGATCACGAGTAAAGAAGATGCCGTTCGATCCGGTGCAACATCGAATACTGATGCGATCGTCATCACTCACTGCTTCATTGTTAAAAGTAACGTCGACATTAATTTCTCACGGAAACGGTCGCAGAGATCTGTCCTTTTCCGGATAATTTCCGTTGCCTGTTTGGACGAAGGTTCGCTCTTAATCCTCCTGAAAGCAAAGTTAGCTCGTCAAATTGGCGCTTCAGGTGTTCCAGCATTATTAGAGTTGCGATGGACCTCTAGTGTAATGGGAAACGAGTACGATTCGAAACGAGTGAAACTTGAAATCGCCGGCAAAGGGCTGTCACGACGTTTTATATTGAGAAACCTTCACACGGTTGAGGACGCCATCCATACTAATACACTTTTGCATCGCCCCCCTTCGATGTGCGCTTGTGATTCTGGTACCGATGGCAATTTTCTGCTGTAGCCATGCAATTATGTTTTGCTCTTTGGCTAAATTTGTCTCGGCTAAACCTTCTCTTGTGCATTTTGATGGTTCAGAAAAGATTCGATTTGTTTTCAATAATGCGCCTTTTCAGTCATAAACTGCAACAAATCCGAAATTAGAATCTAGAGAAAATTTCACTTGACTGCTACAGACGCCAACGTCAGCCACTCATTGATTTGAGACGCAAATACATTTTTGCAGCGTCTCTCTCGAGCGCATGCGCTGCTACTGACGCCAAGCGTGATCTGTACTTTGAAGAAAATGCATTGAACCTGGTTGGGTGTCGCTGAGCCTCTCATTAAGTAAGTACTACATCAACACTTCCTGCCATTCCCAAGTCACGGTGAAGATGGGCGTGACCAGGAGTAGTAATCCTCATGATAAAAAATCACATCCTAGATTGGAATCAAGGACCACACCCACCTTGATTTCTGATAGCAATCTGAATAGGGATTACAAAAGAAAAACATGAGTATCACTAGTGTCCAATCTACGAAGTACACCGTAACTGTGCTATGCTAATGAATTGACTCTGGTTTTGCTCGGCAACACTGACATCAAACGAACGAAAGGCGAGGCCAGCGAACCGACGCACCGACCGCCGAAAGGGCGGGGCCTCGGTCTTCATTGCAATCAAATACTGGCAAGTCAAGGTTCGGTTTTCGCGACCAATCAGCAGAACGACTGAAACGAAGCACCAAACAATCCACGAATCTATGGATGGAGTTTTCTTTTACGCCGTCATTTGCGGTGAATCCTCTGTTGAGTAAACTCCACTACGCGTTGTTGCTGTGATTATTGGATCGTAAATGCAGTATTATCGTCATCGGGGGTGACAAATGATCAAACGGGATGAGAATGGGTTATTGTTTCAAGTTCTTAGAAAGCCTGTAGAACAGAAAACTATATTAAAGGAGACCTTTTTGAAGGACTTCTGACCTCCAGACTGTTAATAAGAGCATTGACTAATTCTCACCCCGTAAACCCATAGTCACCCCCGATTGCGGACCTTGCGGTACCTTAGTTATTAGGTGTATTAACGTTTGCATGAATTGTGCAAACGAGTCGTCCATTTTCTCCTGTCCCGGAAGCTTCTATACCAAACAACAACGGGTTGATGAGATCCGCTTCATGTGTTTTGCCAAATGGTCGCTGAGATTCTGCACTGCCATTCCAAACCCCTCCGTATCTTCTGCAACAAAACGTGACTTGATAGCTCTGCGCTGCCAAACAGCGTTTCCAGTGTAGTATGAACATGCAGAACACTCGTTGGTAAGAGCAGTCGACTCGAGTGCATGTCCCTTCAGGCAGCGCCAGGGCTGTAGTAACTTTGCTAGATTTTCAGAGTCTGTGAAGCCGCACACCGCCGTAGAATTTACCTACCTTATGAGCTTGTGAGCAGCAGCCAATCCTCCGGATTGCAGAAAAAGTTTTGTACTTCCTTAGTCATCACGTGACTAGTCGTAGCCGCTAGTTGTTGTTGTCTTGGGCCTTAACACACCGACCGGACAACCGGCACATGTTTTTCCAATTGTGGCTGCTTTTTTGGATACGTTCTGATTCCAGTCAAGAGCTCGTTTATAAGTAATACACGATTATCGTTAGTGACTACAGAAGCCTGCAATAATTTTGTAGACTGCTTAAAAGGAGTTTTGGAAATGCATCCCTGAGGAAATCGAGGGGAGTTTTGGTTTGTTATTACCACTGGCGGAGCAAGCTATTGTTATTTGGTGGGGCACCGCTTGGTGCAAGAATAATAGCCGTTGAGAACAATGGTGTGATTGCATCGTGTGGTGCCCTACCTCTGACTCCGCCGGTGGTTATTACTATCTATCGGTATAATGGTATCGATTAAGCCTGCTAACGTTTGGCTCCGAAAATGATCGCACTAACATAATACTTGCCACTTCATTCATATTTCTAGCAGATTACTGCATTGCCGTCCATCCCAGCTGGTAACGTTTCAGTACTTGAAGGGGTTCCGTGTTGATTCCAGTCAATCACCTGGTTCACCGTGACTATCATCGTCGAATTGATCGCTCTGCACTTCCAAATTTTGCTCGCTGAACGTTTCACCGTCTCTACAGTTCTGCACTACCGTTTTTGTCTTGATCATCCTCTTCCATTTCAATAATCTCCCGCAGATGGAATGATTGTTCAATTCCAGCTCCAGCTGTTCGAGTTCCGCTTCATCCTGCGCTTTTATCTGCTAAAACACTAGCTCTGCCTCCCTGTGCTGGCTTTCTTATTCGCGTAATTTAAGCTCCAGACGATCCGATGGGAGAGCCTTCTGAGCATCGATTTTTTTCGAGTTCATGACGAGTCTTAACGGTGGTGGACCCTGACGAAGCCTCACTACCGGGTTTTCTTCTAGATCAGCGATTTAGTTCAAGTTTGACGTTTGCTCACTACCGCCATCTGGTTCGTGATTTGCCCAAGTCGATGTGAACAACAGACGTCGTCAGTGATTGCGAATCAAGGATTTTTCTTGAGAAGTGTTCAATGTGTTTGTTTGTGATAGAAGTGTTAAATTTTGGTGAAACCTTTGAAAATTAAGTGTTTTGGGCTTTCAATTTAGAAGCTAGGATTATAATACTACGATGGGCATCTAGGGTCTTCTATAGTTCAGCAGAAATATAAATTGCTACAAAGTAGATCAATCTTAGTCACTGTTAGTAATTTATAAGACCAAAAACAATAAATCGTACCTTCTTTTGGATAGGAGGATGCAGCAACCATGAATCACAATAATATATTTTTTTACCCCGGAGCTTTTATTATGCGGTACACTAATAACGTAATGAATTTTTCGTTTTTTTAAACCACCTCCGCGCTTTGATTTTTTCTGTTCGTAGCGTAAGGAAATGAAAAACCCCCACCCCTAAATCCTTACGTAATTAGTTTATATCTATGAACTCCAGGACTTTTCTATTTGAAAGAGAACTTGCGTTGGACTCCCCTTTTACAGAATATCAAAATTAACGCCCGGTTTGTCGAAAGAAGTCTGTAAAATTGTGACGCATGCTAAATAATCTATCCTAAACTTCACTGAGAAGAACTAGTTCTTACTAATAACGAAGTAAACATATTGAATTATTCAACATACTTATTATGTGCAACTGTAGTTAATAACCATGTTAAAAAAATCTCAAAATTCAACTGAAGTAGCTAACCGTATGACCGCGAGTCTTTGTTTATATAATGAAGGGTGCCTAATAGAAAGTATAGATGCTGTTATATTTGGCAACTTAATGCCAAGTTAACGGAAGTAAGGAAGAATAAAATAAATGGTCGTTAAGCCTATTCGAAAAATTCCTTATATTAGTTTTTTTTTCTGCAATTTTAATACTACGTCGGCCATTACGCATATTTATGACAAGTACCCCCAAAGACCAGCGAAGGTACCCCCAGGGGTACATGTATCCCAAGTTGGGAACCGCTGTTCTAGATAAATCCAGAGGCAATATTACAGATGGCTTCTGTCATTTCGGGCCAGTGAACATCCGGTCGGGATCGGCTATACTGTCATTGAATTCTACGTACTCGAAATGTTAACAGAAGTCGTAACTCACCATTCCTTCATTATCGACCTCCTTGCAGGCCCGACAGTGGCGCTTTGTAGAAGCAAGAAGTGAGCAGCGAGAAGTGGGCCGTTTAACTGCTCACTCCTAATATCTTACTTCTTATTTCTCCTTGTGAAAAGTTCTTGCTTCTCATAAGAAATAAGAAATGAAAAGTGAAAAGTGAGATGTCTTTTTTTTTCCTGTTCGGGTGTGCCACTGCGACCTGTTATTACTGTCTATTATTAGCGTTACCCGTATCCTTAGTGTTTAAGTGCATGTCAAATTACTCCAGTGCTATTAAGAAGCAATGCAGTATCGGTTTCGATACAGTTGTTGTTTTGTTTTCTCAAGAGCACCATGACAAGGTCCCGCTATTTAGACCCTTCACAGAGAGCAATCCCATTGAAGACGTGCCCCTTATCAATAGGAAATTAATCCTTTCTTGAGAAAACAGAACAGTGATACTGGTTTTGGCCATGCATCGGAGGCCTAGCCACGTCCTTGTCTTGCTTCTAGAATATCACCAGTAAAACAATGAAAACCCGGGATTTAGCTTTGTCTACAAGACCATTTCAAGCAAGAGAATTCGTTCAGTAATAAGAACTTCCGTGTGTTCCTCTCACTACCATTGTTCACCAGTTCAAGAAGAGTTAGTACGTATTTAAAACCCTAACTCGATTTTTCCAGCAGTCAGTTCAGCCTAGGACCGGGTACCGAGCTTTTTTAACTAAATACTTGAAAAGTTGTTTCCGCTGCATACAGTCTAGCCTCAAACAAGAGTAATTCGAGTCTTTCAACTGTCTGCAAGGTAACATTAATTATGTTTTATTTCTGAGACTGCTGTTGGTAGCGGGGACTAAATACGATGAATCCTTAATTACCACAACTTATTGCCCTAGCTAGAAAAATGGATTAAGCTAGGGCTCTGTTTGGTAGATCTTACAACGCAACACACTATGTCAAGAAAAGAAAGAAATGAAAAGTGGGAAGAATAATGTCAGTTGTGAGATGTCTCACTTCTCATTTTCACTTATTATTTCACACTCCTTGGAGTGAGAAATGAGTTGTGAGAAGTGAGGCGTATTACTTATCACTCCGCACTTCTCTCTCCTTATTTCTCACTTCTTGCTTTATATTTTTCACTACACGTTTCGCACTTCTTTTTTCCTATTTTCACCCTCATTTCCAATTTCTCATATTTCACTTCTTTTTCACACAGTGTGGAGTGAGAAGTGAATAATAAGGAGTGAAAACGAGCAGTAAGACGACTCATCTGTTAATGCCTTTTTCTCACTTCCCATTTCTTACTTTCTTTCTGTTTACTTCTAACATTTTCCGCTTTTCATACCCACTTTTACTCGGTCAAACGACATTTTCGACCATATGACTCGTTCAGCAAACGACATTTACGATTGTATGACTCGTTGGGAAAAATCAACATTTTCGATCATATGACCCGTTGAGACAAACCACATTTCCGGCCATACGGCCCGTTCTGGCAAATGATCCTTTCTACCAAATGACCACTTCGGCACCAAACGGCATTTCCGGCCAAAAAACCTACTCGGTAGAACGACCATTTCGGCCAAATAACCCTTACGGCCAAACAGCATTTTCGTCCGAATGACTGTTCGTTTCGGCCAAATGGAACTCGGCTAGATGACTTTCGGCCTAACCGTAAGTCGAATGACACGGCTAAGTGGCTTCTGGCAAAATGACTCTCTCCTTTGTTCATCTGAATCATGATGCAATCTACACCAGTTCTGATCAATCACGGAGTACATTGCAACCATTTATATGTACAGCCAGTTAAGCCAGTTAAACTGCACTAAGCTTATTCCTCTTTTTGGCTTAATGTTTCTGCGACAAAAAAAAAACTTCAGAGGTTTCTTGGAAAATTCTTCTAAATTCTATTGGGACAGGCTTATAAATTTCATCAGAATTTTGTTTTTTCAAATATCCTTCAGAAATTCTTTGAAATTTCCTTGGAAAATATTTTTACTGTTCCTCAAAATTCCAGGATTGACCAAAAAGTTCTCTGAAATGTATCTTCAAACAAACGTTTTGTCTATTGTACAAAGCAGCTGGCTCTTTATAATTAAAGAATGTCATAGTGATTCTAGGGTTACAATTTAGAAGTCGAAAAAATGAGAGCGCTTCGACTTTCTCAACCAATGTCGACATTATTGTACCTAACAAATGCCTATTTTAGGCATTTCCTTGAAAATGAATGCTCCATTCAATATCCATTCAATAACTCTTGCTCATATATACCTCGTTTATAGCATTCTTCCCACATGCCCATAGACATATTAATGTAAATCCACCTCCATCTCTTCAACTGGGTTCCAATTTCGGCACTATTCTTCAACAACGCCACGACGTTTCCTTGCGAGTTCCTTCGGCGAAATCCGTCGACGAAACCTATCCGCCGTTTTTAGAGCTCAGGTTTCCTTCCACCTTCTCATCTCCTGGCACCTAACCTGCGATGTCGCGTACCAACCATCCCAAACACTGCGAACTGTGAACCCCTATGGTGTCCTTTCGGGAAGGCCCAAATTACAGCACCCACGCCCCACACTCTGCCATAGCTCGGTGGCGTAGTCGTCGTCCTCGTCGCTATTGAAATAGTACCCACACGCACTCTCGTCTACTTCTTCTTCTTCGCCGGTTTCTAACCCCGCGCGCATTTTGCTCTCGTGGTTTCTTCGGGCTGAATGTTATCAGCAAAAAGCAACGCTCCACGCAGTCCCTTCCGAAATGAGTAGTCGGTTGGTTGGTACACAGTCTAACAAACAAAAGCCTGCAGCAGCGCCCCTCCCGGAGGAGTCAACGGTTGTTGGGTGGTCGGTTGGTGTGGTGGCGGGTGGACGCCTTCACCGTTATCGGAGCCCAAAACAGACTTTTCCTTCGCTTTTCCGAGTGCGGCGCAGCCAGTCAGTGTGGTCCAAATGTCAGTAATTGCATAATTTATTTACTAGATTTTTTGTTGACATTTAGTGGTAATAAATGTAACGTGTGTGGGTTCACTTAATTCAGTTGAAACCTTTACCGCTGAAAGAATTTATTAAACCTTCCTTCCGAAATTGTTAGCACAAGAAAAATACATAAATTCATCAAGCTGGATTGATTTTGATTTTCTTAATTCATAGAATATCACAACTTAAATTTTTAAAAGTAGGTAATATTCGCTCTTCGTAGAATGTAAGACCAGCTTTGCAATTTCCACGAGCGTAGAATTTCATTACAGTTCCCTATCCTCCCTCGCAGTTCCCCTTTACCCCACACTAGCGCCTTCTTCAAGAGTCTAGATGGTAGATGGCACATCGTTTCAACATTGCATTGCAAAACCAGAGCACTATCATCAGCAACAGGAAGAAAAAGGATTTCAAAGTCATCTTCGTCCGTCGTCGGCGTCGTCGTCAGTCAGAGTGAGCTCGCCTGAACAAGCCTCCAGGCGGCCGGCGCGGTGCGGTACCATGCCTCCACCGCAAGCCAGGCAGTGCAAGACAGGCATTTCCTTCCTTTTTTCATTTCCTTGATTTTGGATTCGCTCGTTGGGCTACGCCATAGTGTAGTACATAGTTTGTTAGTTGGTAACGTTGCCGCCATCATCGCTCCGGTTTTTGCAGGAATGGCGGCCATATCGCCGGGCCATGTCATCTTGAGAGGGTCCCGTATTCTGTTGGATGGAGGCCAATGTAGGGGCTGTGGAATTCCGGCTTTACACGGGAAATAATCAGTTGGTAGTAGTAGGAAACTGATTGAACCAATAGTTTTGGGTGACAGTTGTTCTAGATCGTATTTAAACAATGGTATACCGATGATGTAATACATTTCGTCACAATTTTTGTACGATTTAAAATTAATATAATCAACTATTTTTACTTTATTCAGTCCTCTAACAATTTGCAACTTGAAACTAATTTTGCTTACTTTTCATTTCTTTGCAGGTAACGATTATCGATTTTGTATACAAGTTCTACTGCAAAATAGTGTAATAATGTAAGTAATTTAACAACAAGAATTCAACAGCAGTCATAGACAAATTCAATGGAAAAATACTCCACTATTTGTAAATTGACTTAAACCCAGCAATCGTTATGGATTAATTGTAAATTGAATGAATCATTGAACAATCATGTTGAATAGTTGAATGTTTCATTTTGCTGTTTATCATTAAATGATTTTACTGATCGTTTTATTAGAATTCATTCATTAAAAATATTCAGCGGAGAAATCTTCTATCAATAAACAAAAGCTTATCCCACTGATCCTTAAGTTATGTATCACCGTTGATTGCAAATTGATTGCCTTAACAAACCGAAGACGATTGTTCCAACAAACACAAAAGAAACCCCACTCCACGATGTCCTTGGCAGGATACAAAACAGCACAGCGAAGCCTTCCCCACTTTTGCCGATCTAATCAAACACATCAAAGCGCACCGAACCAAACACCACGGAAACCTGTTGCTTCTCCATCATTTAACGCCGCAGCACGCCCAGGATCTGATAATTTACGAACCGTTTTCGACTCCCAGTGCTGATGCTGCTGTTGCTGAACGCCTTGCCCTCATTCTCACGCTTCCTTTGTAGAGTCTCACCTAATCTTCATTTTCCGAATTTAGATCCGAATAATCTCAGATGCAGAAAGCCATTGAATGTTTAACCTCAGCCCATCGTTGCCTAATATGTTTACAGGGAATCTGGATAAATCTCGCAAATTGGCAGCTTGGGCAAAATCCCAACGTTGAGTGCTCCTAAAAATAGCCCCATTTGGGGAGGCTTGAATCTGGACCAAATCTGGATGGGGAAGGCTTGCGGAGAGGGTGAATTACAGAGCCGCTGTCCCGTCGATAATGATAATTTTTGTTGTTGTTGACTTTCGGCTTCTCCTGTATTGCTGCCTACATAGGAATATTGTGTTTTTTTTCTTCTTTCAACTGGAATGATAACGACGAAGGCCCCACTATCAGCTCGGCAGCGAGATACTGATGCGGCTGGACGCGAGATGAGATGATAACTCACACGATAAGAGCGGTGAGCGATGGAAGTATGAGCGGGAGAATAATTTCCTTTCGTTTCGAAAGAAGAGAAACTCCAGGGGTCTGTAGCGGCAGGTACACAGAGCACTTCTGTTGAAGTAACCAGCAGCACAATTCGAAGCTTGAATAACAGGTACCATAAAAACAATAACTCTCTTTGTTACAATGAGAAAGAATGGATTTGAATTTCAATGAAAAGAAGACTTTTACAATTGAAAAGAAAATTTATTGAACAATTGCTTTGTTGGCCCCTTTGGGATTCCGGCTTGAAATCTTTTTAGAAAAATCGTCTGAGATTCCAAACATATTCCCTCGGATTCCTAATACATTTTTAACGGATTTCTTGTGAGCTTCCAAGCGAAATCCTTTCGGATTTTAAAACGGAATCAGTGTGGTCTTTCTTTGAGTTGGAAATCTTTGGTTTTCTGAACGGCTTCTAGGTAGAATTTTTTCTAGATTCCGAACGAAAATCTTCTGGAAATCCTTCCGTAATCCGAATCCGAATTAAAAACCCAAAAAAGTCCATTCGGAAGTCCAAATGATTTCTGTTCGTAAGCCCAAAACAAGTCTGTTCCGTTCTTCCGGGTTTTGAAACAGAATTATTTGGGTTTACGAACGGGCTTACGGTTTACGATCTGGGCTTTTTCCGAACAGAATTCTTATGTATTTTAAAATGGATTTTTTTTAATTCTAAACGTGACCTTTTTGGGCTTCCAAGAAGAATCCTTCTTAGATTCTTTTCGGTACCCCACAAAATACCGTTCTGAAGGCTAAATGCAGTCCTTTCGGAGTTCAAAAGGATTCCATTCGAAAGCCCAAAAGGATTTTGCTAAAAACTTTCAGATTCCCTGCACAAATGTTTTCCTTCCGGAAGCTCTAAAGTAATACGTTCATAGGGACAAAAAGGACTCTGCTCGAAAAACTAAAAGGATTCCGGTTGAAAGTTTGTGAAGATTTCTTTTCTAATCTCAAAAGAAGTCCGTTCAATTATTTTAGGTTGTAGAGCGGAATTATTTTGAGCTGTCGGATCATTTTGAACTTCTTAACGAACTCATTTACGGCTTTCGAACGGAATCTTTCCTGGTTGTCGAGCGGAATTCTTTTTAACTTTATATCTGAGCATTTTGGAATTATGTACGTTTTCCTTTTGGGCTTCCTTACAGATTTTTTCTTTGATTCCTTAATGGAAGACCAAAAAACATCCATTCAAAAGCCCAAAAAGATTCCATTTAAAAGTCCTTTGAAAGGGTTTTCGAACGAAATTCTTTTGGGCTTCTTAACGAAATTCGTTTTATATACCTTTCTGGAGCTCATAAAAATGCCATCCAGAATGCTAAATGAATTCCATAGCGAACCCCAAAAAGATTCCGTTGGAGAGCTCAAAGGTATTCCGGTCAAAAGCCCAGAAAATTCGTTTAAAAGCTGAAACAAAGTCCGCTTGTAATCCTCCAAATGCCGATCTTGCCCGATAGAAAATAGTATTTACGTTTCGTCTAGTGTACATCTGTATGAGGCTTGAGACATGAGTGCAATAGCAACTAATTATAACTCCGTTCCCAATGTATTCTCTGGATGAACAAGTAAGCAAACAATAAAGGTTCACAGGTTACCATAGGTTCTTTTTTTTGTCTTTATTATCGAGACTTTCAGCAAACCATAGGTTCTAACATTCCACCTCGACATTGAATTTCTTCAATTCCAATCGAAAGTCGTGATTTTTGGAGTTTGGGATATTTATGGATCAGTCTCGTGAATCAGTATCGACAATGGTCTAGTGCAGCGGTTCTCAACCTTTTTCTTGAGAGGTACCCTTCGAACTTTTGCATTAATTGAGGTGAAAATAGGCTCTTGAAAAGTGTTAATTGAGGTGAAAATAGGCTCTTGAAATGTGTCTTTCGAGCCTCTTGAAAGGTGGCTTCCGAGCAGCCTTCCGAGCTTCTTGAGAGGAGGCTTCCGAGCCTTTTGAAAAGAGGCTTCCGAGCCTCTTGCAAGGAGGCTTCCGAGCCTCTTGAAAGGAGGCTTCCGAGCCTCTTGAAAGGAGGCTTTCGAGCCTCTTGAAAGGAGGCTTTCGAGCCTCTTGAAAGAAGGATTTCGAGCCTCTTGAAAGGAGGCTTTCGAGCCTCTTGAAAGGAGGCTTTCGAGCCTCTTGAAAGGAGGCTTTCGAGCCTCTTGAAAGGAGGCTCGAGGCCTCTTGAAAGGAGGCTCGAGCCTCTTGAAAGGAGGCTTGAGGCCTCTTGAAAGGAGGCTTTGAGCCTCTTGAAAGGAGGCTTGAGGCCTCTTGAAAGGAGGCTTCTGAGCCTCTTGAAAGGAGGCTTCTGAGGCCTCTTGAAAGGAGGCTTCTGAGCCTCTTGAAAGGAGGCTTCTGAGCCTCGTGAAAGGAGGCTTCCTGAGCCTCTTGAAAGGAGGCTTCTGAGCCTCTTGAAAGGAGGCTTCCGAGCCTCTTGAAAGGAGGCTTCCGAGCCTCTTGAAAGGAGGCTTCCGAGCCTCTTGAAAGGAGGCTTCCGAGCCTCTTGAAAGGAGGCTTCCGAGCCTCTTGAAAGGAGGCTTCTGAGCCTCTTGAAAGGAGGCTTCCGAGCCTCTTGGCTTGGCTTGGCTTCTGAGGCTTTCGAGACTACTGTTCCAAGCATCTTGAAAGAAGAACTCCGACCCTCTTCAAGGGAGGGCTTCGAGCCTCTTAAAAACTTCTAATTCGTGCGCGGATTTCTTACAAAGTATTGAAGTTATCTCTTGACGTAAGAAAATATTTGCAGCCAGTCCTCAAAGTATTCTACATTGGACTACATTGGATACGAATGTGTAAGGTCACACATTTCACTCACTATCAAAATGGCTGATGCTTTGTTCATGTCACAAATGGTGTCAGTTTCCTGTCGTCGAAATGAACTCCAAGAACCATACCAAAGAGAAGCTTGAGGCTTCGCACATTCAGCTGCCCCATTTTCTTGTGCCATAACGCCATATCATTTGCGAACTGCATGACGCACGAAGCCTATTTACTTTTCCGACGAAGCTTGTCAGAAATCAATTCATCTTTTGGATTGAACACTTAGCACCAGTCTTTAGCAGAGGCAACTCCATGAACGAAACGGAAAACCCTGTGAACTGAAAGTAGAATCCTAGCAAGTCTAGGAATACAAAACACGTCAGCTTTCAGTTCTTGATAACATTTTGCAACTACCGTCGTCGTCTTGTTGTTGGCAACTAAAACACAGTCACTTATACTTCGAGAATTATCCAGATCTTCGAAATTCCGATGGGTAATGAGAAACCGAAATAAAAAAATCCCATCCGACATCATTGCGGTTTCTCCATGTTGCGACGTAAACACCGACTACTTGTCCAGCTTCTTCTTTCTCTTCTTTTTATTCAGACCATGAAGTGCAATCTCCGTTACAACTTCTGACGCTTCGTCTGGCTATTTCGCATCTTGATGTATTTTTGCGTTGATCATATCTGCCGTTAACTTGCATCCAGCAGCTTCAAGGCCCACTACCATGGAATCGTCTTCGGTAAACTCATTAGCTATCCACATCCTGCGATCGTTGATCTCAGCTTGGATGCACTCCACGAACTTTATTCTGTTTAACTGAAGATGTAATCCAAATTCACGGATAAAGCCACTGTGTTGAAAAGCCTCCACGCGGTTATCGGTGCTACCGTGCTACACCAGGATGTAGGTTACAGGATCAATGCGTAGACATATTGTCGTAAGAGAACGCTCCCATAATTACTCCGGTCGATCACTAGCGGTGATGGCTTTCAAGCTCCCTTCTCGAATGAGCAGCATCTTTATAGCAACGGTCCATGAGCTTTAATTTTCTTGATGACGCAATTGCTCAGGTGATGCTTCGGAAACATTTACCTACATGTTTAAGCTGTATTGTGTTGAAGATTTTCTATTTCTTCCTCTATACACCTGCACCAAGGGCTTGAACATTTGTGCATATTAGAGATCGCAACAGAGACTTTCGTTTTCGATTTTTTACTTTACTTGACCGTTAGTAAATCGCGTAATATGAGTCCATTAAAATGATAAAGTGTAAAAAAAATGTTTCCAACAGAATTTGATACAGATTTTTTAGAAGGCGTCTGAGATGGAATTTGTCGGAGTTCAAATTTAAAATTATTTGGTAGACACAGTAGCGATCTTCTCCCTCCATTACTTTGTCTTGTTTGTGAAGCTCAAAATTTGGACGTCATATATCGGGACTGATCTGCGATTTGGGTGTAACTTATTTTGTAAACAAACATTG
This sequence comes from Armigeres subalbatus, assembly GCF_024139115.2. NCBI lineage: Eukaryota > Metazoa > Arthropoda > Insecta > Diptera > Culicidae > Armigeres > Armigeres subalbatus. The sequence goes on from NC_085140.1 coordinate 102,626,294, forward strand.
TTTTATCATTTCCGTAGAATGCAAGCGTTTTTCTCCAAAACTATTTCCCTTATCTGATAGAGGAAAGCTTATTCTTTCGGATAAACACCGTGGTTTGCTAAGGAAATGCTTGCTTTAGATGGAATTCACCTTCAAATGTTTGTTTACAAAAAAAAGTTACGCTTAAATCGTGGATCAGTGCCGATATTTGATACAGCTAATTACAAAATGCTACTCGCCGGTGAGCATTCGGTGCAAAAGCAAAGGTGCAGATCCTACTTGCGAAACTGTTTGGTAAGGCTAAAAATAGGCTTTTGGGAATCGAAACTGCTTTCTAACACCCTGGAGACCCACAAGGCAGCAACTTGGAACCACTCCAACTTTGCATTCTTGTTAATGGAACGTGTCTGCTGTTGCTTCCTAATTGCCCCTTTCCCTTTACAGACGACACGGAACCGGTCAGAGTTGTAAAATGTTCGTTAGAGTGCTAACGTTTATAAAAAACCACAGTATCGAAAAATCCATAACAGTTTTGTATCATCGGAAACACTCGAGTATGTCTACATCGGATACAGCGTTTTTTTTGCGTATGATGTTCAAAATCGTTAACATGTTTCGGACTAATCTGGAAATTAAAATTGAGATAACCCAAATAGATTCAATAAATATCAGAATGCCATGAAATTTGCAGAATACAAGCGTCATCATATCTTTTTTTTTTGATACATGGCTTAACTTGACCATGGTGTAAATCTGAAAGAATTTTCGAAGGGGTGGGGGGGTCCTAGGTCAAATGCGAACCATTTTTATTCCACCCAATTGATAAGTGCTTGTCCATTGATAAATTCTTGGAAGTGCCCCTAATGTTAATTCAAACGTGCTCAATAGAGTGATTCAAATTTTGACTTTTTTGCTCCCCTATGCTTAAACGATGGCATTTGCCATTTTAATAATCGTCCTAAATTTTTAGCTAATTTGGATGTAATTTGACTGAGCACAAGCAGTTTGAAGCTTGTATGAAAATTACTATGAAAACAGTAACTTTTGTGAAAAACCATTCCCCATCATTGCCCATTAAACTCTAACAATATATGAATACGTTAGCAACATAGGAAATTTAACAAGGGAAAATATCGTCGTTGTTGCTAAACGATTTGATGCTGGTAACAAAAGTTATTAAGGAAATACTGAATTGTGGGAAATTCAATTTAACACGTAAAAGAATAACATCAATATCAATAATAAGCCTTTCTGTTTTCTTTATAATTTTGCTCACAAAAGTCAGTTTGCTTCGCAACAACAACTGGCTTTCGGCTTAGGATCTATTCTATGATGGCGATGTGTTAAATATATTCAAATAGATTCTGGGTTGCTTCACGAAACGATCCTTTACATAAGTGGCAATTCTCATAGTAATTTTCATATAACCTTCAAACGGCACGTGCACAACCAAATTACATCCAAATCAGCTAAAAATTTGGGAGGACTATTAAACTAGCAAAAACAATCGTTTAAGCACAGGGGAGCGAAAAAGTCAAAATTTGAATCACTCTAGTGCTCAATCATTATTGACTAATACAGAAATCAGTTTTGGTACAATTGGATAATCGGAGCCCGGTTTTGGATGTTCCAGGAACCTGTTTACCAATAGGGTAGTGGACGCTTTTTAATTGATGTAAAACCCAATCTTCCGACAAATAAAAATTCATGATATTTAAAAACAAGACCTACAGATGATTTTTTGAAAGATTTTGGACAGATTCACCACGTCCGGAAACCAGCTTTCCTTAGAGAAGTAGCCGAATTTCGATTAGCCCAAACCCCAATTTGCGACGAATTAAACTACATGGTTTTGAAAGACAAAAGCAACAGATGCATTTTGAGAGTTTTTGTATTCCCCGCTTCAAGCAGTTTTCCAAGCATTTAGGAATCGTAGAATAATTGAATAGTGTACTTACGGCTACGGAAAGCGAGTTTGCATTGTATCTATTTCTCGTTGGTAGCTCAATAAGAACATCTCCTGTAGAAAATTTTAGAAGTCCGCCTAACGAGGGTAATCACCACACTTCGAAAATATGACGAGAACAAATTCGTCTTATCAAGTGGGGTTTGGACGGGAATTTCGTTGTAGTAAACGCAGTGCGGAAGTGATCTTTGACGGAAAGGTCAATTCTGTTGATTTGCTTTGTACTTCTCACGATTTGGGATTTCCCATTTTTTTCAGCACGACGAATATACCAGCCGAAGGATCGCGCATACAGCAAATTATAATCGCTCATAAAGTCACGCAGCTCACGTTGACAATCGGTGTCCGATCAGTCGATCTTCGTAGGAAACAAATTGCCTCAAGTCTTTATTTTGCTCTCTTTTGCGATATTTATTGAAATCGTTTACCAACCGGTAGTGGTTTGGGAGAAATCGTTCCAGAAATCGTGCGATGTGCAGTACACTTTATTAAGATGAGAAAAAAAAAATCCCCCAAGCGTTGTTTACAGACCACTTTGGCATCGTATTGTTGTTGTTCTTGTTCATTGAAACAACGAGCACTAATAATGTCCTGAGCAAGCCTTTCTAAGCTGTCTGTTAAATAAGCTTTTACATATTTTTACTAAAACGATTGTGTTCACAACAGCTTGAAGTTTTCAGTACCGACAGCAGAGGCGCGGCCACGTTCCGAGACGTGGGTAGGACAAAAAATCAAATAAGAGAAATTACAAAGTTCTCGTATTTCACATTACATGTCGAAACTACATTTTTTAAAAAAATATTATGTTACGTTGAAACTACCCTACTGACATAAAGAAAAATGAAATTTGAACCAATGATTTAAGACTTATTCAACTTGGATGAAATATTATTTTAGACTGTCGCTAGCTAGTAACTAGCGGAGCTGTACAAGTTCTAGCTATTTATCAAATCTATGGAATACTTTTAGGGAATTTCATGGACTTTCCGGAGATTATCTTGGATTACAAGAGATTGCTCGAACATCCTCAGATAAGTTATAAAACTCTCTAAGGTTCAGGCAACATTACATTTCCAGAGTTTATAAAGCATTTGCAAAAAAACAAGATCTTCGAGCATCTTAACAAACTTCTAGAAGTGGTTATGGATTTCTGTAAATTTTATAAAATATTTAATCATTAAGCAATTATTACTAACTTCTAGGAATTTGTACCTTCCAAAAACATTGCTACGATTTACCAGGAAAGAACGATCAATAATATTTCAGGGTGTTCAATACTATTGAGAAGTTTGAGTACATTTTTAGAAATCCCGAGAATTATGTTTGTCCGAATTTTAAATATTTAACTTCTAATACTTCATGAAATCGTAGGTATATTTGAGATTGCCATACAGATTTCAATCAACTATTTCAAGTTTCCAGAGCTGTTTTTCTCATAGGCTTGCTACACCACACAACCGGATATGCTACAACTCAATCCCAGGCTCGTCTCTGTTTATAAAAAAAAATGGCATAGACTATACATCATTTTCCATAGTGAATAATCGATCTCTATCCTACCGAATTAACCAAATAATGAAACTTTCTGTGATATCGTGGGGATGCACAGGTATTCTCGGTCTTTAGTAACAACAATAACTATAGACTAACATTTTTCTCTTTTCCCAACTGACTGGCGACGTTATTGCTCAATATTTTAGGGCTGATGAAAAGTGTCTTTCGAGAATATGGTAGATCCCAATTTGTATACATTTGGATCGTAGTGCAATTTACACCAGTTCTGATCTGATCCGGAGTAGAAACCATTGACAAGTACAACCACCTAGGATAAATTAAGCTACGCTATATCATTGTTTATATATCCAACTTATGGTTAATTCACCTGCTCTGGAAAATCTCATACAATTTTATAAATTCACTTAGTCTGACACTCCCTGACTTGCAGAATTTTTTCAACAATTTTATGGAAGAACAGAAACTATTAAAAACTTCAAGACTTCTTGGAAAATCTCAATACATCATTGAGCATTTTTTGGAATAGAAATCCTCACATGAGGAGCCTTTCGTATTTTTTCCTTTGATATTACGGCCGTACGGAAACCTCGAAACCTTCAAATCTCTGATTACCTTTGAATGATATTTTAAATCATCAATTAGATCCTATATCCATATGATATGTTCTTACCAAAATCATGGGTAGGACAATGCTTGGACTGTCCTACCCAGGTATTTTCATGCGTAGGACATGTCCTACTTGTCCCACCCACTCCCGGCGCCACTGACCGACAGCCATTACTTATTAGAATTAAAATAAGTTATAGTCATTGTGAGAATAATTGTCGGTTTTTGGCATCGATGGTAGATTTGTAAGCCTCAAGTTTGTACTTAAGTAAGCAAGGATCCCATTCCATTTGGCGCCGTTAGCATTTTCTCGCATATAATTCACTTGTTAATGCCATTTGTCATTAAAAACTAACGAGATGCAATTTCACAACAAATTTCGAACAATTGTAAAAATATCTGGCCGGGGTTCTGTCAAATCGCACCAAGCACCATTCAAAAATTAACAGTTTTCAGCCTAAGCTTTCGTTTAGCGATTTTAATAGATCACAAATCGTATTAGTTATCCCTCAACTCCATAACTGAAGATATCCTACAATAAATGTATATATGAATAGATGTGAAATGATTTCCATTTTCGTTTTACGAACAAAAACTCAAAGGTCACTTAAAAAGCCAATTGGTGCAGTTTGGCAGAACCACGACTTTTTGGTGAACAAATGTTTCTTTTAGAAATTGAATTTTCTGAGCAAAGCGATGAAAAGGAATCAAAAGGTTCTCCATACATAATAAGAAAGTATCCCTCTAAGCAAAATGTGCATACACACTCAGTTTTTAATTCTGCAGCTCGGCCAAAATCCGCACAGCCGTCTGCCCAGCAAAATAAAAACTGATATCCCGGCAAAAATGACGTTTGTTAGCTGAATTTCGGCAAAATATTTGCTGATTTTCAGCAACTTTGACAGAAATCTCGGCAAAAAACAGGTTTGCTGGGGCACGGCTGTGCGAAACTCGTTAAAAGTTTAACATTTTGCTGAAATCCCGGTAAAAAAAATAAGTGTGTAGTTTTATTGTTTTTTTACCTTTAAAATCATTTCCGTTTGTTCCTTAGATTTCCAATGAATACAATCCAAGATTTTTAGTGAATTGGTTTCAATTCTTCGGACCTCATAAAGGATGAATTGGTTGGGACTTGATGATTTTAATCGAATTCTACACTTGATCACAAACGAAACTATATCTTGAACCAAAATTTTAGGACCTTGGAACGGTTAATTGTTATGAAGAATATCACTGACTATTCCGATTTACTCCTGCTCAACATGATAGACAGATTTACATCGAAAATCCATGCAGCGGTGAAACTGTGACTTATGCAAGAATAATTGTTCACATTTCAATTTTGAGATCATCGTCTTGTTTGAAAAGTTGCCGGCAATGTACATTTGAAATAAAAATGTGAAGTTATTGAAGATCATTTAGAAAATTTAGTTCATTTTCCAAAAAATAACTCATATTAGCTCCGTCTGCAAACCGCACTGCGAACCTCCCGCAATAGGCACCGCTTAGATATCAGGTACCGCCGCCCCGCGACGCCGCTCGCTACCGAAGGGCCCTATTCCGGGCGGCGGTGGTTGAGCGTGAGAGTATCTCACCGAGGCGCGTTTTTGTTGGTACTTCGTGGTGTGACGCTGCTTCCATCCATCCGTCCGTCCGTGCGTCCGCGACGGTCTCCTTCGAGACTGAGCGGATGCTGTGGTGGTCCACACCGTTGTCGTTTCGGGTTCTTCGGCGTTCGGAGCATCCGACGTTGTCGGTCGGACGATGGGCGATACGTGAGAAGACAGCAGCAGGAGCAGCAGCACGCGAGAAGAGCCTTCAGGAGATTGGATTTGGCGTAGCTACTATCAAAAAGTGTGTTTGCAGCTCGCAATCTACTACACTGCTCGAAAGGTGGCGAAAGTTTTGGAATTTTTTTGAGGAATTTTTAACGGAATTGATAACGGAGTGATTAGAACTTGAAAGGTCAGTTGATGTGTTTGTAGTGATCCACTAGTCCGGAGAGTATGAATCGACAAATGCAATTGAATTTCGTTTGAAATGATTCATTGCTGCTAGGGGTAGGCTGTGATAACGCTGTTATGCAGTTATTTGTAGAATTCGAACTAAAGGCCAATTTTCTTGAAACTGTGTTCAAACAAATCCGTATTTCGTCGGTATTGATATCTGATCAATCATACACCGTACGCAATAATCCCAAAACTACTCCATCCAACTAGTAAAGTTGGACGCTGGGAAAAATATGGATACAAGACGACTTGATTTGTGACATAACCTCAAAGTAGGGTGTAGTGTGCAAAAGCGAAAGGCGTGAAGAAAATGCGCAACAACATCTCAATTTTTGCAAACCACCATCATATCAGCAACGGACGGCACCGTGAGAGCAGAGCGAGTCCAAAAGGACTCGCCTGAAGTCTCTGCACGCGGATGTTCTCTTGCCGTGGCGGTCCGATGTGCGGAGGAAAATCACGAGAGAGTGAACGCGAACTCATCTACCGAGATGGGAGAATTGTTTTTTTCTTATGTGTTCGTCGGTGGCAGGATGCCACCGAAATAGGGTTATATGCCATCGGAGTATGATAGCAAGTTATCTGGAGTGCAAAATTGAGGAATTCCGGGAAACTCTGAGGTAAGCTTCAACTTGAAGGAATCTTGAAATTCTAGAACTAACATGCAATCGGGATGAGTTCCAGTAGTTTAAATATTCGTACGGATGCCTCAATCGCTGTGGAAAAAAGGCCCCTTTCCACCGACGAGGGCGAAAGTGCGGTGAAGGTCATCAGGGGATTGTCCTCGGTCGGCGTCAGTCGTTGGTTCAGTGAAAAGATAAACAAAACCTCAGATTGTGGGGGCTGTACGGCAAATGTTGTGCAGGCAGACGGGGCCGGGCACGCACGCACGCACTCACACAAAACAAGCCGATTTTTGGCGCACTCACGCAAGCTGCTCTCTCAAACATTGGGTCTCCATCATACCATCCCACCCACCCTCGATGCTCAGCTCACCAACGCACGAATAAATCAATATTTTTTTCGATTGCGTGTAGGGCACAAGGGGTACCACCGTAGTCATCGTTGTTTGAAAGTGAAACTCGCTTGGTTTGGGGGTGTTTTTTTTCGGCGGTTTACGCAGTGGTTCTTAATGTCAAAAATGTTTATTTTTGCGTAAATACAATGAACATGTTTTTTCGAGCAGCTTAAATGTCTACCAGATATTTAGTACATTGTTCTGCCACAACGACCACGACTGTGACCTTATCACTCTGATTGATTGCTAGATTTGTGGCACACACACGATATTTGATATATAAGTACATTATTCATTTTTTTTCTGTTAATAAAAAATTAAAATTAATCAAATACCCGGATGGGCAGCTGTAATACCTCAAACCTAAATCCCAACGCAATCTAACCTTGAGTCGCCACGAGTATCTTGGTCTATGCCACTTTCCCCTTACTAACTGTTGATAATAAGATGATATCTATTGCAACTAGAATAAACTGGAAATTATTTCTAATTTTCACGAAATCCCACGATTTTTTTTAAATTTTACTAGAAATTCTCTTGAATTCCCACGAGATTTTTTTAAAATTATTTTTTAATTTCCTTTTTTTTAATTCCTCGAAAAATTCCTTTGAATTTCCACAGGAAACTCTTTCAAATTTCCACCGGAATTTCCTCGGACTTTATGAAATCGAATTCCTTCAAAATTCTACCGGAAGTTCCTACAAATGTACAACTCGCTGTTCAAGAAAAAATCCATCCATTCAAAGATTGGGCTCTTTTAAGGACGCGGAATGAATTTTCTCACGATTGGGATTTTTTGGGGTTTCTTCCCCTACGCAAAACCCGCGGGGGTATAGGGAAGTTTTCCACGACAACTCATCCGAGCCCTCGTTTGACAGAATTTTCCCAATCAATGGAATCAAAGTGTCTTTCTCATGCTACTAATTTGTTTTAGGATATTTCGTCGAAACTGTCTCGGACAGCCTTCCTAATGCGGAAACCGCTGCTCTGTTGATTGTCACTACTACATCGGTTTCTTCGGCTGATGTTACAGCCTGGATCAAAAAGATCGTCAGCCATGATTGGCAAAACTAATGGGCTGCTTGGTCAGCCTCAAGAAGCAGCAATACATCTCCCGCCTCTACAGGGTGTTCAATAAGTTCGAATACACTTTCTAAAAATGTTTAAAAATTGTAATTAAATTATTTCTTTTCCCGATTACATTTCATTGAAAGTATTGTTTATAAGAAACGTTTGTAACATTTCTTCTGGAATGACCGCTATTTTGTACTTCTTCACGAGCTTCAAACGTTTCTGAAATCCATCGCAAGCGGCACCCACGGTCTGCATGGGCATTTCGTTCCAGATTTTGAGAATTACGTCTTGAACTGGTCCAAGTTACTGACCTTGTATTCGTACAGCTTTAACATAATAAAGGACCAACCAAGAAAGTTAAGAGGGTTCAAATCCGGGAAGCTGGGAGGTCACAAAGTTTTGTCCAAAAAGTCGATGAAATTGTCCCCATATAAGGCTAAAATCGCATTTTCCGTGTATAAAGGGTTATCGTCCTATTGGAACACGTTGGGCTGAACTCCGTCTTATCACTGGGCCACTGGGGGTATCAATCTTCCCCAAAATCTCAGTTTTGTAGTACACCGCAATGATTTTGACCTTCAAAAAATGCTGTTTACAATGCCCCAGCCCCCAATCCATTTTCACCGCGCGTAATAAACAAACAACAAGTGACAGAATGTCAACACCACACACATCCGTTAGCGTTTATATACCGCTAACGCTGACACCAATACTTATACAGAATATGTACATTGGGCTTACAAACACAATGATCGAACATTTGTATTCGAACTTATTGAACACCCTGTACACCGACCACACCCAATTCTCACATAATTTCGACAAAACTCAGTGCTGATGTGCAAAGTTTGACGTTCCTCGCTCCAGCTACGGAACAGCTACAAACATACGAGATGCCTTAGCTGACGATACCGTTAGCCAATCTGCCCTCATCTGTTTCCTTAAAGATGGAGTCATTTTAAATTCACAGAAATTATTGTAAATTATTAATGCAACAGAAAAAAAAAAACAAAAATCTTCACACAGTTATTAGGCATATCAAGTAGATGGGTACAATGGATTGGGTCTACCACTTTAAAATAACAGAAATTGGAACTAACATTGGACTGAGCTTCTTTTGACTAACCGTTGGCTATCTTTGACATGCTATTTAAGAGGAGTTCAATGCGAGCTTTCATCTATGATTCCGACTTAACCAAAACATATTTTAGCCCATGGATGATATAGTTTTGTTCCTTTAAATATGAAAATTTCTCAGCCAGTGAAGAAACTAGCCACGATGTTTAGGGGAGGTATAGCCGTTCTAACTATTTGCTCTGTACTGAGCTGTTTGCCAAAAAGATTGAACGTCTTAAGTGAAGCATCTTGGAATCCCAGTTCGACCACTAGGAAAAGTTCGACAACCAATTTGATGCCATATGCTTTTTCATCAACAAACAAACACTAAAATTTGCAAAACAATCGAAAAAGTTCAGAATTTTATAGGTTTTGGCACACAATGATATAATGGGGTTTTCCACTCGGCTGATATGCTGCGTGATGAAACTTTCTCTATATAATTCTTAAAATAAAAACAAAAATATATTTCTTTTTCAAGAATTACCGATTGTTTTTAGATGATTTGTGACAAAATCTGTGCAAGTTGTTGAAAATATGAAATCATTGATGAGTTTTTGTTGAACATTTTGAAAGAGAAATTTGAGGAAGATTTTTTAAAGGAATTTGATCAAGTATCCACGAAAAAATGCTTAACTGAATTGTTGGAGAAATCCTATCAGGATAATATTTCTAGTAAATTTTGAAAAACTGTTGGATACACTGTCAAATGTGTTTCTGTAGCCTCTTTAGTGTTTTCACTTTTTAAACAATTTGTGGGATAAAAATTCAGAAACAAAATGAGCTCTGTTGGAAGAGCTCTGTGGAAAATCTTTTTTCAGAGAAAACTAAAAAAAAGTGTGACAGTCTTGCGGAGGAAGATGTATTCAAAGGGTCTTCAGAATAAAATAGGGAGAACAATTTTCTATGCTACCATTATAGAAAGATCTTTCCTGGAAAAAATCGGAGGAAAATTATTAAATAGTAATTAAACCAAAAAATGTTGTAGAGATAATGAAAAATAACGGGATAAAAAGTTAGCAACAAAATTGTTTTCGTTTTTGTTGTTGACAAAATTTTTCGGATCTTTGTCATTATTATCTCCGACAAGAACAAAACTTTGTCGTTGGTTCTGTTTTGTGGCTTGTTTCGCATGTGAATCCAAGAAAAATTGATTCCCTGGTTATTCATCGTAAAGGGAAGAAGAATGTGTTCCCGGATGCCCCTGTATTGTAGTGTTGCAATAGTTCAAGGCACATCGACTACATCATGGTACAACCTCCATGCTTCAAAAGGTCTCAGCGCAACCAAAAAGTTCGTAGGGTATTACTGACGAAGGCAGGTCATTTCGGTCGATTATATTGGACCCCTACCTCGAAACTGTCGTGGAAACCATCACATTCTAGTCGTTTCGGATTACTTTTTGGAATGGGTTATTATCCAGCTTTTGTGAAGTATCGAAAGTTTATCCTTGTGCGGTATGTTGAAAGTCCAATAGTTCTCTCGAAATTCTGTCCCGTTTTCATCCAAAAGCAATAATGGAAATAGTCAACAATTTTTAAATCAATCATTGGTTGAACTCTCGATACTACTCGCAGCTATGAGAACCTATGTGAAGGAGATTCAGCATCTGTAGGACACTATGGCCTCGGAAATCAAGTGTGGTATATACTACTTCAACCGGATATACCTTCATGCACTCTTTAGAACTATGTGATTGGGACAAATCTCGCTTAACTTTTCAAAAGGACCTAAGTAACATTTTTTTCATGAATTAATTTGAGTACTGCAATCAAAATCTTTCATATTGGTCTGTTGATTACGCTATTCAAATTAATTCATGAAAAAAATGTTACTTAGGACCTTTTGAAAAGTTAAGCAAGAAATCAACGACGAGCCCGTCGCAAGGAGGAACAAAGTCCACAACAGCGAGCTGCTAGGAAGCGGCAAATGCTTTAGGATCGGTATACATACGGCATCATCCCCTTATGCAGTGATTTTTAACCTTTTTTGTTGAGTGATACATCCTCCTAAAAACTAGGCATAACTTGAGGTACCCCCTCCGGGTCGGTTGGATATGGAATTTTGGGACAAACACAGTTGTTATGATTCTGATACGATCACGGAAAAATAAAAGGGAGGTTTGCTTGACATAGGAGTTGAAGTTCATCGTAGCTTGCTGTTCTGAGGGTGATATTATTGGGTGGACAGTGGAGCTTTTTAGAATCAATCCGAGTCATCGGATCAAGCCGCATAATTGATGACCGATTTCAGTAGAATGGTTGTAGCAGTCTTCGGTTGCGCATTTTCAGAAGACCACATAGTGTAATAACGACACGCAATGGCTTACGCATCCTATAGTTCGGCGGACGGCGATTATTTTTGTTCGCTCGGGTACAGTTTTTTTATATGGGACATCAATCGATTGATATGTGAAAAAAACATTTTTTTTTTCATGACCTTCATCCACTTCTGTCCACTGCTTGCCCTTAAACATTCTTTCAAATTCAACTTTAACATTTTTAAGTTTTAAATAAATTAGGGTAAATTTTAATTTAGGTTTAATTAAAAAAAAACGCAAACATTTGCCAAACACAAATCACGTGCTTTTTCATACGTGGCACATTTCGAGTTTCCGCCAAAACATGCACAAAAATTAACTCCAGATTCCAGATCTACCTAATGTTCTTGGTATGTAATATGAATTTCATAAAAAGTTTTTCCACATAGTTTTTTTTTCTCTCGAAAGTTCTTCTGAAACTTCCCAGAATATTTTATCCAGAGTTTATTTATTAGAGCTGGTAGTGAGTCACTATTTTAGGTCTAGTCACTAAAAATTCACTATTTGCATCCAAAAGTCACTTAAGTCACTATTTTTCGAAAAATGGTCACCATTTTCGTAAAGCCGATTTGTTGCAATAAAAAATCACTTCGGCATTGTTGTTTCATAAGGGTGAAAGTCGCAAACGTAAACAATGACTTTTTCCGCTGATTCCACAGATATCGTGGCCTACTAGCAGTATTTTTTCCCAGAGTCTATTATATAGAGTTACCCAAAGAGGATCTTCTTACACTTATTCTGAATGATGCTCTTCTTATTCTGTTGCCAACTTTCACTTTTGTTCAACCCATCAAGTGACTTCACAGGAGCGTTCACTTCTAAAGCTTTTTAATTCGATAACGTAGTCACCCACAGAGTGCAAATACGTGGGTTTCTTGTTACTTTATTGGGGAATGTATTGATGTATTTTGAAGCTGTCGCTAGATCAAATCTAATACATTTCAATTCATGCGTTTTAATTCGCCATAATAATCATAAAGGCGATAACAATACTTCCGCCTCACCAACAAGCATTTGTTTACTTTGCTCGATAGGTAGACGGTTTGACAGTTCAATATGTAGATTTGGCTTCACTCTTTGCGCAACTCTATATAATAGACTCTGTTTTTTCCTTCTATTTTGTAGAATACGCGAAGCAATTTGCTAAACATGTCAATGTTTACGTTGCAATATTTAAAGGTTTCTTCTATAGGGAAGAGCTACTCATGCATCTAATGCACACTGAGCTAAGTTTGTGTGAACCATTGTCGGTCGAGTTTGTAAGCCCAATTTATGGAAAAAGTCTGCTTTAAAAAATCTTTTATAAAACATTGCTAAATTGCGGGTTGAGGCCCGCCAGCCGTTGCATCCAGTGAAAGCTCCAAGTTACTTTTGATTCAGATCAACTATGATATTCTTCTTAGCGAATGGAGCTTTTTTTTACAATGTTCTGAAAACTCAGATGTGTATATGTACATTATGTGAAAGATCTTGATTTGAAAAATGAACTGGAGGTAACCACTTTCCTTCGATGGGACTCGAACCCACAACCCTCCGTACGCTAGACTGGTGCTTTTAACCAACTAAGCTAAGAATGGTGCTTGCTAAAATGTAAAGTACTGACCTCGAGTACAGAGTACAGAAATAATGTGTGTTGGAACCAAATGTTTACCAAGAAAACGGCTGTAAATGAGCCTAAATTAGCTCAGGTGACTTGTTTAGCAGGGTTCGTAAAGCTCACTCACAGGATAGGATAATTATTTACGAACATTTTTTTCGCTTATCGGCTATGACAACCAATCTAATAAGTGAAAATATTTTTTCGCTCACTTGGATTGCCGCGAAAAGTTCGTTTGCTCGTTGTCTTTCGTATCCTCTAGCCTTTTCGTGCCATAACCATTGCAAACGATAGTAGGAAACATATATCCTACAATAGGATGGCTCAAATTAGGGTAAGGGAGGTATTTTGGACCACTTTAGGAGATGGCCGAACAATTTTTCGAATAAAAGTTGGATTTTGTAATAATGCTTGATCAATCCCCTAAGCAACTAAACAGTGGTGAATGCTGGATAGGATTTGTAGGTAAAAATGTTGTAAATCCCACCGAAAGAACCAAACTATCATAAATTCTGAAGATATGTAAGATTTAATTTTGGACCACCTGTTTTTATTTTGGACCACCTGTTGAACATATTTTGGACCACTCGAACAATTTTGTATTGCTTGCAAAGTTATGTTACTATTAGATCAAGCTAGTGATCTCCAGCATTTTTGGCGTTTATCCTTAAATTTTTTGTTAATCAATACATTTTTATAACCACTTTAAGGCATAGAACAATATCTATCAGCTAAGGGTATTGAAGCTATTATCAATTTCAGTACCACTCGGTGCAGCATCATCAAAGCAAAACAAACGTTCTGTCCATGGTCATGATGTATGCACCTGATTACTCCTACCCTGCCATATTTTTTGTGTAGTTTGCCAGATCTGTTCCATTTGTGTTATTGATAGTAGTGGGTTGCTCGGTTCTTCTTTGCTCATTGCACGTTCTTTTCCAAACGATCGTAAGGAAATAATGAAAACGGTTACATGTTGGTTTAATAGACATTTTCCTAGGGCTTACATCAATGAACGGTAGTGAAGAGAATTTATGAATTGTTTGATACTAGAGAAACAAATGGTTGGTAAAAACAAAAGTTTAAGAGATATTGAACTAAAAATAAAGGTATGTCCAAAATATATTTGGTTCAATGAAAAATGAACCTATTTTCGACATGCCTCAGAATACTGTTATTAAACTCACAATGTTTTGCTCGAGCTATGAAACTGCTTCAATTAGGTTTTAATAAGTGAACAACATCATTCACACGTATTGAATCTATGCACAAATAAACCTACAGCTTTTAAAAGTTGACTTAAATTTTACAATGGCGTCTTGGTTTTGGTCTAATCCAGCCGGAATGGTTAAATGCATGACAATATTTTTTCAAAATTGCTATATGTTATAAGAAACAAATGTAGGAGATACCTTATGGATAGTTTCTTTTTGCAATAAAGTTTAAATGATGCATGCTTTATTTAGTTTTGTGTGATATAAATGCAAAATTCAGCTAGGTGGTCCAAAATATGAGCCCGGTCCAAAATACAGCCGTTACCCTAGTATGGCAAAAACTTTTTCAAATTTTTTGATGGGCCCTCTTATTCAATTCTATTTGATGCTCTGGACAAAATTTCAGCCAAATCGGTCAACGTTTGGGCGGTGCTAAACTCGTTGGAAGTTTATATGCAGAAACATCAAAAAATAGTAAACTGTAGTTGGACGGCACAACTTACGATGAAGAACCATGATACTCATTCAGATCTTGAAAATTTTATACAGAATGTTATGCAGAAAACCGCGAGAAGGCTCTACATGCAGATAGTGTGTTGATGTGACTAGAGTGAGCGCATCACTACGGTATTATTGTTGATGTTTTAGGTTCAAATATCGTCGCGGCTTTACTTTTTTTCAAATTATTCGACAATGAATCTCACGAAAAATAGATGAGAGGAAAAGCGCTTATCGTTTATCTTCCAAAGCTAGCTCTAGAGAATTTTCAACTAACAATTAGAGCTGAATATGCTAATTTTTTAACTGCAGAAATTATGTTTTGCTGAATATGCGCTCTATCAGCTACCAATGTTTGTTGAGAGGGTGATGGGTGAATGATGTTTCTCGCCGAAAACAACGAAAAAAGGTTCTCCCTAAACCCGAAAAACGCTTACTCTTGTCTCATCAAAATGAAAAGTAGAAACCCTGAGCTTTGATTGCGGCAACGCCGATGTCGAGGAAGCATTTTGAGCATTTAAATTGTTTTCCTAATATTGAACTTGCCCAGCGATCCTTTCAGAACGAGCCTAATCTTATTCCCATCCACCCCATCCACCCCATCTTAGTGCAGGAGGTCGTGGAGAAAAAATGTTGTTTCTTTACATAAAGTACTGATACTTGCAAACGGGTGATCACAATTTATGCTGTACTTATACAACAAATGTTCTTCTTCTTCTTATTGGCATTACATCCCCACACTGGGACAGAGCCGCCTCGCAGCTTAGTGTTCATTAAGCACTTCCACAGTTATTAACTGCGAGGTTTCTAAGCCAAGTTACCATTTTTGCATTCGTATATCATGAGGCTAACACGATGATACTTTTATGCCCAGGGAAGTCGAGACAATTTCAAAATCGAAAATTGCCTAGACCGGCACCGGGAATCGAACCCAGCCACCCTCAGCATGGTCTTGCTTTGTAGCCGCGCATTTTACCGCACGGCTAAGGAGGGCCCCACAACAAATGTATAGAAGACTATAAAATACTCAAATTTGGAAGTCACTTCTTCGTCACTATTTGGTCACTATTTTTATTATTTCAGTCACTGAAGCCACTCTTATTTATCCCTAAATTAGCTACTAGCCCTGAATGTCATCTACAAGTTTCTACAATAGCTTCAGATTTTTTTTTTAAATTTTAGTTTTTAAAGTTCCTCCTTTGAATTCAAAATATCATTCTGATTTTTGTTTTCCAAATTGAATGAAATTTCCGAACATTTCCAAAGCAACTGTGATTTCTTCAATAATTTCTGTATTTGTCCCCTCGTTTTTATTTCTGATAAATTTCGCTGTTTTTAACATTTCCTCCATAGTTTTCCTACGAGATTTTTTCTAGGGCTAAATAGTAATGGTGGTTGTGTATCCTATATTTATGGATTTCTCGTAATATTTTCCATGCTGCCCCATTATTCAAGCATTTCATACATTTCGAGCTATTTCAAATCATGAAATAACTATTAAGTAGCGAAATTTTAGTCAAATTCTGTGCGCCTTCCTAATAGTTTGATGTAATTTCGGAACTGTGGCATTTAATCCATCAAAACTATGAGTTTGTGGTAATAAATATAAAATATCATTAACATTATTTATTTTTCTTGTTATGAAGGGGTACTAGATGACGTAATATAGTTTTTTTATTCAGAATAAAAAAAAACAAAACTAAGAGGGTAATTTGGTCATGTCGCTTCGGGATAAAGTGAACAATGTTCTAATAGAAATAATGCTTTCAATGCGCGATCCTCCACAGTGCTTGGTTCTTAGACACTTCGCACGATCTGGTTGCGTAAGTTAATTAGTGCGCGTTTCATGGTGTTTCTGCTTTGTGTGGCCGAATAATAGTTTGTTATAATATTGTGTAAAAAAAAACTAAAATGTCGCATAACTTATCAGAGTGAATCCTACCGATACCTACCGACTAAGTGATAAATCCTTCCTGTGGTTTTCGTGGAGACGCAGAGGTTAACACGATCTTCAAATAGCAGAAATCACCTTCTAATATCCCTTCCCTCATCCTAACTGCCTACAAGGACGTACCCGGCGCCATTATTGATCATCCGAACATCTAATTCACTGAAACTTGCATACTGCAAATGCTTGAACATTCCCAGTCAATCATTCAGTTAATTCTTTGTGCAATTTCACTGATTCTGTCAATCACGGAGCCGCAACCATGGACATTTGTAGCTAGCCAAAGCTAAGCTAAGCTAGCTAGGCCATAACAAAGCAAATATGGAGAGGAGAATCATTAAAAATACACTCATTGGGAAAATACTCAAACATAATTCGTTTGCACTACATTTCTGAGCAAATATATGGAAATATGCACCGCGTTTACGGAAACGACCATATCCAAGATGTTTGTCATCCGATCAGTGAAATCAATATATCAATCAGCTCAGTAGAGGCTCTAGTTTCTGTAAAAAAAAACATAACAAGGGCCAATATTTAACTCATGTAAAAAATAAAAGATTAGCTCAACACACTGCACACATCGTAGTTGCTAGTCGTGATTGGCCGAGAAACAACAAATATGCACAACTCATCAATTGAATAGCCTTCTAGGGATAAGAAAACTATTCTCACTGTACATGCTTTGGGGGTTCATTAATTCAAGACCAATAACGATGCCGAACCCGTTCTCACATTCATCTTAGGATTAGAAGAGGAAAATTAATTCGACACTCATTGCTACAAGAGACCGAATAATCCTCTGAATATCCGCGAGCGCCACGGGAAAGGGATAGTGGGTTAGTTAAGAAGGTAATTCACTAGCGTAAGCGACTAAATATTCATTGCGATCGAAGTTATTTTCAAGTCACGAAGACGAAAACAAATCAATCCAACATGACATCAATATGCTTCGTCTCATAAGCTTCTACAACACGACCGATCCTGCACTAATAATTTATCTGCTCTTCGATGCAGAAATTATTTTTTTCACTACGCGTTCTCTCGGACTAGCTGGCAAATTAAAATCCCGCACCAGTCAATATTCGACTAAAGTAAAGCCCCCTCTCCTCTGGAAAATTAGAAATTTTCCATAAAAAAAATTGAAAATTGCCAATAAAAATCAGGGTTAAGCAATAATATGAAATTTCCTTAAATAATAAAAAAAATTCACGAAATAAAATTTTATAAGCTTGTTTAGAAGCATAAATTGCAATTAAAAAAGAGAATTTTCCATAAAAAAATCAAAATGTTCCATTGATAAAAAATACAAAAAAAAATCATGAATAAATCAATATTAGAAAATAAACAATAACAAAATTTCCCTCAAAATAAATATTTTTTCCACAAAAATTAAGAACTTTCCACACAAAATCAAGAAAGAGCAATAAAAAAATATAAAAATTATAAAATATAAAGAAGCAATAAAACTGGGTATTTTTTTCAATACTTTTTATTATTGCTTTTTTATTTTTTTATGAAAATTTTTATATTTTTTATTGTGTTTTTTTGCATATTGAGTAATTTGCACTTTTATAGACTCCTGAGCGAAAATTATTTGCTCAACCACAATCCCTCAGTTCACTTGAAACCATGCGCGTAGGTACTTTGATCGACAAACATTCTCCAACGTTTGTTTTGATCATATTCAGATTTTCACTTGTTGCGTTGCGTTGTAACGGAGTATTTCGTAGATTGCATACTGATAGCTGTCATGTATATTCTTTAACTTTCTTACCCCAACTGCTTATGGATTACTAATTGGGATTTAATAGAAATCCAATTGGGGGTCTAAAATGATAAAGCAAGAAAGCTACCATTGCTGGCCACGCCCATCTTCTCCGTTACTAGGGAAGGGAAGGAAATACTGATATGACATCTACTTAACGAGAGACCAGCGACTCACCGACGCCCTCATAGATGTCAAGGAGTTGGATGGTGGGTAGAGATATAGTTTAGGAATATCATCATAAGCAAATGATATCATAAGATTGAACGAACGTTGGAAGTGACCATGCTAAGAAATTTATGTCACTCCATTGTTGATTTACCTGGGATGGGGCAAAGCCATTAAACTTGCCCTGGCTAATTAGCCTAGGTTTAAGCGCCAATGCTCGCTCTCTGAAACGAGAAAAAAAAGAAAGTTTATTACACTCCCATTCCCCTTATTTGTTTCCTAATAAAATTAAATCTCTATATTTTCTATATCCTTCCGATAAATAGTTCACCAATTCCAGGATACCTGTATCATTTGTTCTGATAACATTCACCTTTTACCAATTCCCTCTATTGCTCATAATTCCGATATTATACCTTTACGTTATATCCACCATGCTTCCATCGTATCACCAATTCGCTTATTAGTGCTGTCCAATGAGTAGCTTGAAATAGCTCGAAGTTGTTCCCGTCCTGCTTGTTCTTTATTGTCAACAAATGGGCATGAGCAGGACAGGAAGAAACCTCGAGCTACTTCAAGCTCTCATTGGACAGCACTATTATCTTCCCCTTATACTTCTTTTTTCGTGTTGTGTTTACAACCGTCTTCTAATTCCCAACTCCTTCCACAAACTCAATACTTCTCATTTTCCCATCAACGGCCGATTCTTATGATACCGATATGATATCTTTCCTTTTTTCCACTCTAGCCCGCAATCCCTTTTACTATCGATTGTGTAGCTATACCCTCCTCTTAGTTCAGTAATTGTCTATAAGGCTATCTGACGTTTAATCATCTTTCTCTTGCACGCGCACGTAAAAGATAGGATTTGTTTTCATACGGAAACGCTTCGGAAGCGTTTCCGTATGAAAACAAACCCTATCCCGCCTGTGCGCGTGCAAGAGAAAGATGATAAACGTCAGATAGCCTTATTGCCAACATTGTTGTTTTGTTCACGATCAGTTTCTTCCCATTCCCACCATAAAAACTAAACTGTTAGTTTTCTCAACTTAACTTGAACACTTAATAAACCATCCATCCGTTTGCCATCCGCCTTTCGCAATTCTATTTTCATTGGCTTTTCTTAACTTTTTTTCTTTTTCCATTCATGCCCATAAGGCTATCTGACGTTTATCATCTTTCTCTTGCACGCGCACAGCCGAGATAGGGTTTGTTTTCATACGGAAACGCTTCCGAAGCGTTTCCGTATGAAAACAAATCCTATCCTTCCCGTGCGCGTGAAAGAGAAAGATGATAAAACGTCAGATAGCCTTATTACCACCTCCCTCCAACTTTTCACATGTTTATTATGACACCACTTTCAGCCCTTTCTCACGACGACTTCGCTGTTAAACCAGCACGCAGCCTTTTTTGCTACAAAACGAATCCGTATTATTTGATCTGTTCATAACCACTTTTTCCAATTCCTTCCACAACTTCAAAACTCAAAACTGCTAATTTTCCTGACACAATCCTCCCACCTCAACATCAGTTCTCATAGTATCGTATTTTTTGTCACAATCGCTTTCTTCAACTACATTCAGGCTTAAAACTTCTCACTTTTTCTTCTTATTAGGACCTAAGACATTAGGACCACACGTGTGAATCGAAACCACCATCTTCCCTTTTTCAATCTGTTTTTGATGCACTGCCAATACGCAACTCCATTTGATATTAAATGCAACTCCACACCGATATTAATGCACTTTTTTCCCCGAAACACATAATCTTTCCGGTGTTCAAAAATTTAGTTTAAAGATTATGACAGCTGTTCTTTCTTGCAAATATGTTTCACATCTGTTCTATCAATGTATTCAGAATTGCGCACACGAACACGTATTCACGACCGTCATCCGAAACTTTTTCCGGAAATCAATCGGCCATTTTCACCAACCGAATTACAAAGTGACGGAAATTAGGCGCAGAAAACAAAACGCGTCCACTCGTAAGCGCGGCACACTTCGATCCCCCTATTCAGATTATCACTTGTCAAATGGTCTGTGTTCGTATCCGCATAACTCGAAAATGGCTGGATGAATTTTCTTCATTCCTTCAGCTGTTACGTTTGATATTGTTTCCGACGGGTTTATATGATATTTGCTCATGCGAGACTCGTTATTAAAGTTGGGTAAATCGTGGAAAACTAAAATTAGGATTTGAATGGAAATTTTGCATGGGCAGTTCAGAGAGCGCATTTTCGCCTACTTTGCAGGACAACGTCTGCCGGGTCGACTAGTTAATAATAAAAAAAGATAATCAAATAGTAAGTAATTTCAAACTTTGGTCATGTGATAAATTTTATAGATAGTTTCTAAATTTTGCAGGTTTTACATGAGGAAACAGCTATATCCAATGAATAAGCATGGAAGAGCGTGGATCTGGTCAATTTTAAAACCCCGTCACTTCTTACCAGACTAGATGAATATGATGTATATGAATATGTCTTTTCGTGGAACTATTATTTAAGTGGGAAGTGAATACAGTGCTGTCTAATGAGCAGCTTGAAGTGGCTGAAAGTTGTTCCCGTTCTGCTCGTTCGTTGTAAACAAATGGACATTGGCGGGACGGGAGTAACTTCAAACTGCTTTTTGGACAGTACTAATATTTTCTTATCTGAAGGCTCGGAGACGGCTTAGTGGAAATGCAAATTTTGTTGAAGACAATTCCCACGGCTCACTCTCTTCAGAGTCAGCGGTTCATGTAGAAGAGTATGAAATGCCGATATATGCATTGTACTCATATACTCTAAGAATGCTAAATAAATTAATAAATGATTGCTACATAATTGTGCAATTAATTGACCAATTGGAATACGGAAATGTCGTACCGTTAGAGCATAACAATAGCTCGAAAAACGTGGGGTGTTTTTATTAAAGTTTGTTTCGTGTACGAAGAAAGTTTAGATAAAGTCTGTTGTTGATATTTCCTTATTGAATGTAGCCTTTGGCAATCTTTGGTAGCAACAGACACATTTGGCAAACACTAGTAGGTATTTGTGCATTCTTACCGTTCTGCCCAAGCATGTCTATGCCAGCCATTGTTACAAACATTCCATAATTCTTATGGACCAAAAAAAATGAAATAGTACCGATATTAATTCGAGAAAAAAAGTACCATTGAAATTCTCCATGCGAATATTGGTTTGTTTCAAAGTGACACATCATTCAATGATAACCTATGATAACTAGATTGAGGGAAAATTCACTGTCACCAACGATTTTCTCAATAGTCTATAAATTCATGATACGAGCAATAAATTGTGGAAAAAATATTTGTTTGTTTGTTTGTGTAACTGTTTTGTTGCTTTTATTTGTTGCTTATGTTTTCTTTTCTCTGATTTCTTAATCAGCATTTTGTTTAATTTTTTAAGGAAAGTTTTTAATTCTTTATGTAAACTTTAATTTGTTGCCCCAATTTTCTGCACTTCGATGCAGAAATTAATTATTTCGATTCGTGTCTTCCCGGACTAGCTGGTGTACCCACCACCAACACGATCGAACTGCAACCCATGTAAAAAATAAAAATCAGCGTGAATAAGCAATGTCTGTCAGTAATCTGAATGAGAACTGAATATTTCCCCAAATATCTGTTCAAAGAAATTTTTCCATTTTCCAACTTTAAACTCGACATACCATTTTGACTCAAATTCCAAACATGCCTTATAGTCCGAAAAATGGCGGTTTAGGCCGGAAACAGAAACATAAATTTCCATCGTTTTTACATACGGAGGACCAAGATTGCAAATGAACTCAGTAACTTGTGGAAAAAAAATGCGCGAATAAAGTTGTAATGGCCATTCAAAAGCGAGTGTTCGGAATATGAGTTCTATCCAGGTTTTTACGCTAGCCATAAATCAACTATGGTAATTAAATTTTGACACTAGCTGTGTACGATTCTTATAGGGCACTGCACGGACTGCTTTGTCTCTTTCTCGCTGCAAAGAAATTAGAAAACAACAAGGCCAGTAAACGTCAAAATTTATGAGGAACGAAAGAGAAGGAAATGTTGTTGTTTTCTAATTTCTTTGCAGCGAGATGAAAATTTGTCTTCTTGTTTATTTGGAAGCGTATCCCAACCTAAATACCCGTTCATAAAAAATTAATTTTTGCATGCATCTCACTTTTTCATTATTTCAGATAGACTACTTCAAGAACATTATCTCACTGATTTCTTATATAACTGGCAAGGCAAGATCAAGGAATTGAAATTTCGCGGTAATTTCAAACTAACTTCTCTCACATCTCGAGCTGAGGATATGTTTTACAGTACGCTTAGTTAGCCATTAGTGATTCGCTGGTATTTTCGTGGAAAAACTTTGCCTTAGGGGGTTACATGCGATTTATTGATGTTGGTAGCAGAGTGGAAGGAAATGTATGGCTTCGGATGTTGTTAGAGCCTATCCGATAACGAATGCCAGAACATGGAGGATAATCCTAGTTTGTACCTTTCTACGCTTAGTATGTTCTCAACAGGTGTTTATTAATATTAAATAGTTTTGGTTGAATAATTATTAATAATATTCAATAGTTTTGGTTCTAGTCTAAGAAAAGTGTAAGAACAGAGGATGCTCCTAATATATGTTATAATACTACGTTCCGTGTTAATTGAGTTTCTTTTACTCTACTTTTTATGGGACTTACTCATACACCTGGTTTAAGATTAGGCAGAGGTAAAGAAATTGGCCCTCCGTGGAGCTGAAAAACGATAAGCTCTCTAAATCAATAACTTTATCTGGAGTCGGAATGTCATAAGGCATCAGAGATCAGAGATCATTGAAAATCCGCATCATTTTCAAATCAGTCAAAA
Source organism: Armigeres subalbatus (assembly GCF_024139115.2). Classification (NCBI taxonomy): domain Eukaryota; kingdom Metazoa; phylum Arthropoda; class Insecta; order Diptera; family Culicidae; genus Armigeres; species Armigeres subalbatus. The sequence goes on from NC_085140.1 coordinate 102,649,935, forward strand.
GATGCGCGTATTGATTGCATAAATCCAGTTGAAAAAAGGAACTATCGGTTGTGCAGAATCAAATTAAGGCTAAGACAATTCGTACAAAGTTACACAAACCAATAACGTGCATTTCGTATCTGTCGAATGGTTGTTAAGGTAGCCTTCCACCTCGAGAATTTGATTCTTGAATTTTGTCCCCCATTCAAAATATATTCTCATCAAAATATGCAGACAATTATCCCGACGTGTTTTTTACACACAGGTATTTAGGTTTACGTGCACAAATGGATAGTTATCATTGTTTTCTCCCTGCGAACTGATTTGGCACTCAATCCAGAACTTCTAACATCCAGCATTTACTTCGTTTTTGTCCTTTTTCTCTGAATGCAGGTGCTATGATCGCACCTGTCCTTACAGTAAATCCACGTTTAAAATAGTCTAACTTGAGCTTCATCAATTTCCCCATGCTCTCGCTGACCTTGCTTTGAATTAGGATTCGAATGGACACCCATCTAAAAGAAATAAAAAATATAAAAAATGAGCTACAATTGTGTTTCAAAATAAAGACAAAACAAAGCTCTTTTTGACGTTTATGTTGTTCTATAGATATACAGTTTTACGAAGGTTACTAGGATGAAAAATACCATAAAATCCGTACACAGCATGTGGCAAAATAATTACCATAGTTGACCCGTGGCCATAATAAAAAGCTGGATTCGGGATTTGAGTCAAAACGGTACTTTGATTATCGATCGTGGTTTCACACTGCCTTGCAAAAATTGCCTGCGTGTCGTGTGTTTTAAATAATAATCAATTTTGTGTAAATATTTCGGTAAATAAACAATTGACATTATTTCCTCTTCAATCTCGATATAAACAAGAAATCTCCATATGAAAAGATTCGTACAAATAGTCAATTATATTCGTTGCATGTTTTGGTAATTTTCACGGACAATGGAATAGTACCAACTTCTCTCTTTAACTTGTTGCATGTGACTGTTGATGCGAACAAATAAGTCACTGGATAAAAACCTTTTGTTCGGAGAACTATTGGCTAAAACTATGTTTGAACCAAATTCGGAGTAACGGAGTAACGTTATAACGCAGTCAAAAAAATCAAATAAACAGAAAATAATCAGGAGGAAAATAATAATTATATAAGATCAATTAAACTTGATTCGTGTTAAATTTATGAATGTGACCAAACTTCCAAACAGCTCGTGACAAAGTTTCATCAATTTCTGGAATAAGCGGCAAAATGGCTCTACCCAAGGCTCTACCCCTACCGAAATACCTTTCTGTATGTTCCTCTTAAATAAGTTTCAATTCTTCCTATCAGACTTAAACAAAACCATCCGGATCCGGATTAAAGGCAACAGGTTTCCCGAGAAAAGCTCCTCGGTGAGCCACTTCCGCGATAACAATTCGCCGCGACTACGCCGAGTATACACAAGGACTGTTTTGTTGGCGGATTCGCATTAATTCCACTTACCGTGGCGGTAGTTAGTTAGTGGTGATTGTCAACATTCGTGGAAAACGAGGAAGAACGCACGGCGGCGTGGCAGGCAGACAGGTGGTGTTCAAAGCGAACAAACAACCGCTGCTGCTCGACTGTAGACCCAGACGATTTCCTCGGAAATACCTGGCTGGCGCCCAACGCGCTGCATCGTCCCATTCCAATTTCCCCCAGCTCATATGTGTGTAATGGTGATTGTATCTCCTGAAGGACCAAATAGGTGAACCGGAATTGACACATATTTTCTGACTAGGGAGTGGATTGCAGAGAATCTGGTAACGGTTATCGTTTTCAAGAAGGTTTCGGCAAAATTGGAAAAGAATGTGTTGTGTACAGAGGTTCCAGGACAAGTTTTTTTTAATGTCAATTTTTTTCTTATTTTCTATCATGAAACTTAAAACATGGGAATTAAAGCGGCAAAACTAAATTGTCGCATGGGGAGGATTTCACAATCGTTCTCGTCCGTACTTCAATCCAGAGCGGGTGTGACAAACGCAGACGTACGCAAAGGATGGATATAGGGCAAACACGCTCCCCGCTGGAAATCCAAATGCCGTGAAAATGGGTGGAAAACTTTTATTTGCTTTTAATTTCCTCAACGATAGAATTAATTTCGGATGAATTGTACTTTTCGGGTTATTGTATCCATTTAAATGTGTGTGCGTGCGTGTGATTGTGTATATGTGCGTATGTAGCATTGAATTTTCTTTCCGTTGCTGATATTTCTTTATTATCCGAGAACGTCCGTCGAATTAAAGCCAACTTGAATTAAAAAATAAAGTCCACAACTGAAAATTCAGACTAATGAAAACTCGTTAAACCATCAAATTATTTCCATTTGCGCTCAGTGTGGAGAACGAGCCAATTAGAACACAATAGCGAAAAATGTTAACCCAACTTTCTTTAATTAGGAAAATTCTCGGGTAAAATATTTTACCGAAATTTGTCCAGCTCGAGAATGCGAGTGTGAGTGTGTATGTGCGTAACGCGCCCCATTGTGCCTATGTATGTGAATCTTTCCACTCCGTAGCGGAAGAAAACGGATATTAATCCATTTTCGGCGGGACCGGACGGACGAACCAGAGGATACCCGTGAGGGCAACCCCAAAAGAGTAGTGAAAAAGATTGTTTACGACGAGCCGGCAGCGGGTTGTACCTTGCTAATTGATGATGACGATGATGAGGACGACTACAATACGAACCACGGAGGAGGCCGGGGGGGGAGGCATTGTGAGCATTCACCGGTTCCCGATAAATGCGCCCACAACGGAACGATGTGATAGGAAAATCAATAATGGCTTTTCCGGAGAAAAACCAACATGAAATCGAGTGCCCGGGGTGGGGGGTTGGGGATGGTTGTCGAATCAGGCACCCGGCGCTGGCTGGTGGGAGATGTTCGAAAAGTTGTTTGATCAAATCGTTTTCGAGGAAATTAATTTGTTTAGTGGTGGTTTAATGAGTGCTTCAAACTTGATTGATTGAGTGTTGTTCGAGAGTTTTGGGGCATTGTGCTGCTCACAGTGGATTCGTTACATGTGTTCTCTTCTGGTAGCGAGCCGGGGGTTGTACGCTGTAAAACGATCGTTCGATGTTTAATTGGAGGCTTTATCATATTGATTCCTTCGTTGAATGGTAATGTGCGAAATGTTGGAATGTGTGATTTTCTTGACTGATTACTTCTGTCAATTTGATTACAAAAATTATGAAATATTGATCGCAACAACACATTTTTTTTAATCAAATGTCGTTAGGAATTTATTATACTCAATATTCATCATATTTAGCCATGTGTCGATTTTTATGATTATTGTTAATTTTTTATCAAAATTATTTTTAATTGATTTTAAATTCAAAATTTCAAAACCTACCAAATTTATTTATGAAATATTCATAGCTCATGAATCATGAACTTTAAAAAAACGGCTATATTTAAAGATCATGGTTTTGACATCCAATGAATTGTTTTAAAATCAAATACAATTAGTAGAAAACAGATCCAACCATTTGAACCAGTTCAGTCTGATGTTTGATCAAACACTAAAAGCTTTACAGATTTTTCCGAGTTTCTCAATTTTCCACTTGACACTCCATTTCCATGTGAAAAAAATCCAACTTTCATTGAAACAAGCTTGAATGGGCTTGCAACTCTTATCGCGAGCTCGGAAAATTTAACTTTCACGGTGCATAAAATTTTAAGCAGGAATATCCTCCGTCTCGTGTCCCTCTTGATTTGTCCATCGCGCGTACTTCAACCGTATCAGATGTTAAGCCAAGTTTCATGATCCGGTACAAACCGGCTGGACAAACGATAAACAAACGTTGGGTCCACGTGGATTGGGCAGCCATAACCTACAATCAGTGTCCATCAGGACCGGCGGCGAGTCGATGACATAAAAGCGAAAACTATCGCGAAAGGATGAAACATAGAACCGTGAGTGGAAGGAAAAAAAACTGTAACAAACCCTTGACAAATTACCCCATTTGGGTGTGTTGTCAGTCTGTTCGGTTTATCTTCTCTGGGCTTTGGACGTCCTTGTGACTGCTTCCACAGCAGTTCAACTGGATGACTTTCCCTTTATTCGCCTAACTTTTGGCTACACTTTTTCGTCCTCTAACGATTATTCGTGTTAGGCACTATTTAGAAGTAATTTATGAAAATGGCCCAACTGGCGATTTGCAACGCTTGTATGAAAAAACCCAGATTAATCCACCTAGCGGCGATGATGCCTTTCTCGTGCATCGTAAAATGTACTGAAAAAATCACATAGGAAAGGTCAAAAAAGCACTTTAGGGGGATAGATCGCATATTTTCTATCATTTTGCATGTTTTTGCATTAATTACTATGCATTCCCACCATTCTTGAAAAAATTTGTTTTCGATTTTGAAATTTTTTGAAAAAAACAATGATTTTCAATAATTCCGAAATGCAATGTCCGATCAGGCCAATTTCCAATAGCAAACAATGGGACCGCATTCCCCGTCGAATGCAACTTGTTGCGAGGAAATCGGGTAATGCTAAGTTCCAAAAAGTGTGTCTACAAAATTTGTACACATACACACATACACACACACACATACATACATACACACAAACAGACATCACCTCAATTCGTCGAGCTGAGTCGATTGGTATATAACACTATGGGTCTCCGAGCCTTCTATCGAAAGTTTGGTTTTGGAGTGAAATTATAGCCTTTACGTATACTTAGTATACGAGAAAGGCAAAACGAACTACATTTCGATTTACGTGGCCCCGTTATATTAATCGGTGCCTGAGTACATAATTTAGAAATTTGAAAAACATTTGAAAAATACCGTTGCAGTGTGAATACATCAAAAAACATAAAAAATCGTTATTGGGATCGGGTTTTTTCCTGTTTTTCGTCGATCATAACTGTCGGATCAATTACAAAAAATACTAAAAAAAATCACATCCTGAATTAAAGATTATTAAATCAATGCTATTCAATAAATTGTCGTAGATTCTAATCTATTCATATTTCAATTTTTGGGATGGGATTTTGCCATAATCGAAAAAAGCTCCCGATTTCCGAACATTTTCCATTTTAATGACCGATTTTTTCTTTCTTCTTCTTTACAGAGGTATGCGTTCGGTCGAGCCTATCGTCATGGCTGCAGCGGTTATGCGTGAGCTGCCTGGACCGGGAACAGAACGTCGACAGCGACTTCGGTCGCTCGGTGGTGGAGAAAGTGCTGAACATCACCATGCGGTACCTGGCGGATGAAACGGGGGTAAGTGTTGTTGGATGTTATTTCGGTTTTCGAAACTAATCATTATTTGGGGAACGATAAGGAAGTAAACAAACATTGAAATTGAACGAACTTATACGGTTTTAAATTCTTTGAAATCATAATCCAATCCTAATTCCTATTTGAAACGAAATCAAAAGCAAATAAAAATACATGATGGATAATTTTACGATATCACGGAATATGTAGAACTAACAAAAATGAGCAAAAAACAGGGGTTTTCTGTTCACAAAATTGTGTATTTCATGAAATTCGAGTCTATTCAAAAAAAAATACATTGGTCTCCGGCAATGAACAAAATCTTCACTGTTGAGTGTAATCGTATTTCCAAAAGTATTTCATACTAAAAAAAGTTGTGAAGAAGTTTGAGTCAATATGTACGAGCTTGAAATCTTGAAAATGGTTAGTACAAAGAACTCACCCTAATGCTCTGTAATTCGCTTTTTTCCCTTACTCGATGAAATTTAAAGTTTTTTCCCTCCGTAAGTCTATACTTTGCTAACTCGATGTTGTCAGAAACAGTTCACATGCACGATATACCGTTTGGTCGAATGGAAAAAGTAGAGAAAAGTGAGTAATGAGAAGTGAAAAGCAAGAAGTGAGAAATTTAAAACTCGAAATAGGAAGTGAGAAGTGAAAAGTGAGAAATGAGAAGTGAGGACCGAACATTGAGATATGAGAAATTGTGAAATAAATCTTTATTCTTTCCAACTTCTTTCCTTCTTTCTTTTTCCTTCTTTATTTTTCCCCACTTCTTCTACTTTCATCCTTCTTCCCTTTTCTTTATCTTTTTCCTAATTTCTCCCCATTTCTTTCTACTTTCTTCCCTTTTCTTTTTTCGTTATTCCATATTTCTTCCCTTTACTTCTTTCTTAATATTATTTCTTCCTTCCTTCCTCTTCATTATTTCTTCTGGCTTTTTCTTTCTTCTTCCGTTTTTTTCTTTTTCTTTCTTCCTCCTTTTTTATTTCTTTCTACTTCCTTCTTCCTTGTCTCACTTCGCAACTATCACACTTTATTTCTCTCCACCCAGTTCTCACTACCATTTCTTAGTACTCACTTCTCACTTCTCTTGCTCACTTCGAACATCACATTTCCCACAATTCACTATTCATTTCGAACATATCACTTCGCACTTAACTCGATAAGGAAACAATTTTAACTGTTCGGCCAAACGACATTCGGCCAAATGACCCTATTGGGAAAGCCTCGTTTAACCAAAACTCATTCGGCCGAAAGCCATTTGGCCGAACTTCATTAGGCCGAACAAATCATTAGGCCGAAACCTACCCGGCTGAAAGTCATTTAGCTGAATAAGTCATTTAGCCAAGCAAGGCCGAATATGGCCATTGACGTCTCATTCCTCACTTCTCAATCGTCATTTTTCACTTCTCACTTCTTACTTTCTGCTGAACATGGATTTGCATTGGAATTGGATTCGGTTTGGGATGGGTTTGGATTGGATTTGGTTTGGATTTGGATTTGGATGGGATTCGGATTAGATTTGGATTCGGGTTGGATTTAATTTGGATTGGATTTGAATTGGATTTGGATTGGATTCGGATTGGATTTTGATTGGACTCGGACTGGGTTTGGATTGGATTTGGATTGGATTTGGATTAGATTTGGATAGGATTTGGATTTTATTTGTATTTAGATTCAAATTGGATTTGGATTAGAGATTCAAATTCGGTTTGGATTGGGTTTGGATTGAATCTGGATTTGAATTGGACTGGGATTTGGATTGGATTATATTTGAATTTGGATTGGATTTGGAAAAAAATGGATTGGATTGAACTTGAATTGGGTTTGGATTGGATATGGATTGAATCTGGATTTTAATTGGATTTGGATTGAATTTGGATTTTAATTGGATTTGGATAGAATCTGGATATTGACTGGATTTAGTTTCGGATTGGATTTGGATTAGGTTTGTTTTGGGTTTGGATTGGATTTGGATTGGATTTGGATTTGGATTGGATTAGGTTTGGATTTGGATTGAACTTGAATTGGGTTTGGATTGGATTTGGATTGAATCTGGATTTTAGTTGGATTTGGATTGAATCTGGATTTTAATTGGATTTGGATTGAATCTGGATTTGAATTGGATTTGGATTGAATCTGGATATTGACTGAATTTAGTATCGGATTGGATTAGGACTAGGTTTGGTTTGGATTGGAATTGGATTGGATTTGGATTTGGATTTGCATTGGATTTGGATTTGGATTGGATTAGGATTGGATTTGGATTGGATTTGCATTGGATTTGGATTGAATTTGGATTGAATTTGGATTGGATTTGGATTGTATTTGGATTGGATTTTGTGATAAGATTTGAATTTGGATGGGATTTGGAAAGAATTTGGATTGGATTTGCATTTGATTTGTATTGGACTTGAATTGGGTTTGGATTTGGATTCGGGTTTGATTTTATTTGGATTAGATTTGGATTGGATTGGAATTGGAATCGGATTGGATTTGGATTTTATTTGTATTAAGATTCGGATTGGATTTGGTTTCGGTTTGGATTGGGTTTGGATTCGGTTTGGATTGGGTTTGGATTGAATCTAGATTTAGATTCGGATTAGATTTGGATTGATTTGGATTGGATTTGATTTGGATTAGATTTGGATTGGATTTGGATTAAATTTGGATTTGGATTGGATTATATTTGAATTTGGATTGGATTTGAAAAGAATTTGTATTTGGATTGGACTTGAATTGAGTTTGGATTGGATATGGATTGAATCTGGATTTTAACTGGATTTAGTTTCTGTTTGGATTTGGATTCGGTTTGGTTTGGATTTGTATTGGATTTGGATTGGATTTAAATTTGGATTGGATTTGGATTGGATTCGGTTTGGATTCGGATTGGATTCGGATTGGATTTGGATTGAATTTGGATTGGATTTGGAATTGGATTAGATTTGAATTTGGATTGGATTTGAAAAGAATTTGGATTGGATTTGCATTGAATTGGACTTGGATTGAATCAGGATTTGGATTCGGATAAGATTTGGATTGGATTCGGATTGGATTTGGATTGGATTTGGATTGGATTTGGAATTGGATTGGATTTGGATTGGATTAGATTTGAATTTGGATTGGATTTGAAAAGAATTTGGATTGGATTTGCATTGAATTGGACTTGGATTGAATCAGGATTTAGATTCGGATAAGATTTGGATTGGATTCGGATTGGATTAGGATTGGATTGGATTGGATTTGGATTGGATTAGATTTGAATTTGGATTGGATTTGGAAAGAATTTGGATTGGATTTGCATTGAATTGGACTTGGATTGAATCAGAATTTAGATTCGGATAAGATTTGGATTTGATTTTGACTAGATTTGGATTGAATTTGGATTGTATTTATATTTGATTCGAATTGGATTTGGGTTGGATTTGGATTGGATTGGGATTGGATTTGGATTGGATTGGGATTGGATTTGGATTGGATTTGGATTGGATTTGGATTGGATTTGGATTGGATTTGGATTGGATTTGGATTGGATTTGGATTGGATTTGGATTGGATTTGGATTGGATTTGGTTGGATTGGATTGGTTTGGATTGGTTTGGATTGGTTTGGATTGGTTTGGATTGGTTTGGATTGGTTTGGAATGGTTTGGATTGGTTTGGATTGGTTTGGATTGGATTGGTTTGGATTGGTTTGGCTTGGTTGGTTTCGATTGGTTTGGGTTGGTTTGGATTGGTTTGGATTGGTTTGGATTGGTTTGCATTGGTTTGGATTGGTTTGGATTGGTTTGGATTGGTTTGGATTGGTTTTGGATTGGTTTGGTTTGGTTTGGATTGGTTTGGATTGTGTTTGGATTGGTTTGGATTGGTTTGGATTGGTTTGGATTGGATTGGTTTCGATTGGTTTGGGTTGGTTGGATTGGTTTGGATTGGTTTGGATTGGTTTGGATTGGTTTGCGTTGGTTTGGATTGGTTTGGATTGGTTTGGATTGGTTTGGATTGGTTTGGATTGGATTGGGATTGGGTTTGGATTGGTTTGGATTGGTTTGGATTGGTTTGGATTGGTTTGGATTGGTTTGGATTGGTTTGGATTGGTTTGGATTGGTTTGGATTGGTTTGGTTGGTTTGGATTGGTTTGGATTGGTTTGGTTGGTTTGGATTGGTTTGGTTTATGTTGATTTGGATTGGATTGGATTGGATTTGGGTTTGGATTGAATTTGGATTGGATTTGGATTGGATTTGGATTGGATTTGGATTGGATTTGGATTGGATTTGGATTGGATTTGGATTGGATTTGGATTGGATTTGGATTGGATTTGGATTGGATTTGGATTGAATTTGGATTGCATTGGATTGGATTGGATTAGATTTGAATTTGGATTGGATTCGAAAAGAATTTGGTTTGGATTTGCATTGAATTGGACTTGGATTGAATCAGAATTTAGATTCGGATAAGATCTGGATTTGATTTGGATTAGATTTGGATTGAATTTGGATTGTATTTATATTTGATTCGAATTGGATTTGGGTTGGATTTGGATTAAATTTGGATTGGATTCGATTTGAATTTGGATTGAATTGGATTGGATTTGGATTGGATTTGGATTGGATTGGATTTGGATTGGATTTGGATTGAATTTGGATTGGATTTGGATTGGATTTGGATTGGATTTGGATTGGATTTGGATTGGATTTGGATTGGATTTGGATTGGATTGGATTTGGATTTGGATTGGTTGGATTGGTTTGGATTGGTTTGGTTGGTTGGATTGGTTTGGATTGGTTTGGTTGGTTTGGATTGGTTTGGTTGGTTTGGTTGGTTGGTTTGGATTGGATTTGGATTGGTTTGGATTGGATTTGGATTGGTTTGGATTGGTTTGGTTGGTTTGGTTGGATTGGAATTGGATTGGTTTGGATTGGTTTGGATTGGTTTGGATTGGTTTGGATTGGTTTGGATTGGATTTGGATTGGTTTGGATTGAATTGGATTGAATTGGATTGGATTGGTTTGGTTTGGTTTGGATTGGTTTGGATTGGTTTGGATTGGATTGGGATTGGTTTGGATTGGTTTGGATTGGTTTGGATTGGTTTGGATTGGGTTGGTTGGTTTGGATTGGTTTGCGTTGGTTTGGATTGGTTTGGATTGGTTTGGATTGGTTGGATTGGATTTGGATTGGATTTGGATTGGATTTGAATTGGATTTGGATTGGATTTCGATTGGATTTCGATTGGATTTGGATTGGATTTGGATTGGATTTGCATTGGATTTGGATTGGATTTGGATTGAATTTGGATTGCATTGGATTGGATTAGATTTGAATTTGGATTGGATTCTAAAAGAATTTGGTTTGGATTTGCATTGAATTGGACTTGGATTGAATCAGAATTTAGATTCGGATAAGATCTGGATTAGATTTGGATTGAATTTGGATTGTATTTATATTTGATTCGAATTGGATTTGGGTTGGATTTGAATTAAATTTGGATTGGATTCGATTTGAATTTGGATTGAATTGGATTGGATTTGGATTGGATTGGATTTGGATTGGATTTGGATTGGATTTGGATTGGATTTGGATTGGATTTGGATTGGATTTGGATTGGATTTGGATTGGATTTGGATTGGATTGGATTGGATTTGGATTGGATTTGGATTGGATTTGGATGGGTGTTGGATTGGTTTGGATTGGTTTGGATTGGTTTGGATTGGGTTTGGATTGGTTTGGATTGGATTTGGATTGGTTTGGATTGGTTTGGTTGGTTTGGATTGGATTTGGATTGGTTTGATTGGTTTGGTTGGTTTGGATTGGTTTGGATTGGTTTGGATTGGTTTGGATTGGTTTGGATTGGTTTGGATTGGTTTGGTTGGTTTGATTGGATTTGGATTGGATTTGTATTGGATTTGGATTGGATTTGGATTGAATTTGGATTGGATTGGATTTCGATTGGATTTGCATTGGATTTGGATTGGATTTGGATTGATTTTGGATTGGATTTGGATTGGTTTTGGATTGGATTTGAATTGGATTTGGATTGGATTGGATTTGGATTAGGAATGGATTTTTAATAGATTTGAATTGGATCTTGTTGTGATTGGGATTGGATTTGGAATTGAATTGGATTTGGATTCGGTTTGGATTTGGATCGGATTATGATTGGATTTGGATTGGATTTGGATTGGATTTGGATTGGATTTGGATTGGATTTGGATTGGATTTGGATTGGATTTGGATTGGATTTGGATTGGATTTGGATTGGATTTGGATTGAATTTGGATTGTGTTTGAATTGAATTTGGATTGGATTCGATTTCGATTTGATTTGGATTGGATTTGGATTGGATTTGGATTGGATTTGGATTGGATTTGGATTGGATTTGGATTGGATTTGGATTGGATTTGGATTGGATTTGGATTGAATTTGGATTGGATTGGATTTGGATTGGATTGGATTTGGATTGGATTTGGATTGGAATGAATTGGATTTGGATTGGATTAGATTTGGATTAGGAATGGATTTGGAATATATTTGAATTGGATCTTGTTTGGATTGAGATTGTATTTGGAATTGAATTGGATTTGGATTCGGTTTGGATTGGATTGGATTTGGGTTGGATTTGAATTGGATTTCGTTTGCATTCGTATTGCATTTAGATTGATGTTACATTGGATTTGGATTCGGCTTGGATTGGATTTGATTCTGTATGGATTGGATTGGGTTAGGATTAGTTTTTGTTTGGATTTGAATTCGATTTTGTTTGCATACGGATTGGATTTGGATTGTTGTTGCATTTGATTTGGATAGGATTAGAATGGAATTGGATTTGGATCGGATTTGAATTTGTTTTGTATTTGATTTAGATTGTATTTGGATCGGACTTGAATTTGGTATGGATTGGATTTGGATTGCATCTGAATTATCATTGGATTTAGATTTGGATTGGGATTTGGTTTCGATTAGATTGAATTTCAATTGGAATTGAAATGGATTTGGATTGAACGTATATTTAATTTGTATTGGATTTGGAAAAAAAATGGATTGTATTGGTTTCGCATATTTAATAGTCTTGTGGGGCTGTAGAAATGTTCATTTGACCAAATTACCCTTCGATGTAGTCTGTAAGTGATGTAGAAGGTTACAGACATTTTCGACAAAACGTATAGTGATTTATTCGTTACCGTAGTTGTAATGATCTCACTGCTTTTTCACTCAACAGCTAATTGTTTCGGCTAACCGACTTTTACAATCAAACGTTGGATTGTAAAAATGCTGTCTGAATTGTTTTTCAAGCTATTAATATTCTCCTCCGAACATACATTTTTTTTGAAAAACCTTTTGGTGAATTAATGCGTTTGCTGACCCAACGTTTTATCTCATCCAAAAGCATTTCTAAGTAAATTTCTACCCAAACATAATGATTTTTAGAATATCAATGAGTGCTGGTAGTGTGACAAATAACTGGCAGACCGCTACATTTTTTGTTTCTTGAAAATGAAAATTCCCTCTTTTTCTATTTTGTATGACGATCTTATTGGATATATTTTCAATTTGCTTTTGTTTATTTGAAATTTTGGAACTGAAAATAATGGACATTGTTAAAGCCTCACCACAATCTGATTGAAAAATTGTCTAACAAATCTTTTTTTTTCGTTGTTCTTTCCCCCCCACCTAATAGGTCCGCTGCGGTGCCTTCGAGACGCTGAGCTACCTCATCGAGAAGGGCTTCCTGGACAAGGCGACCACGGAGAAAGTGGTCTGCCCGGTGGTGGAGACGCTGAGCCGCAAACCGTTGGAAACCTTCGACGAGGAACTGTACGCCATCTTCATCCACGTAAGTGTCATCTTCCTTCCGCGTTCGTATTATTTGCGCCTCGCAGCACGCAGCATTATTGCGGTGGAAGGGGTAATTGTATGGTGGTCGTCTGCCATCGGTACGTTGGGCCCCGTCAGAGTGTTGTAGTGTAGTGTAGTTTGAGTTATTAATTATTAATTTGCATCGTCGCCGTTTGTCGTATTACCATCGAAGATGAGGGCTAATTATTATATGGGAAGGTTTTTTTTTCGTGATAATTAGGTGTGAGATTTCTTCCTGGGTAAAATTAAAGCTCGTAGCGAAATGTAATGAAATTATAATGTCATTAATATCGATTCTAGTGAGAGTGGAGTGTGTTTTCCATGAGAGTAAAAAAGCGGAAAAGATGGGAGGAAAAATGTAGGCATCCAATTTTGCGGCGAATAGCGGACAGTGTGATAAGTAAATTATTTTCTCATGAACGACGTCATTACAAATGATACTCATACAGGATGGTCTATAATGTGGTACAGTGCAGTCTTTCCCAATCTTAATATTGTAACTGGATTGAAATTCTAGAAATTGAACCAAGAAAATTTGTTAAGTTCAATCAATTTTTTTTTGAAATATTTGAATTCATTATCTACCTACTTCCGCGACAGAAGAATCCCAATCTATAAGCAGAGTTAGTATAGCAGATATAGGCATATCAGTATCAGTATCTATACTGTTTCAAAATAGGAATGAATTCAAGAATACCACGAATTTAATAAGTTAGGCTATTGATATACTCGCATAATATCTCAAAAGAAGATTGAGAACCTTCGCTGGTACTGTACCTATAGGGAATGGGATCGCTTCCGGAATGATAGATGATGGACTTTGCTTCGTTTTTGCTGTCTGCGAGTCCGCTTGGCGGATCCGGACTTGCCGCAACTACCACCGGAGCCGGAGAAATGATAATAATGATGAATGACATACGATCCGCTGCTGCCGAGAGACAGCCATCCGCCCATATGATGATGAGAGACGGTCCATCAAGAAGAGGCGGACAAAGGGAACTGGGCTGTGCCATAATTTCCAATTTAGTGACAAGACACGTGAGATGGACCACCCAGGTTGTTATGGTAGTTAATGTAGGAGTAGAAGGTGTAGAGGTGTGGCGTATGCTGATGAGATGAGTTACCCCTCGCATGGGCAGTGTGAAGCGTGTTTGGAGTGAAGTTACAGTTTTAGCACCCTGGTGTGATGTTCAAAGTTTCCGAACGGGCAGCTTTCCCCTCCAGTATTTGGCGGCAAGAAAGACATGGGTAGTGAGATAGTTTCACCCTATTGCACTGGGATCTCACTACCTTGTCTTTCATGCTGATGGATACATAACTATGCACGAATCATGAGTAGTGGATTGGAAAAGTAGTACACCTGAAGTAGTTTGTAGTTTTGTAGTGCAGTGACGTAGCGTAGGAATCAACTCGGAAGCGGAAGTCGGCGGTTCCCATCCGGGAACTCACTGAGTGAAATGTGTTGGCATCAAATTTGGTTGTTTTAGTACAACCTCTTTGAAATCCCTATCACAGCCAGCTTTGATGAGCAATACATCACTCATTTTCACATAGACGGCTCCTACGAAAGAGAAAAAAATGGGAATCAGATGCTTGACTGAGCTCATCAATTGGTTGTGGCTATGTGCCTTAGCTTAGCGTTTCGCACCGTCCGATGCGCATCCCAATCATATCACAGCCATTTTGATGAGCTCAGTCGGGTGGTCAATGTCCGCCGTGTGTTTTCATCTTACCAACTTGCGACCATCAACGATCAACGCCAAAAGTACCGAGTTGTCCAGTCATGACCGGGTCGTAAAAATGGTTGTGCTGTGTTGATACTGTCGATATTCATATCACAGCCATTTTGACGAGTTCGGTCCTGGATCGTGTCACCATCCGTGAGTGCAAAAATTAATCGCAGGACCAAAGTATCCAACGAAAAACGAAGGAACTGTTTCCACTCTCAAAGTGGCTGTGAAATGGTTTACCTTTGAGCGCCCATATCACAGCCAGCTTTGAAGAGCGAAACGGCTCCCACTGGCAACCGCCGGGTGAATTGAGTGAATCGTGAATTCTGTGTGTAGGGTATCTGTTCCATTATTAATAACATGCTCCTATATCAATAACATTCGTAAAACAGGCAATTCAGGCTCAATTTGTGTCGTGTTTTGTTGTTTTCCGGCGTGCTCACTGCTGAAAAAAATCACAAAAATGAGAAACAAAACAATTAGCGCACCAATTCTTTGTTTTCGAATGGTATTGATTTGGGTACATGGTATGAATTCAAGGAGCAGTTCCCCTATATGATGAGGAATGCTAACTGGGTTGAACAGTAGGACTATGCGGCGATCCTACCAATACAGAATGGACATAATTGATTTAGGAGGGGATGCAGAGGCGTAGAATTCAACCCAACACAACCAATTGCTACAATCTATTCAAACCTTCAATGTTTATAAACAGATGATATTTAACAAATTCAAAAAAAAAAATGGAACTTACAAAAATCTTTTGAGTTTTTAATTCGTGAGTTTTGTGTTTTCTACAACTGTATTCTTACTGCGGAGATGATTTTTTATTTCGAATTCAGAAAAAATATTTTAAGCTCTTTTAGTGGAATGTATTTAACCGTCTGAGACGATTCTTCTTAATACTTTTTGGTACATGAGATCCCATCTTAATCTTATGGCTGACGGGTGTCAGCTTCTCTTTTAGACACTTCGTCGTCTTAGACGGTTGGTATTTCGAATTGTAAATTTCAGAATGTAAATATTTAATATGTGATATGCCATAATTTAAGATTTTCAGAGTATTCGAAATTCAGCACTTTAGTAAGGAGCTGATTTCGAGTATTCAAAACTTGAGGCTTTCGTCGGTTTGATGAATATTGGATTCATGGTTTGTTCGTCGGTTGGTTGAATCTTGGATTCATTGCACATATCAACTCGACAGCATTTTCGTGCGACAGTTTACATGATTTGCTTGTATCGAGTCTCCCTAATTTCTATGGAAAGTTTTCCTGAACTTCCTTTTGTGTGCAGATTTAAATCACGTGCTTCGTTCCTATAATTATTTAATGCAATGTTAACAATTATGTTTATGAACCTTCAACAACCCATATTTTTGTTTTCGCTCAAAATCACCGTTTTTGCTTTTCGAGTTTTTTAACCAATCGAATAATGTCTTGAATCTATTAATCTTTTTTGATTTTTCAACATATTTAGAGTTTGAAAATTGTGTCAAGCCAATGTTGATGATAAAACAAAACATGCACTACATCATGATGCATAATAGACGGCCAAGTTAGGCTTGAGGAAGCATATATTGGCAAAATGCTGCTAATGACTACAGCGCCACTAGCGTTCTAGTACTTAGGCTTCTACTGTAATAGTACTTACGTATCGTCCGTAATTAATCAGATGAAAACTGGTTGCTTTGCAAACGTGTTGTAAGTCATGGCATACTATCACTGATGATTCATTGGTGCAGTTGCGTTTGGCGAGTCACGTGAGACATAAGATCGATCCACAGATAAAAATATGTTGTGATTTGAAATGTATTGTCATGCACATATTTGGAGCATGCAAATAAACGTAACATTCAATCAATCTTACTGTTCTGTTAAATTGAATTAAATTGGAACTGTGCTTGCTTGTAAAATTCAGTAAAATTGAATTGAATATCGAATGTAAATTCGTTCATTGGGATTAGCTGCAATTTTACATGTCGTCGAATTTACAAAATTATTTGCTGTATATGTAGATACCAGCAATTGATATTACGCAGACTACACATTGCAAAACGAGAATTCAAATAACTATAAATTCATGGCACAAATATGTCTGGTTTTAATTTTATCGCCGTTGCCGCAAGTTCTGGAACTGGAACTGAATCTGAACAATCCTAATTATTGAAGTTGGTGCGTGGTATATTATTATTAGTATTATTATTTATTAGTGACACTTCACCACTGAAGTGACATTCGTGTCTGATCAATTATTGTTTTTACAAATTAATCATTACTTATGTCTAGTTTTTAAATAATTTTTTTAAATAATTTACAATCTCTTAAAAAAATTAATTCTAATCTCTCCTTTTCGATATCGTAGACCAGTATTTCTGGCAGAGATCTGTTGATTGCGTTGTCTCTTTTTTGAGTCGGTTGGGCTGAGGGTGTCACGATGGTGTTCCATCTTTGACACTGCTGTCATTAGTGCGAATGCGACTGCGGAAAACACGCTGCAGATATTAGGCAGGTGAAAAATGTTGTTACAATTATTACACGAAGAAGCTCCAGCGTCAATTTACTTGATCATTGATTTTGGATTCATCAGTGAAGATTTTTTTCATGGTTGATGTATTTCTTCTTCTGCAATGGCTCTACATTCCAACTGGAACTTGGCCTGTTTTTCAACTTAGTATTCTATTAGCATTTCCTCAGTTATTAATTGAAAGCTTTTCTATGCCCGCCAATGCATGAGTATGTATCTTGTGTGGCAAGTACAAGGATACACTATGCCCAGGGTGTCGAGAATGTTTCCAACCCGAAAACATTCTAGATTGGACTGATAATCGAACTCGATGTAATTATGGGCGATAAATTCCGTGAATGTCGTTATTGCAATTTGTTTGGTTGTGCCTGCTTTGATTTTTCCCTAAGGCCGTTGTCGATTATTGGGGTAGGCATGTTCCATGCCCTATCTGATCTTCTGAGGACGCTGCATATATTTGGAAATGCCCACACCGTGCTTCCAAAAGTAATTTCTTAGCTCTTTGAACTAGTGGGTATCCCGAGGCTCCTTCATCCTTCTCGCTGAGTCTGACAGCTAGGTGACACAGACGTTGGTTCAAGCCCAGGCAAAAATGACGCCAACCTGCTTCAGCCATGATAGCTATCGTATGACAGCAGAGGCGCATCCACGAGCTGAGTGGGTAGGACAAATGAGAAAAGGATAATAGTTTTGGATAATAGTTCTAAAGCGATGCGCATAAATTTGTAGGTGTTAGAGCAAGATTAAAGGTAGCCTCAGACCTTGGGAAAATTTTCCGGCTGATTTTATATTTAAACAGAGAAAGGAAACTACTTAATAATAGCAGTTTGATGGGGGAAGCCAATTTTAGGTTGAAGGGATTGAACTTATATTTTGTTTTTTTTTTACCTATTTGAATCTTGCATTAGGTAGAAAAAAGATTTTGGACTCAGGGGACGTACACTAATTACGTGAGCATTTATGGAGGGAGGGGGGGTCTTCTATTTTCTTACGCTCCATGTAAATAAAAAAATATGTGTATGAAAAAAATCTTACTCGGGGAGGGGGGTTGAAAAACCCAAAAAATGCTTACGAATTTAGTGTACGGCCCCTTATCACTATCTGTTAGATGGAAGCTAAGCTGTCTCCAAGATTGCTAGTGAATGGTGGAGGGGAAGGATGGTTAGTTGGACACCTATACTTAAGAAAGGAGCAGAGAACAGTACGTCCTCTCATAGGTGCCACGAGAACTCTGATATGTGCTTTGGAATTGTTGTTGTGGAAGCTATAACAGTAGGAATTGTTTTGGTAAAACGTGTATCTCAGAAAAAGCTAAGACATACATAATAGGAAAGGTACGCGCCTACGATCGAACCGATGACTGTGGTAATAGCGGTTACCATGAAGTGGCAATTAGGCGAACTTGGCGATACTGGGCGACTTAAGAGTTCCGTACAGTGGATACGTTTCCGTACGTTTGAACAGTTTTTTTTTCGTGGGAAAACTGTCAAAACGTTTGCAAACATAAACATGGTGCGGAGCTCTTTAGACTGACGATCCGGATTTTCACGCAGCTGAAAAGCTCGAATAACGAGTTTGATGGGCTAGGCGGTCTGACGTTCCGGACAATCGAATGCCAACACCTAGGATGGCGAAATTGACGGATTTGAAGGATTTGGTGTGACGGAGCCGGAGTTCGAACACCAGAACCCAGGATTGCGAGCTTGACGAACAAACTAGATGGACTGGTTGGACTTTCTTAACGATCAAAGAATACTCCTCTAAAAACTCTCCCTCAAAACAGTAGAAGCATAAGTACTAGAACGCTAATGGCGCTGTAGTCATTTAAAATGTTTTACAAAATTAAACTTCAACTAACTGAATTTGGCTTTCTATGATGCACCATGTTGAAGGAAATGTTTTGTTTGATCAACAACACCGGCTTGACATTTATAGTACGAGTACTTTGGGTGTTAGGCCGATGTTAGTCACGCGAATAAGAGCGACACTAGCAATCTTATACTTTGCATCCACTCTCAAAACTGATTTATTAAATTTGTTTTCTGACCCGACTACTAAGATGATATTGAACTCGCTATCAGGGAATCAATATTCTGGCAACGCCTAAAAATATACTCTTTGCCATCAACAGAGTTTGTTACTGACAAACGCATCTAAGCGACAAACCTTTATCAGAACGCGAACACAATATGACAATAATCATTTGCCTTGCATGCTCTGAAATTTCCGAAAATACGATGCTAATTGTGTGATCATTGTTCGATTCTCGAATATTTCCATAAAAGCAGAAACTATGATAGCATAAAACTGAAATTTGCTCTAGAAATAATGCAAAATAACGAGATGAAAAGTTAGCAACAAGATTCTCTTCTTTTTTGTTGCTGACAAAAATTTTCGGATCTTTGTCATTATTATCTCCGACAAAAACAGAGCTTTGTCGTTGGTTTTCTTTTGTCGCTTGTTTTTCATGCGTTGTCTAAACAAAATCGCTATTGAACATGATTGCTAAGTTTTTGCCTTTCTTGTACATCAAAGTTTTACCGAAAGGCTATGGCTGTCTGTCCGTGTGTAGCTAAGAAAACCATTAGACAACTTTTCATATAGAAATCCATAACTTGCAAGTTTTATTCAACACAGGGCAAACCCTATTTTGAATTCGATAACGATTCACCGTTCAGAGGTTATGACGAAAATGGTACATCGAACCATATAAGCACCATATAAGGTTGGTGTCTTGGCTACATACGAGAAAAGCAGTATCACTATTCGGTGAATTAAGTTTTAATGCTTATCTTATTATCTACAATGACCTCATGCTTATAGGCAGAAACGAGAGCCACTTGAACACCGAGCTCGTCTACGATTTGAGCAACAGTTCTGGTGTTAAGAAATCAATGCACATTTTTCCTATACGGCAGTGAAAGCATAACTGTCCCATGTTGATATGGAATCCATCTCAATATGCAACAGTTATGCTTGCAATATAATCAATTCTAAAAAAATCAGAACTTTAATATTGACATAATTTGAGAATGCATTTCAGGACAAATATTGCTTTTCCAAATTAATTTGAAAAAAATCCATGAAAAATTACATACATCTTGGTATTCTTACGTTTATCGAATATCTTTACCATCCAGGAGGTGTCACGGAACACAGAAATTTAAAAACAAATCGATGATTTCAATCATATATTGCTAGCTGCTAGAATATTATATTAACCTTAAGAAATGGTTATGGATCTTGCTATTCAAAACAAACTACCACAAAATGGTATGAGAATCTTTTTGCTCAGAATCCCTAACGGTCCAGATTAAGCAGAAGGATGTTTCTGGTTCCTCAGCTTTCAATAGATCTTATATGGTTTGTAGATTTTTTCAGAAACCTTTGTGTCATTATTGTTTAGAGTCAAATAATTAACTTCAAAATTACCTTGTGCAAACCCCTAAACCCCTAACCCCTTGCGAACCAATGATTTCATATGTTCTTACTATAATCATGGATAAGACAATGCTTGGACTATCCCACCCAGGAAAATTCGTGCGTAGGACTTATCCTACTCGTCCCACCCACTACCGGCGCCGGAAGGCTACTCGCGTATACTGGCTCTAATGTTCGTTGCATCGCTTCTATGTTAATGCTCGTCAGTCCCAGTCCAGAATAGAGATTCAAGACTACCAGGGCTGATCCTATCTTAAATAAAGTCGCTCTATTGCTCCTTGTGAGGCGATACCCTTGTATACGTATGATGCTTAATCTTTTACGTCAGCTTTCCTTGGTAAGCTGAAGTGGTTTCAGACAGTTGAATTTTGGGTCGATTGTGACACCAAGAATTTTTTTTAATAGCTCTACCTCGTTTCCGGTGGTTCATGTGGTAGGCGGGAAATGGTTTTAATTTTGTAGAACCAATTTCAAAGCCGACACTGGAGGTCCATCCTACAGTTGCTGAAACAGCTTCCCAAAGTTTCCTACGAATCGACACGAAATTTTTTCCCTTCACTATTAGAATAACGTCGTCTGCGTAAAGCAATTTTTCTATCCCAGTTGGTATGACATTGAAAATTGTTTGTAGGGTAGAAATAATGTCACGGAGAGGAGGTACCTTGAGGTCCTTGAGGTACTCCATTATGTGCCCTTCTCAGCGTTGAGAGAGATCCATTGGCGGCTACTTGGAAGAATCTATCACTGGCGAAGTTAGACAATATATTAGATTCTTCATTTCACTAGAGTTTGCAAGATTGCGGGTCTATATGTTGTGTCGTATGCTTTCAAAATGTCAAGATATACCATGTCTACGTGTTTATCTTTTTGAAGCAAAGTGTGAGTCTTAGAAGATCCTCCTCGTTGGCCTAGCGCCCACATCAGCTCCTCGATGGTGCCTCGTCCCTGCCCTCCTGAATTTTATTACGATTTTTTTTCTGGGTAGTGTGTATAGGGACAGATGAAACTGGGCAAAGCATTGTACACACCCACGTTGGCGATATTTTTTTGTCATTTCATCGTTGGCGCAGAAAATGCAACTATAGTTTTCGATATCCACGGCTAGAAAGCATACACTAGGAATACGTTGAAATGATCTTATTTGTGACAAAGCGACGGAATCTGTTGCATACACCCTGTACTACTTGTGGAATGATCGAAAACTAAAGTCCAACATCGGTAAATATGTTGCAATCAGTGCACTGCAGTGGTTGGGTGCATATTCCGAAGCAGAAGCCGGATCCTGGATAAAGCAATACGGAAGATAAGCATTCATCATCGCCCCGCTTAAGCATCGTGAGATATCGTAGAGGAGGTGTATGCCCCCGGTTGCAAAGGCTCTCTCTCCTTCGTCGGCCAGAGAGTCTGCCCACGCTCGCTTGTTCCGTCAACATGAGCGTTTTACTTCCTTCTCAAGAGCCGAGTATCGTTGACGAGCTAAGACTTTGGCTCCTCTGGTTTTTGATCGCTCTATCGCGGCGATCCATTGTTTCCTCTGGGTGCGCAGTTCGCCCAGATTGTTCTCGCTGGTGGCGATGAAGGCATTCTTGATGGCGGTCCATTGGTCTTCCACGCTGCCACCTTCCGGAATATCTGCAGCACGCGTCTTCAGTTCTTCAACGAAGGACCGTTTCACAGTGACATCTTCCAGTCGGCGTGTGTTGAATCGTCGTCCAACTCTTTCCTCCTGCCGACGAACTCGCGCAATGCGCAGGCGTATTTCGCCGATGGGGAGGTGTTGATCAGACGCGATATCGGCAATACATTTATTCCGTACATCAAGAAGACTCCGTTTTCATTTTCGGCTGATGCAGATGTGGTCGATTTGATTTTCTGTAAAGCCATCACGAGAGACCCACGTGACCTTGTGAACCGGTCGATGAGGGAAGAGCGATCCCCCGATCACCATGTCGTTATTACCACAAAATTCTGCGGAATCCAACTCCGCGATGCCGTGGAGCGTGTTCACCTCGTAAACCAGAGTATAGCAGAACTTGTCCCGACGGCGTTCTGTGTTCTCCAAAGTTTGGCCAACGGACTTCACTCAGTCCCAGGATCTCAAGCTTCATGCGGCGTGCCTCATTGGCAAGTTGTGCCAATTTACCCTGCTGGGCTAGGGTTAAAACGTTCCATGTTCCTATTCGTGTCCGTTGGTTCGCGCTAAGAGTCGTCGCCATAAAATCAGTCCGTATTCTTTCATTATCGGATTCTCGAACAAATTGATGTTTCGGGAACAGTAGCTTGTTGGTTCCCTATCCACCGGGATGGGGCTGCCATCTTAGGTATAGCTTCCGGGGAATAGCATTTCATACTCAGCCGCTGGATGCCAGAACAGACGCTGTTGGAGCCGCACCTCCTTGGTGAACAGACGCTCGATCAGTCGGGTCAAATTTGTTTAAAGTCCCACCCAACACCAGGACTAGGCTAGTGCGCTTTGAGCGGCACACGGTCGCTTTGATAGGGCCTGCTTGGGGACACATGCAGCTTTTATAGAAGTTCAACAGAGCCCACTGTCGAACCCCACCACATCCTAGACAGACCCCACAGGACGCATCCTCTCACTCTAGCTGATGTCAGAAGGACAATAGTGCTCAAGCTACACTAACAGTACGCAACCCTTAGTTGGCGGTCTATTGTCATCGGAAGACCCGTGGAAGCGTGAGTATTGGAACTTGTGAAGATCAGAGCTATGTTAGGCGCCCGTTCCCGGATGTCAACTCACCATTTCGTAGCCCACCAACACGTTACTGGAACCACAAAATCGGCTGCACTTTCAGGAAAACGGGGCTCCATTATTCAACTTCTGATCCTTGCCCATTGGCGGAGGGGCAGGGGAGCCTAATTTTCGATCTCGAATTTAGATTGCTATCGGCTTCTGGAACAATGACGATGGAGCTCGTTGTTTGAGATCCAGTCGTGAGGCCACCAGGCACGAATTGTGTACCATATGAATCTGTTGATAAACACCTACAGCCGTTGAGCGTTCTGCACTGATACACACCATGTTTCGCTGGCGTATAGCGATTTTTTTTTAGTTTTTGTAATTTTTGTTGTTGTGGGGTTACCCAGCCAACACAAAGTCGCATATGCTAGCGAATAAGTGTACAAGGTGGAGGCGATATAGGCGCATTCCTCCATTTGACTCCATGCAAAGTGCACGTATATGGCCTCGACTTTGTACACTTATTCGCTATGATATACGAATATATCAATATATTATATTGTGTTTGCTGGGTAACTCATTGACTCCAATGGTCTTATTCGACTAAAACAAGCCGTGTAACAAAAATCTGGATATATTTCCTACATGCTTCTATGCTCATAATTATGCTAGTGATGACCTTTAAATATAAAGAAATATCAAAATAATAGTGTATCAAATTTTTCTGCGAAATGAGTCATTCCGGGAAACCCATTTTTTTTGTGCATAATTCAACTCAACTAAACATAAATGAAAAACAGATTTGCGCCTGTCGCTTGCTTAACTTAAGAACGATGCCGTATGAAGAGGACTCTTCTGATTTCTTCAAGGCTCAGAATTTTTTTTCAATCGACCTTGTAACAATTGTATATATTTTTTAATTCTCATTAAAAAAATCTTTATTTGGATGACCTCAAATATGACTACATATGACGGGGATTACCAGCGCTGTAACGGTCTAATCCCTGATTACGTGCACTGGAGACAGAATATTTTGCTTCGTACAGTGGACCCTGCATGAGTCAATAGTCCTGTCCAATGAGCAGGTTGAAGTCGTTCGAAGTTTCTCCCATCCTGCTCGTTCTTTTTTGTCAACAAATGGAAACGAGCAGGATGAAAAAAACTTTGAGCGACTTCAACCTCATCAGACATGACTATACATATATAGCTATATATGTGGACAAAGAATCAGAAGGAATAAATTTTGGCTGTTACGCCCTATTCAAATGTTGGTCTAGTAATGTTCTATGACTCAATATCGATTCATGGATGCAAATTATGCCATATTAGATAAAAAATCCTGGGTTTTACTGTGATGGATTCTAAAAACAACTTCTCAAGAATTTTCTTTTCATCATTTCGATATTTCCGTGAATCGATAGTCCCTTCTATATCGACATATTGAGGGTTGACTGTTACAGTATTACATAGAAAAGTGTATCCGGTTGTAAGCCTAGCTTCGTTTTTCGATCATATTTTTTTTTTCAAGTCAATATTATGGAGTGATATGAACACCAATGGAAAGCTTAAACTGGTTTTAAGCATTGATAGACAGTGCACATGATATTAATCAAGGTAAAATGAAGTGTCGCATATGAAGCCAGAGCTGATCACGATCAACGATCACTACTGCCTGGAAGGGCGCAATTTAGACTCTCAAAGTGGCTGTGAAATGGCTTTTGTTCGACTCATATCACAGCCAGCTTTGATGAGCTGGACTGCGCACCACACTCAACAAAGTAGTGATCAACTTTACGTGCACGACAGTGAAGATCTGCAGAAGTACAGAACAGTGTTGGATGATCATTTGGTAATTTTGTTCCTATCAGAATAATTATCATCTGGCTGAAATCGTCTTGTTTGGATATCCCACCTTCTCACCATTACTCCCCTTTTTCCATTATCCTCGCAGCTTATGGTAAAAATCGTGCCGATCGTCGGGTACGCCAAAACCTACGAGCTGGTGTACGATCGCTTCCTGGAGATGTGCCGCTGCAAGGAGCACTTTGTTCGACGGGAGTGTGCTACCGCGTTTCCGGTCATGTGCGAAGTCCTTGGCAACGAACTGTTCGAGAAAACCATGGTAAGTGTTGTCCTAAAATTAAGATTCGGTAGTTTACACCCCCTCTCCACCCCTTATACTATTCACAGCTACCCGTCTTTATGAAACTTTGCGACGATGAAATCTGGACGGTGAGGCGAGCTTGTGCCGAGGCGATGCCCATCATGGCCCTGCTCTGCACACTCGAGAAGCGTCGTAAGGTGCTGGTTCCGGCGATGAAAAAGTTCATGTTCGACCCCAGTCAGTGGGTGATCGTGGCTGCGCTGAAAGTAAGTCGTCCGAAACACTACAAATGTGTACATTTTTTTTTACATTGTCATACCTTTCAGTATCTCGGTCAGTTCTTGACCACCTTTACCCAGCTGCGCGTCCTCGGGCTGGCCTACAACAGTAACCAGGAGCTCACGTTGACAAATGCGGCTGACTATATGTCGTTGCGCCAGTTGGACACCCGTCGGGTGACGTACGGAAATCAACCGTCGGCCGATGTGCTACTGAAGAACTTCGAGTGCTACGAAAAGCGCTTCAAAGATTCGATTCAGCGGTACGCGCTGTTGTCGCTGGTGAAATCCAATGAGGAACCGTGGAAGGCCCGCGGAGACGATGCGATCAACGTGGAGGTGTACCTGTACTCGATCGTCTACGCCGATCGTCGATCTCAGCGTTTGTCTACGGGGTCCAACTCGGACGACGGAGGCATTTCGAAAATTTCGGACTTCTCCTACAAATACTACGTACGGAAATCGCTGTCGTCGACTTCGCTGTGCTCGCCTCCACCGGTGCAGTTGCACCGCGGAACACGGAACTACGATGAGAAAAATCCGTTGAATCGCTTTCTGCGGTACTGTTCGCCAATGAAGAACAACTTCATTGATATATTTTCCAAACAAAGTAGTGCGGGGTCTGGGAGAGATATGGATCCTGAAGACTATCATGGATTTTGGGGGCCTGAAGATGATGATTATTCGTCGCCAACTTTGAGGATGAAGGGATTTGGCAGTGATCTCGATGGTTCGGATGCTGGAGCAGACGGAGGAGGATCGGGTAGCGGCATGGGTGGTGACACTACGGGCAGTAACAAGCCCAATCCACCTGTGCCTGAAACCAATGATAAGAAAAAGTCTTCCGGTCACTTCGAGGAATCCTCGTCCGACGACGAATCCGTGGATCAGAGCTTTAACTCGCATCAATTCTGGTACATCAGCCCGGAACTGCCACTAGAACTAGACTTCATCGACGAGGATGCGTCCAGCACTACCAAGGATACCGCCAGCAGTGCCAAACGTTCGGATATAAGCAATAACAACGCCACCGCCGCCACTGCCCCGATCGCCACGACCGAGCTGGAATCGCACGAAGACAGCAAAAACAACAACTCCAAGCTCAGTCTTTCGGCGACGGAGAAAACCTCGACTTCTGCTATTGTCGCTCAGGAAAATGACCCCACGAACGATAGTGATTCATCATACGGTAGTATCAACAACAACTCCGAACCAGAGAACCGTCTCGAATCGGACATGGATCGGTACTGCCCGGAATTCAATCTATCAACCAAACAGCAGCAAACGAAGCAAAAACAGCAGGAGGAGTTCAACCGATTGAAACAGCAACAGCAGCAAGAATTCAACCGATTGAAGCAACAGCAGCTGGATCATGTTACTGCCGGTGTGGCCGCCCTCGCGATAGGAAAAGAAAGCGAACGGATCAAGGACATCATCAAGTGGCAGAACGAGGAGGTCGAGTGGAACCTGCTGGAAGACTTTGTGCACATGAGGAACATCAACAAGGAGCTCTGTTTCGAGTGCGCGTACAGCTTCCCGGCGATCGTGTTGACCTTTGGCGAAAAGTAAGTCATTAATTTATTTAAAAAAAAAAATCCAAAATTAATTTCATCTAATATCTGTCCCCTCACAACACCACACAGATTCTGGCCCATTCTGAGCAGCCACTTCTTCGTCCTGTGCAACGACATTCAGAACACTGTTCGCCGAACAATGGCCGCCTCGATCAGCCAGATCGCGCTCATCATTGGCCGAGAGCAGGCCACCCGAGATCTGGTGGCACCGTACACCGAATTCCTGATGGACTCGGACGAGATCAAGATCGAAGTGGTGAACACACTGGCGGCGTTCCTTAAGGTGATCGACGGAAGCGAGCACGAAACGCTGATGGATCAGCTCAGTCTGTGCTTGCAGCCGCCGCTCATCATGATGAATTGGCGCTTCCGCGAGGCCGTCGCCCGCCAGATAGTGCAACTGGTGCGGATGCACACCAAGATTCGGAAGGAGAACTGCCTGCTGTACCTGACTGGGTTGGCGATGCGGTTGATGATCGATAAGTACGATTTTGTGCGGAAGGCTGGTGTGGATGCGGTAAGTTGGATTGCTCAAGAAGTGACTTATTCGAGGTAATATTAAACTGGGGGTGAACCATTCTGACAATTCCAGTTTGTGCAGTGTTCCCGGGAGTTCCAAAAGAACGAGTCTGTGTTCAAATTCTTTACGGAAAACTTTGCTCTTAGTTCGAATTGGCGTCGTCGGCAGACGTACATCATAGCGGCAGGGAAATTCGTAAGTGTCCTCCCAATCGATCCTAGAATTTTTAATTCAGTACTTGCTTCTGTTTCAGCTGGAAAACGAGAGCGTAGAGGTGGAAACTTTCCGCAAACATGTTTTCAAAAATATACTCGCGCTGGTCAACGATGTGGTGCCGAATGTTAGAATACAAGTAGCGAAGTGCCTCAAGGATATCATTCTGCTACATCGTGAGTATCGCATTTTCGCAGTGTAGGTCGTTAGATTTCACTTTTCGTAAGATTTATTTGGAATTTTATTTCCTTTTATATGGTTTTCATATTCTTTTGTTGATCACCTTTTCATCTAATTTATTTGAATTACTTCACGAGCTGAACGAGCCCGAAGGCCAATGGAGGTCCTTCGTAGCTTAGTTGGTTAAAAGCACCAGACCAGTGTACTGAGGGTCGTGGGTTCGAGTCCCATCGAAGGGAAGGGAAAGTGGTTACCTCCAATGCATTTTTCAAATCAATATCTTCCACATAATGTACATATTCACATGTCAGTTTTCAGAACATAGTGAATTGAATCACCTACAATTAAGGCAACAATCTAGACAAGATTTAAAATTATAATCAGCATTCATTCAAAGGAAATCCACGTGGCACCAGGCACTTACGATTTTTCTCTCTTTCAGCGAGCTTTTCGCCTACCTGCCCGGACGCGGACACCATCGAGCAGACGTTAACCAAATTGCGTGCCGATCCGGACCGTGACGTCCGCGGTCACACCGATGGCTACCTCAACTCGGAGGAGGAGGACGCGATAGCGGCCGGTGCTCCGGAGACGACCGCCAATGCCTCCACGATCGAGACGGCTTCGACGTCGTCGACGTCCTCGACCTCGTCACTGTCGCCGCCTCCCACAGACGAGGGTACGCTAAAATTTAGTCCGGAGGAGGAGGATGAGCTAAGGCAAATGATGGCTAAGATCAAATGGGACGAGCCTGGCCCTTTCTCGAATAATTTTTGAGCTTGGCTTCCAGCGAGTGTCGGCGGCGACAGGGAGACCGTCGTGGCTGGTTTTCCGTTGTTTAGGCACTTATTAACAAAGGGACAAACTTACCATCCACCTAGGTTCGTTTGCTATTTTATCCTAGTTGCAATTATAGTGTTTTCCTCTTTTATTTTGTAACGATCAAGTTCGTGATTGTTGGACCGGCGCTGTTGTGAACACAGAAAGCCGCGATTTATCCCAAATCGACCCTATTGTACTTTCTTTAGAAACTAATTGTATAAAATGAGATGATTAAAAAAAGGCGCAGTTTAGGACTGATCGTTAGTATAGCTCGTAATGTGAGTGCAAATTAGACAAAAGAAACTATTTTACAATTACGGTGCACTATCCGACACCGAGTTTCACGCGAAAATTAAACTCATTTTTCTTTTTTTATCCGTAAGCAAAAGTACAACTTTGAGATTTAGCTAAGGCGTAAGAGTAGGAAGAAGTGTATCACCGAATATGGTTCTACCTACACTAGATGTGACTACACTCAAACATCTTTACGGCAGAATTTTTAATTCAACTGAAATTCAAAATTGTTCGGTTCAATTTCATTATTAGCAAATCAATTCTGATATGGTGGCAGCACATGGGAAGGATATTTTTTTACGTTCCTTATTACATGTCGTAAAATGAAATTTGGTGTATTTTAAAAACATGGCAAAATCGTTTATAGAATTCCCCTTGGGGCAAACATCGATCACCTAACAGTTTCCAATCTACATCCACTAGACTGGGTTCTGTCTCTGCCAAAAACCATGCCTTTCCTCTGGCATGTACAGTGCATAATTTCTACCATCCTTCTCGTTCAGTTGTCCAAAGAATTTCCAAAAATCATGCATGAATAACAGCAATAAAGATGAGAAGGCCTTCCAAATTTTAGCAAACATGCCGTAAAAGAAGGTTAGAGTGTATCACAAATTACTTATAACAGACTGCTATAGGATCATTTTTTTTCAACACGTTCCAACAATTATACAAATGCACACGATATAAAACACCGAGCAGAAACAGTTGACTTGGTAATGGTCATTTTCAAATTATACTTTCGATCTGTTTTCGGACAGTGATCTCCGCTGAGTCAATTTTAAGACCATTGAAGTGAAAGTATAGTTGGAGAAAGAACGCATCAAGTCAACTCGCAGTAAAATAGTTATTATACACATTACACACAGACAGTATAGTTAATCCATTTACAGGCAAAGTTTAGTTTACTTCAATTATATTCAACAGAACAGTATGCAACCGCTATATAGAAATAGAAGTAGAGCGAGTATGCAAGGGACGCAACGGACAAGACTCTACCATCGTATTGAAAAAATAGAAGTAAAAAAACGAGAGAAACATTCTCTCAAACGCGCTGTTGTTGATCAGTTTCCATTTACAGAAGAAGAACATGATGCTGCTACAATGATCTACATTCAACATACAAACGTGTGGTTTAGCGAGATGGAGATCGTCTATCTGCGCTAATAGAAAACAAAAAAAAAGCGGGCGCTTTAGTTGAATAACTGCGCGCTATACCATTGTTTTGTACATTTTATAGGTCTTATATATGCGCTGCACTCCTAGGAGCCCCCTGATCCATTAAAGAAGGGAGATCGTAGAACAATAAATACGAAGTTAGAGAATAATCAAGCGATAATGGATCTTGTAAATAGTAGTGATGATCACAGTTGTCCCTTAGGTGGTTGATTCAAAATTAGTTCCATGCAATTTCCTTATTTGGAGATACTTTATTTAATAATTTTATCATACTAAAGCCGGAGTGGTCCTTGCAGTACATAGAAGTTATCTTCACTCAGCTCGGTACATGACTGCATGTCGCCAGCCACGTAGTCTGCGAAGGGTCCGCAAATCTTCTTCCATCTTATCTGCATTCGGGATACGTGCCCGGCTTTTCGCGATTTAAACGTTGGCTAATTCTCCCAACAACTGATGCAACTCGTGCTTCATTTGCATTCTCCGTGAACCGTCCGCCATTTGTACCACATCATAGATGGTACGTGACGCTTTCCTTTCGAAAACCCCAAGTACGCGTTGATCCTTCACGAGCATCGTCCAGTTCCCGTCTCCGTAGAGGGCTACCGGTCTAATGAACGTTTTTGTAGATAGTCAGTTTGGTACGGCGGCGAACTCCATTCGATCGAAGCGTTTGCGCAGTCCAAAGAGTTTACGATTTTCTCCCACGATGTTTTTAGGATTTTCTTTTTGGTAATGAAAACTAGTATACGAGGAATTACAGCAATTAAACAAAAACACTTTATTAAAGTAAACTAAATTTGAAACACGCGAGCAACGCTTTCAATAATGAAAAAAACAGGAAACTTTAACAAGCGCACAAACCGCGCCTATTTGCTGAAAACTTAATAGGCGGTGCTGCTAGATGCAAAAACGCCAACATGACAGCACAGCTCTGTTGGTAAGAGCATCTTGATCGTTGCTCCTTCCAATACTCCTCCTCAACGATCCTCGATGGTCAATCCTAACATACCGGCGAACTTCCGCAGTTTTATATGTCCAAGCGCCTTGGTGAGTATGTCTGCAACCATGTCTTCGGTGGAGCAATACAGCAACTCCAACAATTTCACATCACACAACTCTTTAACATAACACTGACGTGTCTCTATGTGTCTCGATCGCTTCGTTGCCCGCTCTGAACTTACAAATTTGATGCAACTCTGGTTATCTTCCCACAGCGTGACTGGCTTGAACGACGGCTCTCCGAAATCTTCGAATAGGTTCAATAACCAAACCGCTTCTTGGCTTGCCTCGCTTAGTGCTACATATTCCGACTCCATCGATGACAAAGTTACGAAATCCTGTAGACGGCTTGTCCACGAAATTGCTCCTCCGGCATACATGTATACAACTCCGGTGGTAGACTTCCGAGTTTTCAAATCACCCGCCCAGTCCGCATCTGAGTATCCAGTCAGTTTACCTTCAGGATCTCCGTATTGTAACTTCCACTTTTTCGTTCCTTTCAGGTAGCGAATCACACGTTTAGCAGCTACCTAATCAGCCTCTGTCGGTGAACATACACTTCTTCCCAAAATAGACACATTTGCAGCGATGTCTGGTCTAGCAGATACAGCGATGTACAACAATGCTCCTACTAGACTCCGATATTTGGTGTTTGTTTCTAGTAGAGGACTGTTCTCTCGAATTTTGATAAAACCATTCTCCATTGGGGTCTTTGCATTCTTGGCGTCACATAATTTAAACTGCTCCGTAACTCGTCCAATATAGCTTTCCAGACAAATTCCATATTTGCCAACTTCTTTCGAGATTTCCATTCCAAGGAAATAGTTCGCGTCTCCTAGATCGGTCATCTCAAAATCTTTATTCAGGGCCCATAGACCTTTTCGATCTCCTCCTCGCTCTCGGATCCAATCATTATGTCATCGACATATACCAGAAAATATAAACGTTTCCCATTCACAATCTTGGTATAGAGGCATAGATCAGCTCGACTCTGCTTGAACTTCAGCTCTTGGAGAACGGCATGCAGCTTATGGTTCCAGCAACGAGCCGACTGTTTCAACCTGTAAATGCTTCTTTTTCAGCCTACATACCTGCTTCTCCTTTCCTTTTACCTTGAATCCAGTCGGTTGTCGCATGTAGAGCTCCTCCTCTAGCCTTCCGTACAGGTATGCAGTCTTCACATCAAAGTGCTTCAATATCAAATTCCGTTTGGTCGCAATAGCCAGGAGTGTTCGTAATGTCGTCTGCTTTATTACTGGAGCGAACACCTCGTCATAGTCCTGCCCATACTTTTGACAGAAACCTTGGGCAACTAGACGAGCCTTGTACTTTACAGTGTCGCCAGCAGCATTCCTTTTCACCTTGTAAATCCATTTGCACCCAACTGGTTTACGCCCAGCTGGGAGGTCTACTAACTCCCATGTTCCGTTGTCCACGTGAGAACGTAGCTCCTCCTTCATGGCTTTCCGCCATTCAGCACTCTTGCCACAGCTTAAAGCTTCACGAAGCGTTCGGGGCTCCATCTCCTCCTCTAGTGGTCTGCCACAAAAATCTCCTCTATCAGCCGCCGAGGTGCTAATCCTTTCGTCGATCTTGATGATCGCCTTGCGATTTCATCCATCGGAAAACCATGGAAAGATGAACTTGCTTCGGATGCACTAGCATAGTCAGAAATATCCAAACGATTTTCTTCATCATCACTGACTTCAACTTCTTCATCGCTATCTTCAATTTGCTCGGGAACTGCTTCAATCTCTTCGATATTTTTCCCATCAAGCGGTAGAATAACATCTTCACGTTTCTTTTCAGGAAAAATTGACACTTCCTTTTCTGGAACTCCGCGCTCATGGATCACTTATTCACGTACTTCCACAAATTTCGCATCACGGCTTATCAAAATCATGTCGTTCTCAGGATTCAAGAAACGGTATGCTTTCCGTCCCTCTGCATATCCAACGAAGATTAACTTCACCGATTTCGGATCCAATTTCCTGCGTTTTTCTTTCGGGACATGAACGTACGCATCCGAGCCAAATACACGCAGATGCATATACGATGGTTTCTTGCAGAGGCGCATCCACGTTCCAAGTCGTGGGTAGGACAAATACGAGAAATTATTATTTAGGGAAAAGATATAGTGTTGAAAAATCGATGCAAATTTTACATGAAATTTACTCTAAATATCAAAAATCTTGACTCCCGGGCAGAATCCTCACAAAAGTTGTGAAATTTTCGTTGGTCTTCAGGACAAACATTGTATTTCCAATTTGCAGGATTGTTTATTTCACAGTTGCCAATTGCTCTTTTAATTAAAACGATAATGATCACAGTCGATCACTCTCAATGCCCATTAAAAATGGCAAGTTGTAACGATTCGGGAGCTATTATACTCCATGATAAGTGCTTTAAAAACAGCCCCAATTGCGGGAAACAGTGTTTCTGATTATTTATTTAAATTTTTTTATACAGCTATGCGTGGTTATGGTCCTCAACGGAGAATGAACGAGAACGAAGCGTTTTATCATAACTTTTCGGTGAGTCTGTGAGTCCAATTCTGTTTTTCATGACTTATAATGACTCATAGAGGTTTCTGCCTCTCTCGTTGTTTGTTGTCTATTAAGAGTTATTTTTGCAAACCCTACGTACTCCACATAACACAGAATCAAGCTTTTTCGATAGAAACGACGCGTACTACAAGTGCACGACGATCCGTCAAGCACTAATTATTTAACTTCATTGTATCGTGATTCAAGACAAACACAACACACACATTGCTCGCCCGGTGACTGGAGAATACTAAACTAAATTTTGCTTTAGAAGTGTTTCCAAAATTATTGTTGAAAATGTTTTCTCAGTCATCATGAAATTAGGAATTTTTGAATTTTGTTCATTCGAACTTCTGTTCCTTCAATCTTTTGCCTATCCGATCTCTAGTCATTTTAACCTTTTTGTCTCACTGCCCATTCTGGAATCCTTCTTATTTTTGAAAATCTTCACAAGCTTCCAGCAGAGGTTATGGATCCCACAAATTTCTGCAAATCTTTAATGGTTTCAAGCAATTCTCGCTTAACTTTTGAAAAGGACCTATGTAACATATCATTCATTCTGAGAAAAACGAAGTAAAAGTTGAAAAAATGATTTTTAAATATGTATTAAATACAAACACATTTTTAAATTCCTGTTTCCTCTAGAACCAAGCAACACCATGTATTCTGCTGGCGCAATCGATATCATTCGATTTTATGTTAAATTTTCTACGTAAACATCAAAAACGTTAGATAGGACATTTTGATCATTTGTGCTGTACATTGGACATGTGACATTGGACGTTTCATATCGACTATTGTTACATTGGTTATTTTTTAATTTTATTAGTGTTAATTAGTTTTGGCTTGGATAATAATTCGAAATTAGTAGAATCTCTCGTGCAAACAAATGATAGTGTCAGATTTATAGCCTTTTCAGATAACGATCACTAACGAGGTATTTGACGTGAGGGTATGTGATGTGAGGTATATGAAATGAAAATAAAATGAGCAATCTTTGACATCAAGATAGTCTATCATGTCATTAAGCTCGAAATCTGATCAGGCTATTAGCTTTTCTTGTGAAACAAAGTTGTACCCAAAGGTGGATCACTTCAAAAATAATTGTTCAATTGGAGCTATGTTATATGTTTGACTTTTTATGCCATTCGACTCAGCTCAACGAATAGGGTATCCGATCATGGTTTGAACCAAATGGCGGGTTTCAGATGAGTCGGCAAAATAAAGTTGATTTATTTTATTAAAGGGACATGTTAGAACTGCGATTTCTAGTTTATATGGAAGCTTAGTTTACTATCTTTCTAAAAATATCCTGGGTGCACATATTTATGCTTAGTTTTATTGAAAAAACTTAATAATTACATAACTTTGATTCGTACCATGGTTTGAACTACACTGTTCATGGTTTGAACTAAATTCGTACCATGGTTTGAACTACTGCAGCAGCCAGCAGCTCCTAAATATAATACTAATCACATGCATGAAACGTTGAGGAAATCTATAGAAAAGCAAATTTGTTTTACTATTCATCTTCTTGCATTAGATTAGTAACTCGAATCGTGTGAAAATCGTCTAAATTATCGATATGAAAATTGCGATTTTTTCGTATTGGAAATGTAAACAAAATGCTCCAGCTAGGCGCATGCAGCGCTCCTAGCGGACAGCAGCAGAACATGACTGCATTTACAAGTTCAAACCATGATACGAATTTAGTTCAAACCATGATCAGTTTTGACGTAGGACTTACGTCTTTCTTTACTATACTGGGTGCCATTTAGATTTTTGGAAATCGAGAGCGTTACGCTGGAAGGGAAGATTTTGAACGTTTCTAGCGCCTTTACCTTTCGATGGATTTTTAAGAATTATATATCAATCGACTCGGACACTCTCCACCATTTTGCTCATTTTATTGAAACTTAAGATTATTAACGATTAGCTACTGAGAATTTCAATTCTTGTCAAAGCCAGTCAAAATGTCATATGTAACCAATCCCGTGCATTCCTAACACGGACATTAGAATGCGGTATGTCACGGTATGTTCGGGTCTACCGGAAGATTTTCTTTGTGTATAAAAGAAGCAGTGCCTGCCGTGTGCGAGTCATTACAATTTGTGACAGCAGCGCGTACTGACGTGCTTTTTGCTCCCGCATTTTTCGTTTCGTTCGTTCGTTCGCTGTGTTTACCTACACAGCGACAGCATACAGTCACCAGCGGTAGAACTGCCGGTGGGTGGGTCTGCGAATATGCATAAAAGAAGTGGGCGCATTTTTTTGTCATTCTGTGCTTGATGATGGTCGGATGCAGTGGTGTCGGTTGCGATGGATGCAATCGCCCATCGCATCGCTCGGGGTTCACGGCTACAGGCCGATGATGGCTGTGGCAGCGAGGGCAGCGGTGGTGGATGAGGAAGAATAAAATTAGAGAGATTTGGTCTGCTCATCCAGGTGATGGGTTTCATAATCCATATGATCCCGGGATGGGTATGAGTCATGTCATATGACTGACCATATGTTAAGTTGTGCTTGGTACTGAACCACACGTACATTGAAACATGGTTATACTATAACAGTTCTGATTCCCTAGAAAAAAAAGTACGCTGATGAAAATAAAAATTCGATTAAAATAATTACTTTCATTTATTTGCAAAAGCCATTAGCTATTACAGATGCACAATCAGCAATAGTGTTAAAATCCATTTTAGATTAGAAAATTACGCTGTCTTACATGTAAATGTTTTAAAAAAGTCCGTAAAAAATAATTTCCAGAAGAATATTTAAATAAACTTTATCTTATTTTTTGTTTTCATTTTCTGAGAAATTGTATTATTAAACTTGACGTAGACTCGGAGTTTGGGATCAAATTATTAAAAATTTTAGTTGACGTATTAGCAGTACCTCCTCTATTTTAGTAGGGTTACTGCTCCTTGACTTGTTTCTTATTGTTGTGATTTTTTTTCAGCAGTAAGCACGCATGTTAGCAAAAAGAAGCAACGAAATTGGTGCTGTATTTCTTTGTTTGGAAAACGAGACAGTTCCCCAAAAAAAGCACATTTTGCCCAAGTCTGGAAGTTTTATAAATAAAATTTTTAAACTTCAAATACTATCATCAATAATAAATCCATAGATGCCTTGGGTTCGACCCAAGGAGCTAGACCTACTAAGGTGACGCAGTCCGAAAGTTAAATGTCAAAACAACAAAAATGTAGCCATGTTGCTGACGTCACCATTTGTGTTTATATCCAAACGGCTATGGAAATTGTGCGATATAGTAAAATTTTATTGATTTTCATCATGTTTTGTGTGCAATTTCTTCTAATTAACACCATGTAGCAGTAGTTTTTTACGTCTTGAAGCAGTGTGCAGTGGATAGTAGTCAAAGTTATGTTCCGAGAGGCGAGAAACATCACCGTTGAATTCAGCTTCCACTCCCGCACGAATCGAGCTAGATGACTGCTCGCGCATTTAAATACATAACAGCTGTGTAAATCTTTCGGAAATATCAGCGTAAACTCAAAGATTCCGGACCAACGATGTAAAGTGATGTAAATATGCCAGGAGGCATTTTGATTAATCAATTTGATCAATACTGACTGTTATAGTTTGGTTCAACATGGTAAGATTGAATACATAATTTCATCAATCTTTGTTTTGATTGAAAGTAAATTTTCTTTCAAGTTTGGCGATTCCTTCGAAAGCGTTCCAGTGATGGGAAGAACTGAGATAAACCGAAATGAAAGTTGTTACTGATAATAAGAAAGGAGTTGGAAAAGCTAATAAAAGCTTCCTGAGAAGATAACGTTTGAAGTTTGGGAGGAATACGGTCTCAGAATTCCGTGTCGCGATCAATGTGCTTCAACAACTGCTGCCCTCACGCTGTTGTTGATCTTGATACGGAGTTGAAACAACAACCTGAAAATTTTTTAGAAAAACTTTCATCTAAGATATCGAGACAGTTCTTAAGAAGACCTCACGAATACTAATTTCTAGTCGTTACATGAAGCGAAGCCATACTATCTGGGAGAACTGACTTGAAGAATAAATATTATAGGATGTGTCTTCTAAGACTTCTACAAACGTCAAGTAATACGTTTATATTGAAATAAAGAAACTATGCTTGGTCTACGCAAATCACTTGAACAATTGTTTTTTTCTGAATTAGATGTTTAAAAATATTGATATGGGAATTAAATAATTACTGTAAGTTGAGTTCAATTCGTTTGTCCTGTTTTCGTGGCAAGAATGTGCGATAGCTTAAATAAATAATATATTATAGTATATTTCCTATATAAGTTCGTTGCCAAGCGCAATTAGTGACGTCACTACATTTTTGATAACTACTACACATGCATATGCTGGTCTGCATCACCTTAGTAAGTCTAGCTCATTGGGTCGAACCTAGTTCTGCACCGAATCCGCTCTAACAGCTGTCAAAACGTTCGGTTATTCGTTCAAGTTGGATCGCGATCCGCACCAGATCCGACCCAAAATGAATGAGGTTCGCTCTGCCGATTTATCGAGATCCAACCTAGGTTCACCAATACATTCAAACACAAACTGTCAAACTGGTGTTTATGTTTACGCTAAAGGAAAATGAAAACGTAAAAGACACGGATGGGTATTTGATTTTGTTTGTTTTATTTGTTAAATATATCAATTTTGTTGCTCTTCCATGCAAAAATGGATTATTTTAATTTTGTGCTGTCTTCAAGTTTCTCTGATGGTGAATTGGATTCAGATATCGACATATTTTTCGCTGATTACCTCAGATGATAGCTCCACTATAAACAAAATGAGGGTTGAAAATTTGGTTGAAAATGTGATTTATAAAATGCAGTGACTAGAAGGTAGCTGCTATTTATTCACTATTACGTTGTGTATTCGAACATATGCTTTAGATATAATTGCTCTATCAATGGAAAAATAGCGTACTAGAATATCTGCCGCTATGAAGTTATTTATACCAAAATGTTCATACCATTATTTTATTCATTATTGCAGTCTGTGCATAATTTGTTCAAGGTTACGGATTTGAAGAATATAAACATAATGTATTTACCCTGGCATTAACCATTTATAAGACTATGGCAGCTATATTGCCATCAACAAATTTATTTTATTTATTTATAAATGATTATTTATAAATGAATTCAAATGTTTATTTATGAACAGTGTTTATACGAATTGAGCATAATTTTTTAGTGGAAGGATGGTTTTTAGTTGTAATTCGTTAAAAAACCGACAAAGACATCCCATTGATGTTGATTATGTTGAATCTCCTGTTTAGATTATGTAGTGAAAAATTATTTGCCTGTCTTGTATATAGCAAAAAAATGCAAATAGCAAAAAATAATGCTGTTCAACTCTTGTACGATTTGATTCTTTGTTTTAAAATAATAGGCCCCAAATCTCAATAAATGTTGTATTGGATTTTTTACAAAGTGTTTCCATATTTTGTTTTTCTGTTCCATTTCAATGACATAATTGATAATTCAAATTTACTGCATTAACATGTAACACAATCACTGTTACCCAAAAAGCCATATAGAATCAGCATAACAGTTTAGGGAACGTCCACAAATTACGTCACGCTTAGAGGGGGGAGGGGGGTTCGGTGAAGTGTGACGATCCATACAAAAATTTCAGACGTTTCATACAAAAAGTGTGACATAGGGGGGAGGGGGGGTTGAAAAAACCCAATTTTTGCGTTACGTAATTAATGGATCTTCCCTTATCGGGAAACACGGATTGGCATAAATTCTTTTACGGCAATCCTCATTGCCGTCGTCATTCATCACAAGGTCCTAATCACATTAATTTATTGATGAAATAATAGTCATTTTAGTCATTAAACAATTAACAGAAGAAACGTCTGACTTCCCCCATAATTTATAAAACAAAAAAAAATAACACTAATAACAAAATTCATTAGATAAATATGTCTGTTTCTGCCAGCTGATAAAAATGCGAATTGAAAACAAAACAGATGATAGGGATTGAGTTCTCACTAATACCATCATACTGACTCGATCCCGATTCGTTTTTCGTTCGGTTATTCAGAGTCGGGGTCGGACCTGACCCAGGTTTAAAACCGAAAACGACATTAGTGTTCACCTGTGTTCACTAAGCACTTCCACAGTTATTAACTGCGAGGTTTCTAAGCCAGGTTACCATTTTTGCATTCGTATATCATGAGGCTAGCACGATGATACTTTTATGCCCAGGGAAGTCGAGACAATTTCCAATCCGAAAATTGCCTAGACCGGCACCGGGAATCGAACCCAGCCACCCTCAGCATGGTCTTGCTTTGTAGCCGCGCGTCTTACCGCACGACTAAGGAGGGCCCTAGATTCTATTTATATGGTGCCCGTTATAAAATAACCGATCTCATCCTTTCCATACTAGCCCTTACATAATTAGTGCACGGACCTAAAAACCTTCAAAGTGCTCTAAAAAATGGAATATTTTACAAATATTATAAAATTGGGAAGAAAGTAGCACCCCTTTATTTAAACGTTTTCGAAGCTTTCCGCATATCATATGAACGTTAATAAAAATATCAAAAAACTGAAAAAGCTGATTTAGAAAATCTTATTTAAATTCATGAAAATACAATGAAATACGCTCAAACCAGATACGTTTAAAGAACATCGTGATTAAGAATCCTTAGTGTACACCATGCATTTATCTTTATTCTTTAATTATTACGTATTGACCAAATCACATCGTTACTAGAATTTAATTTAACATTGAGTGTTGTTAACAAGAAGACAAATGAGCAGCAAAGCCATAAAAAACCTTTGGCTGCCTAATGGAACGTACACACGGTCAAGCAGTTTGACCAACATTGACTCCACCTCTCGTTTATTCAAACATCCATCAAGTTTTACCAACAGCGGCACGAACAATCAATTTATTCGACCAACAATATCACACACGAACGACCGAAGCGCCAACTTGAGCACCACCCGGATAAAAAATATCATTAAAATATCATAAATTTTATTGTTACAACACCATTTAAAACATAATTTTTACCATTGAATATAATGGAATTTTGACAATAAAATCACATAAGAAATAATGGTTTTCCACGATAAAATGAATGGTAAATGGGACTTTTACAATTAAAAAGGGGGGTTGTTATGTATCTTTACAATAAAAAATCGAAAATTTTCCATACAAAATTCGGAGCAAAACAATTGATTTTACGGTTCTTCAATGGGATGATTTCGAGCGACAAAACAATAGAAAACATTGTGTTTTAATTGTGTTACATTATACTCCAGTATTACAATAAAAATACAATACAATTAATTGTTTTACAAATTATTTTATTTTCTTCCGGTTGTTTAGCATATCTTTAGACGAATTCAGCGCACTACTTCTAAAGTTAAGTGGGTTGCCTGTATCTGGAGAAAAATCCAACATCGGTTTTAAAAGCGTACTAACTTTGTTCCGAATAGACGATACATATAAATATAAACCTGTGAAAAATGTAAATTATAAAAGAATGTCAGTTTTATTAGAAAAAATACGTCGAGAAGAAAAGAAGAAAATACTTGCATCAGTTCTTATTGGTTTTCCGTTTTTCTTCATAATTCTTCCCGTTGGTGAGATTGACCAATGGTAGCAAATTTTGCAGTATTTTATTTACCATAAGCTTCATTTCTGTAAAGGAACAAAGGTACATGTTACCAGGCATATCATCAGGTATTATGATGATAAAATTTTCATTTAATTTTTGTTAGGAATGAACCACTGCGTTCATTATGTACATTGAACTTTTGTAGTATAAGATAACGATTACCGGTGGTGAGTATAAACCGTTTGTCAGCGCAGTATCATTACTTGACACTTTATCGGTCGCTACACTGACAAAAATCCAATCATATCCATTATGTGTGGCACACATAAATTTTGACTATAGCATTTCCCACATAACGGCTATGTGAATTCGCATAGCATATATGTGGAAACACACATAACCGTTATTAACTAATAACCTTTATGTGGATTCTCCTATAGCAGGTGGTTATTAACGCACACATAAAATTTATTTGGAAATTTCTTTAGATTTTTGCCAATAAAAATGTGTGGATTTTTATTAGTGTACTAAACGCGCTGTCAAAATAGTAGCGCAGCTGACATGTGACCAAATTGACCAAATAACAGCGCTACTATTTGATGAACTATCAAAAGTCGAACGTCACCGATACGGAATGCAGCCACCAAAATGATAAGCGAAAATAGTGACCGATGCCAAAAAGAGTGACTAATCTAAAATGACAGTAAAGTGAGGGTGATCAAAATTCTCGCGCCCAGTAATGATGCTCTAACGCGCTTCAACACTTTAGATACTTACCACGGGACAGAAGCCATAGTGATCTACCGCTTGCCCAGCAGCAGAAACTGTAATAACTGTAATTTCATTATTTTCATCTCTTCACTAATTATAAACAAAACTGTACACGCTCAAATGAATCCAGCCATTCTCCGAGTAAAACGATAAGTAAAAGTTTTTGTTCCCTTTCATGTTTTTTGAAATCAAATTTGTATTGCATAACATTTCTACACGCCCGTTTCAAATCACTCAGAGACTGAGTGAAATTGTATTGCCGTCTCTTTTTTTCCCACGGAAAAGTTACTCAATTTTCGTAAAAAGTGGAACTACTCAAATTTTGAGTACTTCCACTTTTTACGAAAATTAAGTAACTTTTCAGTGCGAAAAAAAGAGACGGCAATACAATTTCACTCAGTCTCTGAGTGATTTGAAACGGGTGTGTAGACCTGCAATATGAAAATATATACTTGAGAATCGGTATAACATTTTTATTTATTTAACAAACAAAGCTATTGTAATTTTATTGTTTTCAATTGTTATTTCATCAATATAATAAATCCATGAAGTATTCCAAAATTATATTAATTCAATAACATTAGACGGATTTCCAGATCATCCAACCCGAATACTTTTAAAATTTGTTTAGTTTTTTGATGAGCAATACTACACTGCCAAAAATATCTGTATAAGATATATGTGTCGCCGTTATAAATTTTTGCAATAGCTCCACCCTAATATAATCGATATAGAACCACACATAAATCGAATAATTGCTAATACGAGATCACACATAAAGTTTATTTGGATATATATTTTATTAGTAGTTCGCGTGGAGAATGGTTATGTGTGCGCTGATATACATCATAAGTTAAATCTATGGATTTTTACCAATAGATATGTGTGGATTTTTAGTAGTGTAAACATAAGCGAACAATAAAAATATAATAGATTTTATCGGAAACATTTAAATATATTGTTATTTTAATGGACGTACAATAAAGATCTTTTACAACCGTGAACATTTTACAATAAGCATACAATAGTTTGTATTGTTTGCCACACAATCTATTGTATTTCAATGGGTTATGTCATACAAGTTACTGTAATTTTTTATCCGGGCAACCATCAAAAAATATATGGGGGTTTGTGCAACTTCACTACAAATGCTCAAACATGTCCGGCAAACCTTGACTCCATCCCCGACAACTCAAACCAAAATCAAACCGTTTTAATTTTTTCCAACCGAGCCGCCAACTGTCAAATGGTTGTTCGAACAACTTCACACACATTCAAACAAAGCAGCAACAGAAGCGTTTTCTTGGGGGCGGAGTCAATGTTCGTCCAACTGCTTGACTGGTGTGTACGTTGCATAATGCATGCAGTGTTTATCCCCTTAAAATATTATTCCCATTATTCCTCACTAGCTGGTGTCATGAATCACCCCCCCCCAGACTGGAACTCTAGTTACGTCTATGCTGAAAACAAGGTGGATCCTTTTGCCAGGCAAAGTGGCCTATGCTGACAACAAGGTGGACCCTTTTGCTAGGCAAAGTGGCCTTAATCGGACGCCCCATAGGTCGCCAGGGGGAGCGGGTGG
This sequence comes from Armigeres subalbatus, assembly GCF_024139115.2. Classification (NCBI taxonomy): domain Eukaryota; kingdom Metazoa; phylum Arthropoda; class Insecta; order Diptera; family Culicidae; genus Armigeres; species Armigeres subalbatus. The sequence goes on from NC_085140.1 coordinate 102,694,075, forward strand.
AGCAAGATAAGGTAGAGGAAGCGCTAGTCGAAATAAAAATGGTTGGCGTTACATTGATCAAGGTCATTATCGAGACTATGACCAGGAGGACGGAGGCCAGAAAATGGAGCTGATCACGACAATACAGTAGGGATCTAAAGATATCTGTGATGAGGAATTCAGAGGAATCATTACGATGGGAAAATCGGACTCTTGGGTATACTTCCGACCAGGGAATCAATTTTTCTGGAATGCGCGTGCGAAACAAACAACAAAAGCGAACCAACGACAAAGCTTTGTTTTTGTCGGAGATAATAATGACAAAGATCCGAAAAAAATTGTTAGCAACAAAAAAGAAGACAATCTTGTCGCTAACTTTTCAAACCGTTATTTTGCATTATTTCTAGAGCAAATTTCGGTTTTATGCTTTCATAGTTTCTGCTTTTATGGAAATATTCGAGAATCGAACAATAATTACAAAATTAGCATCGTATTCTCGGAAATATAAGAGCATGCAAGGCAAATGATTCTTGTCATATTGTGTTCGGGTTCGGATAAAGGTTTGTCGCCAGGTGCGTTTGTCAGCAACAAACTCTGTTGATGACAAAGAGCATATTGTTAGGCGTTGCCCGAATATTGATTCCCTGCTCCCGACTATACGGAGAGTAACTGTTGTAGGAATATGTAGGAATATCATATTCATCAATATTATGAAACTTTTCTCTAAAAAAAACGTTTTGAACGTGGCCCATACTGTCCCGTATAGTCGGGAATACACATTGAAATCAATCCATTTTCAAAAGTGCATTCCAACAATTTCCAAACGCATTTTTTATCTTTCATCGACGTAATATGAAAAGTAACACTCTCTAGAATAAATCAACTACATTTGAATCTTTTAATTTTTTTGAGCTTTTCAGCGCTTTTCTGAAAGATTTCCTTAGGTGACCCATATTGCCCCGATCCCCCCTATTGGGGTACACTTTGCGATTGTCAATACGTTGTCGTTCTTCAAGTTCATCAGACCCTAATCTGAACGTAACATAATAATTACACAAGCACTACAAATCGTTTGTTTATCTTAAAATGTCTGTAAGAGATTTCATGAATACCAACGTCAGATTGAATTGTTTTGATCTAATGAAAGATTAAAATACGCTTACGAAATACGCTTTTTTCAAAGCATTCTCTTCCCCTATCGTCACAATCAATAATTCAATTGTGTCTAATATTTGGAGTTAATTTACAAGTGGAGTGTCGTTAGATTGGTCAATGCAGTTAAATTAGAGGTATGGTCCTTTTTGAATCCGAGATAGACTCACCTTCCGTTTCATCACTCTAGTTGTAGAATAAGCCCGGTTTAAAATAGGATAGTAATTGCTCGTCTTATAAACAGTAGAACAATTTCAGTTATAATAAACTCTTAGCACGATATCAAGATTTTGATTTTGCAACTCCAATTAAGATCTTGTATCTATTACGTATCTTTAGAACCGTTTTGAAACCCTAATTAAAATTTGAAGCCTTTTACGGCATTTGACTTCGGGGCAGAAACTGTTCTCGTTAGTTGTAGGCAATCAAGAAAGATGGTCGTCCGTCTGAAGAGTGACATAAGGGTTTTCCTCAGATTGTACAAAATATATAATCATCTGGTGGCGTGTATCTTATTTAAAAAAAAATCGTAGTTAAAACTGGAACAAAAAAATGTATAATCGTTTTGAGTATAGGTAAGTACACCCAGGTTTTTTTTACACGGTTTGGTTTTGGTCGTTTCAGACCTTCAGCGTCAATGAAGCATTGAGTTAACCCCACCAAAAAATTCACAAAAAATCAAAGAAAATTCAGGGGGTATTTGAAAAGCTGTAAATGTTCAGGTTAACCGAGAAATTAATGAATTCCAACCGCGTAAAAAAAAAACCTGGGTGTAGTAATATTGAATGAAATACTACTTTATTCATTGTTGAGAATATTTACACACCTAATTAATAAACTCGTAATTAGCAATAGTTCCCATTTCCTATGCCGGTCTTTTTTCATCAATTCTCATCCTATGAAAAGTTTCGTGGATGCGACCCGTCGATCGATCGCCACTGGAAGGAGTGGTGCCAAAGTCCACTGAACGCACGGAACTATCCGAAGAAGTAGACCCCTGGAAGACAGAATACATATTTTGAAATTCTCAACTCTCGCATTCTATATTTAACTCGCCACGTACCTTCAAATTCATAAACGAATCCACTGATAGTGTCTGAAATATTGTTTGTAAAATGTTGTTATAATCTCACTATCGTAACATATAATACACCACAAACGAAACCTACATTACTGGCCGACAATCGACTGTCTTTACTTCCGGATTTCCGCGAGTGTTCATCGAAGAAACTTCCCTGGTTCCGCTTGGACGATGGAACGTTATTACTACCACTTGCCGCTGGATCCGGGCCCAGCGTAGGCGTATCGGCTTCTTCTTCCTCGGCTAGGCTCATCTGTTGCCGCAAAATTTGCTGCTGATTTCGCCGGTAGCTGCGTGTTTTGTGATAGACTTTTTGCAGCTCGCAAATCTTCTCCTTTATGCGATGCTCCATCTGCTCTGCTTTCAGCAGTTTTTCGTCCTGGAATAAACATCTTCATGAAACATACATCCGCTAAATGGGCTCGTTGTGCTCTTAATCACCCTATATTGTACTTCTAGTCGTATTTTACTTTATTAACAAGTTATCTTCAAAACTAAATACCTATGCAAAATACTCAGGGAAGTTGAGACGATTTCCACCCAAACATCTTCCAACATAGGAGTTCTGTTGTAATACATACCATGTAAGCCAGATAGTCTATGAGGTGTTGCTTTTGTTTGGTTTGAAAGTTGATTATCTTGCAAGACTGTTCGACGGTTTTGGGAACATCCGGATCGAAAAGTGCTTTAAATTTCTTATCCATCTGGAAAGATTCAACACCCATCAAAACTAGTTTCCGTCTGTGAAGGCTAGTCACCTTACCGTGTTACAGATTTCCACAAACTGCAGTCCCTGTCTTTTGCAAACCGGACAGCACGTCCCTCGATCTATAAACAAGGTTTATGGTAGTTTGGACTTTGATCGAAATCGAAACTTGCGACTGTACTCACTCGATTGGGCCATACAGTCCTTGCAGAGAGTGTGTTGGCAGCTCATCAGGAAAAAACGGCGAGTCTTCTTCGATAGTAAATGATAACAGATGTTGCAGTGGACCCACTTGTGGGAGGACATCGTTAGTTGACTTTACTATGGTATTCTTTATTGGGCGCAGTGCATCGCGAATACTTTGATGACATTCAAACTCATAACGGATCGGTGCACGTGCGTTTTGCGATGTTTATGATTCTGATTGATCGTCCTGGTTTTTGATTGGTGTTTGAAAATTTTGGTCTTGTTTTGTTTTGAGGTCGCCAACAGGTAAGACAGAGATAGTCAGTTTCTTATAAGATCAAAGATATGCGAAAAAGAGACAACGCAACAACGCATTCGAAATTTCACCCAGTGCTGTCAGACAATTTTATTTTTATATAAATCTGTATTTTGCGGAAAAATCGATTTTTCAAAATATTAATAGGGTAGAACGTCCTATCGTTGTGGTATGCCCTAATGTTGCGGTAGTGTTAAAGTAGTCCATTCTGGATATAACACCATTGAAAACAATTGTGGGTACGCTAAAACTCTTCGAATTAATGAATAGAACAGCTTTTGTTTCACAAAATTGCGTTCAAAATGATGAAAAATCATCATTTTTCGTTAAAAATTTGAATCCTTTGAGCCTATTATTGCGGTAGTGCTAAGGTCTTATTGTTGCGGTATCGCTCTCCATAAGAATTACATGCAATAACGCAACAATAGGACTGACCTTCAAAAAATATCGCAACGATAGGCAACTGCGTCCTATTATTGCGGTAGTTTGTTTTTATTGTGATAAAAACAAAACAACATAAGTTCAACACAATTCAAGTAATATTTACAAAACTATAGTTAACGAGCATCCTATTCAACTACTACAATATGGAAATCGACCAACAGGTAATTTTTGAAGAATTTTTGTAATCAATTTTATTTTGACACGGTGCTTAACCCCTCCATAATAGGTCGTTTTACCCTAATAATGAAAAATAATATTTAATTTAAGTGATTGAAATTTGATTAGGAGAGCATCGCCTGTCATCCGCGGTACAATGACGAACAGTAGCAACCGATTTTCAACAATATGCTAACTTCTTTTCAATAGTGATACTGCGATGACAAAAAATATAAATTTAATTTTTAATCGAGTGTATTGAACCAATCAACGTTAATTTTTAAACTTAAAATTTAAAGGTTTTTGAAATCTCCAGGAAAGGGATCGTTAAAAAAGTATGTCCATCGTTTTTCGGCATTTTCAACCCCCCTCCTATCACAATAAGGTATTTTATGAGACGTTTCGCGGTGTCCTGCGATTGTACGTGAACATTCCGTTAGTTCTGAACACAAAATAATGTTTGAAACGTTTTACTTTACATTCGTCAGTTCAATCAAAGTTAATTGCCTATTTCCGGGGATTAAACCACCCGACTTGGACGTTAATTTACAATGTTATGAAAACTCATATGTGAATATGTACGTTAAGTTGATTTGGAAAATGTATTGGAGGTAACCACTTTCCCTTCGATGGGACTCGAACCCATGACCCTACAGTACGCTAGACTGGTGCTTTAACCCACTAAGCTACGAAGGACCTCCGTCGGCCTTCGCAACCTAGAAGCAGACCCCACACGAGGCATATATTGACAATACTTTTTTCGTCAAACTTTTCATCAAACTTTTCTTCAATATTTTCACTGATTAGCCGGCATGGCCGTAGCTGAAGAAAAACTCAATTTTTTCTTGAACTAATACGAATCAAATAGCGGTATAACGCACAAAACACGCACACACTCAACCGTCATCGACTCCTGTGGGCAAACTGCGGGGGGAGATGAGGGGAAATATTGAAAAGAATATCAAACTTTTCTGATTTCCCTCAATATTTACTTCAATATTTTGGGTTCGCACTCACACGATCAATCTTTTTCTTCAATAATCAAGAGTTTGTCAAACTTTTTCCGTCGTGTGGGGTCTGCTAGAGGCTACTGAACGAGCTCGAGATTCCCAAATTGGACGCATAGTCAAATCACTCGCAATCCATTTCTCAAGCCAATACTTCCACATGTGTATAGTACACGTCCACATTAGAGGAGCGTGAGTATTTAGAATTCTATTTTTACTATTTTTACAAGAATTTTAGTGAGAACTAAACTCCTTAACAGCAACCCGCATATATGTTATAGTAAAAAACCATCATATATTTTGTGCGAACAATTGTTTATTAATAAATTAAAATATAGACATGTGATTATAATTTATCTGAAAACTCTATTATAATCCAACTGCAACACTTTTTAATTTCGTAGCATATAAAACATCAATTCCGACATTTTGAGTGTTGTTAACGTATTACACATTGTTAGTTTATTGTTAAATCACAGATAACAGACATTGAAGCAAGAACAAATTTTATTGAAAATCCTGTGTAAACTTTTGAATTGATATACGTTGGCCCACTACTGCCATCTACTCAACTGATTGCGGCAGTACCTAAGGATGCAGCTGAATTACAACCGTCGAACGCAGCCAATGCATTTGACAGCCGCAATCGGGCTGCGTTTTCAATAACAATGATCCTTGCGCCATCTCCAATCGATTGCCAAACGCGGCCCCAATTGAAAATACATTTGAATTAACGGTTGCGGATGTTTACACACGTATGGGATGCCAGCCTCAACATCTGTTATCTGTGGTTAAATATTATCCATTATTGAGCAAGTTCTATACGCACCCGGGTGTGACATTAGCTTTGATTTGAGAGATAGCCATATTTGTGTTAGGTGAAGCGCGTTTTTTGAAACTAATATTATACTCAATCCAGTAGAAACCCGAAATTGGGTGCTAGCGAAGTTGGATTTTTCTCACAATCCGTACGTTGAACCTAACTTCGGAAGTGGTGCGCTGAATAGCGCTTCGCGATATGAAAACAGCGCACCACTTCCGAAGTTAGGTTTAACGTACGGATTGTGAGAAAAATCCAACTTCGCTATCCCCCAATTCCGGGTTTCAACTGGATTGAGAATATTATGTAGCTGGGTATCAGGGAAAAATTGTAAAAAACTGTATGTATATTTACTTTATACTTTATTTTGATGATCAATTATGTAATTTAATAAAGTTTCTTATTTACAGGAGTTTGAAACGACGGAAAAGAGGAAAATGGCACCAATCCTCGCAGTAGCTCGTTGGGCAAAAAGTTTACGCATCGGCAACGGAAAAGGTGAATCACGGTGCTCCCCTGAGCGTTATTAACAAAAAAAATTCTCCATCAAAACTAATACCCGGAGCTGAATTCTGGGGCTATGCTGCATCTCTGGACGAAATTTGAAAAAAATCGTAGGGCCCGTTTTGGAGTTACGCCCTTTATAAGACGTAACTGTAAGATATCGAAGAAAATCAATATATTCTCAATCCAGTTGAAACCCGGAATTGGGGGATAGCGAAGTTGGATTTTTCTCACAATCCGTACGTTAAACCTAACTTCGGAAGTGGTGCGCTGTTTTCATATCGCGAAGCGCTATTCAGCGCATCACTTCCGAAGTTAGGTTTAACGTACGGATTGTGAGAAAAATCCAACTTCGCTAGCACCCAATTTCGGGTTTCAACTGGATTGAGTATAATATCTCGTCTTATGCATATTTCTCAACTTCCATTGAGTCGTCAGCAATAAAAGTACACCCGATTCTTTTTTTACACGGAGGATGCGTTCCGCGTAAAAAAAGTTTTCAGTTAAAAATTTGAAAATCCATGCAACTTTGCAAAAATTTTGTATGGGATTTTTTTTTTACACTGCCCTGTAAAAACAGAATCGGGTGTAGTTTGCTGATATACCAGTTGCATACTACAATGATGTACCAGCTTTGATTCAATGTATTAAAAACAGTAGACATATCCTTGACGAAAATGTGTTTATTTTTTTTTTTTATCTATTGCATTTATTTGACAGGCTCAGGCGTGTATAACACTTAACGGAGCCGAGACTCTTTATGATATTTAAAAACTATATCATTATTATTAACAGTTAGTAGGGGAAAGGGACATTGACCAAGATACTCGTGGTGACTCAAGGTTAGATTGCGTAATTTCAGGATGGACAGGGTTGGGATTTTGGTTTTGGGTTTTTTCAGCTGCTCATCCGGGTATTTGACGTCAAAAACGTTGTAGCGTAGCGTCGTGCTCCAGTTGTGGTTCGTCAGGGAGCATCTTCCGGATGGCCAGAGCTTCATGGTACACGGAACAATAAGACAAAGACAAGAAAAAAAACTTGAAAAAAAGGAATATTAGACTTTGATGTCAGACGAGCAAAGAAAGACATAGATAGCCTGCATATATACCACATCGCGATCCCCCAAAACACTTCTTACTTCCCTGTAGGGTTGTTTACCTCGGGCCACAAGGGTATCCAATAGTTGCTCTCTGGAGGCGTCGTTTTCCGAGCAATACCAAACTACGTGATCGATGTCATCGTAACCGGCTCCACACCTACATATATTGCTATCGACCAGGTTTATTCTATAGAGATGTGCGTTTAGTGAATAGTGATTGGACATAAGCCTCGACATCGTGCGGATGAAGCCTCGACTTAAGTCCTCACCTCTGAACCACGCTCGCGCAGAAACTTTAGGAACTATGGAAAATAGCCACCGTCCAAGTTCATTGTTTGACCAAATCATTTGCCAATTTTGAAGAGTACTCTGACGGACTAATGGGAAAAACTCGTTGTTCGAGATTTGTCTATCATAAACTTCACCTTCCTGTGCGCCCACCTTTGCTAGCGAGTCCGCCTTCTCATTGCCATAGATTAGGCAATGGGATGGGACCCATACAAAGGTAATCTTGAATGATCTTTCGACCAAATCACGCATCTGCTCTCTTATATTTGTAAGAAAGTAAGATGCGTGCTTAACAGGTTTCATCGACCGGAGTGCCTCGATAGAACTAAGACTATCCGAGAAGATGAAATAATGGTCTACGGGCTGATCGGAAATTATCCCCAAAGCGAAGTTAATTGCTGCCAGCTCAGCAACATAAACCGAACACGGTTCCTGAAGTTTTCGGAAGGTGATTGAATTTACATTGAAGACACCGAAGCCAGTGGATCCGTTGATGCGAGAACCATCAGTAAAATATCTGTTGTTGCAATTGACATGTTCATATTTTTCGGAAAAAATAGGGGGAATGGAAAGATTTCGAAGATGATCTGGTATTCCTTGAATAGCATGTTTCATGGACAGATCGTATTCAATGGAGGAACTGTCGTTGATGAAGCTAACTCGTGGTGGATTATAACATGGAAGACAAAGATCTGTCGATATGTAGTTGAGGTAGACCCTCAGGAATCTTGACTGACGAATCAGTTCAAGCATATTATCGAAATTTTCTAAGACAAGTGTGTTACTTGTTCCACATTTGATCAGTATTCTAAGTGAGAGTTCCCAGTAGCGGTGCTTTAAAGGAGTGACTCCAGCAAGCACCTCCAGGCTCATGTTATGCGTTGAATGCATACAGCCAAGAGCAATACGCAAACAACGATATTGAATTCGTTCCAATTTGATCAGGTGGCACTCAGCTGCTGAGAGGAAGCAGAAAGAGCCGTACTCTAAAACAGAGAGAATAGTCGTTCTATATAGTTTGATGAGATCTTCCGGGTGAGCGCCCCACCAAGTTCCGGAGATAGAACGTAGAAAATGAATCCTTTTTCGGCATTTCTCTATCAAATAATCAATATGGGTTTTCCAGGTACACTTAGAATCAAACCAGACCCCAAGGTATTTTGAAGATAAAGATTGGTTTATGTTATCATTCAACAGCTTTAGTTTCAGTTGAGCAGGGTACCGCTTCTTAGTAAACACAACCAACTGAGCTTTTGCGGTGAAAACTCGATCCCTAAATGTCTGACCCAAACAGTCAGATTATTTAGGAACTTTGCAATGGTCTTTGCAGGACTTCTGCACATGAACCTCTTAGCGAGATCACGGCATCATCTGCAAGTTGTCTAAGTGTGCATTGTTCTTCCAAACAATCGTCAATATCTTTAACATAGAAATTGTAAAGCAAGGGACTTAAACATGATCCTTGGGGAAGGCCCATGTAGCTATTTCTGGAAGTTGTCAGAGTGCCGAGAGTAAAGTTCATATGTTTCACTGACAACAAGTTGTACAAGAAATTATTTAAAATAACGGGTAATCCACTACTGTGCAGATTTGCCGACAGTATTTCTATGGAAACTGAATCAAAAGCGCCCTTAATATCCAAGAAAACTGAAGCCAATTGCTCCTTATGCGCAAAGGCCAGCTGTATATCTGAAGAGAGCAACGCTAGACAATCATTTGTTCCTTTACCTTTCGAAAACCGAACTGAGTATTTGATAGTAATGCATTTTGTTCGACCCAATGATCAATTCTTGAAAGGATCATTTTCTCCAATAATTTCCTCATGCACGATAGCATGGCAATCGGTCGGTATGAATTGTGATTAGACGCTGGTTTCCCAGGCTTCTGAATAGCTATTACTTTGACCTGTCGCCATTCAGGTGGCACAATGTTGTACTCCATGAAACAGTTGTACAGGTCAAGTAATCGTCTTTTTGCGATATCTGGGAGGTTTTTCAGAAGATTGAATTTGATGTTATCGCATCCCGGAGCAGAGTTATTCGATGAAAGAAGAGACATAGAAAGTTCCAGCATTGAGAATGGTCCACCCAAAGAACCGGGATCAGTGACTGATTCTCGAAATAGCGGTTCTGCTGGTACGGAATCTGGACAGACCTTTTTGCGAAGTTGAATATCCATCGATTGGAGTATTCTTCACTCTCGTTGGTGGAAGTGCGGTTCCGCATGTTGCGGGCCGTTTTCCAAAGTGTTGTCATTGAGGTTTCTCGTGATAGTCCCTCGACAAAACGTCGCCAGTAGCTACGTTTTTAGCCTTGAGAAGATTTTTGAGCTTTCTTTCAAGCCTCAAATACTCTTCGAAAAGCTCAGACCTTCCGTGTTTACGGAAAGCCTTGAAGGCATCAGATTTCTCGGAATACAACTTAGTACATTCATCATCCCATCCAGGGGTGGCTGGTCTTCTTATGACAGATGTACTTGGAACGCGTCGTTTCTGAGCTTCTAGTGCGCTTTTTTGAATCAACTCAGTAAGGAATCGATACTCATCCAGTGGCGGAAGAATATCAGTTGACTCAATACCAATTTTTACCGCCGATGCAAATTTTTGCCAGTCAATGTTCTTCGTGAGGTCGAAAGGAACCTGAACTGGCTCTGATCGTTGATAGCCATTTTGGTTGTGGTGACTATCGGCATGTGGTCACTACCATGGGGATCTTGGATTACCTTCCACGTACAATCTAATGATAGTGAGTTTGAGCATAAAGACAGATCTAATCGACTTTCTTGACCTTGAGGTCCTATTCGAGTTACTTCACCTGTGTTCAAGATATTCAAGTTGAAATCGTCGCACAAATCATAGAAAATTGGCGCTCTATTATCGTCTCTGGTTTCGCCCCATGCAGTACCATGTGCATTCATATCGCCCAGTATTAAAACTGGGGATGATAGAAGCGAAACTGCGCTCCAAAGATGTCGACGACTAAGCGAGGCATTTGGTGGAATATAAACTGAAGCTATGCAAAGGTCTTTATTCTTTACATTTACTTGGCAAGCGACGATTTCCAAGCCATTTACAATTGGGATGGGAATTTTGTAGAAAGGGTAACATTTTTGATCCCCACAAGAACGCCACCATAGTTATCATCCCGATCTAGGCGAATAATGTTAAAATCGTGGAAGTTGATTTCATCTTCAGAAGAAAGCCATGTTTCACAGAGTGCAAATATATCGCAATCGTGTTTGCGAATCAAAAACTTGAACACGTCTAATTTATTTTTAGACTATGACAGTTCCACTGTAGCACAGTGATTGTATCTTCTATATTGGCCGTATTATCCATCGAAAGATACAATTTCTGCAAGAAGGGCCATGAAACAGTCAATTGCTTCAGATATGTTTCTACTGTTGGTAAAAGATGTCAATAATTGCCCTCATTGAATTGGGTACATTAAATAATTTCAAAATACGGTCCACAAGGTCCTTAAAGGATATCAGTCCTCGCTTGGACGAGATTCTTTTCTTGGAAGTGCGAGTAGCAGTTTTCTGCTCAGAGATATTTCTTGTCTGATGTTTCTTTGAAACATCAGTTTTAGGCAATGGCGGGAATGTCTTACTGCAACATGGGTCACAAGGTGCAGTGTAGACAGGCTGCTTCGGGATTTTAAATAATCCCCCATTACCATCCAATTTTTGCAAGCTTTTAGGGACGATTTTTGTTTTCTTACGGCGCAATCCCGGGGAAGACAGTTTCTTCCTCTTTTCGGGTACGTGTACCTCCGCAGAATCATCCATATCGGCTACGTCAGAGTCCGATTCGTCTATGGAAATGACATCATAAAAATCACTTACTTGAACGGCAGCTGAAATAGCAGCCGTTGCGTTGGCAGTTGCGGATGTATCTTGCGACTTCACCATTTCTGCATACGACTGCTTAGAGCGCTGTACTAACGAACGCTTAACTTTTTGGGTGCGCTTCTTGTACACCGGGCATTCTTGCAAACCATGGGGAGGGTCTAGACCACAATAAGCACATTTTGTAGCTTGTTGTTGGCATGACTCCTCCTATGCTTCTCAAAACATTTGCCACAACGGGGCTTGTTGTCGCAAAACTCGGCAGTGTGCCCCAACTGTTTGCAGTTGGTACAATTAAACACCCTCGGCACAAAAAGACGCACCGGAAATAACATATTTTCAATATCTACATTTTTGGGAGAATCGAACCGGCGAACGTCACCCGAAGTGAACCTGACTTGGAATACACTTTTTTACCATCTACCATGACCGCTGAATGCAACTCCTTGCAATCCAGAATATCCACAGTAGATTGCAGGGCATTCTTTAAGCGACCTTTTCCTGCAAGTACATCCGTACAAGTCAGGCTCGCTGCGTTTATCACGCCTTCAATTTCGACCTCTCGCGAGGGCACATAAACCAAATATTCTACATTATACAGTTGGTCTTTTGCAATAGCATTTGCATCCTGATATGTAGGTGCGGTTACACGTAGTTTGTTCCGATTAATCTGATGAAAATCAGTTTTCGGAAAACGACGCGTCAAGTCGCGTTTGATTCCTAAAAAATCAATACTTTTCACTTTCTGCCGAAAGTAAACAACCCAAGGCCCAGGCGAAGAAGCCTGGTAGAATCGCGTGCGAACGACATTGTCTTTGGGAGGCGTTTCGCCTCCGTTTTCTTCGTCCATGTAATATAACCCAAAATCCCCAAAATAATAATAAAAAAAATAATATGAGAAAATACTAATAAGATTTAACTATAATAATAACCAAACAACAACAAAAACACAGAAAAAGCGAAATGAATTAATAATATTTCAGGCGAACTTTTTCGCTTTTTGGCCCACTGTAATCCACCGGTACCTAACTATAGGCAGAACACAAAACGGCACCACTGAAGTGTGGATGAATCGAGTTCAACGGGACAATGGGATACAATATTGTACTTAGCCTGTTCGCTGCCTACTCCACCGAGTAGGTAGCTTTTTACGTGACGGCGACTTTGCTGCTGTTGGTCGTCACAGTAATGCTTTCAGAAAAATTGAAACTTCACCTTCTCACGAGACTGCAATAGCATTGCTAAGACAGCTCGCTTCCTTAATTAGTCGGCTGGATAGATCACCTTGTGACTAACTAACTTTTAACTCGCGTAGGCAACTAACGATATAAAAACAACCCCGACCGTGGGGGAAAAAAAACTCCACCGATTAAAAGAGCGTCACGTGATGAGACACGGATGTAAATACGTCCGGCTCGTCCAGAAACACGACAAGGAATGAAAATGTGTTTATTGAAAATGGTATCGATTTCAATAATTCCAGATCAAACAAAATTTTCAAAACCTGGTGACAATCGGCTTCAAGTGCTGTCTTTGTATCCACACTTATTACCTGGAAAATTCGAACCGTATTTATATGGAACAGTTTGTAAAATTGAACCATTTCGAGTACATTATTGCAGGTGACCTTAAGATTATAAACCTGATAATAGGAATAATGACTAATTGCGAAGCCGAGAAAAAATAGAGAGTGGCGTTTACAGGATTATTGTAAATATTCAGCTACTAATAAAAATTGAAAAAGTCGGGCTGCGAAAAATACATCTAATTCCCGACAAGGACAGTGACTCTATATTGATGAAGTGTCCTCCTCTTTCAATCCACATGAACACTCTTTGTTCGTTAACGTTACATAAAGCAGTGTTAAAACGAACTGGGCAGATTTATGGGTTTAAGGTGTAGGGTTATGTCTGATACCTCAAAGTTATCTTAAGCATAAAAACAGCTTCACTGAGCATACCACGATCTTCTCGATGCTGCGTCCATTTTGTAAAATAAAGCGGATTTGTGAAAGTTTGTTGACGAATGTGTGGATGAAGCTTTAGTAAAGAACAGATGGGTTACTGCTCCTTGAATGCATGTACCCATACCAATATCAATCAAAAACATAGAATTGAAGTGCAAATTGCGTTGCTCTCATTTTTGTAATTTTTTTCAGCAGTAAGCATGCACGAGAGCATTGGAAATGACACGTATCAAGTTGAAATCAAAAACTTTTATATAGAATAACTTTTGTCACATGTTATGTACAATTGTGTTTTTATATAAACAAGTAGCCCTTAATGGACCTTAATAGCCTATTCAGATTGGGCTATTTATGACTTTGTTAAGTAAGAGGGTATCCAATTATTACGAGGTGTTCAGACTGCAGCAAGATAATATATCTTGACGTTTCCATATTTCCTCATTTGCACGCTAATACAGGGTTGCATTCAAGGAGAGTTCTAAAATTTAATCTGCGAAATCAAGCATTTGTGTGGCGACAATCGAACATTTTTTTCTGAACAAAGTTTCTACGAAAAAAAATATAAAAAAAAATATGAAAAGGGATTTTCGAAGAATATTTGAAGCTCTCATTAAGGATAATGAGCGAAGCTACACGGGGAATCAGACTATTCCTCAATTTATTTTTAAGTTTAAAAAGTATTTTGATTCTGTACTATGATCGAACGGAGATTTGATAGAAAAATTTAGATACTTTTGGGAATTCTCACAAATAAATAAAAACCAATTTTCAAGAAATATTATCGAACTAAAATGTATTTCCACCAGTATCTCCATGTATGAAGGGCAACTCAGCAATTTAATTTTTTTTTCAAAAATGGAAACTGAACCATTGCGTTCTACTCGACAATCAATGATACAACTTCTAACAAAATCGAATCGTGTGAATGTGATATAATTTAAACTAGATTTTGGATGAATTAATGCATTACCAATCCATGTTTTATTTAAGGTTATTCTACTTTATATATACATCCCATTCAAATCGTACAGTTGTCCCACGTGAAAAATGTTGAAATCCAAAGTATATTAAGCCATTCAAGGAGCAGAATTGGAACAATTTATAAAATCATGTTTATTCATCAAATATATTCGTTTTACAACCATTCCTACGTTTTAAATTGTCTTCCGCATTGGCCCTTGAACTTTGAAATTTTATTCGATTTGTTCTATTAAATCTAGGTTTATGTTAAATACTTCATGTTAATTCTAGAGAGCATCTGTTTTTTAAACAATTCATGTTGAATATGTGGAGAATATATAATTATCATCATTATTTTTCATCATATAAAATGCTTTCCACAAAACCATCACAATCCGAGTTATTCTTCAGCGCTCAGAAGATTTCCATCCATCATGCATTCGACCCTGCTGCGACAGAAAGAGCATGACTGTCAACTACGAAACGAAATGAAAACAGAGAGAATTTTCTCTCTGGCAAAGAGAGCGTGACGATTGTCAGTTTTGTTTTGTTGAATTTCTCCCTGCATCCCAGTTAGAACGAAAGCTCTCTCGTAATAATTGTTCGTAATAAATTCTTTATGTCTCTTTTTAGCGGGTATCTTTTGACAGTGCAAAATGTATGGAATATTACGTAAATAATGACATCATAAAGCGTATTCACCCTGAAACGCCAATTATTATGTCATTAATGGCGTAATCTGAATAGGCTATAAAAAACTTTTTTCTAATATGTCATTTCTCTAAATCTAAAATTCTTGACGTTATCAGAGCATGTTATTAATAGTGGTGCAATTACCCTATGTGAATAACATCTGTGCTTTTTGTTTAAAGGTTTTGAAGAATTTTCAAAATGTTTGCTACTCCTCCCTCATATAAACCTTCACCTGGAATCTATGTCGCAGTTGATAAGTTCGTTGTCTCCTGGGAAAGTTAGGATCTTCCAAAGACCTCCAAATATCATATCCCAAAATTTCAAAAAAAGGGATTTTTTAATACATTCCGCCATGGGCAGGGATGGCACAAAGAGTATATATCCACATATACGCCGAAGTTGTATAAAGCCCATCTCTTGCGAGCTGAAATTTATTGCGAAAAGAAGATATGTGTGCATTTGATATTGTGCATTTAATTTAAACATAAATAAAAAGGGTTAATCATACGTAATTGGCTAGAATTGAATGTAGACTTGAGATGAAGCTAATCTTATTTTTAAATGTTCTTAGACAAATCTCATATTACTTATCGTCATAGTCAACAATTTTGTATAGAATTCTAATGGCTATAACAATAAAAAATCTTTTTTTTTATCGCTGACGATGCCTTGGAAGTTGAGAAATATGTATTTGATGATATCAAGACAAAATTTTCAAAACGACTTATCTGCTTTTGTAAACAAAAGTTCAAACGTCGATTAGACAAATCTGATAGCACTCCCACGCAAACCAATACCATCAATAGGTAACTGAAGGTTCCTGGTACCTGTTGGTGGTGTTAGTTTGCGTGGGGGTGCTATCATATTCGTCAAATCGACGTATGAATCTTTGTTTACAAAAGCAGATAAGTCGTTTTGAAAATTTTGTCTTAGAAAATTAGAAAATTTAGATCGTGTTGAAACAGAACCCTGTGAATTTCTTCGATATATATCAGTTACGTCTTAAAAAGGGCGTAACTGCAAAACGGGCCCTACGTTTTTTTTTCAAATTTCGGCCAGAGATGCAGTATAGCCCCAGAATTCAGCTCTGGGTATTAGTTTTGATGGAGATTTTTTTTGTTAATAACGGTCAGGAGAGCACCGTGTGAATTTTATTTTAAAATCAAACAATTTTCGGGTACTTATTCAAAAGGACGTATGTGTTTTTGTAAACAAAGATTCAAACGTCGATTAGTCCGATCTGTTGGCACTCCCACGGAAACCAACACCACCAACAAGTAGCCGAAGCCTCCCCCTATCTGTCTATGGTGATGGTTTGCGTGGGAGGACTATCAGATCGGACTAGTCGACGTTTGAATCTTTGTTTACAAAATCACATACGTCCTTTTGAATAAGTACCCGAGAATTGTTGAAGTGCAATCATGCTTCGCACCGGTGGTGAATATCCGGTTGCTATTGAGGCAAACACGGAAATAAATAAAATCAGGAAAAAAATATTATTTATTTTCAAATCTTTCAGAACGTGCTCCAACTTTTGTAATATAAATATGTGCGTAATGCATTTTGTGATTATCAGATTAGCTAGACACACATCTGCTAGGTGGCGCTAGCTTATATGCAATAATTTAGTGTGGTTGATATCTCGAGATCTATAAGACTTAGAGCACCTCCACGGGAGTGCTCATCGCTATTCTTATACTAGCGCTCCTTCCCGAGTGCTATTTAAGGATAGCGCCCCATCTTCCCACCGGTGGTTTCTATTTTAGATATAGCGACTTTATAAACATATTGAGTTCTCACCGGGCGTTGCTAAAAATAGTCATCTTCTTATTCAATGGCTCTACATTCCAACTGGAACTGGACTAGCTGCACAAACTTTATTAGCATTTCCTTAGTTATTAATTGAAGGTTTTTCTATGCCCGCTTTTTCATGAGTATTTTGTGTAACAAGCACAATGGATACACTATGCCCAGGAAGCCCACTCGAACAAATACTTGGCCGAATCGGGAATAGAACTCACCATCTCCGGAAGGCCAACTGGGATTAATCCTATGCTTTTGCTCGCAAAGCTAACTGAAGACCCGCCATAGTACTTAAATATAATATATCAAGCATTTTTTCATTTTTTAAAGTTATTCCTTCTGGATTTCCTTCCTCCTGGATTTTTTTTTGTTTTTTTATTAGCGAGACTTTTAACCCTAGGCTGACTCGTCTCGTTCCTGGAAATTTAACTCGAAACACCTTCCGAAAGAATCCGACGAATTCTCTTGCAAAGTTTTTTGAAACCACAAAAAAGATTATGGGATAATTCCAATAAAAAAATATAAGAGATTCTGGAAGAAACCCTAAAACTATTCTGGGGGAACTGGTAAAGATTATTAAAAGAACTCAATGATTGCTGGGGGAACTTCCGGAGAAATCTTCCAGGGATCCTAGATGAATTTTCAAAGCAAATCATGCAGGGGAGCTGCTCCTGGATTTCATCTCATGGCTCCGATATTCACCCAAAAACAAAGCTATGGAAAGGTATTAGATTTATTTCTCTTTATTTCGCATGTTTACAAAAAGCAGCCCCGAAATTGGTGCCGTTTTTCTTTGTTTTGCGATGAGATGAATATATGTTCAATGATCTTCATGATCGGAACAGTTCCTGTATGATGAACGACAGAAAAAAGAAACTTGCGGTAGATGTTCTGGAGGAACTCCTTGAAAATCATACTGAACAATTATTAAAATCTTAGGGATTCCTGGAAGACCTCCTCCTTGAACAACTTGCAACAAAACGAACAAAACAGTAGGATTTTCTTTCACGGAAAATCCATGGATATTGTGGGCTCTACCGGATGCCGGTGTGTATCGCTCCTCATTATCTCCTGATCTGTTGCTGTAAATACTTTTATTTGCCTTGATATTTAATTACACCCGCCGAAAGCAATCCAGTATGGGGCGCTAAATTTGGAAACTCACGGCTAATTTTGAGTTGCGTTCTTATTTTACATTCCCGTTTAGATACTACCGGTGTAGAAGTGGGTCCCTATATAGGGCCCGGAAATAGCGATAGGGACCCAGATGGGGACTCCCGTGGAGGTGCTCTTAGAAAGATTTTGTCTTCTACAAAGTTGTTCGGGTAGCCATAACATTTATAATGGAGACTAGTTTCGTTTGGAATTCATACGCATAGCGGCGTCAGAAGTTTCGTTTGAAACCGCAATACTCGTTGGCGCTCGAGTTGAGTCGAATCGAGTCAAGTACGAGACACTGAAGATGGCCTTACTGTAGAAGTCGAAATAAGTATCTGTCAAAGGTACAACCAAGTGGTGGAATTAAATGGAATTGTACGAACTCGTCTTATGGCAAGTAACTTTGTTGAATACGGCAATATTCTGAAAATTCCAGATTTTGAGATATTCAACCTATCAGTTTATTTCTTATACACTAGCGCCGCAAAGCCGCTATGGGGAAAATTTTTCGAGAAAATGATCGATATTTTATGGTAACATAACTTAACCGCCCTTTCCACATATTGTAAAATGGCTTAATAACATTTGCCGTATTGTTAAAACAATTTGGGGTGGTGTGGATGTATGGTTGAGATGGAAGATTTTTACAGTTGTACAAGTATTGCTTAGAATGGTTTTAAATTATACAGGATTCAGTAATATAATAGTTCACAACTATGCGGGAAGGCATACTAATACTAAGGACACACCTGTGGTACGTGTACCATGGTACAAGAGGACAAGAAAATTATTCCAAGACTATCTTTGATAAAGACAATAATTTGTATGGTACTCATTTCAAGATTTTTGTACCATGGTACTTATACCACCAGTGTGTCATTAGTATAATGGCATTTTTTTCATTCGAGATAAAATTATAAAACATTCATTCTCTTCACGTACAGAAAAATAGCGAATATAGTTATAAACTTTCAACAAGAAATAACTCTCGAACAACATTCGAAAGCAATACAGATGACGAGCGTTTTTCATTCGACTTGAGTTGTTTTCCATTGTGCTATCGAGTATCCATAATAGTGCTGTCCAATGAGCAGCTCGAAGTTATCCTCGTCCTGCTCGTTCTTTTAAGTTAACAAATGAACATGTGAGAGATGGGAATAACTTCGAGCTGCTCATTGGACAGCATTATAATGCCAAAACATCTCTCTATTATTGTACCTCCTCGAACGATAATTCGTTTTCCAGATCGAATCGAAAGTCGTATATAATGTCAAACATGCTCGATTCGATAGAAATTCGTTCGAATCAAGATGCGCAGTGGCTCCCTTTGGATCGACCATTGTTCTGTTTGCAACAGCAGTACCTTAAGCTGCTGGATCCTTATTTGATTGACTGATGACATATTATGTGCAAACTCACTGGGCTGTTGTGTGCCATCGTCAGCTGCTGAGAAAACATGGCCGACCATTTATACCGTCGACTCTTTTGCACCGATGTAGTATTTTCATTGTGTGAGCGAGATGTCACTCTTTTCGGAGCATGCGCTTACACAAACACATTCACGTTGTCCCCGTGTGCTTCGGTTTCCAACTTCGGCTCTCTCCACTGCCTGTCATCAAAACGAGTGGATTTTATTACGTTCTCGGTCGAAGGTGGTTTTGTGCAAAAGCAACGCAAGCGAGTGTTCTCGAATTTAAAACGTTGAAAAAAGGAAAAGGTCATCGCGATTGAAAATTAAAGGAAAATCGTTCATTGAAAAGCTGTGATCCCTGATACGTGAAAAGTGCGTTGGGGTAACTTTTGTAGTCAATCTAATGCGTGGAGAACTTTTTTGGGCAAACAGCAGTAAAAAATAGCGCGCTATTTTGCAGCCTGTGAGAACTTTTTTTTCGTTGCCTCGTAAGCAGAAGGGGCACGGACACGAGCAGCAGTGATAAAGGCAACGTCTGGTGAAAATAACGGAAAGACGCAGTGAAAAGAAGACGAAAACGGAGAAAATTCGCTGTTGAACGCGCTCAATTCCAGGGCTGGTAGTGAAAAGCTTTTTCAGAAGCTTGAACTTCTTCGTCAGTCCTTTGAAATTGATGAAACGAAAACTTGTGATACAGTGTTGTAAAATGTCATTTGCATTCGTTTGTATAATTTTCCCAGAACTTTTTCCAGAAGGTAGCTATCAATTTATGATTTATGACGAACTTACAGCGCTGAAATGTGCCTACAACTGTGTCGAACAAGACATAGCTGTAAATATGTAATCTGGGGCGTGGGAGGCAAAATGTCATTCAAATGACATTATGTCAAATGACACGTGACATTTTGGGGAGTTTTTACTCTCCAACCTCAGATGTTATATTCAGAGCAATGTACCCTTGGACAAAAATATAGCCCTACTCAAGCGTTATGAGTTCATCTAAAATTATGGAATAAATTTGGCTTCTAAAGAAAGTTATGAACAATTTAGTCAAATGACATGCAGATGACATTTTACAAGCCTGCTTGTCAGTTTAAAACTAATAATCAGGCTAATTAAATTAAAATTTTATTTACTTCGCAATTGAGTAACAAATATTTGATTTTATTTTAGAAACAGTGAATAATCCTGAGACATGAAATGGATTGAAGGCTCTGAAAGTTAATTAGATTACAACTCACAGATGATTCTAAATTGAGATTTCAGTTATTTGATTGGTTGAAATTTTTACGTTTAGGAAAATTTTGGTTGCACATTCGTGCTATTTATTTGAATTACAGCTAGATAGAGTAGAAAACGAATCCATTGATAATGTGTAAAAGTTGGATCGGCCACTTGACAGTGAATTGAAGTAGAATGTAGTCAAGATTCTATTTTGTAAATAATCTAAACCCGCTACCGACCCTGAAATTGTTGCTCGTGCGATTCTTCTTCAAGGGTCATATTCGTGCGTTTCCCTGCTTTCGTATTACATTCCATCGCATATTGACAGCAGTCTTGTTTCCAGTCGCGGTGTAGGCTGTGGCTGTGTTTTGTAGGCGCATCAAGAAGTAGTGTTTTTGCGGTAGTAACCAGTTATCGACATTTTGTCAGA
This sequence comes from Armigeres subalbatus, assembly GCF_024139115.2. Lineage (NCBI taxonomy): Eukaryota > Metazoa > Arthropoda > Insecta > Diptera > Culicidae > Armigeres > Armigeres subalbatus. The sequence continues at coordinate 102,715,307 of NC_085140.1, forward strand.
AAGCAGTGAATGTAAAAGAAATGAATGAAAATTTGGCGAAAATCTGCCGAATATGCCTGACGGAGGGTTCGAGGCACATCTTCCAGAAAACCGTCACAAACGACGCATTGTACAATGTTTCGTCGCTGAATCGCATCTCGGAAAAGCTACGCTACGTGACGCTGCTGAAGGTAAGTGCGGGAAAACGAATATGGTGGAACATTTTCTTTTAGCTGTGATGCCAAGTTTTTTTTTCAAATTCTGCTTGTTGGTATTCTGTAGCTTGTTTGTTGAAATAAACGAATTTGCTTTTTATGTAATTTCGAGTTGTTTTCTGCAACGACTTGGATTTAATACAATATGATGTAGGTATAAGTATATTTATTTGTTACGACAGCCTACCAGTTACAGAACTTTTGCTTAGGTTAAGCCGGCCTTGATTTGTATTATATACTAGCAGACCCGACGAAGTTAGCTTCGCCTAAAATTGATTTATTCTCTTATTAGTTCTCGAGTTATGCAGGAAATTTTGCTTCAATTGTATGGGAGCCTCCGTTTCTAGAAGAGAGATGGGTTTCGAACTACCATAGAAACATATATTCTCTTCCGAAAACTCCACATGCCAGATTTGGTTTCATTTGCTTGATTATTTCCAAGGATTTTATCGATCGTTTTAGTAATTTGGGTTCGATCATTTAGTAGTTTGTCAATAGTGCTGTCTAATGAGCAGCTCGAAGTAGCTCGAAGTTCTTCCCATCCCTTTCATGTCCATTTGTTAACAAAAAAGAACGAGCAGAACGGGAACAACTTCGAGCTACTTCGAGCTGCTCATTGCAGCTGCAGCATTAATAACTCATTCCAGAAGCTGACTTTCAAAATGACTTCTAATGCGAAGGTTTTTCCACAACTCTGCCTAATGGTCCGTTGAAAGAATTCAACTAATAATGGAGTTATAGCGCTAGTTGCAGTTACATAAACTAAATGATTGGAATTTTGTTATCATTTAGTCATTTAGTTACTAAAACTATAGCTATAACTCCGTTACTAGTGGAATTCAAGCACCATCTTAAGAATCTTACCCGGCCTTACCCCTTATCGGTTCAGAAGTTTTCGAGTCTATAAGAGTCAGACAGACAGAAACTCATTTTTATGTATATAGGATATAGATATTAGGGCGCTCAAAATTACAAAAAATCAGGAAAGTTAGGAGCACAACCTTCAAAAAAACGCTTGGCTCGTAATAAAAGAAAAACACTAGAAAATGACGTTTATGGGTAGCCCCGACGCATTTTTTGAAAAATGTCTATTTTTTATAGGTAACTACGAAAAAATGGTAGGTATATCGAAAGAAATTTCAATGAAACCCATCCATTTAATAATTTTTACATTTTGTCAAGGGTTTTGACTTTATGGTAAAACTTAGATACGGCATGTCTATATCTCGGGGCAGCAGGGATTATGTCCAAGGGCGACCGTGTGCCGTTCAAAGCGCACAAGCCCAAGTCCTGGTGTTAGGTGGGACGCTAAACAGCCCTGACACGACGGCCCACAGTGCTTCGAACGTATGGAGCTACGGGACAAAAATCATAACTTACATTCTACACGTTCTAACTCAATGGTGTCTTTGGGAAAATGGTTGTAAACTAGTTTTTCTATTAGTTGCATTACTGACCTATGTTAAATTGATAATTGCATTAGTGGCGTAAACGCCAAATTTCATAACATATAATATGCTTCGTATAATCGAGATCCATTTTCCATGGGAAAATTGTCACTTATAATACAAACTAATATTTGCGTAATTGACCTATGTTGAATAGATAATTGCATAAATGCCGTAAACGCCAGATTTTACGATATGCCACAAAGAATCAGGATCTTTTTACGAAAAATATGACGTATGGTAACAGTTTCTATTATAACAATTGACCAATTTCCAATTGATCAGTGACGTAAACGCCAGCTCTAATGTTTTATACTATAGAATCAGGATATCCTTATAAATGATTTGAGGAATTGTTTTTTTTTAACGACGGTATCAAAAATCACTGGAATCTGTTAAAAAAATCCAAGTTCGGCTCTCATTTGAGCTCTCAGCCTTCGGCAATTTTTGTGTGTAGGTTCTATGTCCTGAGCTTCCTTCCCGTAATGCTGGGTAGACACCTTTACGTGGTGTGTTACGGGGTAAGATCTACCACGGTCACATTGCCAGCTACAGGCAAATCCTGACCCAACGAAAACCTTCCCCAATTTCCAATTCTGTAGTGCTTATGACATTGTCGGTAAAACATTAAGTAAATACTACACTAATCCTTCCTTCCAACTTCCTAGACGCTTCCCAACCGCAGATAGTAATACTCATGTCCCTGTAATGTTTTTCTTAGATTGGAATCAAGGATTTAACCCCTCTTGATTTCTGATAGCAGTCTGGAAAAGCATTTCAAAAATAACATGAGTATAATTAAAGTGTTCAATCTTCTAATGCTGTGCTAGCGCTTCTTTTATTTTCAGAATTGTCATCACATCTGTTACCGAGGAAAGAAGCTGACGTTACCGTCTACTAATGATGATTTTCTTCTTCTTTTCTTATTTATAGTGAACGTAGTTATTCTGAACACGACGTTAACCATCACTTGCCGAATGGAGCATTTCATAACTTTTAAATAGCTTCGCTCCCAACGAAAAATTCATTAATATAATATTTGATTATTATTTATACTAACTGGAAGCGTTTGGTACGGAAGGTCCACGTTTTCTTCCTATCCCTCGATTTCATGGTATGGATCGACTTTAAGGGTTTACAAATTCTGAAGTCGCTCAGTATCTAGAAATCATCTCTGCGGTACATACTGCGTAGTTGGCCTGGCCGTATGAAAAGAAAAATGACGGAATTTAGAAACCGTCATTTTCCAGGATGCTTTCAAGTATTGGCTGCGCAAGTATGAGATTAGATTAGATTAGGTAGGTTCTATGTCCTGAGCTTCCATCAAAAGCCCATTTGCATACAAGTTTTACTGTCCTTGAGCTCTCTATCAAAAGTTGCTGCATAATACTTAGCGAGGTGCAAGTCATTAGGTCTTGCCAATCAACCTCAGCGGACGTTTCAACGCGTAAAGACTAGGAAGCAGATTTGCATGTACCTCGTTTAAAGTACTTCGAAGCAGATTGTCCTTTCTCTCGGATAAATCCAAGTCAAAGTATAACGCCAGTGCTTGTGCCACTGCCATAACCTTATCCTGATTTGCGCTTGAGCTACTTGATATATTGGCCACAAATGCTAGCCCCTCAGATTCTTTATTATTGTTTCTTTGTTATATTTGAACATTCCTGAAATGGTTTTTGAGGTCTTCCCTTCGCGATGTTGAATGAAGACTCGGCAATTCCTTCAATAATTGTATTCGGATAGTGAGGAAGATTTACCAACGAAGACAACCAGCGAGCGTTTTGCTTCTCGATTTTTTTCGGATGATCGAAAGCTCTGTGACCATTTTTGATCAATTCTCAAAGAAAATAATTTGCAAAACTGCTTTAGTTCTTTTTCAAGTTCCTCGGAGAAATTATCTGGGTTATATAAATCCGACAGAAACTTCAACACATGAGCATTTCGTTGGGACGGATCAATGGAAGCTATTGTAGTCCCGCGAAATGCGGGACGTCTGGTCACCTTACCCAAATTGTATGCCGCCGACTACCACCAATTGTAAGGGAGTTCGTGGGGCAGTAATAGGCGTAATTTATGGGTGAACGCTCTACACAGACCAGGAGTTCGCCGCACGTCAGGTATTGCAGAAATGCCGCGAATACAACGTGCCCACACATCATCTGTTTATCATCTTCAAAGCCGCATATGATACAATCGATCGGGACCAGCTGTTGCAGCTAATGCACGAAAACGGATTTTAGCATTAGCATTAGCATTAGCATTGTTACGGTGTAATTGGTAAATTGGACACTAGTGATACTCATGTTTTACTTTTGAGATCCTTATCTAGAATGGTATCAGAAATCAAGAAGGGGAGTGGTCCTTGATTCCAGTCTTAAACAAAAATAACAAAAGCATGAGGATTACTACTCCTGGCCACGCCCATCTTCACCGTAACTAGGGAGAGGAAGGAAGTGTTGATGTAGTACTTACTTAACGAGAGGCCACCGACTTAGCGACACCCTCATAATCATCATTCCAGTTCGAGACAGCAACACGTACGGACGTGTTTTTTGCTCGCGCATTTTTTCGAAGTGTTTTTTCTCGTTCTTTCGCTGTTTACGTTTTCGCTTGTCGCGTTGGCGTTATTTTCTCCCGGACCCGTCATGGGAGACTCGGTGGCCGATTCGGTCGCTGGAAAAGTGCCTAAGCGCACTGCTCTTGGAGGCGCGGGTAACCCATCCAAGCAGCTTTTGCAGAGCAACGTGTTTTCGCCGTTGCCGCTTGATGACGCCGGCAATCCGCCGAAAAAGAGGAAGAAGCAGCAATCGCAGCTGCCGCAGGTGCAACCGGAGCGGAAGGAGAAGTGCCCGCCCGTGTTTGTGAAGGGCGATCCGCCGGATTTACGCCCAAAAATTCGCCAGCTGATCGCTAAGGGGCTGAAATGTACTTTTCGGCTCTGCAGCGAGGGCGTGAAAGTGATGCCAGCCAACAGGGACCATCATCAATCCGTCGTGGAGTTCCTCGAGGTCCACAAGTATGAGTACTACACTCATGACCACCCCGGCACGAAGCCGCTCAAGGCTTTGCTGCGAGGACTTCACGACATGAAGGAGGAAGAGCTCCAAGCAGAGCTTGAAAGTTGCGGACTAAAGCCAGTAGCAGTCCACAAGATCGCTCGTCACGACAAGGCGAGGAAATATCGCGACCAGCTTTACCTGATCCATCTGGAGCACGGCTCCACTACCTGGAAGGACCTGAAGCTGGTTGGCGTTATAAATTACACCGTCGTTGACTGGGAGCGATATCGGCCAGTGCACCGCGATGTCACGCAATGCACCAACTGCTTCAATTTCGGGCACGGCACCAGGAACTGCCGCATGAAGCCGCGCTGCAACAAGTGTGGTGAACCCCATCCGACGGACGAGTGCGACAAAATGGAGGTGGCCGATCCCAAGTGCGCCAACTGTGGCGACAAACATCGGGCCACCACAAAGGGCTGCCCAAAGCGAGCCGAGTTCCTGGAAATCCGGAAGAAGGCCTCCACCAGGACCATTCCGAAGAAGAACCGTGTTCCTGTAATCAACGAGGTGAACTTTCCAGCCATCCCGGCTCCCCGTCGTGTGATTCCAATACTCCCACCGCTACAGCCGCACAAGCGACTGGCAGCGGCAGCTGCAAGCTCCAGCTCCAGCATCCATCAGCGAATGGCCCCCGCTTCCTCCTCCTGGGTTCCGTCGGCAGTCGGAGAACGAAGCCGTCCCACCGGAAGAATCTGCCCCGCTGTACACTCCGGAGCAACTGATGCCGATCTTCGCGCAGCTCGCCACTCGACTGCGCGGCTGCAAAACCCGATTCGACCAGGTCTTCACACTTGGCATGTTCATCATTGAAAATGGCTGCTAGGGTGGGCCTGGTCAACTGGAACGCTTGCTCACTAAAGAGCAAATCAATCGAGCTGAAGGATTTCCTTGAGGAGAAGGAAATAGACGTGGCGTTCATCACCGAAACGCACCTAAAACCGGAGGTGAACATCAACATCCCGGACTTCCGCATCGTGCGACTCGACCGGCCGACCAGGGGAGGTGGTGTGGCCATCGCTCTTCGCTACAACATCAACTGTCGTCTGCTTCCAAGCTTCCAGCTCAGTGTCATCGAGGCCATCGGTGTCGAAATCACCACTTCGGTCGGCACAATCGCGCTCATCGCGGCGTACTGTCCAACGCAGGCCAAAGCCGGCGATGGATCATCGGCTGCCCTTCGGAGGGACATCGTCAAGCTGACGCGGAGGCAAGGCCAGTATATCATTGCCGGCGACTTGAATGCCAAACATCAAGCCTGGGGCAACAGTCGCGGCAATCGAAACGGCACCATCTGGAGCAACGATATGGAGGAAGGCCACTACACGATCCTGAGCCCGGATTCCCCCACTCGGCTGAGTCGGTCCGGTGCCCACGCAACGCTCGACCTCTACGTAACAAACCTGAGTGACCACGTCTCGCAGCCGGTTGTATACCAGGAGCTCAGTTCGGATCACTATCCGGTGGTGGCGGAACTGGGCTCCTCGGTCAATCGGCACCAGCAGTTACGGCGGAACTACCACCAAGTGAACTGGCAGCGTTTCCAGCAGTGCGTCGATAACACCGTCGACTACGAGGTGCGTCCGGAGACGCCGGAAAGTATCGACCGCCAGCTGTGCGCTATCGAAGAGGCGATCACGGCGGCCCGAGAGCAACACGTACCGACGGCTCGGCAGGTAAGCAACTCCTCAAACATCGATACACTCACCAAAGATTTGATTCGATTGCGGAATGTCACTCGCAGGCAGTTTCAGCGTACTGGACTGCCTGAGCTTAAGGCACGCTGAAATCGAATCACAAAAATTATCAAGGCCAGAATGGTGGACCTCAGAAATAACGACTTCTCGAATAAAATCCGCACTCTCCCAGATTATGCTAAGCCGTTCTGGAAAATGACCAAAATTCTAAAATCCAAGCCTCGGCCCATTCCACCTTTGATCCCACTAGACAATAATGGCTCTAAGGATCGCTTGATAACTCCTGCAGAGAAGGTCGCTGAAATAGGTCGTCACTTCGTCAGCTCACACAATCTTGGGCAGAACATCGTCAGTCCACACGAAGCAGCCGTCAATGAGCATGCTAACAACATCCATTTGATTCCCAACGACTTCTCGGAGGAGTTGGAGATCTCAGCTGGCGAATTGACGGCCTATATCAAATCATCGAAGAATATGAAGGCCCCAGGCTTCGACAGCATCCTAAACCTCGAGTTCAAACACATGAGTGCTTCGTTCTTTGAGCACCTTTCGCTGATCTTCAATCAGTGTCTCCGGCTCAGCTACTTCCCATTGGCCTGGAAGTCAGCGAAAGTCATCCCCATCCGGAAGCCTGGGAAGGATCCTTCCTTCCCCAAAAGCTATCGTCCCATCAGCCTTCTCTCAGGATTATCCAAGCTATTCGAAAAAGCTATTCATCACCGGTTACTTGAGTCTGCCGAAAATCTCAACATCTTGCTCGAGGAACAGTTTGGTTTCCGACGCGGTCGGTCAACTGTACACCAACTGACCCGAGTTACCAACGTCCTCAGACGGAACAAGTTTGTCTCGAAAACATCCGCCATGGCCTTACTCGATGTCGAGAAGGCATTTGACAATGTATGGCATGATGGCCTGGTGTACAAACTACAACGCTACAATCTTCCCAGCTACCTGGTGAAAATCATCAACAATTACCTGTCGGCAAGGACATTCCGGGTCTCAATCAGCGGAGCGAGTTCCAATGCGCACAACATCGTCGCAGGCGTCCCCCAGGGCAGTATCCTTGGCTCCCTGCTTTTCAATCTGTTCACCTCCGACATGCCAGAACCTCCAGAAGGCGGCATTCTGTCTCTGTTCGCAGATGACACATCCATCGTCTACAACGGTAGAGTGATCAGAGCGCTAGTGGCAAAACTCCAACGAGGCCTGGATGCCCTGACAGAGTACCTCACCAGCTGGAAGATCTGTATCAACGCGGCGAAGACCCAGGTCATCATTTTCCCCCACTCCAAATCCCCTAAACTTGTTCCGCCTGGGACTGTAAAATCATCCTCAATGGCACGACTGTGGAATGGGCCAATGAGGCCGGCTACCTTGGCTTGACCCTCGACAGCAAGCTTATTTTCAGGCAACAGGTTGACAAAACGGTGACAAAGTGTAACGTTTTGTTGAAACTTCTGTACCCTTTGATCAACCGCCGGTCGTCATTGTCCCTGAAAAATAAGCTTGCTGTCTACAAGCAAATCATCCTCCCTGTGATCGAATATGGCATGCCGGTCTGGGAGAGCTGCGCTAAAACCCACCACCTCAAACTTCAACGGGTCCAAAACAAATTCCTGAGGATGATCCTCAACACCCCCCCTCGTTAAGTAAGTACTACATCAACACTTTCTTCCTCTCCCTAGTTACGGTGAAGATGGGCATGGCCAGGAGTAGTAATCCTCATGCTTTTGTTATTTTTGTTTAAGACTGGAATCAAGGACCACTCCCCTTCTTGATTTCTGATAGCATTCTAGATAAGGATCTCAAAAGAAAAACATGAGTATCACTAGTGTCCAATCTACGAATTACACCGTAACAATGCCAATGCTAATGCTAATGCTACATATTTGCTCTTTGTTTCACTAATGTCGTTTTCGTTTTTGCGGTGTAGCTGCACCGGGTGTACACTTTCTGCACTGAAATTGTTCGTTTTTGGTTTTCGCTCTACACTCAAACCCCACTTTTTCGTGCACCGTACGGAAAGTGTACCACGCATAAAATCGAGAGTGTAGCTTGTTCGAATGGTGGTGTTACCAATACAGCCGCATGTCACGTGCTTGTTGCTGTCAAATTCTGTTTTGTTTTGACTTTGGTTTTGATGTGCCGGGTGCGCGTTTAGAGTTAGAGTTAGATTTTTTTTAATGAAGTGGGAATGGTAATTGCGCGTTTTAATTCTATTTATCTAATGCAAAATAAATAAAAATGTAGTTTTAAGTATGTCATAAAAGGAGGATATTTACTAATCGATTAGTTTATAAAAGTTAGGCGATGAATCAAGGTAAAAGAAATTGCTTACATTCAGCCAGTTGTATTGTACTAATTCATGTTCCTACTATTAAATTTTATACTTTCGTTACCTTGACCATCGGTTTGAATATATATTAGTCATGAAATTATTCTAATAAACAAGTTTTTTTTGTGGAACTTGAAAATAGTTCCAAAATTTTGAACCAATATCAGAACTTGTTCTTCGAAGTATCTTTTGGAAAAATCAGCTAGCTTGAGGTGAAGAATCATTCCATAAACTCTTTTGAATTTCAAGTTTTTGGTATTTGCAAAGGATTTTTACAACATTTTCAGATTTTGAATATTCAGCTTTGATCTATTGAGATTTTGTTGATTTTTATTATCTTATAGAATCTAATGACTCAATAGCAATAATTACAGTCTTGCTTTGCTAGCTCACATTTTATTACATGGGCCACGTTTTAGTTGAGCCTTTGCTGGTTAATCCATGGAATTGAAAACGTAGTTGAGCATATTTAGCATAATTGAACATAATTTGTGAATTGCAATGCTAAAGTCGCAGTACACATGTTCAAATGGTTAGTTACAAGTTACTCTTTATCATATTTATTATAATAAATGCTAATAGTCATTTCAGCATATCACGAATGTACATGTATAACAAGATTAGTTTAGAATCGAGTTTAGAATGTATAAACTGATTCGAGCTTTTTTAATTCGTTTAATAAATATCTTTGCAAAGCAATATTTTATAAAACTGGAAAACTTTGGGAATTAATTTCATTTATAACACATTCTACTTTCTACTTAATTTGTGAATGCTAAGAAAAATGTATGTCTCTTACGAAACTAAGTTCGCCGCAATAATAGTTGTTATATAATAGCAAATTAAGGATTAGTGAAAACGTTTCCCTCAGAATCCAACATTCTTCTCAAAAACCTGAAATGGCCCAAGAATTCCCAATGAAAACCCAAAAATCAATCTACTTGTAGTTTTGTATTGTGATTTATTGGAATATGCTTTTGTATATTTAAATACTTTTATCAGAAACAAAAAAGCTCTTAATGAATTATTGGTTGTGAAATTTTGTAATATTTGATTCGTTTTGAAATATCATGCATCGTTTTCATGAGTGCTGTCCAATGAGAGCTTGAAGTAGCTCGAAGTTTCTCCCTGTCCTGCTCATGCCCATTTGTTGACAAAAAAGAACAAGCAGGACGGGAACAACTTCGAGCAACTTCGAGCTGCTCATTGGACAGCACTATGATCTGTCAGACAGTGAGTACTGTGTTCAGCTTTAGATAATCGAAGCAATTAAACAGAAAGTAAAAGTAAAATGTCTTTAAGAGTTTCGTGGGCTTCGTGGTCGTGCGGTTAGCGACGTCAATCGTCTAAACGCATGTGCTGTGGAGTGTGGGTTCGATTCCCCGCCCCGGTAAGGAGAAAACTTTTCGTAAAGCGAAAAGTTCTCCACTGGTCCACTGGGTGTTGTGTAAATGTCCTTGTCCGTTGTCTAATGCTAAATGTTAAGTGTTCAGTCTGTGCGACCTCTGGTCGAAGACGGTGATTCTGTCTTTTTTTTTTAAAAAGACACTATTCATACAATTTCAATTTAAGCCCAACAAGAATGATTGGAATAACGTACATATTTCAAAGCAGGCAGCAAGAACAAAAACAAATATGACAGAAGCATGGAAGATGACCGATGTCACACATACTTTTGCAATCTTATTGGGACTGCACTGAAAATGTTCGTTTATGTGGTGCAAAAAGATGCACTTTCCGGTGTAGCTACACCACAAAAACGAAAACGACATAAATAAAATCGGGACTGTTCGTTTTCTTTGACAGCAGCACACTTCGGAATAGAGCGAGAGAATGTGTTTGTGAGCATATCAAACACACGCTAAAAAGATACCACGCACAATTCCATGTAATTTGATTTTACCAAAAATACGAACAAAATATCCGGCGATGGCATTTATTTAAAAAAAGTGTTCAAATACAAATGCTTCTATTCAGATTTTTACGCAGACCACAAATTATATCAAAAGTGATAGCAACACCGTAGTATTTTTACCCTTATGTGGCTGACAGGACCGTTTTCCTTTTGCAACCTTCATATTTTCCAAGCTCATCAAAAAAATCATAACCATTCCCGTTCCTACATAGCGCTTTTCAACCATAAATAATTGCCTGCTTTTAGGGTATTATCTATTATTCAACTGTGAAACGTAGTGTAAGAATGGGGTGGCTCCAGCGGCTGGATAGGACAGTGCTGCTCATTATCCAACATATGAAGACTCACGAGGTAGAATATATTGTTAATATACTATACTACCAGAACCGACGAGCTTCGTTTCACCTAAAATTGATTAATTATATATTTTTAAATGATTTTTTTATGAAACAAACATATCATGTAAGGACCGCAAAGAGCAAGTTGTATATTTGAAACTGGTTGATAGACTTTTGCTTACGCGTGTAGACTCTAAGGCATTACAAAAAACAAAACATGTAAATCTTGGCAGCGGACAAAAAGCACATAAGTTCCCTTCTCCAAAATGGCCAACATTATTCAAATAGGTTGAAAATAGTAAAAGTTATGAAAATGTCAATATAACGGGTACCCTGTCTGTCATTCACGTCTGTTTTTTGTTGGCCGCATAAGGGTTAAATTTGTTTTACAATGTGTTTAAATGCTTTTGCCTATCTGCCTACATGACATAAAATTGATGCCAAGGCTAAAAATTCATGTTTTGTTTTAAGCCAGTTTTGATAAACAATAAAGTTTGTTCCAAAATTGAGTGAAGTGAGATGAGCGTGCGGCCGATCAATATGAATGAATTTTACTACTGGAGGATATAAACAACCAGCATTTTGCACCAATACATTACCAGTTTTCTACTTCCAAGTCTAGTTGCTAAAGGGAGCAAACTCATTGCTGATAATAGAAATTGCTATGCCAATAGAAGGAACGTTGACCTGTTACTTTATATTAAATTTACTGAGTTTGTGGTAAAAGCTGTTATATTTAGTGAACACCAATCATCAAAGAAAGAGCATACAAATGTATACCAGTTGAACTGTACCTGTGTTTTGGTGTAATTATTCATTATTTCTATCATTCAATTTGGCGAATGTCTAAGACTGCCATGAATAGGTATTTTCCCCTACCTAAAAAAATAGTGTGGAGGTAAATGAATAATTAAATTATTGGTTGGTTTTTTAAATCTAAAATGAAACAAAAACGAATTAGATTTAAACGATTCAAAAGTTTTTTTTACTCGAGATTAGGCCGGTTTTTTTTATTATCAGACTAAGGCCGGAGTGGCCTGTGCTGCACATAAAAGTCTTCTCCATTCAGCTCGGTCCATGGCTGCACTTCGCCAACCACGCAGTCTGCGGAGGGTCCGCAAATCGTCCTCCACCTGATCGATCCACCTTGCCCGCTGTGCACCTCGCCTTCTTGTTCCCGTCGGATTGTTGTCGAGAACCATTTTCATCGGATTACTGTCCGACATTCTGGCTACGTGCCCGGCCCACCGCAGTCTTCCGATTTTCGTGGTGTGAACGATGGAAATTGGATGGATTAGGCCGTTACAAATATTTAATTGAATTATGTCCTACTCCTCTCCGTAAAAAAAAAGATTTGTTAAAGAATGATTTGCGAATCTACGAAATTATGCGAATTTAATTTTTTTGTTCCCTCATAATATTATTTTTAAGCAAAAAAAATCTTTATCTATTTCTTAAAACCTTCTAAAATATTTCTTAAATGCTTTACGTGAATCAGTAGTACTCTAATCAGTACTTCTCTAACTTTCTTTCAGGTTGATGAAATGGAAAATCTCCCGCCTATGATTTGCGATCTTTGCATCGTCCAGCTCAACGTCGCGTACAACTTCAAACGACAAGCCACTGAATCAGACACCAAGCTGCGGCAGTACCTGATCGAAAATGGCATCGACATAATGAAGGACATCCGAGCGTTACCGGCGATCCGAGCCGCGGACCAAATCGCCATTCCGGAACGACTTCTACCAGCATCCAATCGGGCAAATCAGCGTTTGAACTCAACATCGTCATCGTCGGTTTTTGAAGTCCCACAATCAACAAGTCATGGAGGCCTGAAAACCAACGGACGAGTATTCGAGCCACGACTGGTGCCCATTCGAATAAAAGTGGAAACTCCGGAAACGGTAGAGCCATCTTCGGAACCAGGGGATCTTCTTTCCAATTCGACTATATCTCCATTAAGCTCCGTCACGATGGCCAACGGAACTGCACCGGTTGCGCTACCGTCGCCCCATGTCGCATCAGAGAAAACTAATAGCACCGAAAACATTGCGATCGATTCGTCTCCAAGTTCCAGCAAAAACGGCCGCGACAGTGCAATGGTGGTGGTAAACAGTCGGAACATCAGCCTACAAGGCGATGATGATTATGTGCAAAATATCCTTGGGTCCAACAGTAGTTTGTCCACGAACGCGAGCAAATCCGTGGAAAAGATCGACTCGCAACCCAACCCGACTAAAACTAGTGAGTCAAAAGAAAAGCACGAATCCCCTGCAGACAATGAAACTCCGCAAGAAAGACGACTCAAATCGTTATTGTCGCATTTGAGGATCAACATGGTCAATTCACGGTTCCCCCAGTCGAAGCTAAGAACCAAGCCACGGAAGAAGCTACAAAAACTAAAACTTAAAGAGCAAAGTAAACATAATCTTTCACCCAAGCCAGCATCCAAACCCGTTCCCAAAACAGCACCCAAACAGGTAAACAAACCGCCACCGATGCCCAAATCAGCTCCAATTCCATCGTTACCGACAGTCGCTCGGCGGCACTCGTTGGATCTTTCCCAGTTGTTGAACGGAACGAGGGTAAAAGCGGAGCAGAAGAATAAAAGTCCCGAAAAGAGAAGCCCTCTCAAGAAGTCGTCGCATGTGATCAGCCCGAGCAAGCTTCGTTCCCTGAGGGACCTGATGCGGGAGGAACGTAGCCGGATAATAAACAAGACTAAAAACAAGGACTTGGCGACGTCATCCGGCGTCGTCAGTGGTCAGAAAGTGCATGACGATAAAAATAAGACGGTTTCCTGATTGCGAATCAAAAAGGAGTCTTGCTGTTGAAAAGATTCGCGGAGTGCAAAATAATAATTTGTAGGTTGTAGACATTGTTACGATAGAAATTCTTAGAATTCGGATCCTGGATATCATAGAGTAAAACACCAATGTTGCACAGGCTTGAAACATACAATCCGTTGTGTCTTTTGTGCCTGCGTAAATTTGTTGTTTTGCAGTAGTTGCAAAATAGTAGTTAATTCGAATTCTATTCATAATTCATAAAGTTTGTATCCAGTGCATACGCTCAGGGTACGGCATGTTTTTAATTTATTGTCCCTAAAAATGCTGAGATTACGTGAATAATTGCAATTAATAAATACCAACAAGTCCGATTGTTAAATTAGTGCCTTAGCGCAGAGTTGGTATTGCAACACAGCCCTTAGATGTAGATGTAGAACATCTGAATAAACAAACGTTGTTTGCACAATGGAATTATTACACACTAATTACTTCAACAATATTTGCAGATTATTTTCCTTGATCAAGAGATTATTCAGCCCACCAATTGACACAGTGCTATGTTGATAATTCCGATAAGCTAATGCAAATCATTGCCCTTTTATTCCTATCTTAATACTAAGTTTTAAATTTTCAACTGTATAAATATACTATCTACAAACATATTATACTTTATGAAATAAAAATAATAAAGGTGCGATCAAAATTGTATGATTTTCATCACTAAGTTGTGTATTTTTTATGATGAAAACGAAGTATGGTGTCGATTCCTGGCGTAATTGCCTCGAGGTCTCATCTAACCATAATCATCAAGTTCTCAAGAAATCCTACCCTGCACTATCAGGATATATGGTTGGCTACATCGTAATTACACCAGGTCAGAGTCCACCACGTACTGCCTGAATATCGTGGCCTTCACGAAGTAGCCGTCCTCTGTCTGGTTCTCTTTTAATTATTGTTTTCGTTGGGATAATGAATATTCGAGATTCAATAATATTTTCCTCACGGATATGAAAGCAAGGGGCTAGCGATTGGAAACTCGGTTCATAGAACTCTGAATCTCTCAACTTTATCGCCGTTGTTCTAAAGGACTGCTGACTGCTGACTGCTACCAGAGCTGTGACAACGCATATGAGCTCGGAACAACGTTTATAGTGATTGGAGATATGCAGAGGCTCGTGCTATGGTGGTCTGTCAATGAGAGACTGCAGATTCAGGCCGGTACTTCAACTTTGGTAACAACTCTTATTAATAGGCTGCCCAGATCATTTGGTTGAAAAGACGGGACAAACGCACTTGCAATACGAGCCATGTCAAAAAACCTTGTGATAAAATTCAAGAGCTGTGGAAATTTCAAAATTTATGGGCAAATAAATAGAAATACTTTAGAGTAAATCACTCACCACCATAACCTTCTATTGTATTAAGTTAGTTGTGGAAAAATGCTAAACTACAAATACTTCACTCTTAAATGGGACGCGAACAAAAACACGAAGGAATAGAAAATTACGCATCTTTCAATTTAACAAAAAATTGGGGAATTACGAATTTTTTAAATTTATTTTAATTTACTTTTATAAATTTATTTTAATCTACTTTTAGACATGCATAAGGGTTTTTATATTGACCAATATCAAAAACTTTTCCAATTCTGAATATTTGAACATAACAAACAAAACAATAGTCAAAGTGCCAATCTAATCAATTCACAGTCCGTTTTGATCTATATTGATTTAAACGACGCTAAAAGTAGCCTCACTTCTTGGGAATCTTATCAATTGATTTTGATCCCATGTGCTCACAAAAAATCAGGACTCATGCAATTTCGTCGCGGAAAGGTTGAAAATCCTGACCAAATTTCCACCGGATTGCGTTTTAAATCGAGCCGAATTTTTAACTTTTCATAACGGAATCCCATAAATCTCGTCTACACACATGGGAGCAAAATTTGCAGACAAGTTCCTGATGTGTGAACAAGCCTTCAAGTACGTGGGAACCTCACATCTAGCCTTTAATCCGACTAAATTTTTCCTCGGTTTGAAACTGCCTTAAACTCGATTTTGTTCAGTTGATTTATAAATATTTGTTTCATGCCGTGGATTTTTTACAGTGGATGATTTCGAAATATTCAGAACTATTCAGATTCAAAAAAAATTTGAATGAATCGAATAGAATCAAATGATTGAGCAACATGTGGTACAGCAGATTTGAAAAAAAAAAAATTAAGTGAAAGTAGGCACTAGAAAGCAGTGATGGGAAATGTCAAAAAAATGTCATGGCATTGCTATTTCTATTTTTCTAATAACTTTTTCCAAAAGTCATTTACAGTTCGGCTTTTTTGATTGACATGAAGTACTTAATGGGTCCTAGAACTTTGTCGAACAGATCATTGTTCTAAATACAAAGTGGGAGCCATGAGAGCGAGATTACAAAAATGTCACGGAATGTCATGACATTAATGTCATTTGACACTAATTCGGCTCTCACGTCGCCAATATCATGTTTAGAGAAATTACCTGTTAGAAAAAGTTTTCGGGTCCTTTGAGGGCTACATGTTTACATGGAAAATAAAATTGTAAATGACTTGTGAAAAAAGTTATTAGCAAATTAGTCAAATTAGTCTCAAATGAACTGCCTTTTGCAAATTTTTTTCCCAAGAGAGGAAATCGACGATTTATTCTCACGCTCTCTTATATATCAGAGAGCGTGAGAGTAAATCGTTGATTTCCCCTTTTTTGAAAACTAAAGCGAAATACAACCAAATGAAGCATCCACCGGATATGATTATGTCTTCGCTATTGGATGATGTAGTTTTGAAACAAAAATACTTGCCCCATCCAGCTGGAGACTGCTTTTTCACCTCGGTCGTGGGTGGTTTTATTACTGGGAGGTGGTACGAGCACGTGGCTGTCTTTCTCGTATAAAGAATAAAGAATAAAGAATAAAGAATAAAGAATAAAGAATAAAGAATAAAGAATAAAGAATAAAGAATAAAGAATAAAGAATAAAGAATAAAGAATAAAGAATAAAGAATAAAGAATAAAGAATAAAGAATAAAGAATAAAGAATAAAAGAATAAAGAATAAAGAATAAAGAATAAAGAATAAAGAATAAAGAATAAAGAATAAAGAATAAAGAATAAAGAATAAAAGAATAAAGAATAAAGAATAAAGAATAAAGAATAAAGAATAAAGAATAAAGAATAAAGAATAAAGAATAAAGAATAAAGAATAAAGAATAAAGAATAAAGAATAAAGAATAAAGAATAAAGAATAAAGAATAAAGAATAAAAGAATAAAGAATAAAGAATAAAGAATAAAGAATAAAGAATAAAGAATAAAGAATAAAGAATAAAGAATAAAAGAATAAAGAATAAAGAATAAAGAATAAAGAATAAAGAATAAAGAATAAAGAATAAAGAATAAAAGAATAAAGAATAAAGAATAAAGAATAAAGAATAAAAGAATAAAGAATAAAGAATAAAGAATAAAGAATAAAAGAATAAAGAATAAAGAATAAAGAATAAAGAATAAAGAATAAAGAATAAAGAATAAAGAATAAAAGAATAAAGAATAAAGAATAAAGAATAAAGAATAAAGAATAAAGAATAAAGAATAAAGAATAAAGAATAAAGAATAAAGAATAAAGAATAAAGAATAAAGAATAAAGAATAAAGAATAAAGAATAAAGAATAAAGAATAAAGAATAAAGAATAAAGAATAAAGAATAAAGAATAAAGAATAAAGAATAAAGAATAAAGAATAAAGAATAAAGAATAAAGAATAAAGAATAAAGAATAAAGAATAAAGAAAAAATAATAAAGAAAAAAAAGGAATAAAAATTGCACAGAGAAGAAGGAAGGAGGAAAGAAGAAGGGAGAAGACGGAAAAAGGGAGAAAGAAGGCGGAAGAAGGGAGAAGGAAAAAAAATTGGGGTTGTATACAAGACACGACCGCTCTACGTAAACTACGTAAAACCAAATATAGTAAACTGAACCAATTATTCCGCTCTATATAGAAGAGAAGGAACTTTCCTACCGACACTACTACCCAGCTTTAGCCGCATCTCCCACTCTGTGAGGGAGTAGGGACCCCACTGTCTAGCACCTGGGCCACCCCATTCATACACCCCAGTTCAACAATTGATAATACCCTAAAAGTAGGAGGGTTTATAAATCGATTGATACATAAATCTTTAAAATCCATTGAAAGATAAAAGACCTATTAACATTGGCGTAAATAAGGGAGGGCCGGGGGGGGGAGGCTGGCCCCCTCCAGACCTACTTGTGCCCCCCCCCAGAAAATTTTGAAAAGTAATTCCAACTTAATCAGTTTTTATTTCATTTACATATTTCTTAATTTTGATTATGAATTCTATGAACATATTTTTTGTTGCGTTATCACATCTATGACCATTTGTTCAGCAAAGCATCGAAATATTTAAGTTGGACCCCCGGGAACATTTTCTCGATTTTTAAGCTAAAATCAATGCCGCTTCTAATTCAGTTGCTAGCTTAAAATAATAAATTTGTTCTGCATTTGTTTGACTAAAAAATAAACTAAAAAATAAAAAACTAAAAACATAATTGTATTAAGATATAAATATTTCTGTTCTATTAAACTACCATCCGCTTCAAAAAAGACTGAAGCAACTACATCAAAATGAGCACATGTACACAAATCCGGTCAATTTAAATTTCGAGCGACCATTCTTTCGAAAATCTTCGAGTTAACCGCAAGGTATGCCGCAAAACAGTTGATCAAATTCGTATGGAGCTTTTTGCTCTCGTTATATAATTCTGGCACAGAAAGATATAAAATTATAAAACTTAAGAATCTTTGTTACAATGACAGAAAAATCAACAACGCATTCCATTGAAAGTATTAGGACAAAACATAAGCAACCTTCGCACTCACAAAAGAGATTGCATTAAAGAAATATTTTTATAATCCTCAAAAGCTCTTGTTCCATTTAATCTTTTGGCGATTTCATAAGGATCATCGGAAAACTCTTTTGTGCCTGCTTTAGTTAGAATTTGTTATTTAGGATAAAAAAAAATAGATTTAGAATCCAGTTCGTATCAGAAAACATTTCTTTTGCAGCACAATTCAGATCGATTTGGTTGCTTCTCAAGTCTCTTTGATTTTTGCAGAGAAATCTCTTACCTATTCAGAAAACCATAATAAAGCCTCTTCCTAACGTCAGTAACTACAAAAACCCTATGTTGTTCTGGAATTTGATTTATGACTCATAATTTTATGACTCATGGAATTTATGACTCATAAAAAATACTTTAGGATTCCAAATTTGTGTTCATCGGTACTTAACTATTTCAGCACATAACATACATTTTGGAATTGCATGAATACTTATATTGATTATGACAAAATTTCGTTCTAAAGAGTTTCAAAAATTTCAAGTTTCAAAAAAATCGAGATCTTTATGCATTGAGTAATCATGGAAATGCTTGAAAACATTCAGAAATACACTCATATCGAATTTCATTTATAGATAATTCTAAGAAGATTCTTGAATCTTAGATTACACACTTATCCACATTTATTAACATGGAGAAGACAAGTTGACACAGACACAGCGTTTTGAAGCAACCGCAGTATCATTGGAAATCAATTGTATTATTCACAATTTTTTTTATGTTAGTTCTAGGACGAATGAGCGATAAACTTAGTCAAACAATTTCTATTGCAATCCATGCGCACAGTGCTTTAAATCGCCTTTGAAAATTACATCCCACCAGCTGGTGCCATGGCCCCCCCTAGACCGAGACTCTAGTTACGCCTATGCCTATTAATGTTACAAATCTAACATGATTTCGTGACGGACCCCAATTTTGAAATTTTAATTTTACACCCTATATCCGAGTCTTCCCCTTAGACGTAGTTTACGTCAAAAGGTGAAAGATCGAAGATAGAACATAGAAGAAGGAAGAAGGAAAAAGTGAGATACAGATGGAAGAAGGAATAATGATGAAGCAAGAAGAAACAAGGAAGACAGAAGGAAAAGGAAGAAAGAAGATGGATCAAGGGAGAAAAAGACGGAAGAAGGGAGAAGGACATTGTGCAGTCTGATGTCACTATATTCTTCGGAAAATTACGATGTTTAGCGCCATTGCGAAAGCTAACCAAACAATTTACAGGGGTTGGACAAAAAGGTTGAGATAGGCAAAATTTTGTCGAAGTTCAAATCAGCATAACTTTGCGTAGAAAAATCCGATTTCGATGAAATTGGGACCATCGGACGCGGAAACTCTTCTAGTATACTATCCTCTTGCAAAACCTGAGATTGGTCCTTGCTCACCGGAGATGTTCCGGGTTTTCCGAGGGTATGTTAAAAATGCATTTTTTCTCCTGCTTGTCATTTTATTTGACGATTACTGACATCTTGTTTTATACTTTCCCCAGAAACTAGAACTAATATGCTGACCAATGCTGGCTGCAGATCAAAAATCCATTAGGTATACGCAGAGATATGGCCATTTTCGTGAAAACGGTACGGAATTGGCCATACTCCCTGAATAAATATCACTTTCGCAGAATATCCGGAACCTGTTACAAATTGGCCAGAGAGTCTTACAGTCCTCAAAATATATCTTTAATAAAGATCCTATATTCATTGTCTTGAGAAAACATGAATTTTGACACCCATATTTGCATGGTTCCAGATGGTGCCAAAACCGGTTCTTCCGGGAAGGCCCTTGGAACCTGCTATAAGGGTGGCAGTGAACACTATCATTTAGGAAATGTTTCTGTAATCATCGTCTCGCAAAGCCATGAAGTGAGATACTTATATTTGCATTATTCCGATCTGTTATCATTTCAACATGTTTCCGGGACCGTTTTTACGGAAATAGCCATATCTCTGCGTAGTTTTGATGGATTCTCGATCTACAGCCACCATTGGTCGGCATATTAGTTCTAGTTATTGAACTAAACATAAAACATGATGAAAGTAAACGTCATATAAAATGACAAGCAGTGGAAAAAATGCATCTTGAATGTACCCTCGGAAAACCCGGAACATCTCCGGTGGCCGAGGACCAATCTCAGGTTTTGCATAAGGATAGTATACTAGAAGAGTTTCCGCGTCCGATGATCCCAATTTTATCAAAATCGGATTATTCTACGCAAAGTAATGCTGACTTGAACTTCGGCAAAATTTTGCCTATCTCAACCTTTTTGTCTAACCCCTGTATGTGGAAGTGGAGAAGGAGCAAGCTGAAGGAGGTTGAAGCCCCCCTCTGCTGATAATAGAGCTGTTGTTAAGGCAGAAGAGGGCTGCCAGACGCCACAGCGTCACGGATGTTCGAGGGGATTCCGTAGTTGGATCGGAGAATGCCGTACTTTGGACACCAAAATATCACATGTTCGACGGAATTCAACACCTTACATATTTCGCAAACAGTTCAGAATGGACTACCACCGAAGTTATGCGAAAAACGGGTGTGGTCGGTGCGACGACGGGAGATGATCTGTTGATCCCTGTGGTTGGGCATGTCGTTCCAGGGAGCTGTTGACCCATTAACCTTCCGTAGCTGCGTGGAATTGGAGCCCCCCCTCCACGGGTTCTCCCAATCCTGACTGACGGTTGTTTTAATCCAGGCTTTAATGCCAGGCAGGGCAACCGACGACCTTGGTGACAGACACCAGCTGTAACGTTCCCTGGCACTTCACAATATCCCGGGATCCACGCAAAGGTTGTCGACTGTTGTACATCGGGGGTGTCCATGGGTGCTGTGGGTGATAGCTTTGAAGCGCAGCGGTTGCGCTGGTGGATTCCGTCAGCATTATTATAGGTTTGATGGAGGATGTAGTGGCAGCGATAAGTAGGGCCGCGGTTTCGGCCGAAAAAATGCTACATTGGTTGAGAAAACTATTTTTCACTGTAGGGTTACTACCTGTGACTCCTAAGCCGACCCTTCGTCTCGAAACGGAGCCGTTGGTGTAGCGATGATCATGGTTCCTGTATTCCGTGTTTAGCAACATAGACCTACGAACCGACCTACGAAGAGCCTCCTTATTGTCTCCTCTCTTGAAGCGTCTCGCGGTGGAGTGATTTATATTGGCTATGAAGGAGTGACAGCTCTTCACTTCATGCCAGTGGATCCTGGCCACTGGGGGAGACGGACGTCGGCCACCGCATGCACAATCGGGTTCCCTTCAATAACGAGAGGGATTCTGTGATGTTCTTGTCTTGAAGCATATAGCAGCCAGAACGCGGTGGCGAAGTAGCAAGATGCCTGCCTTGTTCACATCGCGTTCACCTTGTACATCCTTCACACCGCGAAAATCTTACAACTGCAATGGGCCGGACATGTAGTCAGAGTGTCGGACAATAACACGGTGAAAATGGTTCTCGATGATGTATTTTAAGGGCCGGAGTGGCATGCGCCGTACATAAAAAACCGTTGCAACTGTGCGCAGCGGATAAACTCCGGATAAACTGACACGGTTGATCAAAGCGACGATCGATCGGGTGATGTGCGTAGTTCGAGTTTCAGGGGCATTCTTGAGTCTCTACGAAACGCGTAGAGCGCTACGGCAAGGTGATGGTCTTTTGTGTCTGCTATTCAACATTGCTTTGGAAGGGGTAATACGAAGAGCAGGGATTAACACGAGTGGTACAATTTTCAAAAAGTCCGTCCAGCTATTTGGCTTCGTCGACGATATAGATATTATAGGGCACGTAACTTTGAGAAGATGGAGGAAGCCTACATAAGACTGAAGAGGGAAGCTAAGCGGATCGCACTAGTCATCAACACGTCGAAGACGAAGTACATGATAGGAAGAGGTTCAAAAGAAGACAACCCAAGTAACAATTTACATGCTTGTTGGATGTATTTAATTCTAATAGGGGATTTATGACAGCAGTCACCAAAGCTAGTTGCTCAGTTTTATTGGCGATCTTATTGCTATCAATAAACCTCTAAAAAAACTCGCTGAAAAAGCTTAAATCTTCAAAAGCCGATTGATCTTATGAGTAGCTCTACGGTTATGACGAAGAACGTAATAAGTCCTATTTTCAATACTCGATCAAATCCAAAATTTTTGGTCGTAATGTGGTCAAATGAATAACCACAATAAGAATATTTACATTACAAAGAGTTTATAACGGTGTTACGAGAGCAACATTTTTCTGATTGAAAACTATGATGGCCATATTGAAAAAGGAGCCGCAATTTCAAGTCGGTGGAATTTACCACAAAAATTCATGATTACACGGTGTTTTCTTCGCGAAAAACACGTTTTGGCTAAAGATTTGAATTTTTGGGTGGAATTTTAATGGATTAAGTGAAGATTTACGATATTGATATAATAATCATTTTAAATTTATTGCCCAGAACTATATTATTTTATGTTAGCTTTCACCATGAAATCGAAAGCGCACCTCATTCCCATAGAAGTACTTTGGAAAACAATCCTGAAAAATATTATTTTGAATGGATCCTCATCATGATTTCCATCATCATTAAATTTGTTATTATTTTTCTACAAAGTTTTGTTTCTCTTTCTCAAAGCAACATTTTTGGCAGCTGCCGCAGCCATATTCCCTTTTTTGCGGGCAGCTTGAAACGGATTTCTATATACTCTTATCACAGGATTATAGTGGTAATCTAAAGAGGGCCATTTGGCCATATCTTACTCATCAGAAGGTTGTCCTTTAGTAGTGGGTTTTATTGTTAGCTCTTATAATTCGATCTTGAAAACCATTCCTAGAGCGGAATAAAACTGCCGAAAATGATATCAGCAGAGAAATTCGGAGACGCATAGTGGCTGGAAATCGAATACGTCCTTTGGACTCCGCAAGACGCACCGCACCGAACGAATAGAGTTCGCCGCCGTACCAAACTGACAAGCTACTCATTAGACCGGTAGTCCTTTATGGACACAAGACCTGGGCGGTGCTCGTGGAGGACCAACGCGCCCTTGGAGTCTTCGAAAGGAAAGTGCTGCGTATCATCTATGGTGGGGTGCAGATGGCGGACGGTACGTGGAGGAGGCGAATGAACCACGAGCTGCATCAGCTGTTGGGAGAACCATCCATCGTTCACACCGCGAAAATTGGACGACTGCGGGGGGCCGGGCACGTAGTCAGAATGTCGGACAGTAATCCGGTTAAAATGGTTCTCGACATTGATCCGACGGGCACGAGAAGGCGAGGTGCGCCGCGGGCAAGGTGGATCGATCAGGTGGAAGATTACTTGCGGACCCTCCGTAGACTGCGTGATTGGCGACGTATGACCATGGACCGAGCAGAATAGAGAAATCTTTTACGTACGCCGCATACCACTCCGGCCTTAGAACACAAAAATACATCCTTGCTTCAATTTGATAGGTACCGATATACAACAGTCTCACAATCATAATTGCTATAAATTCTGTGCTTCTCGCGAAACTAATGTTATAGGATGACTATTCGAATCTTCTTCTTCTTATTGGCATTACATCCCCACACTGGGACAGAGCCGCCTCGCAGCTTAGTTTTCATTAAGCACTTCCACAGTTATTAACTGCGAGGTTTCTAAGCCAGGTTACCATTTTTGCATTCGTATATCATGAGGCAAGCACGTTGATACTTTTATGCCCAGGGAAGTCGAGACAATTTCCAATCCGAAAATTGCCTAGACTGGCACCGGGAATCGAACCCAGCCACCCTCAGCATGGTCTTGCTTTGTAGCCGCCCGTCTTACCGCACGGCTAAGAAGGGCCCCGAATACTTGAATGTAAAAAAGGATATTCAGTTGATTTTTGTACAATTCTGACGCGATATTCAATTCCTCTTTTACGTGTTTCAAAGATTTCAAGCAATCAAACTTTTACCACACCTGTTGAGACTTTCTGTCATTATTTAACTTTATCTTTTTCATTCAGCAGCACTCGAAACGCGAGAAGTTGAAACCCACTGTACTGAACCCCATAACCCTGCGATATCTCACAAGGTGTTAAAGATCTCAACACGCAGACACTCACTCAGCTAAGTGAAAAACGCGAAAAACGCGTTTAGTCTTCTACTAACAGTGTTGTTCGATACGCAATTCGTCTCCTGTCCTGCAGATGGAGATCCACCAGTCGAGTACCCACGCGAGAGCGAGAGTAAAGTGAGTGTGCGCGATAGATGGTCCACCAGCCGGAGCATCGGGCTTTAGAACGGATGGACGATATGGCAGCGAACGCGCTGCTGATGATGTCATTCCAATCCGATTCCATGAAACTGTTTACTGCACACAATGATAGCGCGAACAAGTGGTTTCGGTCACGGGGAATCACACGTCGATCGACCGCAAATGAGTCGTGCCCTGAATGGGGGAGGATAGCAAGATCTACAGAAGCTGGGTGTTTGTTTTTGTCACGCTTGTTTTAGTTTTTAAGTAGTAATGGAAGGACGAGTTAGTAATGTTATTATGTAGGTCCACTGTTTACTACTTGTTTTGTGTTTTAGTCAATCGTGTAATTTATTCTTACAGCTTGTCTTGAGTGACATTTTGAAAAGCGTAGAACTCGTATTGACTTCTGTGAGCAGCGGTGGAAACCATAACTATCCGTGCGTGACCCTCTCAAAGCCTGAACGATTCACGACTTCTTATAATCACTAAAAAATCATAACTTCTGCATTTTTCAACCGATTGTGACAATCAACCCCTCAAAACAATCGCTCAGATCTATAGTTTCTGGAAAGGGGATAATATTTTGGATTGGCCATTTGGTTCCGGAAATATTCTGTGGTGTACTGGAGTAGGTTTTTTGGCACCCGTGGGAACGCTTGTTTAGCACTTCTATAAGTCAACGTGGGACATGTCAAACTTCATGATTTTGCAAAATAAGATCAATTGAGTCCGTCCTGATAGTTTTTGGACAAGCTGGACGTGTCCGGGAATGTTCCGGAAACCTGGTCCGCCGGTTGAAATGGCCAGTTTCTATCAGTTATAAACCCTAGCTTGCGACATCTCAAACTTCATGAGTTAGCGAAACAAGATCAGTGGAACTCATTTTGAGGGTTTTCGGCCAAGTTGGACATGTTCCGGAATCTTCCAGAATGGTGCCCCCTAGGAAAAATGGCCATTTTTGATAATTTATGAAGTCTCTCTTGCGATATCTCAAACTCCATGATTTTGGAAAAGAAGATCAATTAAGTTAATTTTGAGGGTTTCTGGACAAGTTGGGCATGTTCTGGAATCTTCAAGAATAGTGCTTCAGGAGAGCTGACTATCGTTCTATCGCTAGCCTGCTGTCTACCTTGGACTAGGATAGTATCCAAGAAACCGGAAGAACCGCATCTGCAGAATGTGCTGCCAATTCATTCACACACGTACTCACATACATTATGGACAGACACGATGTTATTTTGCATTAATAAGTAAGTTTCTAGGGTGTTTGCCGCTATCTTTGATCGTGACGTTGTTTCCTATAGATCAATATTTTTCCTATCTTCATAGCATCTAGAGGTTTCGTGACCATTTCTTCAGATGGACAATATTCCAACTCGATTATATTGCGTTTTGACAACTCCTTAACATAATGCTGTCTTATTTCGATGTGTTTTGATCTTCTATTTGTTCGATTCGAGATAATAAAACTCAAGCAGTTTTGGTTATTGTTGTGATTGCTATCAGAGAGAGATCTCTGACTTTGATCTCTATAACGTATGTTTGAAGATAATGTGGAATGCAATAATTGTAATCGAAAAATGTCGATCAGCTTACTCAAACTAAGTAGAGCCGATGGGCTCCTATCGAATATGCAATAAATCTGAAATCAGTTTTATCTGATACCTTAAATTATATAGATCGCTTTAGTCTTGCTATCACAATATATCACTTTTATAATTCTTATAGGATTACGGTCGGTTTGAAGTTAATAGACAAAAGTTGTATTCTAATACTTTTGTCGGCAAATTTTGACCTTCACCAACATCTTCTTATAAATGCCGTGGCCAAAAATTTTTTTGACAGGTTTTACTTAAAGCAACGATTCAGATTCCATGGATGAAAAAGTAACATTTATCTGTAATCTGCTTGCCCATTAAAGACCTCCTCCTTCATACAAGTCAATGAAACTGGTGGTAAATTTTGCGTGTTTGAATGTCTCCTGAAGAATCAGCATCTGATTACACCCAGGTTTTTTTTTACGCGGTTGGAATTCATTAATTTCTCGGTTAACCCGAACTTTCACAGCTTTCAAAATACCACCTGAATTTTCTTTGATTTTTTGTGAATTTTTTCGTAGGGTTAACTCATTGTTTCATTGACGCTGAACGTCTTAAACGACTAAACCAAACCGTGTAAAAAAAACCTGAGTGTACACCATTAATTCCGTTGAATCTTTGAATTCTTTCGTTTTCATAAGGTATTACACAACTCGCTCAGCGGCAATCCAGTCTGCTTCTGTGGGTTATGTAAGGTCTCCAAGATCAGTAAGTTTGTAAAACTTTCTTAAATGCGTACGGAAAGCTTGGATTTCTTCTTCAGTTTCTGCTAGTTCCAACAAGGATGTCATCAACATATACTACGAGGTAGATAATTTGCTTGCCGGTTCCTTTCTTGTACAAACATGGACAGTTTTGCTTTGTAGGAATCCGATTTTTACGTAGAACGTCTCGAAATCACAGATTTCAGCATCTTGCGCATTGCTTAAGCCCATATATACTCCTCCTCAATCTGCATACCAGTTGTTCTTGTCCCTTCATAATATATGCTGGTGGCCACCGCACATACATTTCTTCTTGCAATTCACCATACACATTAAAAGCTCACTATTTAAGCATCAGCTTACGATTGCTTGCCACAGCCAGAAATGTTCTCAATGTGGAATTGTTCATGACAGGTTCAATATTTCTTGGTAATCCTCACCATATCGTTGAGTAAACTCTTGTACAACCAAACGTGCCTTCATCTTTTGATAACCATGTCAGTGGGAGGTACATAAGTGGCGCTGTAGTCGTTTAAATTATTATGCTAAATTCAGACCGCATCGTGCTTTCGTGCTGTGCGGTTCTTTCTCTCTTTGCGGAAGGAAGTTTTTAATACTACCCGAAGCTATTTTAATTTCAACGGTGCTTCTTAGCGCTATTTGTACCCACTGATCCCGTTACGATCTTTGCAAGGACCCGTGCCTTCGTTTTACGTTGGACCCGTTTGCGGAAGTAAAATTCCGACAAGCGGTGGTAATCCTGCAGGGACACCGTTCTGGGAAAAAACCTCTTAGAAGGTCACGTCTCCACGCTCAGCAATGAGTATTAACAAAAACAAGAGGAAGGGGAGTCTCTGAATTCTCCACTTCCTTCAAAGAAACAAGGTTTCAAGACCGTCCTGCCCAAGCGCGGAAAAAATAGAAGGAAGCTGGAGAATTCAGATATTCCTTCTAACTCTAATATCGGAAATAATTCTTCTTCAATCGAACTGAGCAATCAGTTCGATTTGATTAATGATGATATTGAGCAAATCGAATCTACCTCTAGCCCAGGTGATTCGATTCATGCGAAAAAGCAAAGGATTCCGCCAATTGTGGTATCTGTTGCCGAGTTTTCTGGCTTCCGGAATGAGATTTTGATTAACCTTCAGGGGATCAAGGTTTCGAGGGGCCCTCCTTAGCCGTGCGGTAAGACGCGCGGCTACAAAGCAAGACCATGCTGAGGGTGGCTGGGTTCGATTCCCGGTGCCGGTCTAGGCAATTTTCGGATTGGAAATTGTCTCGACTTCCCTGGGCATAAAAGTATCATCGTGTTAGCCTCATGATATACGAATGCAAAAATGGTAACCTGGCTTAGAAACCTCGCAGTTAATAACTGTGGAAGTGCTTAATGAACACTAAGCTGCGAGGCGGCTATGTCCCAGTGTGGGGATGTAATGCCAATAAGAAAGAAGAAAGAAGAAAGAAGGATCAAGGTTTCATTTCAGATTGCTAGGAAGGGTGACTGCCGCGTTTTGCCGGGATCCTTTGACGATCGCAAACGTCTTCTTCACTATTTAACTGAGAAGCGCCATAAATTCTTCACATACGACGACAAAACTGAGCGATTGTTCAAAGTCGTCTTGAAAGGTCTCCCCAGTGATGACAAATCACTGGATGAGATTAAAATTGAAATTTCTCAATTACTTGGATTTTCACCAGTCCAAGTAATTAAGATGAAAAAGAAATCTCACTCTGGTACTTCCCAGAAGGGCATTTCTCAAGAATTTTATTTAGTTCATTTTAACAAAAGTGAACTAAATAATATGAAAAGTTTGGAAAAGGCCTGTATTATGTCTCATGTCCGTGTTACATGGGAACATTTCCGCAGGCCTGGGGGAAATCTCCAAAACCCTACCCAGTGCCGTAAGTGCCAAAAGTGGGGTCATGGAACCAAACATTGTCACATGGATGCTAAATGCATGATTTGTGGTGGAACCTCTCACGCCAAGGACGCATGTCCTGTGAGAGAAGATTCCAATAAATTTAAGTGCGCAAACTGTGGGGGCAATCACAAATCCAATTTCTGGGAATGCCCTTCACGCAAAAAGTTTTGAATTCCGTGCAAAATTGATGACGGGAAATTCCAATCGGATCCCAGATTCGACGGGTAGAAATTTTCAAACGCTCAAATTTCAAAACCGGTTACCGGTCGAGCAATTCATACCCACCACAACTCACAAACAAATTTTGCCGCTCGTCAACGGGTAGCAAGCACTTCAGTAAATTCCAATTTTTCCAATGTACCTACGTATGCAAACATCGCTGCTGGTAGACAAAATTTCTCTTCTCAAAATGAGGTTTATACCCATATCCCAACGGAAAATAATGGTCATGTTGTTGATTCAGGTAGCATGACTGCTTCCGATTTTGATTTTTAACTGAACAATTGCATCACATGATTGATGCAATGTTCAAAGCAAATACCATTCCTGAAGCTATTCAGGTTGGTATAAAGTACACACAAAAATTGTTATCGGACTCCGTTTCAATGGATCCAAATAATTGTGTGAAAGTTCTAAATTGGAATGCCCGCTCTCTAAAGGGTAAGGAAGATGAATTATTCAACTTCCTTTCAGTTCATAATGTGCATATTGCCATTATAACAGAAACGTATTTAAAACCAGGACTCTCCATTAAAAGAGATCCAAACTATTTTATCTACAGAAATGATCGTCTTGACAGCGCCTGTGGTGGGGTCGCCATTGTCATTAATAGACGTATCAATCATAAATTATTTTCTTCGTTTGAAACCAAAGTTTTTGAAACCTTGGGAGTATCTGTTGAAACAAATTTTGGACAATTTTCCTTCATTGCAGCCTACTTGCCTTTTCAATGCAATGGGCAGCAAAAGAATTTGTTGAAAGCTGATCTTCAAATTCTGACTCGCAACAAATCAAAATTCTTCGTAATTGGTGACTTCAATGCCAAACACCGTTCATGGAATAATGCTCAAAGCAATTCCAATGGTAAAATTTTATTTGAAGATTGTTCTGCGGGATATTATACTATTCAATATCCCAATGGACCAACTTGTTTTTCTTCCAGTCGAAATCCTTCTACAATTGATTTAGTTTTAACGGATTCAAGTCAGCTGTGTGGCCAATTGGTAACTCATGCTGACTTTGACTCTGATCACCTTCCTGTGACATTTGAAATCTCACAAGAAGCCATTTATAATCCAATCAGCTCTACTTTTAATTATCATAGAGCTGATTGGGATTTATATAAAACATATATCGATAGGAATTTTGATGTTGATATTCCTCTCAGTGATATTGACAATGCGCTCGTATCTTTGACAAATTTAATTGTCGAAGCCAGAGGCATTGCAATTCCGAAATGTGAAGTTAAATTCAACTCCATTATTATTGACGACGATCTTCAGCTACTGATCCGTCTTAAAAATGTGAGAAGAAGGCAATACCAAAGAACTCGCGATCCCGCGTTGAAAGTTATTTGGCGAGATTTGCAAAATGAAATTAAAAACGTTTCGCTATTCTGAGAAATACCAACTTTGAGAATAATGTCTCGAAGTTGGATCCCAGTTCGAAACCCTTTTGAAATTAACGAAAATTCTTAAAAAACCTCAAAAGCCAATTCCAGCGCTTAAAGAGGGAAATAAAATTTTATTAACAAATGGCGAAAAGGCTCAAAAACTTGCTCAGCAGTTCGAGAGTGCCCATAATTTTAGTCTAGGTCTCACTAGTCCAATTGAGGATCAGGTTACACGGAGCTTCGAAGACATTCTCAATCAAGATAATGTTTTGATCCTTCGTTGGGAACTAATTTGGATGAAGTGAGATCTATTACTAGAAAATTTAAAAATATGAAAGCCCTGGGTGATGATGGTATTTTCTACATACTTATCAAAAACTTCCTGAGAGCTCTTTATCCTTTTTGGTTAATTTATTTAACAAATGTTTTCAATTGGCATACTTTCCAGATAAATGGAAAAACGCCAAAGTTGTTCCAATTTTGAAGCCGGACAAAAATCCAGCTGAGGCTTCTAGTTATCGCTTAATCAGTTTGCTTTCTTCAATAAGCAAACTGTTTGAAAAGATTATTTTAAATAGAATGATGGTTCATATTAATGACAATTCTATTTTTGCTGATGAGCAATTTGGTTTTCGCCATGGGCATTCAACCACTCATCAGTTATTAAGAGTTACGAACTTAATTCGGCTCAACAAATCTGAAGGATATTCGACTGGAGTTGCTCTTCTTGATATAGAGAAAGCATTTGACAGTGTTTGGCATGAAGGTTTGATTGTAAAATTGATGAATTTTAATTTTCCTCTGTACATCATTAAACTGATCCAAAATTATTTATCAGATCGCTCGCTGCAGGTAAACTATCAGAATACTAAATCTGATAGATTACCTGTAACCTAGTGTCCCCAAAGGCAGCATACTGTGGCCCATATTGTATAAACTTTTTACTTCTGACTTACCTGATTTACCACCAGGGTGTCAAAAATTTTTGTTTGCAGATGACACGGGCCTCTCAGCCAAAGTGCGAAGCCTTCGGTCATTAAATTTTGTAGTAGATTGCAAAAAAGTTTGGATATTTTCTCCACTTACTTGCAAAAATGGAAAATTTCCCCGAATGCTTCCAAAACTCAGCTTATAATTTTCCCACATAAGCCGAGAGCTTCTTATTTGAAACCTTGTAGCAGACATATTGTCACTATGAATGGGGTTCCAATTAATTGGTCTAGCGAAGCTAAATATTTAGGACTTCTGCTAGATCAAAAATTAACTTTTAAAATCACATTGAAGGCCTTCAAGCCAAATGTAACAAATATATTAAGTGCCTATATCCACTTATAAACAGAACATCAAAACTTTGTCTTAAGCATAAACTTTTGATTTACAAACAATATTTTAGACCTGCCATGTTGTATGCTGTGCCAATATGGACTAGTTGCTGCAATACCAGAAAGAAGGCACTTCAGAGGATTCAAAATAAAATTCTGAAAATGATTCTGAAGTTGCCTCCGTGGTATAGTACCAATGAACTTCATAGAATTTCTAATATTGAGACATTGCAACAAATGTCCAACAAAATAATTTCCAATTTTAGACAAAAATCATTGCAATCTTCTATTGCAACGATTAACTCCTTGTACCCTTAGTATAAAATAGGTTAAGTTTAGTTTAAGTTGAAAACATTGTAATTCCTACATGGTTCAATTCAACCAGAGGAAAAAATTCTAACTGCCAGAGGCAAATGAAATGTATTAATAATAACTAAAAGCGTAACATAGCAAATAAGGATGATAGTGTTAAGAAAACACGGAACACCTAGTCTAAGAGATGAATGCATGTATTAGATAATTAGCAAATAAAATTAGTTAAAAAAAAAAAAAAAAAAAAAAAAAAAAAAAATTATGCTAAATTATGCTTCAACAAGCAAAAGTATGCATAAATATGTTAAACAGACAGTATCGATGCCGTTGTATTTGGGAACTTAACGTCAAGTTAACGGAATAGGTTGAAAAAATATACGCGGTTAAGCGTATTTTAAAAAAGTTCCTAACATTAGTATTCCTTGCATTTTTTTTACAACGTTCGCCATTACGCATTTTTGTCTCAGAGACCAGCAAAGGTACCCTCAGGGGTAGATGTACCCCTGGTTGAGAACCGCTGCCACACAGCATTTGTGATCAATATGATTCAACCATAATAATGGGTAAAATCAGCAGTGATTCAAATCGTTCGGGGCTGTCAGTTTGAATATGAATCTGAAACATTCATTTTCCCAGCAGCTGCTCTAGATTCATTTTTTATACCAGTCAAATGTCAAAAAAATAAAACTGGTATAACGCTCCGTTCTATTTTCTGCAGATTTGAACCACGATTGAATCACGAGATTCAAATATTTTCCAATTGTTTTGGTGTATGAATGCGTCATTTTATCTACGGATCAATCTTTCCGGACGGATCAAGCCTTTCTTGGCGCCAACATGATGATTTCATTTAATTGAAAATTTGAAAAACATGAATAGAACACTGTTGGGGAAACCAGCGAGTTTGTTCTATTTGGCTCCAGATTCAAACTAGAATAGTGGTCGAAAATTTGGAATGAAACTGAATCACTCCTGATTTCACTCTAAAACCCGGGTTGATGCATAAATGGTTTGGTCGGTACCTTGAATGTCAAATTTATTATTTTGGTTGGTTTGGTCTCAAGTATGAAAATTTGGCTACTGTGATGAAAAACATGGACACATGAAGTACCATATTGAACAAAACATATTGATCACAAGATTTGAAGCATTATTAGCTATCTAATACTTATGCATCTATGCAGCCTGCCGTTGAGGTTCTTCCGGCGAATCAAGGGCTTCTTTCAAATTGATTGGATTCGCCATTTCGATATTTTTTTTGCTAATAATACTTCATGTGTCAACTTCGATTAGTAGCTCTTGAAAGTCTGTATCATCTACTTCTACGACTCCGGGTAAACTTTTGAAGTTATGTTTGCCTTGATCTAGATTAATATCATCATCATCGTTAGAATTAAATTCAATTTGGCTTGTTCCCTTATCATTACATTCCAAAGTTACAGTAAATCCTTCCAGTGAATTATACTTTTCGCAGGTTGATTGACTATCAGGATTTAACTTCTTCAAAAACAGCATAATAAAAAAAGATTAATTTATCTGCCACATGTCCGACTTCTTTTTTTTTTTTTTAATTGGGAATGTGCACAAAAACTTTACTTCTAAAAACTCGCAATCCTTATTTGCTATGTTACATTTTTAGTTATTATTAATACATTTCAATTGCCTCTGGCAGTTAGGACTTTTCCTCTGGTTTAATTGAACCATGTAGGAATTACAATGTTTTCAACTTAAATTAAACTTAACCTAATTTATACTAAGGGTACAAGGAGCTAATCGTTGCAATAGAAGATTGCAACGATTCTTGTCTAAAATTGGAAATTATTTTGTTGGACATCTGTTGCAATGTCTCAATATTAGAAATTCTATAGAGTTCATTGGTACTATACCACGGATGCAACTTCAGAATCATTTTCAGAATTTTATTTTGAATCCTCTGAAGTGAAGTGCCTTCTTTCCATATTGGCACAGCATACAACATGGCTGGTCTAAAAATTTGTTTGTAAATCAAAAGTTTGTTCCTAAGACAAAGTTTTGATTTTCTGTTTATAAGTGGATATAGACACTTAATATATTTGTTACATTTGCTTTCAATGTGATTTTTAAAAGTTAATTTTTAGTCCACCAGAAGTCCTAAATATTTGGCTTCGCTTGACCAATTAATTGGAACCCCATTCATAGTGACAATATGTCTGCTAGAAGGTTTCAAATAAGAAGCTCTCGGCTTGTGTGCGACAATTATAAGCTGAGTTTGGAAGCAATCGGGGAAATTTTCCATTTTTGCAAGTAAGTGGAGACAATATCCAATTTTTTTTTTGCAATCTACTACAAATGACAGGAAGGCTTCGTCCTTTGGCTGAAAAGCCCGTGTCATCTGCAAACAAAGATTTTTGACACCCTGGTGGTAAATCAGGTAAGTCAGAAGTAAAAATTTTATACAATATGGACCCCAGTATGCTGCCTTGGGGGACACCAGCCCTTACAGGTCATCTATCAGATTTTTAATTCTGATAGTTTACCTACAGTGAGCGATCTGATTAATAATTTTGGATCAGTTTAATAATGTACGGAGGAAAATTAAAATTTATCAATTTTACAATCAAACCTTCATGCCAAACACTGTCAAATGCTTTCTCTATATTAAATTAAATTCGAATTAAATTTGTAACTCTTAATAATGGATGAGTGGTTGAATGCCCATGGTGAGAACCAAATTGCTCATCAGCAAAAGTAGAATTGTCATTAATATGAACCATCATTCTATTTAAAATAATCTTTTCAAACAGTTTGCTTATTGAAGAAAGCAAACTGATTGGACGATAACTAGAAGCCTAAGCTGAATTTTTGTCCGGCTTCAAAATTGGAACAACTTTGGCGTTTTCCCATTTATCTGCCAATTAACCAAATAACCAATTAACCAAAAAAGATAATGAGCTCTTAGGAAGTTTTTTGATAAGTATGTAGAAAATTCCATCAGCATTGTTTTCATATTTTTAAATTTCCTAGTAATAGATCTCACTTCATCCAAATTAGTTCCCAACAAAGGGCCAAGAACATTCTCTTGATTGATAATGTCTTCGAAGCTCCGTGTAACCTGATCCTCAATTGGACTAGTGAGAGCTAGACTAAAATTATGGGCACTCTTGAACTGCTGTGCAAGTTTTTGAGCCTTTTCGCCATTTGTTAATAAAATTTCATTTTCCTGTTTAAGCGCTAGAATTGGCTTTTGAGGTTTTTTATAGAATTTTCGTTAATTTCCAAAAGGGTTTCGAACTGGGATCCAACTTCGAGACATTATTCTCAAAGTTGGTATTTCTCAGAATAGCGAAACGTTTTGCCTTTCTCGTACAACAAAGTTGCACCGAAAGGCTATCATTTCACTCCAAGAAAAATATAGAAAATAGATTATAGAAGGCCCGGACTCCGCCCCGGAGAAGGCCCCGGAGACCCATAGTGTTATATACCAATCGACTCAGCTCAATGAACTGAGCACATGTCTGTCTGTCCGTGTTTATGTGTTAATATGTTAAAGGTAAGAAAAACATTAGACAACTTCTTATTTCACATTTTTAAGACGGATCAGTAGCTGAAGATCGTCGTCAATTATAATGGAGTTGAATTTAATTTCACATTTAGGAATTGCAATGCCTCTGGCTTCGACAATCAAATTTGTCAAAGATTGATTATCAATATCACTTTTGGTATCGAGAGGAATTTCAACATCTAAATTTCTATCGATATACGTTTTATATAAAACCCAATCAGCTCTATGATAATTAAAAGTAGAGCTGATTGGATTGTTAATGGCTTCTTGTGAGATTTCAAATGTCACAGGAAGGTGGTCAGAGTCAAAGTCAGCATGAGTTACCAATTGGCCACACAGCTGACTTGAATCCGTTAAAACTTAATCAATTGTAGAAGGATTTCAACTGGAAGAAAAACAAGTTGGTCCATTGGGAGAGCAATCTTCAAATAAATTTTTACCATTGGAATTGCTTTGACCATTATTCCATGAACGGTGTTTTGCATTGAAGTCACCAATTATGAAAAATTAAGATTTGTTGCGAGTTAGAATTTGAAGATCAGCTCTCAACAAATTCCTTTGTTTCAACAGAAACTCCCAAGGTTTCGAAAACTTTGGTTTCAAACGAGGAATATAATTTATGGTCGATACGTCTATATATTAATGACAATGGCGACCACACCACAGGTGCTGTCAAGACGATAATTTCGGTAAATAAAATAATTTGGATCTCTTTTGATGAAAAGACCAGTTTTATATATGTTTCAGTTATAATGGCAATGTGCAAATTATCAACTGATAGTAGGTTGAATAATTCATCTTCCTTACCCTTTAAAGAGCGGGCATTCCAATTTAAAATTTTCAAAAAAATACTTGGATCCATTAAAACGAAGTCCGATAACATTTTTTTGAGTAAATTTGATACCAAACTGAACTGCTTCAGTTTTGGTATTTGCTTTGAACATTGCATCAATCATGTGATGCAATTGTTCATTTAGTAAATCAAAGTCGGAAGCAGACATGCTACCTGAGTCGTCAGAACGAACGTTATTTCCCGTTGAAGAATGGGTGTGAAAGTCATTCATGGTCGGTAAATTTTCAGAAATGAAATTTTGCTTGCCTGCAGCGATGCTTGCATTGGTTAGCGTGTTTGAAAAATTAGAATTCTACGAACTGCTCGTTACCCGGTGAGAGGTAGGAGCAAAATTTGTTCGTTGATTGTGGTGGGTATGAATTGCTCGACCGGTAAATGATTGCGGATTTTGAGCGTTTGAAATATGTTTACCCGTCGAATCTGGTATCCTATTGGAATTTCCCGTCATCAATTTTGCACGGGAATTCAAAACTTTTTTGCATAAAGGGCATTCCCAAAAATTGGATTTATGATTGCCCCAACAATTGGCATATTTAAATTTATTAGAATCGTCTCTCACAGGACAGGCGTCCTTGGTGTGAGAGGTTCCACCACAAATCATACATTTAGCATCCGTGTGGCAATATTTGGCTCCATGACCCCACTTTTGGTACTTACGGCACTGAGTGGGGTTTTGGAAATTTCCCCCAGGCCTGCGGAAATGTTCCCATGTAACACGGACATGGGACATAATACAGGCCTTTTCCAAACTTTTCATATTATTTAGTTCACTTTTGTTAAAGTGAACTAAATAAAAATACCATAAATAAATAAGTACCAGAGCGATATTTCTTTTTCATCTTAATTACTTGGACTGGTGAAAATCCAAGTAGGGTAAGACGGTATAATATGCCCCCCCTAAGGCAAAACCTTGATAGCTTTTTACTTTTCATCGCAATTTATGCAAACTTTGTGTTATTTGGTAGTGCAAGAAGTCGCAAATGCATTGCCCGTGAGTAGTCATATAAAAATATTACAGATAACACGTAATAATGCTTTTTTGAAAAGTCGTGAAAAAATGGATTTCAAAAGGTGCCTGGGCAATACGCCCCACCTTAGCCAAAGACGTTCCATAGCCCTTCATTAGTATTTCATCAATCCCATAATAAAAAGGTTACAAATCCTTATGTGCTCGACATTAAAAAATCAACATAAGTCCATTTAATCAGGTTTTAATTACATTTCAATAATTTCCATACAATTTGGAAGCAACTGCTGCAAGCTCGCCGCGCTTGTGTTCAGTTGGTAAGGGCATATCGTCCTGCCTACACTGGGGCGTTTTGACCAGTAAAACATATTTTCGAAAATCGTTACGTTTTTGAAGATGGAAGCAATTTTATATCATATTAACTACTGAGAAAAGTTATTTTGTTGCCCAACTGAGTGTTCCCGTGCAAGGTTTGCGGACAGTATGCTAGCGTCGCTCCAGAATGTTGAGCAAACAAACATGAAAAGTTACATCAAAACTGTCACTTTTTGTATTTTGCTTTTATTTCCATTATGTAATACAAAAATACTTCCACATTCACATAGTACGATGGTTTTACAAATATTTATAGGTACCAACTGATTTTGACCCTTAGTTAGTTATAGTTTTCTAGAAATCAAAGAGGGGCGTTTTGGCCAGGTGGGGCGCATTATACCGTCTTACCCTAATTGAGAAATTTCAATTTTGATCTCATCCAGTGATTTATCATCACTGGGGAGACCTTTCAAGACGACTTTGAACAATCGCTCAGTTTTGTCGTCGTATGTGAAGAATTTATGGCGCTTCTCAGTTAAATACTGAAGAAGACGTTTGCGATCGTCAAAGGATCCCGGCAAAACGCGGCAGTCACCCTTCCTAGCAATCTGAAATGAAACCTTGATCTCCTGAAGGTTACTCAAAATTTCATTCCTAAAGCCAGAAAACTCGGCAACAGATCACAATTGGCGGAATCCTTTGCTTTTTCGCATCAATCGAATCACCTGGGCCAGAGGTAGATTCGATTTGCTCAATATCATCTTTAATCAAATCGAACTGATTGCTCAGTTCGATATGAGAAGAATTGTTTGCAATGTTAGAGTGAGAAAGAATATCTGGAGTCTCCAGCTTCCTTCTATTTTTTCCGCGCTCTGGTGGGACGGTCTTGAAACCTTGTTTCTTAGAAGGAAGTGGAGAATTCAAAGACTCCTCCTTCCTCTTGTTTTCATTAATACTCATTGCTGAGCGTGGAGACGTGACCTTCTAAGAGGTTTTTTCCAAGAACGATGTCTCTGCAGGATTACCAACGCTTGTTGGAATTTTACTTCCGCAAACGGTCCAACGTAAAACGAAGGCACGGCTCCTCGCAAAGATCGTAACGGGGTCAGTGGGTACAAATAGCGCCAAGAAGCACTGTTGAAATTAAAATAGCTTCGGGTAGTATTAAAAATTTCCTTCAGCAAAGAGAGAAAATAGAACCGCACAGCACGAAAGTACGATGCGATCTGACCAGTCGCAATTCTTAACGGCTTTTCACCAGCTTCTTGCTCATCTGTCTTCCGATGCCAGTCGTTCAAATGCTTACCAGTTACATAATCAAGTCTTCCGCAGGTCGTGGTTGGCAGTGCAGAGCATACAATATTCACCTTCACGAAGCAATTTCGGTTCGAATTTTGACAAACGTGGCTATTCAAAACATGGAATGACTTACTCAGTTTTTTTTTCACAGATTAATTCATTTGATTGGTACTGAGAATGGTCAATGGTTACAGCGTAGAAGCATAAGTACTAGAACGCTAGTGGCGCTGTAGTCATTTAAATTATTTTGCCAAATTATGCTTCAACAAGCATCAATTGGCCATAATTTATGCATCATGTTGTAGTGCATGTTTAATTCCATCAACAACATCGGTTTGACACTTGTAGTACCGGTACTTTGGCTGCCAGGTCAAAGTAACCTAGATGTTAGTCACGCGAACAGGAACGAAGAAATTTTATGAGCCACAATGAATACGTTTGCGTACGCACGCACGCAAACGTACCAATTGTGTTTGCCCCATTATACTTTTGAATCAACTGGTCACAGCGTTCGAAGAAAAAAAAATTGCCTTGATGATATTGAAATTTGGTGCTAAAAATGTCCTTCAGTAGAACGTCGGGGTCAGATTTATGTGGACAATTGTTTAAATCATCATATAAGTGATCAGTTTTACAGAAATTTATTAGTTTTCGAAATCTAAATAAATACTCACTGACTGATAATCGATCTAAAATTGTCAAGATTCAGCTGAATATGAATATGTTACGAAGTGAGGGTGACAAAAACATTCGATTATTTAAAGCTCTGTTTACTCTGGTTACTTCTCACTCTCACCCATTGCACTGCACTTGTTAATCATCGTTGTCATGTTGGCCAGATGCTCTAGAACATTTCCACCTTCAATCAACCTCGTCGTTATCATCTTCCGTAAAACATGCAACTTGTCTTTGACGCAAAAGTTGTTCGTTCATGGTATTTCTTCAATGAATCCCACATGTCTGTTTGCCACCCTTGGTTCCCCCGAACACACGCTACGCGACTGTCGCCGTTTGGTATGGAAGCGTAAATGGAACATTGCCTGCAGCGACCCAACGATAGAATCGCAGCGATTAGTTGTCGCTGTCGCGGCGATGAAATCGTTTAGGTTTGTGGGAGCTTCAAAACTAGGAAAGCGGACGCATGGTGCCTTGTTTTTATCAAAAGTGTCAACCAACCGGTGTTTCGCTTTTGAGTATGTTATGTTCCTACTTTCCAAAATTTGATTTGATTCAGATGATCTAAGGTAAAAATGCTTAAAATCGTTGAAATTGAAAGATTATGGCTGTATTTAACGATGCATTATAAACGACACCCACACGCCAGTTAGCTTATGATAGACAAAGCTCCAAAGGCAGTAACAAATTCGCTCCACTTCAGCCACACTCTTCGACTCGGGAACTGCGCATCACAAAGCCCCAGCGCTGAGCCGTGCGGTTCCAGCATCAGTCTACGCTCAACGTGATACGCGTCTGTGTGCTTGTTGTTGTAGTCGTTGCCGTTAAAATAATAATTAGCATGCATTCGTGGTTTAGCTTGTTTAGTTGGTTGACTAAGTAGCGCGTGTGTGATTCAGTGCCCATATTCTGGCCGGTTTACGTTTCCCTGATGCGGATGCTAGGCTGTAGCAAGTTGGAGTCGAGCGCATCATGCACTCGATCGATCGATAGTCGCCGCGCAAGATCGTCCGGTCAGTGTTGATCCTGAGCTTGAACGGCTTAGACTACGCGAATCCGTCTCCGTGGGTTGTGAATATTGTGATTGTTTCGTTTGTTTTTGTTGTTGGTGTCGGTGGAGCTTTCGGAAGTCGATAAATGATTGCGGTATCGGAAGAGAGCTTTCAATCACGCATCGGTTGACGAGCGAAGTGTACATCATACATGTGCGGTGTGTATGCGGCGTAGATAAGCGAACTGTGAACACATTTATTGAATCGTATATAAAAACCGTATTTGCTGATTAGTTGTTGCGACTGAGTGGTGCGGGGCTTACGATTCCGAGAATTCCGAGAAATGTTTTGAGTTTATTTTGTGTTTCACTGTTACGTATGATAAGAGCCAGCAAATTAACCAACTCGTGGCGGGCGAATATATTTTTTTTCGATCCGTTGATAATATTGTGCATGAGCGAGGGCTCCGGGGAGCCGAAGGTCTTCCACGCTCGATTGAACAGTTCGGGGTGCAATTTCAACATCCACAGTCAGTCAGTGTTGGTGGTGGCAGAACGGAATCGAATTCTGTGTTGACTTTCAGTGACACGGCCTGTTGATAACACCGGTGCTCGGTCGGTGATAAGAATCGATAGGGGCGCGAGAAAAAAGTGCTGCTTCGGGATCGAAGCCATCGTTGGGGTTTCGGCAGAGAAAGCCATAGAGCGGCCCCCATCATGTCAACGTTACTCAACTTGGATAGCTACCGGCATGAGTTGTTCGGTGAGTGTTTATGAGTGTAAATAGATATAAGGCAATCGATGGGGGCAGTAAAGTTAATCTTCTTCGAAATGATCGAAATGTGACCATTCATCTTTTATATGCAGCTCTTGAAGGCTGTTTTTATTCTACGTTGTAGAGGTGGTGGGGTAAAACGATGAACTTGGCTTTGTTGTGCGCACATAGGAATCGCAAAACCAGTTTGACGGGAACTTCTGAGTTGGCTTTAATGATAGCCATAAAGCTGGACAATATTTATTTTTGTTTGGATTGTTGCTCATTTGCAGATGTGATCAGGATAAGTTTGCT
The DNA here is from genome assembly GCF_024139115.2 of Armigeres subalbatus. Lineage (NCBI taxonomy): Eukaryota > Metazoa > Arthropoda > Insecta > Diptera > Culicidae > Armigeres > Armigeres subalbatus. The sequence goes on from NC_085140.1 coordinate 102,757,384, forward strand.
TCGTTCTTTCTGAGGAGGTACCGGCTAGAAGCAATAAATGCAGCTCAACTTCCTTGTTACAAGAATATAAAATTCTTAGATTGTGTTCGCTGGAGCCTTGACTTCAACTTCTCGTATTCAAGGTCATTTTTGTGTGGCTTTGAATATTGGTTCGACACATCTACGAACTTCTTTTTCTATCCAGTTGCTTTATCAATGTGTGGAAGACAGCGTGAGACATATCAAATGATTGTTTTTTTAGGCATGCGGTAAATGTTAGAATGAGATGTTTCCAATGACAACTTGATTGTGCTCAATCATGTATGTCAGAATAAACTCGCATCGCAACAAACATTTTTTATTTAAATATTTTAGAGGATCGTTACAAATTTGTTTATATCGTATCCTATTTTTGAAAAATATTAAAGTTAGTTTTGGGGAGCTTAAAAACTCACGATATAGTCGAGGTTAAAAAACGCAATGTTACAGTAGGAGAGAAGGGGAATTTAGAGTAACTAAATTATAATTTTATTGATGTTCGTGTCGAAATAGTTTTTGAACGTTGTTCAAATTCTGTATTTCGTTACAAACATTTTCTTGTAAGGCAATAAGACATTCGAAGACATAACAACAACAGAAATGAAAAGAACAACAAGAGGAAGGCATTCGCGAAGGACTTTCATAAATGAGCGAACCAAGTACATGCAATTAAGATCAAGACGCGTCAACATTTTCCTAATAGGCTTTGGTTGTTTTTCTCGGACCTGGAGATGTTCAGTTAGCACAGATCTGGGTCCACGCTTTTCGCTATCCTGATAATCTGCACCGGAAACATAGAGGTTGCCTTCTGAGAGCCCCACTCTGAAAAGATGTGATTTTAAAGAGTAAGGGAGCGTCTTCGGTTTGGGCTTAGTTGCGCGTTTCGCTCATCACTTTTTTTTTAAGTCAACATTATGCAACAATATGATCACCAATGGAAAGCAACAGACCTCAGCTAACTTTTCTCCGAAGTAACTACATATATTGTTTTATAAAAACAGAAAAAAATCGGCTACTTGAAGTGTTGATTTTTGGAAAAAAAAAATTGTACCCGCTTGTGCTGCCGTGAATCGCAAGTCAGTATCATCTGTATATGAATGCTTAACCACGAGCGTCTTCTTTTTCCACGGTTCTTCTTCTTATCGGTCGGAAAAGTGACATCCGATGCGGGCCGATGAATATTTCAGAGAACTCGTAGGATTCTAGTTCACCGGATGCTCATGTCGAGGTTCATTTTTTATACACATTGCAGCGGATGTTTTCGTCTTACTGAAAATCGACGCGTGACGTCATCGTGATTTAGTCCATACAGATGGGACTGACTTGCGATTCACGGCAGTGTGGGCCTTAAAAAGTGGCCGCTGGAAATGAAAAATACTTATGAAGCAAAAAGAGGCTCTGATTTGTCGTATCTATCAAGTGTCAAAAATCATTTAGAGTGGCCCACAACCGGAGATACAAGGCTTCCGTGCCTCTTGAAAGGAGGCTTCTGAGCCTCTTGGAAGAAGGCTTCCGAGCCTCTTGAAAGGAGGCTTCTGAGCCTCTTGGAAGAAGGCTTCCGAGCCTCTTGAAAGGAGGCGTCCTACCCTCTTGAAAGGAGGCGTCCTACCCTCTTGAAAGAAGGGTTCCGAGCCTCTTGAAAGAAGGCTTCCAAGCCACTTGAAAGAAGGCTTCCGAGCCTCTTGAAAGGAGGCTTCCGAGCCTCTTGAAAGGAGGCTCCCGAACCTCTTGAAAGGAGGCTCCCGAACCTCTTGAAAGGAGGCTTCCGACCTTTTGAGAAGAGGCTTCCGAGCCTCTTGAAAGGAAGCTTCTGAGCCTCTTGAAAGGAGGGTTCCAAGCTTCTTGAAAGGAAGCTTCCGAGCCTCTTGAAAGAAGGCTTCCGAGCCTCTTGAAAGAAGGCTCCCGAACCTCTTGAAAGGAGGGTTCCGAGCCTCTTGAAAGGAGGCTTCCGAGCCTCTTGAAAGGAAACTTCCGAGCCTCTTGAAAGGAGGCTTCCAAGCTTCTTGAAACGAGGCTTCCTAGCCTCTTGATAAGAAAATTCAGAGCCTCTTGATAAGAGGATTCAGAGCCTCTTGAAGCAAGGCTTCCGAGCCTCTTGAAAGGAGATTTCCGAGCCTCTTGAAAGGAGGCTTCCGAGCCTCTTGAAACGAGGCTTCCGAGCCTCTTGAAAGGAGGCTTCCGAGCCTCTTGAAAGGAGGCTTCCGAGCCTCTTGAAAGGAGGCTTCCGAGCCTCTTGAAAGGAGGCTTCCGAGCCTCTTGAAAGGAGGCTTCCGAGCCTCTCGAAAGGCGGCCTGAGCCTCTCGAAAGGCGGCTTCTGAGCCTCTTGAAAGGAGCCGTCTGAGCCTCTGGGAAGGAGGCTTCCGAGCCTCTTGAAAGGAGGCTTCCGGGCCTCTTGAAAGGAGGCTTCTGGGCCTCTTGAAAGGAGGCTTCTGGCCTCTTGAAAGGAGGCTTCCGGGCCTCTTGAAAGGAGGCTTCTGGGCCTCTTGAAAGGAGGCCTGAGCCTCTTGAAAGGAGGCTTCTGAGCCTCTTGAAAGAAGGCTCTGAGCCTCTTGAAAGGAGGCTTCCGAGCCTCTTGAAAGGAGGCTTCTGAGCCTCTTGAAAGAAGGCTTCTGAGTTTCTTGAATGAAGGCTTCCGAGCCTCTTGAAAGGAGGCTTCCAAACTTCTTGAAAAGAGGTTTCTGAGCCTATTGAAAGGAGGCTTCCGAGCCTCTTGAAAGGAGGCTTCCGAGCCTCTTGAAAGGAGGCTTCCGAGCCTCTTGAAAGGAGGCTTCCGAGCCTCTTGAAAGGAGGCTTCCGAGCCTCTTGAAAGGAGGCTTCCGAGCCTCCTTCCGAGGCTTCCGCGTCCTTTAAATGTAGACTTTCGAGCCTCTTGAAAACAGGCTTCCGAGCCTCTTGAAAGGAGGCTTCCCAGTCAATATTTTGGTACCTATATCTCTTGATATAGGTTATTATATAAGAACCAACTTATTCGTATATAATGCACAGATTTACTATATACGTACAAAAGTGGAGGCGATATAGGTACATACGAGTTTTATTATACGATTTTTTACGACATCATGAGAACAGTATTACGATTTTACATAAAAATATGAAAAATAAAAAAAAATCTTACCAGCACCAAGTCTCGAACATGCGATCTTTGGATTTGCAGGCGGATACTCTACCACTGCACCATACTGCACCTCTTGAACTGATTCGGATTGTTGTCCAACATAAACTACACAATTTATATCTTTACAACTGCTTGAAACTTCAACAAGCCGTTTGGACTGAAATGGTTTCGATTATATTACGATTCACATAGGCATTCATTCGCACTCATATAGGATATTGCAAGGAGTATATGCATTCAATACAACATCCTTTGACAATAATCTGAGTGGAGATTTCCGAGCCCCTTGAAAGGAGGCTTCCGAGCCTCTTGAAAGAAGGCTTCCGAGCCTCTTGAAAGGAGACTTCCGAGCCTTCAGAGCCTTTTGAAAGAATGCTTCAGAGACTTTTGAAAGAAGGCTTCAGAACCTCTTGAAAGAAGGCTTCCGAGCCTCTTGAAAGAAGGCTTCCGAGCCTCTTTAAAGGAGGCTTCCGAGCCTTTTGAAAGTAGGCTTCCTACCCTCTTGAAAGAAGGCTTCCGATTCTCTTGAAAAGATGCTTCCGATTTTCTTGAAAGGAGGCTTCCGCGTCCTTTAAATGGAGACTTTCGAGCCTCTTGAAAGTACGCTGCCGAGCCTCTTGAAAAGAGGCTTTCGAGCCTTTTGAAAGGAGGCTGCCGAGTCTCTTGAAAGGAGGTCTCCGAGCCTCTTGAAAGTAGGCTTCCGAGCCTCTTGAAAGTAGGCTTCCGAGCCTCTTGAAAGGAGGCTTCCGAGCCTCTTGAAAAAAGGCTTCTGAGCCTCTTAAAAAGAGGCTTACGAGCCTCTTGATAGGAGGCTTCCGAGCCTCTTGAAAAGAAGCTTCCGAGCCTCTTGAAAGGAAGCTTCCGAGCCTCTTGAAAACAGGCTTCCGAGCCATTTGAATGGAGGCTTCTGAGCCCTTTGAACCTAGGCTTCCGAGCCTTTTGAAAGGAAGCTTTCGAGCCCTTTTGAAAGGAAGCTTTCGAGCCTTTTGAATGGAGACTTCCGAGCTTCTTGAAAGGAGGCTTCCGACCCTCTTGAAAGTAGGCTTCCGAGCCCTTTGAAAGGATGCTTCCGAGCCTCATGAAAGGAGGCTTCCGAGCCCTTTGAATGGAGACTTCCGAGCCTCTTGAAATGAGGCTTCTGAGCCTCTTGGAAGGAGGCTTCCGAGCCTATTGAAAGGAGGCTTCCGAGCCTTTTGAATGGAAACTTCCGAGCCCTTTGAATGGAGACTTCTGAGCCTCTTGAAAGGAGGCTTCAGAGCCTATTGAAAGGAGGCTTCTGAGCCTCTTGGAAGGAGACTTCCGAGCCTCTTGAAAGGAGGCTTCAGAGCCTTTTGAAAGGAAGCTTCCGAGCCACTTGAAAGGAGGCTACCGAGCCTCTTAAAAAGAGGCTTCCGAGCTTCTTGAAAGGCGGCTTTCGAGCCTCTTGAAAAATTTCAAAATTTGTTCATTCATAAACGGTATTAACTAGAATTGAACCGTTTTCAGTATTTGTGCCGATGTTTTGACTGCTTGATAGGTCTCTTGCTCGATTGGCTGCTGTTTTTTAACGGATCGATTGGCAACACATGCCAATCCGCGTTTCTCCTATCAAGGCCTCTAGTTGAGACAGGTTGAGACTGATGCCCCTGAAAATGCGAGGTGAATATTATTTGTTGAGATGAGATAAGACAAGCTGAATGTCTTCACACAATTTTCACCACGATTCTTGTGACGAGCAATGCAGTGTGACCATCCCTTTTTGAATGAATGAAAAGGAACAAGACGAATAAACCTCAACAATTAATTATCAAATACTTACTCTTTGAACGCTAGTCCAAGATTGCAATTATTTGAATAATTTTATCAGATATTTTTTTAATTTATAATTCACGTTCACAAAAGCGAAATAATCAGTTTGACAAGGTTTGGCTGAGTTTATTTCTTTATGACAATTCCGATGTTGAAAATGTTCCGACTACTAGCAACATGGCGAAACCAAAAACCAAATACCCTTCTGGAAAAGAACGCGACACTGTGCTTGCTGGCGTTTGTCAAATCAGCGAATCAAAAGTGGTCTTTTCTGAAAGCAAAGTGTGTGCAAAAAAGGACAATTAGATGACTTATCTCATCTCAGATTATTTGGATTATGGACAGTTTCATCTTAACTGATAATGTTTATTAGTGCACATATAACCACTCTCCACGCGAAGTACAAACAGAATAATATAAATAAATAAAACGTGTGTGTAGTCTACAATATGCAGTTATTGAATTTATATGTGGACTCATCTTCTTTTAAATAAAAATTAGTTTAGGTTTCCTTCATGACGATTAAACTCACGAGCGGGTTGACCAATTTGCAAACTTTTCTCCCTAGTCGATTCGGGACCTGTAAGGTTTATGTATGGTTGATTTAACGAAAAAAAGCAGAAAATCAGTAGAATACAGCTTTGGGTCCGTGGTTGGGGGAAACAAAACAATAGCACGAAAATTGATCTAGAGTGCGGTGCTGCAAATAGATCAGAATATGGCATTTGCATCACAAACACCTATGCAATGCTGTATATTTTTCGCTAACAGTATTTATTGAATATATTTGAGTCCTCAAATTGAAAAAAAAGTTATGCGTGCATATATTCAATATGAAGAATTTCCTCAATGCCGAATAGTGCCCAATAGTGCCGGTCGAGACAGTGAAGACGGCCTGACAGTTGAGGTTGAAATACATATTTGTAAAGATAACAAAACGTAATTGAATTAAATGGAAATTTTTAAACTCATCTTAGACAGTTGAAGACACTAAAAGAGGTCAAATATTTTTTCTGAATATGTGACCAGTTCAAAAACTTTTGAAGTCGTTAGCCCCGTTTTTCCGTAAATATTAAACACATAAAACAAGTCGAGTCAAGTACGAGACACTGAAGACGGCCTTACTGTTGAGGTCGAAATACGTATCTATCAAGATACAATTAAGTGGTGGAATTCAATGGGATTGTTCAAACTCGTCTTATGACAAGGAAAGGGACATAAAACAAAATATAATCGAGTTCTTTGCTGTGTGCATGAGACATGCAGTAGCGATAAAGATGATCGACTCTCATTTCGAGTGACGTACGAATAAATATTCAGTTCAGTTGGTTCGAGCTTTGAGAAAGCGCATACCATACAACATACAAGATATGGATAAAAAGGCTTCGGATATTTGGAGCTTGACATTTCTGTTCATTCAATTCATTAACACCTACGCTATTTCGCAATTAGAATCCAGTCATGAATTTTCCTATCTTATCTTGATGGCGGTAGCTCCATTAGGTTTGTAATTTCGGCTTATGATTTCTTTTTTGTTTCACAGACAAATACCTAATCAATCGCTTCTACGATTGGAATTTGCAAAATATTATGTCACAGTTTACTTGGAGTCGTTGAAAGGATAAAAAACCTAATTTTGAAATGAATGGAAAACTTGTTAAATATTGCATAATTGATTATTTATTTTTCGCAAAATAAATATATGTACGTACACATTAATGTATAATTTTTATTCGATTGAAATGCGTTTTTTTTGTTCCATACTTCTAGAAAGGACACCTAAAACTGGTCGCAAGCTTCCACAAGTTATAGTTTTTCAACCTTTTTAAACGTGCATATTTTACGAGTTGGGTTCTTCCACATGTTGATGTTACACTGACACAACGTGAACATTATAAGTTTCCAATAATTAGCCACCATAGAATATTGCCGGAAAAGGTAATCCCATGGCCCCACTGCTCTCGAAAAAATCACCCTTCTTTCCGGATTCATAATGAGAATCTCGTATTCAAACCGCAAGCCAGATAACGATCGCGCACTATCAGATCAACCGCCGGGGCTTATGTGTAGATAAATTAAATACACATAGCAGGTGAAGTACCTTCTTATTGAGGGGGTTGGATGCGGTCAACGAGATTTCTCGCCGAGGGTGTTTCCCAGAATCAACTGAGATTTAATGTAGGCTGAAATAAATTATTACAAGACAAATTTCCAACCGTACTCCAGACATCTCAGCATTCACTTGCCATAAGACGAGTCCACTAAAAAGCTCAAAATAATTGTCTTAACATCTCAGCATTATTCATTACGTTAGATGCTAACCGTGGAGTTTTAACAGTTCACATGTTTCGACGAGATCCTTTACAGTATGAAGTTGTGTTGTCTTAAAGCCTGATTACGCTTAATCTCGGACACCCATCTTCCATCTTCTCTGTTATTTCCACAAAAAAATATCTGAAGGAACTCTTAGGAGCCTTCACAAAAAAGTCCGGAATTTCCACTAGAAAATCTTCTGAATTTAAAAAAAATGTACAGAAATTTCACAAGAAATTCTTTCCGTGGAAAATTGTTCAAAATGTAGATTTCAGCAAGAAATTTCTAAGAACTTTCCAAGAAACTTCCTCTAAAGTTCCACAGAATTTTTTTAGAAATTTTCAGGATTTTCTTTTTTCTGTGAGAAATTCTTCGAAATTTCCACGGGAAATTTTCCAGAATTTTCATAATTTTTTAATAGAATTTGAGAGTGAAATTTTTTAATTTGCAAGGGAAAATGTTCGGAATTTGACCGGATTTTTTTTTATTTCTTTGCAATTGTACGGGAATTTATCGTATAATGTCCTTAAGAAATTCTTCAGAAATTCAACGGTTAATTGTTCAAAAAGGGTCATTTGGCCGAAAGTCCCATAAAAAACAAAGGGATTCGCAACTATAGGAACACAAATTAAAAATACCGCCTCTAAAGAAACACTAGAAGAAGAAGAAGAAGAAGATAGGAACACTATACCAATAATTGGTAGTTCAATTTTAGAGCACAATTACCTATGAATAATGTTGCGATGGTTTCCCGACTGCAAGAAAAATAAGTTTAATAGCTTCAAACAGAGCTTTCACCCTATCAACCATTCAAAATTTGAGCGAATATGACTTATTACACGTTTTTTAGGATAATTAAACCGCTACATCATTGATACGTCGCTTGTTCCAAACCTCATTTAAGTGCTTACCGATTGAATTGATTTTATTTTGCGATGTTTGTCCTGAAATATTTCAAAATACATGCGCAAGTGCGATGGTTGTTACATCAACTATGAAATCATGGGCAGATGAGGAATCGCTGATTGTGATTACTTAGATTGATATCCTTTTGGTCGTTTTAACGGTAAAAGTAATAAAATCTACAGCAGAAAAATCTTACTGTGACATCACATTGAAAACTATTTCTGCTGTCGATAAAGGAAAATTAAAATTTAATTTGATGTTAGTTTTTGATTACGAAATAAATAATCAGTTTAATATCAGTTCATATTATTTAGAAATCAACAGCACACTGAAATAAAAATAAGTAATCAATAGCGGAGACAAAAACTTGAAAGCAAAATATGATTTTTGTCGATATCAAAATGTGTTTTCTATTTGTCTTTAATGAGATGTCAGACTTTGCTTAAGCATACGAATTTTGATGCCTCATGATATTTATGTCCAAGAGATATGAAAACCCTCTATAATAATAGGATAGGGAAGAAAGTCAACTCAATTTAGACTTGCAGATAGAAAATAACAGACTGCTTATTTTCAGGTCTCAGATAATACTGAGCATCGTTTATTCCTACACGCAAAAAAATGTTGCGGTTGCAATTACAATTCCGAGGGTTAGTTTAAGAATACGCATTACGCACCGACGATTTTCAACAGACAACAAACCCGTTTGGTTTTACCATGCGCGCAGTAAAAATCAACTGTGGTCCTGGTTGAATGTTGTTACATGAACTGAATCAAGAGCTGAGCAGAATGGATACGTTTGCGTGCGTTTTGACAGTTTTGCCATGGGAAAACTGTCTAAGACGAATTAAGTACTGTCCATTTAATTCCACCAGTTAATTTTCGTTATCTTTGCAGATACGTATTTCGACCACAACTGTGTGGTCGTCTTCAGTGTCTTGTACTTGACTCGACTTAGTACAGTACAAGACACTGAAGACGACCACACAGTTGTGGTCGAAATACGTATCTGCAAAGATAACGAAAATTAACTGGTGGAATTAAATGGACAGTACTTAATTCGTCTTTGACGGTTTAATACATTCCACTAAAAGAGCTTAATATATTTTTATGGGAAAACTGTCAAAACGCACGCAAACGTATCCATTCTGCTCCGCTCTTCAGTGGTGAATTTGTCCGAATGCATGGTTAATTTAACTGAAAATTTGTGGTTGTTTTAAAAACATGGCGTAGTCTACAAAATAGTAATTGTTACCATGGATTTTTTTTCTGTGTACTATTATTGGTAACCTTCTCGGCTCAGCCGAGTACATGGTATGACAGCGTATGATATCACCGTACTGTGGGATATAGATATCTGTCCAATATGAATACCCTAATAATAGAGATGTTAGAGGTGCCATTGCATAAGTAGCATAACGACCACCCACCAAGCCACCCACCGCTAGGCAATATTCGCCTCTACGGTTTCGCCACCCAGCACACAGCATGCCATGATTCTACCTTTTTCTTAACACGACCACCGGCGCGAGCACACGCGTTTTCCCCGAACAGTCTCCCATCACTCCGACGTCAGTGGCCAACGGAAGACGGACCAGCCGAATTGCAGCGAGAATCAGAACCTCACAAGTACATTGCAGTGATAATAGATTTTGACCTTGGGCTTTTGGACAGCGATTGCAAAATCTCACAGAGACCCAAACCCTACCAAGGTCATCAAGGATTGAACTCTTTGCTTAGGACAACAAATGTGCCCAACAGAAAGAAGATTACGTTCTATCAAGGTCATAACGTCATAACGAAATATGCTGCATAAAAAGAGTATTAGTTTTCTTAAGGTCACATATGGAGTAAGCCGAAACGTTATTAAAAACAGAAATTGTTTGTATCGTTTTTCACCGAAAAAAAAATCAAAAACCCAAAAATATAAAAAAAAAAATATAATACTCCAACTGATCATCATTGATCTTATTGAATTTTTTAATCTAGTTGACATCAAATATTGTTTCTTAACGATAACAATCTGTAATACATAATTAATAAAACATAATACACAAATTCACACGGACCAATTTTCAAAGTTCAAGCACAGACGAACGAATTATAATGTAGATAAACTGGGCAAGTTTGATCAGTTTTGAAACGTAAAATAACATCCAAGGGCAAGAGCTTTAACGATCGATCAGCACCGCGCGACACGACACCAGCGACTGGACAACAAGTCGACCCGTTCGACCAAACGACCTTTTCTGCCAAATGACCTTTTCGGCCGAATGATCTATTTGGCCAAATGACCGGTTCAGTCGGACGACAGTGTTGGCAGTATGCCCATTCTGGCAAAATTACATTTTCAGGTAAATTTCCCTTTCTGTCAAAGGTTCATTTCGGCATAACCGTGTTTTCACCCAAACGACTTTTTTGACCGAATGATCCTTTCTACCAAACGATCATTTGGTCGAAAATGTCAATTGGCCGAACAGCTGAAAATGTCAAAATGTCTACTCGTTCGACCAAATGTCAATGTCGGAAGGTACATACGGTCGAAAGTGAAATTTGGCAGAACTGGTAATTTGGGTGAAAAGTCACCCTTAGCATGGTCTCTCTTTATAGCCGCGTGTCTTATCGCTAGGCTAAGGAGGGGCCTTGCAGGTATTTTGGTCGAAAATGACGTTAGGCCAAAAAGGTCATTTGGCCGAAAAATCCGTTTGGTCGAAATGATCTTTTGGCAGAAAATCCCGTTTGGCCGGAAGAGTCACACGGCCGAAAATGTCAATTTGTTCAAATGTGTCATATGGCATATAGACCATTTTGGTCAAAAGGCATTTTCGGCCAAATGGGCAAACGACCTTTTCGGCAAAATGACCAGTTCAGGTGAACGACATTTTCGTCCTTAGAACATTTTCGGTCTTAGAGTAGGTTGTATGACTATAGATAGTGGAATATATAGATGAGCGAAGATAAATCCTCTGTCTCCAAACGAACTGTCAAACGTGTCTCCAAACGAGCATGACGTCACGATTTCAATGGAAACGTTAAGGGCTGTGACGTCATATGCGCGTGTGCACGGGCAAAAAAAACGACTCAGCCATGCTTTCGCTCATCTATAGATTCTACTATCTATATGTATGACATTCGCCAGAAAGTCATTTGCCAGAATCAATTTTCCAGAATAGACCATTCCTAGAAAGCCGTTTGCCAGATTGCACCATTCCTCAGAAATGGTCATCTCCTATTAACCATGCACGCGTTTGTCCAGTTTGCACAATAATTCATAACGCCATGTACTTCTGGCATATCTGTGAACAGCGTCAAAAAAGGGGGGGGGGTGTCATTCAGCAATTTCCATAGTTTGTTGTTGTTTTTAAGTTGTTTTCTAGTGAGGAATATAACACCGCGACGCACAGTGATGCCAAGGCGGAAAAAAGTGATGATGGGAATGAGGGGAGCGTACAGCTTCGAAAGTATTTTTATAATTTTTCATAATGTGTTTTTCATAATGTTTTCATGTTTGAAATGTTTTTCCTCAAAATTTCCCGAAGATTTTATGAAAATGGCACGGGTGCATCATGTCGATCTAATGTCGCGATAATAGAATTGAAAATACTTCTTCAAAAGGAGGCGCTTGCCCGGATTAAGGCAATGGTGGATGTGATCCCTTCTTAAAAAGAAGGCGTTTGTCTGGATGAACTCTATGGTGGATGTAATTCGTTTTTCAAAAGGAGGCGCTTGCCCGGATTAAGACAATGGTGGAAGTGATCCCATCTTTAAAAATAGACGTTTGCCAGGAAAAAATCAATGGTGGAAATCTCGAGCAACATATGATTAAGGCCGAAAAACCAATAATGCTGAACCGAGAAAAATGGGGTTCGAGTTTTCTATGACTAATTTAATTCATTTATTGAAGTAGAAATACATTTCATTGCCAAAACCATGTCAATGCTATACGTAAATGGTTATATTATAACAGCAGATTAAGATTAATTGAAAAACCGTTCGAAATCAACAAAATTTCAGCTAAAACAAAAATGGCGCCGTTACTCGCATTACCGGCAACACGTCTGGTTTTTAAGCCGTTTGCTCAAAGCTAGTAACACCGTCGGATTTGTTTAGATTTGTTAGCCAGAGCAGTTTTGCTATGCGATATATCGAAACCCTAGTAAGAATATACATTTATACAATAGGAGGCGCTTGCCCGGATTAAGACAATGGTGAATGAGATCATTTCTTTAAAAGCAGGCGCTTGACCGGATTAAGACAAAGGGGGATGTGATCCCTTCTTTAGAAGTAGGCACTTGCCGGAATTAAAGAAATGGTGGATGTGATCCCTTCTTCAAAAGAAGGCGCTTGCCCGGATGAACGCTATGGTGGATGTAATTCGTTCTTTAAAAGGAGGCGCTTGCCCGGATTAAGACAATGGTGGAAGTGATCCCATCTTTAAAAATAGACGGTTGCCAGAAATGAAGCAATGGTGTATATGATCATTTTTTTTTAAGAAGACGATTGTTCCGATTAAGGTAAGAGCAGATGTTATCCCGTCTCTAGAAGTAGGTGTTTGCCCGTCCCCGTTTTTGAATATGGCAATTGTGGATATGATTCCTTCTTTAGAAATAGACATTTTGCCTAGACTATAGCACGATGATACTTTTGTGCCCGACCCGAAAATTGCCTAGACCCGCAGCACCGGGAATCGAACCCAGCCACCCTCAGCATGGTCTTGCGTGCGCTATATAAGCACGTTATTTTTGCGCCGACTACCGATCCAAACATATGCCTATGTTTCCTTAAAAAAAAATACATTTTTATCGAGTAAACACCTATTGAAAAGTTTTTTTTCGGTCATTTGCTTAGTGTTATAAAACGAAATAAAACGATCGAAAAGGTAAATTCCTTACGTTTTTTTTTCGCAAACCAATATTTCGGAATTTGAAAATGAACGGGTTTAACTGGTTTAAGAATTACCGGTAGATCGCTTTAATTTATTGTACACAAGTTGAACACCTGTTTGATTGCTGCAATGAATTGATCCCTATCTGGTACCTGGTACTTGGTTGGCTACAGCGTCGATATACCTATGCCCGGCGATGTTCCTCCAGTTTCTCCGAACGTTCAGGTTCCCCAGGTCCGATTCCACCGCGTGCAGCCAGCGTGTTCGTGGCCTTTCACGAAGTCGCCGGCCCCTATCTGGTTTTCTGTTAAATATTGTTTTCGCTATTCTTTCTTCCAACATTCTTCCGACGCTATTCTTTCTTCCGACGACTTCCGACGCACCAAGTGACCAGCCCACTGAAGTCCGCCGTATTTTATACGATACACAATATTTGAATTGATGAATTGATCATTCCCGTAAAAAAAATCATTCGCTCAAAAGGTTTTTGTGAAAGTTGGTATTTCAGGCCCACGGGGTCATATATGATCCCAACAGAAATATAGATATATAAAATCGTACGATGGATAACAGTGAACACTCTCTTCAGTAAAATTGCTTGAAATTTACTCCTCTATCAGGGAAAAATATCAGGCATGGGCGGTCAAGGCCCTACGACAACAGTAGAACGTCATGAACACGATGAAGTTACGAAAGAGAAAAAAATAGGTGTATTGGCAGCGGATTGTATTGTTGCAAAATAAGATTTTTATTCAAACATATCCGTAGAGTTACTGTGATGTACAATAAACTATTTTTTAAGTTCCTTGGACGTCCTAGGCCATCCAAACATTCCTTGAGTTTAGGACTTGAAATCTACAGCTGCAAGAAAATCGTTTTTCAGTACTGAAAGCTTCAATATGCATTCAATTATATCCATTACACCTCCCGGGAGGTCAACGGATATGGTAAAATAGTTATGAGATATTCTGGGCAATCCAAAGTATCCTTGTGTTCGGGACTTGAGATCTACAGCTGCTTAGAAGCTCTTTTCGTTATTCAAAGCTTCAATATCCGTTCAATTATATCCATTACACCTCCCGGAAGGTCAACGGATATGATTTGATAGTTTCGAGAAATTCTGGGTAATTCAAACTGCCCTTGAGTTCGGGACTTGAAATTTACAGCTGCTTAGAAGCTCTTTTCGGTACTCAAAGCTTCAATATTCGTTCAATTAGATCCATTACACCTCCAGGGAGGTCAACGGATATGGTGAGATAGTTATGAGATTTTCTGGGCAATCCAAAGTGTCCTTGAATTCGGGACTTGAGGTCTACAACTGCTTAGAAGCTCTTCTCGGTACTCAAAGCTTCAATAACTGTTCAATTAGATTTATTACACTTCCAGGGAGGTCAACGGATATAGTGAGATAGCTTCGAGATATTCTGGGCAATCCAAATTGTCCTTGAGTTCAGGACTTAAGATCTACAGCTGCCTAGAAGCTCTTTTCGGTACTCAAAGCTTCAATATTCGTATTAATTATATCCATTACCCCTTCCGGGAGATCAACGGATATGGTGAGGTAGTTTCGAGATATTCTGGGCAATCCAATTTGTCCTTGAATTCAGGACTTGAGTTCTATAGCTGCTAAGAAGCTGTACACTTCCAGGGAGGTCAACGGATATCGTTATATAGTTTTGGGATATTCAGGACAATCTAAACTGTCTTTGAGATCGGGATTTGAGACCTACAGCTGCAAAAAAAAAATCTTTTGAAATGTTGGTGCTAGTATATTCAACTGTAATAATCTAATGCATATAGTAACTTTGAGAAAATTTGAAATGTTGGTGCCGTTATATTAGAGCTTTGAGTGACGGATACCCAAAGTAACCATTAGCACTATATTTTGCCTTTTCGACAATATAAAGTTATATAAGCCAGGCTCTATGCGCCAGTAAAAAGCATGTTTGCACTCTGTGACAGCGTTATAGTCGCACGTATGTATTTTTTGAATGCTTACGGTTAGCTTGAAATGTACTGCTGTGCCTGTAAATCACATGTTCTGAACTCAAAGATGGTTTTGATATCCCAAAATCATCTAAGCATGTCCCTTGGTTTTCAAGAATGTTTTATGGATATGGATGAATACATATCCAAACTTAAAGCGACGAAAAAAGCTAGAGTGGTGGCTGTAGATCGCAAATTCTGAACTCAAGAATGATTTGGATAACCCAGGATGTCCCAAAACCAACTTACCATGTCTCCTGGTCTCCTGAAGTATGTTATGGACATGCTTGAATACATATCCAAGTTTCTAGTGACAAGAAAAGCTAGTGTCGTAGCTGTAGATCGCAAGTCAAGGACATCTAACCATGTTTCCTGATATTCATGAATATGGTATAAATATGGTTGAATACATATCCAAGTTTGGAGCGACGAAAAATTCATATCCAAGCTTGTAGCAGCGAAAAAGGCTAAAGTGGGTGCTGTAGATCGCATGTTCTGAACTCAAGGACGGTTTGGATAACCCAGGATGTCCCAAAACCATTCCACCTTGTCTTCTGGTCTTCTGGAACATGTTATGGACATAGTTGAATACATATCCAAGCTTGGAGCGACGAAAAAAGTTAGAGTAGTGGTTGTAGATCGCAAGTTCTGACTTCAAGGATAGTTTGGATGACCCAGGATATCCCAAAACCATCTAACCATGTCTCTTGATCTTCGCAAATATATTATGGATATAGTTGAATACATATCCAAGCTTGAAATGACGAAAAAAGCTAGTGTGTTGGCTGTAGATCGCATGTTCTGAACTCAAGAATGGTTTGGATGACCCGGAATATTCCAAAGCCATCTTACCATGTCTCATTGTCTTCTGGAGTATGTTATGGACATGGTTGAATACATATCCAAGCTTCTAGTGGCGAAAAAAGCTAGTTTCGTGGCTGTAGATCGCAAGTTCTCTACTCAAGGACAGTTTGGATGAACCAGGATATCCCAAAACCATCTGAACATGTCTTTTGATCTCTAGGAATAAGTTATAGACAAGGTTGAATATCCAAGCTTAAAGTGACGAAAAAAGCTCGCATTGTAACTGTAGATCGCAAGTTGCGGACTCAAGGACAGTTTGGATGATCTAATACATCTTGAAAAAATATTTTTCAACTTGTTTTGTCAGTTCTCCATTATAAATCACGAAAACAAATGGAACATATCAAATTTACTACCTAATACGGCTTAGAAAAATGTGGGCCTGAAAGGGTTAAATAAATCAAAAATAGACTGTGATAGTAAAAGAGATAAAAATGTTGACAGAAAAGGTCAACTCTGTAATGAGTAAAAAATCAATCCTTCCATTTACTAAGAAAGTAGAATTAAATAAGGAACCTGCGGTTCTTGTCCTTGAGCAACGTCGATGTGTTCTTTGGTAAAGCTTTTCAAGAGTGAGCCTGAAGCCCCTTCTGCATGCATGCTTTCTTCTAAATGCATTTACGTGAAAAAGGAAAATCTATAGTTTACTGAGGTGGGTGCTTCAGAGATACTGATTTTTTTATATAATTTACTCTGGACAAAGACACCGTGACTACTTAAGACCACTCTATTAATCAGCGATTCATCGGTGGTTCCCTAAGCTGGAGTTTCTGGGTTTTCTTGAATGCTTTTGTTCTGTTGATAACTTCTTTCCCACTAGTAAATGGATATCTATCAAAGTCACATTCGATGTGATGAAGTCGCTTTGGATGGGATGGTTCGATTATTTAGTAGTTTGTCTATAACTCTATAACAAATATCTGGTCGCAGTGGATATTGTACCCAACAGAAAAAAAACTCATTCGAGAGCCTAAATTCCAAAATAGTTGTATCGTTATGTTCAGTCTCGATTTTTTTTCTACAACTCTACCTAACAGTTCGTTGTTTAAATTCCACTACACGCAACCAACGCTTTTCGTATTTCCTTACAATTCTGTTTAAGAGCTAGGCATTTTCGAAATTGCTGGTTTCTTATAATAAAACTACAATCTTGTATGCTGTTTATTCATTACCTGTAGATTTTGCATATGACCAGTTCTTATACAGAATTAGAAGAGAAAAAAGCACTCAATCAAATGATTACAAAGTTCTTAGATGACCCACAATAAATATTTACTCGATCAGTGTGAAACGCTGCTAAATCTAACCAAGGTTGATCTCTTGTTTGTTTAATCAGCCTTGGTAATGATGTTACTTACTAAAAACTTGGTGGGCTACAGCTCTTCCTCGATGAACCTACGCCGAATGGAGTATCCTTCTCCACTGGACTCGATCCTGGACCAATCGCTTCCAGTCGCCCTGAACGTTAAGCGCCCTCAGGTCCCCTTCAACTGCAAAAAGGCATCGTGTACGCTGCCTTCCAAGAAGCAACCGGCCTCTTCTGGTAATGATGTTACGTGAAAATGATTAAAAATTTGCTTTTGTTTTTGAAGGTTTCGGGACATCAAGTTCTTATGGCAGGAGAAAACCTTTCTGCTTTACGAGGAGCAAAAGGAAGGGCTCCAAAAGTGTCAAAAATCGAAATCGAAATATTCCAGAAAACGTCATCATTAGATTAATTTACTGTTTGCGATTCTATAGGGGAATTTTGTTAACCACACGCCTAGTGCTAATAAAAGATCGGCATTCTATAATCGGCACAGTTTTTTAGCACGATATTGCATAAATTGGGAAACCCGAAGAAGGCAGGTCATGTTCTAATCAGGGTTGCCACATATACAGATTTTTCTGTATTTTACAGATTTTTGAGGTAAGGCTGTGACCAAGAATCTGTAAATACAGATATACAGATTTTTGGAAAATTTACAGATTTTACAGATTTTTTGAAGATATTAGTACCAAAATTTATTGTAAATTACTTTTATGCTAATCTAAAATTATCTTATTAAGAACCATTTAAAGATTAAATAAATTTCAATTTAAAAATACAGAACACGTGGTGGAACACGTGAAACCTTCCAGAGGGTTTCGTTCTTAATAGGCAATTCATGCAGATCAATAATTTTGAAAATCGATCAGATTATGCTCCGGAAAATGTTCAGATTATATTTTAATACATGTGGTTATGGAAAATGCTCTAAAATAATATCTATAATAATATCATACCTGAAATGCTTTGAAACAGTTTATAAGTGCTTCTATTATGTGTGGCTGAATATTAATACAATAAAGTTGTTCTGCATATGGCTATATTGGATCCGTGGAAGAATTGCGGAAAAAAATGCTAAATATTTACATGTCTGACTTGTAGTTACGCATAGTATTTCCGGACTTTATCTTTTCAAAACTACAGATACAGATTTGCAATACAGATTTTTTGACTTGAGATACAGATATAAAGATTTTCTTGGGCAAAAATACAGATTTAAATGTGGCAACCCTGGTTCTAATAGCGAAAGAGGTTCGTTGCCTCCGACCGGCGGCGGCGCGCAATGAGGGGATTTCCCCAGTCAGTGTGCTCGATTTATGCCTTTAACTCTCCGTACATGATATGAATGCCAGCGGGTGTCGAGTGGGAATGGTTCTATGCCATGCCGTACGGATGGGGGGGTTTGTCAACTTAGTCGAAGCCGCACGTGAGCGCGTCTCTGCTGTGCGGGGATTTCCCCGGTACTGGTAATAAAAGAAATAAAAAAAGTCGATCTCGCCCGCCGTTATATTCATACGTTGCGATCGCTCGTCAGACCGGCGAGGCAGTGCCAGTGGCGGCTGCATCGCATCTTCGACTCGCGCCAAGCTTGCAGTTCGGAAGCAGCGCACCAGAATAACCAACTTGAGGCGAAAGACCAGCGAAACAAGTTCGGCCGGCCGTCTGTGGTTTTCCGCTTATTAGCGACCTCTCCGATCTTTTGCTTATCCATTCTTCGAGCGCGCTGAGCGGAGCTCTGCAGAGTGCTCGTCGTATGACAAGTTTATGACGCTGTCGGACTGTTGGGGGCAGATTCGCGAACTCGCATGGGCATCGACGAAAGCCATCTTTACGCACATCACGCGTTAACACACATACGGGGACATAATTTGGGTTTTGTTGGACAAAATATGAGAGTATTTTTGGCCAAGATGATTAAATCAATGAAGCTGATTGTTTGCTTAGAGTGGTTCAAAATAATGGCTTTACTTTTTTTACCCAAGTCTAAGTATTCTCCGAATTCTGAGCTAATTGCACTGACCGAGAATTTCAACTTTACCCGATATATGTATCTATTAGCTCACATAGAACGTCAAAAAAAACGAACCATTATGCACATATTTTATGACTAAATCCATTAGTCAAGGATGAATGACCTTTACGGTTGATATCCCCTAAAAATAAACACAACCACCACTATTAGTCGCAGCTGTGAATCTGCAGTGCGTATCAATCCAATTAATTGTATGTATCGATCACATGTAGCTCATGCGCTTGGCTTGATCGCAACAATTTCAAGACAAAATTTTCAAAACGACTTATCTGCTTTTGTAAACAAAGATTCGAACGACGATTTGACGCATCTGATAGTTCACTCATGCAAACCAACACCATCAATAGGTAGGGGAAGGATTCCGCTACCTGTTGATGGTGTTGGTTTGCGTGGGAGAGCTATCAGATTTGTCAAATCGTCGTTTGAATCTTTGTTTACAAAAGCAGATAAGTCGTTTTGAAAATTTTGTCTTGATTTATCCGTTTGGCACACAGTGGGAATCCACGGTCTAGAATAGCCACTCAGAGAATAACATTTTTTTTTCGCAAACGAGAACAGGTTTTTGCCCCAGTGTGCCGGTCTCGGGGGTTAAACCAGCGAATGTTGACGGAGTGGGCGACGGGTGTCTTGCGGTTTCTTCGAATTTTGGCGTGTTTTCCCAAGGTTTTCTGGATTTTTGCACTACTGCGCCCACAGATGATGGGCAAACAGGTAGGCTCGATCTCGTGAATCGCGAGCGTCGCCGAACGTGTCTGGCTCCTCTTCCTAAACACGTTGCGATCTAGCGAAGACTAGGCGCTAGACGCGTGTGCTGATATCTAAGCCTATCTAAACTATTGGCGCACCGCCGAGCTTAGTCATTTGCCGGTAGAGTTTGCTGCGAGGAGGTGGGTCATCGGTATGGGCGCGCTTCGGAAGTTGAGAACGTGTTGCGACATCAGTCACTCGAGTGATAAACAGCGCGGTTGCGCGTTCGCCGGTTGACCCGCGTGCTGTTTAAGGACCGTCGTAGGGCATTAGAATTGCGTCTCGGTTGTGACGTTATTGCGATCGTTTGTATCCAAGAGAAACACAGTGAAAGAACAATCCATTCGATTGATTAACGTTATAGTTACAGACAGTGTGTGTGTGGCCCCGGAAGAGCAATTGTTGACATATTGAATATCGAACCAAAGTGTATTGAAGTGGTTTTTCTTAGAACTGGACAGCTGTGATATTTTTGTCAGTTTTGTGTGAATCCCGGAACGACAGTGAGACGTGTTAATTTATGCTGTTTATTTATATTAGTTTAATTGCCAGCGTTGGGATTTTATGATTATGATTCTTGGTGATTTTTTGTGCTGAGCTTCCGTTTAGAATTCAAAGTGGAAATAATTTATGAAAATGAGGTAATTATTTTAAAGCATTGAATTTTTTTTGTATAAATGAATTCCAAAGACGCGTGCCTAAACTGATAATGGGAGATAGAGTATCGTGCGATTTTTCTGTAACGCTGTTAAATAATCTTTGAAATAGTAGATGCGCATCTCAAAGAAAACTGCTCTCCTTTATTAGCTTTGTTTAGAATATTTGAACCAATGAATATAATAGTCTAGGTAGAATGATAAAGTTTTTAACGGTAGGCTGTTTTACTTACATGGTCTGCTTAATTTTTGAGCTCAACCCAACAAACAATTCAAGCAATTCAGGCACGTTTTTTTCTGCTGATGTGTTTTATTTTTGGCCATCAATATTTGGTAGGTAGGCTCTAATGTTTGCATCAATACTATTGATATAAGACCAATAATGGACGCCTGAATGCGCTATGAGACAACAGCGGCCCAAGTGAATCGAAAACACCGCTACAACTAACATGGCGCAAAAACATGCTTAAAGCAGACTGTTAATTGATTAATGGCAAATAATTACGAATGTGATTTTAAAAGGTGTCTAAGGATGTATTTAAGGCTAATGTTGCAAGAGAATGCCTTAAAACGAACAGAATTATCGAACCAGCATCAAACGGTTCAGTGTTTTTCCACGACTGATTAATTGCCACGGAAGCGGTCATAGAATAAATTTCCGATTCAAGAAGCGCTGGCTGGTTCCAGTGAACTTGTTCCATTGATCAACCGGTTTTCGATGTTTTTCAATATTTATTCTGCATCCCATATATATGTCAAACAGTATTGGTACCAGGAGCGCTTAATTTATGCACCACGTTTTGGCAATAATTATTTGTAAACTGGGTAGTCGTTTGTTAACATTGAAACCGGTTGGCATACAAACTGATTTGGATGTTTTTTTATGTTGCCATCCAGATGGTCACACACCTCTCGAATCGAACAGGTAGATTATTTGATGGCTTAGAACAAATATGGATAGTATTGACGCATTCGAGATGTAGGAAGAAGAAGATGACAAAAATTTGACCGTCTAAACCACGTCAAAAATAAAAAGCCACATAAACAACACATTGATTCAAAATATTTGTTTATCGTATAACATAGGGGAGCTCCTCCAGCGCTGTACACCTCACAGTACAGAAAACGTCTAAGAAAATTACACACGTTGAAGCATCTCATGTAGTACTAAAAGAATCTATTTAACACTATAGTCCAGCGGTTCTCAACCTTTTTCTTGAGAGGTACCCCTTCGGACTTTTGTATCAATTGAGGTACCCCCTATTTTTTGCTGTAAATGAAAATAAGTGTAACTCATAAGATAAATGAAAAATTGTACTGAAAATTAACAGGGTATATGGCTCTTCATAAATTTGGCTGAAGTTTTCATTATATTCTACATTCTCTTGAAGAGAAGATTCCGAGCCTCTTGAAAAACGGCTTTCAAGCCATTTAAAGGTAAGATTCTAAGCAACTCTCCAGTCTCCAGTAGCCTTGCGAGTAAAGGCTTAGAATTGCCAATCTGGAGATGGCAAGTTCGATTCTCAGTGTGATCTAGGACCAACTAATGCAATGGCGGGCATAGAAAGCTTTCAATTAATAACTGAGGAAAATCGAATAGAATACTAAGTGGAAAAGCAGGCCAAGCTCCAGTTGGAATGTAGAGCCATAGAAGAAGAAGATTCTAAGCAACTTGAAAGGACGCTTCACCCCTTGAAAAGAGGCTTCCGAGCCTTTTGAAAGAATGTTTCCGGGCCTCTTGAAAGGAGGCTTTCGAGCCTTTGAAAAGACTCTCCCAGGCTTCCTGAAAGGGGGCATCCGGGCCGAGGCTTTCGGGGCTCTTGAAAGTAGGCTTCCGGGCCTCTTGAAAGGAGGCTTCTGGGCCTATTTGAAAGAGGTTTCCAGGCCTTTTGACAGAAGACTTCCGGGCTTCTTAAGAGGAGACTTCCGGACTTCTAGAAAGGAGGCTACCGGGCCTTTTGAAAGAAGGCCTCTGAACCTCTTGAAAGTAGGCCTCTGAACCTCTATAAAGTAGGTTTCCGAAACATTTGAAAGAAGGCTTCCAAGCCTCTTGAAAGAAGTCCTCCGAACCTCTTGAAAGGAGTCCTTCGAGGTGCTTAGAAGAAGGCTTTTGAGAAGCGTTGAAGGATGCTTCCAATTCTCTTGCAACGAAGCAACTGAGCTTTTCGAAAAAAAAGCCTTCGTGTCTCTCTGTTTTTTAAATTTGTTCATTCGTCGTTCTGTCCTTTTGATCTTTTGTCCCACACTGTGGTGGTTGTGGAGAGAAGGATTCAAAAGTCTTGTAACTGATCGACATGCATATTATGTACACAATTTTGAAATAAAAAAATAAAATAACTAAAACTTTATCAATAAGTTTTGATTAAAATTGATTAAAATCCGCCATTATGCATTTTTCCCTAGCAGCACAATTCACGTTGATTTGGTTGAAATAACTCATATATGACCAAATTTAGTCGTATATGAGTATAATAGACTAATTTACAACATGTGTGTTGCTCGGGTTGTCCGAGGTACCCCCTGGGCCCGGCGAAGGTACCCCCAGGGGTACATGTACCCCAGGTTGAGAACCGCTGCTATAGTCTATTATAAGCTATAATGACTATAGTCATTCATCTGTATTCACCTGTATTTTTTTACGTTTTATCGACCCGATTTTATGAAAGTGCGTTAAATTTCCAACGGAAAAGGTACAGGGGATGGACAAAATAGTTAGGATAGGCAAATTTTGGGTAAAATTAGATGTGTTGTAACTACCTTAGTTTTCAACCGATTTTGACAATTCAGGCATGCCTGAACTAGAAAATTAATGTAGTTTGACGGTATGTCCATGGAACCGACTTTAGCCTCCGGATTCCGGATATATTCCGAGTTTTTTGGAGGTAGGTTCAAAACCGTAAATTTGAGGTGGATATTAGGAGAAGTTGTGGTTGAAAATTGAATAATATTAGTAACCACAAATGGGTAGGGCTCTTGCTGATTAGAACCATATATTGAGATTTGTAATCGGACCAGAATCAAGTGAGATATGGCCATTTCTTTATAATCGGTTCCGATCGATACTTATCAAAGGGGTCAGGCCACAACTTCATTTGAATCTCGCTTTTTGATAGATGGTCCACTATGATTTTATTCTAGAAGGCCTCTAATGTGTCAAGAATGAAAAATCAATTGAATAAACGGATCCTGGAGTCACTGAGATGTCCCCGGGGAACCTGTGAATGGGGACATTTAAGTTTTAGCACCAAAATCAGTCATTCGACGGCTCTTTTTTCATGGTTTTCGATCAGGAAGCGAAGTATGAATATAAAATAATACATTGACGGCTCTGACCGCTTCCAGGATCTACGGATTGGCCCCGGGGAACCTGTGGAAGGGGACGTTTTAGTTTTACCAAAAAAAACCAGTCGTTCGACGGCTCTTTTTTCATGGTTTTCGATCAGGAAGCGAAGTATGGATATAAAATGGTCCATTGACGGCTCTGACCGCTTTCAAGACCTACGGATTGGCCCGGGGGAACCTGTGGAAGGGGACACTTTAGTTTTACCACCAAAACCAGTCGTTCGACGGCTCTTTTTTCATGGTTCTCGATCAGGAAGCAAAGAATGAATATAAAATGGTCAATAGATGGTTCTGACCGCTTCCAGGACCTACGGATTTGCCAGGGGAACCTTTGGAAGGGGACATTTTAGTTTTACCACCAACACCAGTCATGCGAAGGCTCTTTTTTCATGGTTTCCGATCAGGAAGCGAAGTATGAATATACAATGGTCCATTGACGGCTCTGACCGCTTTCAGGATCTCCGGATTGGCCCCGGGGAACCTGTCGAAGGGGACATTTTAGTTTTACCACCAAAACCAGTCATTCGACGGCTCTTTTTTCATGGTTTCCGATCAGGAAGTACCTGAATATAAAATGGTCAATTGACGGCTCTGACCGCTTCAAGGATCTACGGATTGGCCTCGGGGAACCAGTGGAAGGGGACATTTTAGTTTTACCACCAAAACCATTCATTCGACGGCTCTTTTTTCATGGTTTCCGATCAGGAAGTATAGAATGAATATAAAATGGTCAATTGACGGCTCTGACCGCTTCAAGGATCTACGGATTGGCCCCGGAGAACCTGTTGAAGGGGACATTTTAGTTTTAGCACCAAAACCATTCATTCGACGGCTCTTTTTTCATGGTTTTCGATCAGGAAGCGAAGTATGGATATAAAATGGTCCATTGACGGCTCTGACCGCTTTCAAGACCTACGGATTGGCCCGAGGGAACCTGTGGAAGGGGACACTTTAGTTTTACCACCAAAACCAGTCGTTCGACGGCTCTTTTTTCATGGTTCTCGATCAGGAAGCGAAGAATGAATATACAATGGTCAATAGACGGTTCTGACCGCTTCCAGGACCTACGGATTTGCCCGGGGGAACCTGTGGAAGGGGACATTTTAGTTTTACCACCAACACCAGTCATGCGAAGGCTCTTTTTTCATGGTTTCCGATCAGGAAGCGAAGTATGAATATAAAATGGTCCATTGACGGCTCTGACCGCTTTCAGGATCTCCGGATTGCCCCCGGGGGACATTTTAGTTTTACCACCAAAACCAGTCATTCGACGGCTCTTTTTTCATGGTTTCCGATCAGGAAGTACCTGAATATAAAATGGTCAATTGACGGCTCTGACCGCTTCAAGGATCTACGGATTGGCCTCGGGGAACCAGTGGAAGGGGACATTTTAGTTTTACCACCAAAACCATTCATTCGACGGCTCTTTTTTCATGGTTTCCGATCAGGAAGTATAGAATGAATATAAAATGGTCAATTGACGGCTCTGACCGCTTCAAGGATCTACGGATTGGCCCCGGAGAACCTGTTGAAGGGACATTTTAGTTTTAGCACCAAAACCATTCATTCGACGGCTCTTTTTTCATGGTTTTCCATCAGGAAGCAAAGCATAAATATAAAATGGTCCATTGTCAGCTCTGACCGCTTCCAGGACCTACGGATTGCCCTCGAGGAACCTGTGAATGAGGACATTTTAGTTTTATCACTAAAACCAGTCATTCGATTTTCGATCAGGAAGCGAAGTATGAATAAAAAATGGATCATTGACGGCTCTGACCGCTTTCAAGACCCACGGATTGCTCCTGGAGAATCTGTTTAAGGGGACATTTTATTTTAAGCATCGTAACCAGTCATTCGACGGCTCTTTTCTAGTGGTTTCGATTAGGAATCGAGAAATGAATATAAAAGGGACCATTGAAGGCTCTGGCCGCTTTCTGGACCTACAGATTGGCCCAGGAAACCTATGGAAGGGGACATTTTAGTTTTAGCACCAAAACAGTCATACAACGGCTCTTTTTTCATGGCTTTGAATCAGGAAGCGAAGTATGAAGTAGGATGGTTCCCCGAGAGCTATCCGTAGGTTCAGAAAACGGTCAGAGCCGTCAATGGTTCATTTCTTGTTCATACTTCACATTCTGATTGAAATCTATGAAAAAAGAGCCGTCCAATGATTGGTTTTTGTGCTGAAACTAAAATGTCCCCGTCCACAATTTCCGGGGGGCAATCCGTAAGTTCTGGAAGCGGTCAGATCCATTAATGGTCCAATTTATACTCATACTTCGTTTTCTGATCAAAAATCAATATTGGTTTTGGTGCTGCAACCTAAATTTTTCCACTGGTTTTTCGGGGGGAATCTGTAGGTCCTGAGAGCGGTCAGAGTCATCAATGGTCAATTTTATATTCATGCTTTGCTTATATTAAAGAAGAGCTGTCGAATGATTGATTTTAATGTAAAAACTAAAATTTCCCCTTCCACAGGTTCCTCGGGGGCAACCAGTAGGTCCTGGAAGTGGTCAAAGCTGTCAATGGTCCTTTTATATTTACAGTAAAACCTCCAGAGATATTGAAGTCGATATTGAAGGGACCATCGACTCAAGGAAATATCGAGATGTGGAAAATACAAACCTTGTGATGCTGTTTGAAAGGACCATCGTAGTGACCCAGAACATATTTTTTAATATGGAATAATTTGCTTCTATGAGACGATATCGAGTCATAGAATATCGACTCATGGAGTTTTAACTGTATACTTTGCTTCCTGATCGAAAACCTATAAAAAGAGCCGTCGAATAACTGATTTTAGTGCTAAAACTTATATGTTCCCTTCCACAGGTTCCCCGGGGGCAATCCTTGGGTCCTGGAAGCGATCAGAGCCGTCAATGATCCATTTTATTTTCGTACTTCGCTTCCTGATCGAAAACCATGAATGAAGAGCTGTCGAATGGCTGGTTTTGGTGCTAAAACTAAAATGTCCCCTTTCACAGGTTCCTCGGGGCCAATGCGTAGATCCTGGAATCGGTCAGAGCCGCCAATTGACCATTTTATATTCATTTCTCGATTCCTAATCGGAAACCATGAAAAAAGAGCCTTCGAATGACTGGTTTTGGTGCTAAAACTTAAATGTCCCCTTCCACAGGTTCCCCCGGGCCAATCCGTAGGTCCTGGAAGCGGTCAGAACCGTCAATTGACCATTTTATATTCATACTTCGCTTCCTGATCGAAAACCATGGAAAAAGAGCCGTCGAACGACTGGTTTTGGAGGTAAAACTAAAACGTCCCCTTCAACAGGTTTCCCGAGGTCAATCTGTAGATCCTGGAAGCGGTCAGAACCGTCAATTGACCATTTTATATTCATACTTCGCTTCCTGATCGAAAACCATGAAAAAAGAGCCGTCGAACGACTGGTTTTGGTGGTAAAACTAAAATGTCCCCTTCCACAGGTTCCCTGGGGCCAATCCATAGGTCATGGAAGCGGTCAGAACCGTAAATTGACCATTTTATATTCATACTTCGCTTCCTGATTGAAAGCCATGAAAAAAGAGCCGTTGAAAGACTGGTTTTGGTGGTAAAGCTAAAATGTCCCCTTCAACAGGTTCCCAGGGGCCAATCCGTAGATCCTGGAAGCGGTTAGAGCCGTGAATTGACCATTTTATATTCATACTTCGCTTCCTGATCGAAAACCTTGAAAAAAGAGTCGTCGAATGGCTGATTTTGGTGCTAAAGCTAAAATGTCCCCATTCACAGGTTCCCCGGGGACATCCCAGCGACTCCAGGATCCGTTTATTCAATTGGTTTTTCATTCTTGACACATTAGAGGCCTTCTAGAATAAAATCATAGTGGAACATCTATCAAAAAGCGAGATTTAAATTAAATTGTGGCCTGACCCCTTTGATAAGTATCGATCGGAACCGATTATAAAGAAATGGCCATATCTCACTTGATTCTGGTCCGATTCCATTTGTGGTTACTAATATTATTCAATTTTTACCCACAACTTCTCCTAATATCCACCTCAAATTTACGGTTTGGAACCTACCTCCGAAAAACCCGAAATATATCCGGAATCCGGTGGCGGTTCCATGGACATACCGTCAAACTACATTAATTTTCTAGTTCAGGCATGCCTGAATTGTCAAAATCGGATGATAACTAAGATAGTTACAGCACATCAAATTTTACCCAAAATTTGCCTATCCTAATTATTTTGTCCATCCTCCGTATATTGTATTTTTTTTTCTAAGTGCTACCGTTTCTGAGATACAGCAGTTATAAGATAAAATACACCGATTTTTTAAATTTTCAGTCATTTTCGATTTTTTTCGATTCTATTCAACCTAGAATCAAATTTTACTGAACTGTTGATATTTATTGACAAATGCTAGTAATAGAGTAGGTTGACCATTCTCATGGTATGAGATGGTGGATAAAAAATTCTTTACATTTTTCTATGTATCAAATCCGAATCTTTCAACTATACTAATGTTTGGTATATCATTTAGCCAAAGGCTTCTATTCAATATTGAATAATCAATATGAACAAGTGATAGACAAATATAAGAAATAAATTTGAAAATTACAAACTTACGATGAAAAGGAAGCCAACTATCCTTGACCAATAGTAGAGGAAACGCCGTGTGCATGTTTTAACCCGTTGCACAGTGGGAATAAAAGGGCCCTTAACAGTACTTATTTAGATGCCGCTATTTTAGAGGTCCGGAAAAGACCCATTCTTATGTAAAAAAATCCGAGGAATCGATTGGTGATATTTTCACTGCAGACAAATCATAGGAAAGGGCCCATTTTGCCCGATTTTCCCCAAAATACACCATAAAAACGAATTATTGAACGGAAAATCTTATTTGCCGCTCCCGAAAAGTAGTCAAATATTACTCAAATGTTGATAGAATATTGGTGAAATGGATTGCATTGAATTCTGAGCGAGACATAACTCAAAATTAGCCTATTTTGCCCGATTCTCCCCTAAACTCATGATTTAGGAAATAAAAGCTTCTGGAAAGTAATTTCTCGCGTTTAAAATTATCTTTGCTGATACAAATCTATTCAAGATACATGCAAATAGACATAATCTAAACGTTTCGTGATTGAAGATTTACGAAATGGATCATTTTGCCCGTTTTTTTCTAGCTGATTTTATCGGATAACACTATGGGAATCCGGACCTCCTAAAAAATCTCGTTTTTTGAAGTGATCCTATAGCCTTTCGGTACAACTTTGTTTTTTACACATCTAAAGATGTCAATCATTTCATATTTTTTATCTGAAACAAGTGTGTGAAACAAAGCATTATCTGTTGTGTAAAAGTTGGATATGTCATTCATGCCATTCATTAACATGCCTGTTCCCATATCAGTATTAAAGAAAACTGAGAAAATGTAAATTGTGTAGAAACAGAATCCGATGTAGAAAATTTTTGCATTTTCTTATGGAAAAACCCAACAAACAATTTAGGCTGAATAAGCATGTTTTTTTGGCTGAAGAAGCCTATTTTCAACTTATTAAGCGTTCTTTCAGCTTGCAATATTTGTTGGGAAGTCAGTTATCAGGAATTTTCTAAATTAATGGCTATAATAATCAAACAGCATTAATCAATTGTTCCTGATAACCTGATATATGTATATATATATGTATATATATACATATATCAGGTTATCAAGAACAATTGATTAATGCTGTTTGATTATTATAGCCATTATGATTATTATAGCCATTAATTTAGAAAATTCCTGATAACTGACTTCCCAACAAATATTGCAAGCTGAAAGAACGCTTAATAAGTTGAAAATAGGCTTCTTCAGCCAAAAAAACATGCTTATTCAGCCTAAATTGTTTGTTGTGTTTTTTCTTAAGAAAATGCAAAAATTTTCTACATCGGATTCTGTTTCTACACAATTTACATTTTCTCAGTTTTCTTTAATACTGATATGGGAACAGGCATGTTAATGAATGGCATGAATGACATATCATGTCATATATACTCATTAGGAATTTAATTAATTAATTTAATATTTCCATATATACATAAATATGGAATTTATAAACAGAGCATCACCTTCAGTAATATTAATATGACGGAGAAAGATTACCAGTAGCTCTATTGCGGGTTTGAAGTAGTATCGTACACGTACTAGATCATTGTACTAGACTAAATCACGAATTTAGGAGATAATCGGGCAAAATAGACTATTTCGTAAATCTTTAATCACGAAACGATTAGAATATATCTGTCTGCATGTATTTTGAATGGATTTGCACCAGCAAAGATCATTTTAAATGCGAGAAATTACTTTCCAGAAGCTTTTATTTCCTAAATCATGAGTTTAGGGGAGAATCGGGCAAAATAGGCTAATTATGAGTTATGTCTCGCTCAGAATTCAATGCAATCCATTTCACCAATATTCTATCAACATTTGAGTAATATTTGAGTCCTCTCCCAGAGCGGCAAATAAGATTTTCCGTTCAATAATTCGTTTTTATGGTGTATTTTGGGGAAAATCGGGCAAAATGTGCCCTTTCCTATGGTTTGTCTGCAGTGAAAATATCACCAATCGATTCCTCGGATTTTTTTACATAAGAATGGGTCTTTTCCGGACCTCTAAAATAGCGGCATCTAAATAAGTACTGTTACGGGCCCTTTTATTCCCACTGTGCGTTGGCATTCATTGCAGTATATGAATTAGTATTGTTTTGGCCTTGCATGAATTAAGAAATAAACCCAAAAGTTGGAATTGTACAGTCCTAACAGTGAATTTCCTTGAAAACTTTATTGAACTAAGATCAATCACTCGAATATTTTCCTCTCCATTACACAATAAATCATGACCATTAGATTGAGTAGTTTGTCAGCTAAATTAATGATTTTGTGTGTGTTACTTCTACGTGAAGTTAAACGATTTACAATGATATGGAAATGCTAATAGGGTAACCGGCGGTAATGTTGGGCATGGATGTAACATTGGCTCATCACGCAAATTAATCAATATTTTAGCGATAATACGTCGATTTGTAGGGAGATATTAACCACTACTTCTTTAGAAAAGTGTATCAAACATATGTATATCTGCTTCATAACTCTAAATTTATACATTTCTTAAACTATTAAAAGAAATTATCTTGCGTGAAAAATCACTTTGACTCGGTTTTTTAGCAGCCATGTTTCGTTGACTTATGCAGGCTGGCTGTGAGTTTTCCTTTTGCCCAATAAAAGAGTTTTCTGAATGAACATACCTGCTTTCGCACATCAGATGAATGGATAACAACCACACTATGTCAGCTATCATTTTTATTTCACAATTTCCATTAGTAAAGCGACATAATTAACCAAAACTTTTTTGGACAATACTGGGGGCACCCGTAGCCAAATGGTGGCATGCGCTTTCGATTTGTAGCACCACGTTAGTATAGGTGAAACTCTAAAATCAAAACATTCTCACCAATAACCCGTACTGGAGAAAATAACCGAAAGCTGCAGATAGAATATCCGATGCTTGCGATTAGGTTGCTGAGAATTTTTGTAAAAACAGGTTAATCCACTCAGCGGTTAAGTTTCATTCGCAAATTACATAACGCTAAAATCAACCCACACCAAGCCTCTAGTAATGCTTCATGTATGGTAGGGTTCTGAAATTTATAAAGTCCTTAACGCTCAGACAAGTACCCTCTCACAACCTAAAACGTCATGTAGTTTGTGAATGGGCCCTCATGATGCTTTTCTCGAATCACGATATAATCGCTTTAATTTGCAGAACATACCAAAAATAATTGCCTACCTTACGGCCCCCAACCACGATTCAAGCAAAAGCGATTCAAGCATCAACCTTTCGTGGTTCGATACACCATTTTCTTCATAATTTCGCAAATTAATGATTTAATTAGTGTAGGAATATTTAGTTTTATCATCTTTCGCACGAATCCTACAAACATTCTCATTTAATAATGGAAAGATACAATGGATCGTATGTTTCATTAGATAAACTTTCAACGTCATTTCATGTGAATAGGTAATTTCAAGTCAAATTACTTGACAAATACCTTCATCATAATTTAGATCTACTATTGATTGCAAAAAGTATTTTGATCTGTAAACTGATACCGAAAAAGTATTCTTTTAACTCGGGAAGTTGAAACACGTGAGAGTTTTGAGAGGATTCGAAACAGCTGATCGATATAGAGAGGAGTGGAATCAAACGCACGTACCGATCATGAAACTTCAATACAGGCCTAGTTAAAAACAAGCATCCAATAATTGTATTTATGAATAATTGTATAATAATATCAGGTAATTGGCACAGTTATAACTGTTTATGCACAGTACAAAGCACGGAATTGCCTAGAATAAGTTTTACAATTGGCTTTCTTCAGTAGTGCGTTATGCATCATCCCCACCTAAAGCATTGTTTACGTTTCGGAAAAAAGTTTCTTTGAGAGTATAGCGAGAGCGAGAGCAACACAACTGCCATGGTTTCAACTAGCAGTAAATCTCAAAATTATGCGGCAGCCAATAATTAAATTAGGCAATTTGTTTGAAGGCACAACATGAGGGCTAGAACATGTAGCCTTTTTGCAATTGGAGCTTTTAATACAGTTTTCATTTTTCTAAACTTTTTCACTTGCAAATATGATAAAAATTTGGGAAATAAATTATTTATATAATAGGATTTTCGATAGCCTGTCCTTGGTAAGTGTGCTATTGGGGGAATCTAAAACGCACTCTCACAATCAGTATGGTAGTATTTTACATGCAACCAATTGGAATTCACGCTCAAAAAGATAGTTTGATTTTCTCTATTTGTTTGCATGCTGTCTTTATTCAACGCAAGCAAAATGACTGGTACTATAAACAGCAACCCATCTTTATCTTTCGTATGTTCGAAATCAACAATCACTCGTCCCAAGTGGGCTGAAAAATTATCCACCTTATAGGGACAAGGATGCCGACATTTTGTCCATTTCTCTCGAGACTTTCGCTGGTTTAAATGAGATATTGCGGACATTCAATGTCGTTTTTTGCTATTTGGCGTCAAAACCAAATGTAAGCAAGCCGGCTGGTGGAACAATTTTGGATGGAAATGCAATATATGAAGAATTATAACGATAAATGTGCTCAACCGTAGCATGATGAGCCAAGGTTTGAGCCGTTACCCCTATCATCTTCCAAACTTAGACGCACATGTTCATGATAGAATTAGAGGCGAAAGTATAGAATTGATAGTTCCGTTAGGATACGGCAGGCATGAAGAATGTTTTTTATAGAAGTCGATTTGACTTCCGCTCGCTTTCAAATCGACTTCTATAAAAAACATTCTTCATGCCTGCCGTATCCTAACGGAACTATCAATTCTATACTTTCGCCTCTAATTCTATCATGAACATGTGTGTCTAAGTTTGGAAGATGATATTAGCATTTCCATATCATTATCATAGTTTGTCTGGCCAATTCCAAATCTACAGGAATTAATTTAGCAATCAGAAAGAATTCCAAAACGTTTTTTTAGCACGTTTAGTAATCCTTGCAACAGGTGTCCATCTTGAAATGCATTATTACCTTCTGAACTATCTTAAGCTTGTTATCTGCTTGTCGTTGTCACAATGAATAAAATGCCTCTTCTGTTTTATTTGGGAACTATAGCAGGAGAGCGTTTGATTGAAATATCATTTATCATTATATGATATATAAAAGCAATTCTCTGTGAAATCGAAGGTAGATTTATATTTGTATTTTTTTGATTTCTCTGAAATTTTAAATATACATCCTTTAGAGCAAGATTACGGTGGTGAGTTAAAGCCGTTTGGCAGCGCAGTATCATTACTTGACACTTTACCGGTCGCTACCAAACGCGCTGCTATAACAGTAGCGCGACTGACAGGTGACCAAATTTGGTAGCGCGATAAGAGCGCTGCTATTTGATGAACTGTCAACTGTCAAACGTCACCGGTACGGAATACAGCAACCAAATTGAGAGCCGAAAATAGTGACCGATACGGAAACGAGTGACGAAACTAAAATGAAAGCGCTGCGCGGGTGATTAAAATGCTCGCGACCGATAATGATGCTCTTATGGCCAAAAAACATTATCTGCATCATTGCACAGTGTGCAAATTCGAGCCAAAAAACGGACGCAATTCAACCACGGTATGTACATATCTGGAGATTACGTTAAAAAATCACAAAAATCCAAAGAATCTGATGGTGCCGACCCCTTTGCCGTTAGAATAGAATACTGGAAGTGTCCGATGTTGTCCAATTTCCCCTACAAATAGAGGATTTTGCTAATTCATATGTTCACATCAATCGAAAAGACAGGGAAAACCTTGACTTGTGTTATGGAAATATCATAATAGGCCTTCCATATATTGTTGAACACGGATAAGTGTCTCACTTTGTCTAATGCCCCCTATAAAATGTTTCAGATGATACAAATTTAAAATTCGAGGAGATCATCAAATGAGTTACTGTCAGTTATGGAATACAGGACGATGAAATAGTGTTATCCTCGGACAATTCACTGGGAATATGTTTAGTGTCTGTTTTTGTATGATGTCCTCTAAAATTTAAAAATATTTTTAAAAGTATAACAAAATCAATTTTCATTTTAGGAAAATGTACTGATACCCTTGAAGACTATTGTGGGCATATCAAAAGGCTATTCCTTTTTTGCAGTGCCCTTTCAGTGTCTCATTTCGTCCAATATCCCTTATGCGTTAAACCGTTTTTATTCAATTTATCAGAACACACAAATTGAAAGTTCGAGAAAACTTTGTGAAAATCGGCTAATTATCTGGACAATGAAATGTGACTTTTCCTAGGGGGTTGAATAGTGTCTGATTTTGCCAAATATCTCCTATAACTAAATGAAATTTTAAAATAAGATAGAACAAATCAATTTATAACTCTGAAAATTATATTAGCATATATATTATTATTATATATATTATATATAAAGGCCAAAAAATTCAAAATTGAAATCTTGAAAAAAATCGTGAATTCGCTCATAAACGTTTCGGGGATAACCGGTCTTTTTGTATATTTTTTAAGTTTAAATTTCCGTCGATCGCAAGCTACGATAGTAACCTAGCGGTCCGTATCATAATCTCACGTTGGAGACGAGCACCCCGACAACAACCACCGCGCATGAACCGCAATGACCTCTATATCTACATACTGAGGTCCCCGCAGCCCACCCGCGACATGTTGGTTGTCGGGGTGAGCAAAGTGTTCACTGCATCACAGGTGCCCTTACTGTATTCGTTGGTTTTGTTCAAGACGCCACCACCGCTGCAGTTTCGACATAATCTGTTGAGATGCTGTGTTCTCCGCATTCCATATAACATCCTCCCGGCACATCCTCTCGACGAAGTTGTCCGGGGTTGTATCCATACCGCTAACAAGCAGCATGGCGTTGCGTTCTACCTCGAATCGAGGGCATGCGAACATCACATGCTCTGCCGACTCTACCTCACCTACATATGCAGGACACTTCGCAGAATCTGCAAAGCCAAACCTGCGTAGGAATTTTTTAAAGCAACCTTTTTCAGACAACACCTGTGGTAGGTGGAAGTTGACTTGACCATGTTTTCTATCGACCCAGTTGGACACATCTGGAATTAGTCTGTGGGTCCAACGACCTTTGACTGCGGTGTCCCATGCTCTTTGCCATTTGAGCAACGAGGCTGCTCTCTTGACACATCGCACTTGCACCGAGTCCCTTTCGTTGTAGCACTCCACATCTTCCTCTAGGAGTATGTCAATCGGCATCATCCCAGCTATAACGCACACCGCCTCATATGATATGGTGCGATATGCGCTCGCGACACCGGCTGTTTGCCAGGCTTCGGTAATAGCACCAATTTCTGCCGTTTCCATCGATCTGGAAAGTTTCCTTCGTCCATGCATCTCTGGAGGCAACTCCTGAACATATCTGGATCAGCAAGAATGGCGTGTTTAAGGGCCAGGTTTGGAATACCATCCGGGCTTGGCGCCTTATTGAGCTTAAGTTTTCTTGCGGCTACGATAAGCTCCTCGTTAGTCACTAGCGGTACCACGTCAACTGACTCGTACGGTGTAGCGGGCCAGTCCGATGGCTCATGTCTCGGAAACAATCCCTCTACAATTCCGGCTAACATCTCTGGGGATCTCTCAGGAGGTGTGCTGTTGGTCCTAGACATCACTATCCTGTACGCATCTCCCCATGGGGTGTCATTCGCCATCCTGCACAGGTGTTCAAAGCAGGCTCTCTTGCTACATTTATTCTCGTAGTGCAGAGCTCTGCTCGCTGTCTGGAATACCTGCGCTGCAGAAGGTGACATCGATACATGAATCACCGCTCGATCCTCTAAACGTCGGCACTTCACCTTCGTTCAGGAGAACTTTTTAGGCCAGTTAGTTTTGCCGCAAGAATATCAACTACCCTAGTGTACTGCTCTATACTCCATCTAGGAGGACAGTAGCAGCTACAAAAGTAAACGCCGTTTACCTTTGATATGACAAAACCCTCATCGTCGGAAGAAAATATTATCTTCTGGATGGGGTATCGCCCACAAGTCCAAATTCCCACCATACCGGACTTGTCCGCAATCCAACTGCCGTTCCCAGCAGGGATGCGGTATGGGTCGGACAGCAAGGCAACATCAGCTTTACACTCGATAACCGATTGTTGTAGCAGCAGTTTAGCCGCCTCGCAGTGGTTCAAGTTTAGCTGTGTTACTTGCATGTCTGGACCCTTCTAGAGGCCGGATAGGCCTGAGCACCGGTGAGATGCCTGTTGTCTGCTCTCGGAGGACAGATCAGACATCTTGGTGCAGCCTGGTAGGTGCGAGCTTGGTGGTTTTCGGCTCCGCACCTACGGCACAGCTTACTAAGGTCAGGTCCCTCACAGTCATAGGATTTATGACCGTGGCCAAGGCACCTGTAGCAGGCCTGACTGGGTTGGATTGTGCTCAACGACCACACCGACCAGCCCACCTTCAGTTTTACCACATCCAGCACCTTCTTGGCCTCGGCCATAGGTACTTGGAATGAGGCAACCTGCATTCCCGCAAAGCCTTTGCGTAACCGAATCGCGGTTACTCCTTCAGTGCGTCTACCAGGTCTCCGGCTTCGGTTATTTCATCCATGCCCTTGCACTGGATGTTCAAGACTGCGCACAGGGCTCTAACCTGAACCCCGTCACCCAGGACCTCCTCCGTCAACTTTTTATACTCGGAACTCTTCCGAGTAGCATCCCGCTTCAAGACGAGAATCATCTCGCCTTTGCGCGTTCTTCGGATGCAGTTGACATCCCCTCCTAGATTAGAGAGCTTCTCGGTGCCTCTTATAGTCTTTAGGACTTCGGCATAGCTTTTATCGTCAGTCTTGACAATAATCGCTTCGCCTCTGTCCTTCTGTTTGTCGCTGCCATTGGAAGGCGCACCCTTTTTCACACGGGCTCTACCCTTCTTAGCAGTGACCTGCTCCGCACCTGCTGACGACTTCGTTCCGCCTTTCTTGGATTCACGACCTCCGTCCATGGCAGGTCTTCCTCCCGGCGATCCTCTGGTATCATCCTTGGTGGAGGTACCATTTTCCTCTCGGTCTTATCCACTCGGACCTTCTCGACAGTCCGTACCGGGGCTTTATCAGCTACTTTCGGGTCCGCCTCCTGCGTGACCTTACGTAGCTTAGGAGTTGCTCCGCTAATTGCCATACACCGTTGAAGCTCTGCAGTCTGGCTCTCCGTCAGCTGCTTCCCCTCTGTAAGGGGCCGAATCTTCGATTCAGCCTCCTTCGAGGCCTTTACCGCTTGGCTGACCGCCAACTCTTTCTCCTCAATAAGAAGACGGATCTTGTGCTCCACTTCCTTACTGGCTTCCAACAAGGACTTCCATTCCGACTTAGCCTCCACGACTAGAGCGCAGAGGGTCAGTACGGCCTGCTACAAGTCCTTACTATAGTTTACTCGATTGTCCAGGAAGGACATGATTACGTCCGAAACGTCCGTAATCACTTCCATCGTCTGGACTCCATCCTCCCCGTGGTTAGTCATCACCGAGTTAATGACTTTGGTCAGAGTGGGGCCGTCCATCTTGACGTCCACCGGCACCTCGTCTGACCCACCACGGGCTCCGCCATCGCCTCCCCCCGGCGACCATTGGGGTGACCGATCAAGGCCACTGCGCCTGGCGAAAGGGTTCTCCTTGTCGCCATTCGCCTCACCTCCCATGCGAGGGTTGACACTTTCGTGTTCAGATCCAGATCAGCGCTAGTCAAGTAAGAGCATCTGAGCCTACTCCCACTCAGCTACCAGCTGAGCCACAGGATTGTACCGCGTGCTACAAGGCCGCCACGGTTTTAGGGGACGGAAGACAGCCTGGCCATTAGCCCATTCGCCGTTTCAGGTCAGTGTCACCCGGCCTTACCAAGAAAATAGAATAACCAGACTACCAGCCCTCGCGTTCACAATATTTCAATATTCAAATACAAGTCCAATACACGCAACCAGTATGCCATAACCAAGGTCTTACTGGGAACAACCCTGATGTGCCAGTGGCAGTGGCAGTGCCAGTCTGCTTACTGACACTGGTGGTTTTTTGGGAGGGATTTTAGCAGGGCCCACTGTTAAATCCCACCATGTCCTAGGCAGTTCTCCCTGACTTGCAGACAGCTGGGGAGGGGTCGTCAAGCCTTGGACATGGTCCCTGCTGCCCTCAACGCAGCTAATATGTGGAAGTGCTAAAATGAACACTGAGCTGCGAGACGTCAATGTCCCAGTGGGGGATGTAATGCCAATAGGAAGAACAAGAAGAAGACTGGAAAGATTAGCCAAAGTTTTATCCATTTCGCTCGACACTATTAGTGGTAAAATTGTGGGCAATTATCGTTGTTTTAACTACTTGGCCTAATAACCAAAAGTAGGCAAGTCGCCTGATGGCATAATATTGGTAAGAGCTCCAATATATGCTAATGTACAACAATAAAAAGGCTCTAGCGCAGCATAATAGGCTAAGGTTTGAGCCATATACCCTACTCTGGTTTCATTAACATTCCGAGATAAACCCCTTGGCTGAAGATATAAAAAATAAAGATAAGAATAATAATCGTCATCATCATCATCGTCATCCACATTCCCTATACAGAAGCTTTTGGGTACAAAGCTCCCCAATGATATTCGCACTGATAACGATGCACGATTTTTTTGGTGACTTTCTTTGCTGTGGCATGTGGCAAATCCCTCGCGACGTCCATCGCACTTATTATCAGTGGGCGATGAATAGGCAGTAGGTAGGAGTCATTGTCGCTTTTCAATTGATATTGGATGTTGGGTATCAAATTTGTCACCATTATCAACCTTATCGGGGAGATGCGTAGACGTATCACGTTGAACGATGTCGACGAGCAGGCATCATGATGATTGGGCATAATACATTATTGGGCTACGGACAGGAGTCGAGATGAGCTGGCGAAGGTTATCACCTGTTATCACATAACGCCATTTTCAACCCCCAACCAGCTCTGTTTTCCATATGACAGAGCGTAAAAATTGTATGGGCCGAAACACTGACAGATAGCCTCCTACCGTCTAACGCGTTATGTTATTTGTTGATGGGTTTTATGTTCGCAACATATACAATATACATGGAATTTGAAATATTGATAGGTGACCTGCAGCAAGTCTATTGATGACTCTGAGGACAGAGAAACAGAATCTATATCAATGATAGCATAGGCATCTTATCTCCGAATGTTAATCTACGATCTTTGCTACGTCCCATAGGACTCTCTTATGGCCTAATACGAGGTCATAAACTTCTTCTATTGTTTTGTACTGGAAGGCGATACGGCTCAGCTCGTTATCTATCTACTTCTGTCGGATCGTTGAAAGGTTTATGTGGGTTCGTGAGCATTGGGTTGTAGCGTAAAAGCACAAACAAGAAGACATACCTACCTAACAAATAAAACATTTGGCGTTCATATCTCTCGTCACAGGAAAGCTACCGACATCTCTGTTGTTGTTTATTGTGTTGAGAATCGTCAGCTTCGGAAATATTGTTACTCGTGACAGGACCTGTCGGTTGACCAAATAATCTTGAATTTTATGTTTGTTTGTCTATGGTAAAACTATCTTATCACATATAAGGGTCTATAATGCTCGTAGACAGTGGTGGAAATCTGCGAACCTTACTCACAAAACAAGAAGTAGGCAATGCAAAAGACTCGCGAACATTTGTTTTGCCTTTTGCCTACCTTGCCTTGCCTACCTATTACTCGCAGAGAAAACAAAAAACGGACCCCGAAAAATGTTCGTGAAGCTTCGCGAGTCATTCGGGTTAATTTGCTAAAAGTCATAAAACAACCTCGGAACTTATCTCTCACTGATGTTCGAGCAAGAACACAATTGTTTATTGTTATTGTGTTTATGTCAAGTCAAACCTATCCATTGTATACGAAGTAATCACAAAAACTCGCGACCGTGTTTTTACTCCCGAGCAAAATACAGCCCAGCTTTTTGTTTTTGCTCTGCCCGTACTCGCGAACAAAGCAAGCGCCAGAAAAATGCAGGCAGTAGGTTCGCGCGAGTGTGGCATTTTTGGTAGGCCCAATTACACTCTTTTCTTACTCGTGAAGCGAGTATTTCCACCACTGCTCGTAAGTCACCTGTTCGAATAAATTGATTTCAACGAATTAGGTTGACGTACAGAGAACAGACTTGGAAGGACAAAAAAATCGACGAAAACGTGGTTTAAAATATTCAAGTTGCTATTGAGTGAGTGGCCAACATTTTACACGTTAAATTGAACTTAGATAAACATCTGTTAACTTTGGTTAGAAAATCTCCGGATTCAGTCGGGTCTCCTACGATGGATGGAAAATGCTTCCACTGCAATTAATCGATCATCTTTAAGGTTCCCCCAAACACACGCGACACGACAGTCGCGACGCGATTCTATCGCTTGGCGACAGCGATTCTGTCGCCGTTGGAATGGAAGAGTAAATAGAGTATTGCCTGCAGCGACCCAACGATAGAATCGCGGCGACTAGTTGTCGCCGTTGCGGCGATGAAATCGCTTAGGTTTGGCCTTTATACCAATTAATCGAACATTTTTATACCAATTCAGCTGGTAGGCTTTATATATCCGTATGCGTAGTTTGGTTAGAGTATGTTCGATAAATCACGGTGGGTAATATTGTAGCCCTAGATCTTAACCTTTGACCCTCATTACACCAATGACGCACGCTCAACGTTTATCTTCCTCAATATCGTGCTCACCGGAAGGAAGTGGATCAACATCCCAACCCAATGCTAGATATGGAAGAAGATATGCTATATTGCTATGTTCGCGATAACGCAAGTCCCATTACCTATTTACTCACTCTCGTATTATCAATCACGAGGGCTTTCGATACAGTCAGCGAGTAAGTGGGATGGT
This sequence comes from Armigeres subalbatus, assembly GCF_024139115.2. Lineage (NCBI taxonomy): Eukaryota > Metazoa > Arthropoda > Insecta > Diptera > Culicidae > Armigeres > Armigeres subalbatus. The sequence continues at coordinate 102,798,767 of NC_085140.1, forward strand.
CAGTATCATTATTCAACACTTTATCGATAACGTAGTTCTAATCAGCGAAAGGTGGCAGTGCCTATGCTTGCCTTCGTCTACCAGGTGACTACGTTGCGCCATTCGCAATTCATTCATAAATCGTCGTTTTGCTCCGTAGGACGTGTTTTTTCTGTCCAAAAAAAAAAACTTTGTTCGGATTGTGGCGCCAGTCGAGACGCCGGTAGTGTTTGAAGTTTGAACTACAAAGGCGTGCGCAAGTGTGACGTAGCAGAGCCGTAGGTCTACAATCGGAAGTAGGAATGTCTTCCAACGAACCGAAAAAGAATCCCGCAATCAACAGAAGAATGTTTGCGTATGGTGTTCCCCTGGGGCTGTGTCGTCATCTTGTTGGTAAATAAATGGAGCATGTTCGTAGTGATACAGTGAGTGAGTGCCGAAATGTGCGTGGCTGTGATGCAGGTGACTGGTTGACAGCTGGAGACGTGAGTCACCTGGCCGAATGCGTGCAGAGCCGAAATTTGTTTGATAGCAAATTTTGCCAGTCAGATGTGTGATAATAATATTGATAATGTTATGATGCGATGATTGTTATAACAGCGTCGAGTGATTCATAATATTTGGGTTTGTGATTTCTCGTGGAATGCAAAATTGATTGCGAATCAAAGGTGACGTCGATTGAAAACGAATATCAACTTTCTCTTTATAATGCATTATTTTTTTTTTCCACATATGTAATTTACTGATTATAGTACATAATAAATGTCAATCAATAATTTAGCACATGTTGAATTTATATCATTTTTGTAAACTTTTCTATGGCTGTTTGTGGTTTTAAGCTCATCTGTCTGGATCACTTGCTATGAACCAGTTTGGTGACGTCATGTTTTGTACGCCATTGTTTTGACGCCAACATCTCAAAGTAAAATTTATGGCAGTATTTGTTTTGTTTACAAACCTCTGATTTGAACCTCATTGGGAACCAGAAATATTAGTGGGAGCATTTGCGTAATGTTTGCTGCAAAACAAACCAATTGTGCGAGATACGGATGGCACCCAGCTGATATGAGCATGTTCAATTGTTCATAGAAGTTTATCAGGAGCAGGGGAAAAGCATTCTAATAGCCCGTTTACATATTCGCTAATTCTAGCGGACAATGCACTAAAAGGCAATAAAAGATATTTTAGTTACTAGATAAAGATTGTCGCTGTCGTCGCTGTCCGGAACATCTTTTGCTGGCGAGGATAGGGGATCTAAATGTCAATGAAAGAGAAATACATACGATTTGACAGTTAGGTACCACACATGTTTCGAACAGCAGAACAAAGGGAACCGAAGCGACAATCTTTATCTGGTAACTAAAATATCTTTTCCGGCAATACTAGCGCAATATTAGCATAATGTAAACACTATTAGCAGATGACAATTCCTGTTTACATTATGCTAATTTCGCGCTAGTATTGTCGGATAGTGCATTGTCCGCTAGAACTAGCACATATGTAAACGGGCGTAATTTTATTGAAAAAATTTTCGTATGAAAAATAATTGCAGATGTTATTGCAAAAATATTCAAGGCCAAATGATGGCAACAATGAGTAGGAATTCAGTCACTGCTATCGATTCATTGGATCTGAATTGTTTATTTGTGAATACGATTGACGACGATTCAACAGTTGTTACAAAACAAACATATTATTTTAAATTACATACAGGCCAAATCCAGTGGGATGAAGATAATTCGAATTGAGGAAACAGGTTTATGATTTCATTAATCGGATTGTTTTTACCAAATGATTGATCAGAATAAGCAAAATTGCTAGTCAGAATAGACAGCCACTTTTCTTTTAAAAATTCAGTTTGAATTAATTTAAGAAAAGCAGTAAGACATCAAATGAATCAATCCACTTGTCATTTGAATTGGAATGGTGCCGACTCATCGAATCGTTGGCATATAAATGACAGCTAGATACTGTCCAGTACAGATAAGGCTGCATTGGCTTGCTGCTGGAGCGGTTCCATTGAATGATAGCAAATAATAGCCAAAATATTTGGGGGGATCTTTCACCAAACCGGTGGCAGACGGTTTTCTGACTCATCGTTAGTCATCGACGAGGGAAGCCTTTTATTGTTTACGTCAGGCCTAGTATAGTCATGGCAGACGGTTGGGATGTGGTGCCTTATTTGACGACATGGAAGTTAATGATAACAGTACAATCGATTATCATTTTATGATGGCGCCGATTGCTGAGGGGGCAGGGGGGTGTTCGTGGCTGCCTCTTACCCCAGCTGATCCCAGTCGGGGCTGTTGGCATATTCCAAGACGAAACATGTCTGGTTACTCCTTTTATTTCGAAAAGAAGTAAAGTCGTAGTGGTGCCGGCCCAAATGTTGATGGGTACGTTTTGTAGGGTCTAGGAATGGAACTCGTCTTCCTGACGTCAGTGGTTGTCACTCATGAGGAAATAGGCCAATAAAAAATAAAGACAAATATAACAAAATATTGAAACAATAATATTATATCACTTCACATAGGACATTTGTTCCATTATTAATAATTTTCGCAAAATGAACGATTTCGGCTTAATTTTTATTGTTTTTATTGCATTATTAGCACGCATGTTGTGCTAACTACAAAAGATCATAAAAATGAGAACAAAGTTTGCATTCCTAATCTTTGTTTTCAAATTTTGTTGATATGATGTTACGAATTCAAGAAGCAGTAGCCCAACTAGATTTTTATTTCCATCTCAGTGTAAAAAAATCATCTTATCTCGAAAAAAAGAAATTGAACACAAATTTCATCGTTTCTTTTTGATAACATGCGTGCTTACTGCTGAAAAAATCACGAGAATATTGGCCCTGACGAAAGCGAGAAAACAAAATGGGGGCCGGCTGATGCTTTTTTATTTCACCCAGCAAGAGATATAGGACGTCAATTCTAAAATGCTTATTAAAGCGTTAAAACACATTTTAGCCTAAAATTGTTTACTTTTTTGGGTTAGAAATTTAATTTACTTTTATATAGGAAACACGAAAGTTAAATTATTTTGATTAAAAAAACATGTGTAGATAAGGAGCCTAACATGTAGTTTTTCAAAATTCTAATCCTACGTATTTAAAAGTTTTCAACATATCACTGTTAATAACATTTTAAAAGCATTTTAAAATATACTTCCATGTTGAAAAACAGTGATTTCACGCACACGTCCGTCGCCGCTAGATGGCAACAGCGCGGCTGCGTCAAAGCGAATAAAAGAAAACAAACTGCTTTGTATTTGATTGTTTTTGCTAGGATGACTATCAAAGCTATGAGATGGACAATAGGAACAGTATCCTAATTAAAATTTACAATAGCAGGTGTTTGATGGAAATATGTTTAAATTTATCTCGCAGATGCATGTGTGGCAGAAATTCTCGTAATTTCTCACTGTTTGGTAGCATTTAGAAGTATAAGCCGGTCCGGATTTTTTAAAAAAATATTTCAAGATTTTTTTTCTAAACTTTCTGGGAATATTCAATGATATTTTAGGGGGTCCCTGCTTCATAAGCGGATGGTCATGGCTCCACTAAGACTTTCAGTCAGTCATTGGAAAGGCAACGTGGCGTTTTAGCAGTATACCGGCTGCCTGAGAATGGCTTACAAATTGTTATTTTCGGAGGCTTTCCTCGAACGTGTCTATAAATGGCAACCTAACAATGCATTTGGAAATTCATCGATTTTTTATTACAAATTCTTCGGAACTTCTGCGAGAAATTCTTTGAATTCCAGGGGATTTAATTGGCGTAGGGCTACGTATATGTATTCTATACCGGAATACACTTTGCGATTGCGAAAAACGAAGAGTGTCATGAAAATATAATGGACCCCTTAAGGACAGAAATTTACTTCAATCGCTTCGCTAGAGTCAGACTCATGACATATTGCCATTCTGTAGCACCAGATGACAAGTAACAGTTATCAGCAATGCGTTTCGTACATAAAACATGCTAAAACATTCATTTTTACTACTAAAATAAGTATTTTAAAATAATGTAGCCAGATTGCCTATTATGGCCACCCCCGGGACCAACATCGAGTTTGTTTACATACGTATTATGGTCCCCCCATTTGATTTACATGTTCCATTTCCACATGTTCCTGTTGCCTATTATGGACCCCCCCCCCTTGTGTGCTAGTAATGGACCCTCTAACGTATTTACTTTTACAAATTAGTTAATATAACTTAATTTTAGTATCCTAAGCCAAAACAATTGCATGGAACATCTACCCTGATATGTGAAGCAACTCTTTCCAATGAATATTTGCAGGAAATCGTTGATTCCAGCGTTAACTTTCGGTTTTTGTTCAGGGGGTCCATTATACGCACGGGGTCCATTACTAGCACTCCCTCCCTATATCTCAGTCGTTTCTCGATGGATTTTCATTTTTTTTCTGACCATTCAATCAAAGAAGAGTCCACACTTACAGTCTTCTAAAAATATTAAATTTAAATTGATTGTCATGGATGATTGTAAAAAGTTTAGAAATAGGTAAATCCACCAATATCGTTGGCGTAACGCAAGTACAGACACATCAGAATAGAACAACGTGGGTTTGGCTCCAATCCTTGAATAAGAATTCGCGGAAAGCGAACACAATAGCGCAGTGATCACAATGGAGTACTATCAACATCGGTGGTAATCGATGGGGTAGTTGTTGCTGAGAATTCAACCTCAACGATTGCGTCTACTGTAGTTTAGCGATAAATCATCGTGTGAAAGGCCAACAGCAGCACTCTAGGTTTTTTTTTTTGCAAGTTGCGGACTAATGGTTGCCTGCTGTTGGGTTAGTGATTAGAAAGATGAATGGTTGAAAGTAAATCGGCCTTTTTTAGGGTCTCAAAAATTCAACATAAGAAAAGAAGAGAGCGATCTTATGCTTTGCTAGCCAGGATTTGAAGACCAACGACTCGAACTGCTTCCCATTGCCCGACTATATCAGCCGAGGACGTGAGAATCTTAGACACACTTCTTCCTCTAGAAACTCCTCCATCTTCTGCGAATCGGCTGTGCGCATCCGCTTGACAATCACATATTTACTTGGTCACCCAATCTACTACACTAGCAACACTGTGTTCCCTTGTGTGTTGTTATGTAACAGTTTAGTGCTGCTGAATAAAACTAAACGTACCGTTTTGACTCAAATTCCGAACACTCGCTTTTGAATAGCCATTTTGCCTTTATTCGTGTAATTTTCTCCATGAACCATGTAACAGGATCATGAACTCATTTGTAAACTTGATTCTCAGAACTGAAAACCAATGGAATTTTTAGTTTAAGGGTGACGAAACGCCAGTGTTCGGAATATGAGACATGTTCGGGATTTGAGCCAAAACGGTAACAACTCTTTCCTATTTTTCAACGATCTGATGTCCTCAACTACCTGTGATCAGTCTCATCTTTGCAGGATTTCATATGGGTCAACTATGTGTTTGTGGGCAGTACAGTCACTGTGCGTTTCTTTTTCTGGTGAAAGCGATTGAATTACGTTCCTAAAATTCAGCTGTAAGAAAATTATTAAACGTTTTTAGCGGAATGTTTTCACCTTTTCACCACGTTGTAATTTTTACAGTACGAAATACTGAAGACGGCTTTATAGTTGAGGTCGAAAAACGTATCTGTAAAGATAACATCGTATCTGTAAAGCATAACATTGAATGGAATAGTACAAAACTCGCCTTATGACAGGATTTCAACAACTACCATTCGTGGAATAATTTTACTTCCTTAATATTCTTGAATGTTTTTGTCTTCATAGTTGTTGATTCATATAAACATTTTCATATCTTCTGCATAAATAAGAATTTTTTGGTTCCTAGAAATATTTGAAATGTCGTTCACGAACAAAATAAATAGATGTAAACCTTGTGGAACACCAGAAGTGACATTTATGAATTCGGACGTTTTCCCTTGAAATCTAATAGTTTATCTACGATTTGCTAAATACGAGCTTAAAGAGCAACAAGGTGATATATAAACGATTTGCTGCAATCAGTATACAGTGTTTCTAAATAGTTGCCATGATCCATCGGATTTAAAGATAATATTACGAATTCTTCGTTGTGGTCGTGATGTCTTCAAAACTTCTAAGTCACTTGTCAGACTGCAGCTGCTGGAATAAGCAATAGTAAAGCATCACCCCACAAACCTTTTGGAAGTTGGCATCGAATTTTTTTTTTCGTACTTTTTAACAGAATACGTATTTTTGGACGAGGATTCAGAATATATAAAAATCTCATTTTGACCAAAAATGTTACATATGCAGTTTCTCAAACAAACGGTTCAATTATTATTGATGGCTTAGGAATAGAAAAAGAATTATATAAAGGAGGCACTTTTGCATAACGGGGATTTTGCATTATTTAATAATGAAAGGGTTTTCGGTATACATAATTATTTTCATAAAAGGGATTATTTTACATATTAAACAATTTTCAGAAAGATGGAAACAATTTATCAAAAAATACATTCATATTTGTCTAACGAACAAACTGTTTACGAATGGATATCATAATTCTTCGCCTCATTTCAGACGCAGACTTCATTTGATTGAATCATATCTACAATATTGGATAATATCACTTTTAAGTCATACTAGACAGCTATTTGCCCTTATTGAAGAAGTTGTAGTAGGCAAAATGCCTACTACTAAAGAAGGAATCATATCCACAATTGCCATATTCAAACACGGGCACGGGTAAACACCTAGGGATAACAACTACACTTGCCTTAATCAGAGAAAAAGCATTCTTAAAAAAAATATGAATTATATCCACCAATTTCTAGGAAACGCCTATTCTCAAAGAAGGGATCACATTCCCCATTGCCTTAATCCAGACAAGCGCCTACTTTTAAAGAAGAAATTACATCCACCATTGGCCTGCTTTAAAAGAAGGAGTCACATCTACCATTCTTTAATCCGGGCAAGCACCTACACACTAACTTTTTTTATTTCGAGGTCCTCAAAAATGGGCACCGCTGTAGCTCAGTAAATTTTCGAACTAAACTTCGGCAGAAAATTTCGTTCATTACTGATTCTCAGCAAAAAAATTGTTGTATTTCGGCAACTGAAACGTCACTTTTACTAAGATCTCGGCAAAAATTATGTTTGCTGAAACTCGGCGGTGCCCACCTCGGGAAAATAAACAAAAATGCTGAGATCTCGATGGAAAAATAAGTGTGTAATTTTAAAGAATGAATCACATCCGCCATTACCTTAACACGGGCAAGCGCCTACTTCTAAACAAGGAATCACATATTTCAGTATATTAATCCCAGCAAACGTCTACTTTTAAAGAAGGGATCAAATTCACTATTGCTTCATTTGTGGCAAACTCCTATTTTTAAAGAAGGGATCACATCCACCATTATTGTTTTAATCCGGGCAAGTGCCTACTTTAAAAGAATGAGTCACATCCACCATTCCTTAATCCGGGCAAACGCCTACTGTTGTAAAAGGGATCACATCTTTTAATATATTAATCCCGGCAAACGCCTACTGTTAAAGAAGGGATCACATGCACCATTGCTTCATTTGTGGTAATCGCCAATTTTTAAAGAAGGGATTACATCCACCATTGTCTTAATCCGGGTAAGTGCCTAGTTTTAAAGAAGGAGTCACATCCACCATTGCCTTATTCCAGGCAAGCGCCTTCTTTGGAAGAAGGGATTATATCCACCATTTTTGAATAAGAAGGGATCACATCCTCCATTGCGTTCATCCGGGCAAGCGCCTACTTTCAAAGAAGGAATCTTATCTACCATTATATTGATCCCGACAAAAGCCTACTTTTAAAGAATGAATCACATCTGACATTGCCTTAATCCGGACAAGCACCTGCTTTTAAAGAAGGGATCATATTTACCATTGCATTCAGGGCTGGATGTAGGGGAGGGTCCGGGGGGCATGGCTCCAGGCCCCCACAAATCTAATGTATCAAAACCAACCTTTTTTTTTTCATTTTGGGGCCCCCACAAACTGCCGTCCCCGGGGCCCCCTCCGGCTAAATCCGGGCCAGCGCCTTGTTTTAAAGAAGCGATCATACCCACCATTGCTTTAATCATGGCAAACGTCTTTTTTGACGAAGAAATCCAATGGCAAATAGGAGATGACCAATTCTGGGGAATGGTGCATTCTAGCGAATGGTTTTCTGGGGGAATTGTCCATTCTGGCGAAAAGATTTTGGCAAAAAGCCTTCTGGCAAATGACTTTCTGGCGAGTGTCATACAACCCCATTTGATTGACCTTTCTTATCAAAATTTTTTATCCGCCCAGTTGATTCTTTAATTTATTTTAGGTCAACTTTCCTCAGGAACCCATATATTTTATGCCTCTATTTTCACAAACAATGCTTTTTATAGAACAAAATAGATTGAAAGTAGTTTTAACCATATCGTCATACGATACGCCCATTAACTCAAATTAATATGGTAAAAACTTGTTTCAAATTTCTTGATGGGCGCTGATTCCATTCTATCTGAAACAAATTTATGGAGAAACATCCAAAAACAGTAAATTGGAGCTAGAACGCACTTTTTACGATGAAGAACTATGATACTCATTCAGTTCTTGCAGAATTATTTAAAGAATGTTCTGCTGAAAATCGCGAGAAAAGTAGAGTTAATCCGGCGAAGTTTTTCCGATTTCTCATGAATTTCTTTGGGATTTTGACAAAAAAAATAGAGTTTACTCGGGAATTTCTACGAAATTCCTATTACAAACTATTCGTAGTTTTCATTGATTTTTTTTCGAAATTCCCCAGGAAATTATTCAGAATTTTATGGGATTTTTTTTTTGAAATTCAACGGAGAACTCATTTACGTTATTTATAATTTCTACAAGTAGTTTTTCGAAACTTCCACGTAATTTTTTTTTAGAATTCCTACGATTTATACTTTGAAATTTTTCTTGAAGTTTCCACTGGAAATTCTATGGAATTCTAAATGGAATTTCCCATTTAAATCCAGCGCTGCAATAACACGCTATTGAATAATGTAGATAGACTCTTGCAAATTTGAACCGCGGCGTTAGAAGTGGCGTGACAAAATATCTTCAGTGGCGTGATGCCATACATGGCGTCGAAAGGTGCCGGCTCGTATCTCTAGCTGCATTGTTTGCGGCTCCATTGTGGGTGATAGCAAATAATTGGCTAAATATTTAGGGGGATCTTTCATCGAATTGGTATCAGACAGTTTTCTGATTCATCGTGAGTCATTGACGAGGGAAGCCTCTCATTGTTTACGTCTGGTCGAGCCCACCCAAGGCTATCGGTTGGAATGTGATGCTCTTCTTTTTCGATGACATGGAGATGGATGTGAATAATAGATTGCAAATTCTTGTTTCTTATTATCAGTTTTCTTTGTAGGCACTGAAGCATGACGTACAATTAATCTCATTGAATGAAACAATTTTTTTCATTAGACGATTTGATTATTATCAAATTTTAATAATATATTAATATTATTTAATAATATATTAATAATATTATCAATTTTGTTTGACTATAGAAAATGGGATTTAATGTCTATCTATTGTATGGAGATGAGTGAATTCTTAATCCAAAGCGATCCATGACTTATAATGGATTTTCATATTTCTATTCAAGCATTGTTTTTACTACAAACACTTTTTGTATCAAAGACCGCTTATATCTTAAAAATGCTAACTTGTTTGGAAGTCAATAGGAAATAATCACGCTCGAGTTTCGCCGAAATCAACAATTACAGCATAAAAAATATAACAAATTTATTCTTTTTCTTCATTGGCATTACAACCCCCACTGGGACATTGCCGCATCACTGCAGCGCGCTGCGTAGTGTTCATTAAGCACTTCTACAGTTATTAACTGCGAGGTTTCTAATCCAAGTTACCATTTTTGCATTTGTATATCATGAGGCTAACACGATGATACTTTTATGGCCAGGCAAATCGAAAATTGCCTAGACCGGCACCGAGAATCGAACCCAACCACCCTCAGCATGGTCTTGCTTTATAGACGCGCATTTTACCGCTAGGCTAAGGAGGGCCCTGTATTTCCTGGAGATCTGAAGCCGGAGACGTATGTCCTGCGCGCGTGTCCCCAGGTTCATTACCATACCGCCACCATTGTCTGCCACATCGCCAATCCGGTGCTCTTCGTAGTGCTGCCGCCACCTTTGGAGCATCTCACGCTCGTTTGTAAGAAGGTTCTCGTTTATGTCTTTATACATATTAGGATGTGACACGTGGCCCTTACGCGTGCGGCTCACCACACCATCTCATAGAACTTTCGTGCGTTATTAGCGCTGTTATAGAGAGAGATTTTGAGGCGAGCGGAGGGCCGTTTTGGTGACTATATAAATCGAATGACCTTCCTTGTGCCCAGAGTCTATTATATATAGAGTTGCGCAAAGAGTGAAGCCAAATCTACCTATTGAACTGTCAAACCGTCTACCTATCGAGCAAAGTAAACAAATGCTTGTTGGTGAGGCGGAAGTATTGTTATCGCCTAATGATTATTATGGCGGATTAAAACGCATGAATTGGAATGTATTAGATTTGATCTAGAAACAGCTTCAAAAAACTCCATGGTCCAGCCCAATCGGGTTATACGCAAAGGTGACGTTGAACTACGGAGCTATGTGTAATGTACAGGTTTTCGACTCTTCCGTTCGATGAGACCGAAGCAAGCATTTTTCAAGCCCTGGGTGAATCTGTTTTCGTTGTTCATCTTGTGCTCCTGAGATTGAGTGAGCTTGATGATGTATATAATTTTTAAAACAACATTTGAAAAGGATGATAAAAATAAAATTTTCAAATAATCGAGGATGAGAAACACTCTCAAGCGATCACATATCAAAATAATCGATTGAAAAAACGAGAAAATAAGAATCATTGTATCTCGATTCGAAACATTGGTATATGCTACTTTTAAACTTATTTTCCTACATAACACAAAACACAATGGCAAAATGGTAAATGCATCATGAAAGATTCATGATTACCCTTGAAAAATTGAAAAATGCTCCTTAAAAAAGTGATCATTTTTCCTCAAATTAAGGAACATTTTTCGTTGGTTTAAGGAACATTTCTTTATTTTAAGGAGCATTTTTCTTAGCTTAATGAGCATTTTTTATTTGTTTATGGAGCATTTTATTCATCCTAAGGAGCATTTTTCTTAGTTTTCGGTTGAATAGGGTTACCAAGCAAAACAATCAGCAATACCCGAGCAGCACAAGTCAAGCAAATCTGGTTGCAGCAACTTGATTGCGACTAAATCTGGTCACATATGAGTTACAGTAACCTATGTGGTATATTTGTGCTACTAGGGTAAACTCCAGGGGCTATACAATTGTGCATAAGATTCTAATTTATGATAGCCAATTTCAAGATACCTTTTGAACAATTTTATAAAAATTCTTTTGTCAATATAATGCGCAATTATCATTAATTACATAGCAAATCTATGTTTTTTTTAAGGAGCATTTTTAATTGTTTACGGTACATTTTTTTCGTTTTTACGGTACGCTTTTCGAATGTTTACGGAGCATTTGATATATTTCAATGTAATTTGCTAGATAATTTGAGGAAAAATGATCACTTTTTTAAGGTGCATTTTTCAATTTTTTAAGGCCAATTTCATCTGTTTAATCGGACATTTTTTGGGCTGCCAAACACAATGCCAATCATCCGATTCCGATTGAACTTCATTGTTCACATTAAATTGGTGTTAGTTAAGTTCACATTAAAATGAATCGATTCCAAAATTTGAAAAGTTATCGCCGATGACAACTCGCCTATGTTTAACACCTGAGCAGTTATCAAATGATAATTCCAATAATTATCGTATGAGAATGATTCTGCACAACCCTGGCTGGTGTACCGCTGCAACCATAACCGACACAAACTGGTGCATCAGAGACTTAGACTAAGCACCCGCCACTAAGTCTGTCTAAACACCCCGTGGCTCATTACAGAAAAGCCCATCGTGAAACCTGGACTGCCAACGGCGTTTGATGGTCACCCTTTGGAGGAAGACAGAGTAGACGCGTCAAAGAAATTTGACAGTTTATTCATAAGAATTATTATTCCTTCACGTGAGTTGCGTCGGACTTTGCGTTTACTCCGGCAGACACCTAGGAATTAGCATAAACGAGCTGAAGAAAGTTTCCCAGAACGCATCCACTGCAGCAGCGAAGAAGATTACGAGCCCCTCTAATGGCATCAATAGACGTAAGCCGGAAGCTGCCGTCAAAAGCCCCCAAGCTTTCGAGAGAAAATGCGCGTGTAAGTTAGCAGAAACCAAACTGCACCAGCTAAAAACCCTGTAAGTTGTATTATTTGACATCTATGCTGGCTTGAGGCCTCTAGTTAGCCTTGCGAACAAAGGCGCAAAATTTGGATATGGCGAGATAGATTCTCGATCCGATCTAGGATGCTTTCGGGTGAGGAAGATTCTCGACACCCTTGGCATACTTGAAAGGAAGAAAAAACTAAAGAAATTCTAATAAATAACTAAGTTGAAAAGCAGGCCAAGTTCCAGTTTTAATGTAGTGCTATGGAAGAAGAAGCTTGCGCTGCACTTACGAGATTAACTAATTCATCGAAACCGATTGCTAAACTGTTAGCAAGTTTTCAATAGTAAATATTATCTTACATAAATATTGTAACACACTGGAATCGGTTTTTACGCGGATGATATGGGCCGGGTAAATTAAAACAACGTAAAAAACTTGGGTAAATCCCATAATAAACTGAATAAACCGCGGAACTTCCGAAATTCGAGTAAAAAAAATCGCATGAAAAGAAATTTGTTTAAAATGAACCGCGTAAAAAACGACTTCAGTGTACATCGGGTATGAAGCGTTGACTCTTCCTTGATTGAATGGTCCAAGAAAATTAAAAATCCATCGAGAAACGGCTGAGATATTAACGATCAAAGTCTATCATATTTTCGTGACGTTTTTCGATTTTGTGCAATCGTAAAGTGTACCCCAATATTGAAAAGACAGACGTAGTTCTACGTCAAAATATCAATACATTCCCCAATAAAGTAGCAACAAGAAACTCATGTGTTTGCACTCTGTGGGTGACTAGGTTATCGAATTAAAAGGCTTTAGAAGTTAACGCTCCCGTAAAGTCACTTGAAGGGTTGAACAAAACTGAAAGTTGGCAACAGAATAACAAGAGCATCATTCAGAATAAGTGTAAGAAGATCCTCTTTGCGTAACTCTATATAATATACTCTGCTTCTGCCATATTTCTAAGTGACAGTAACGAGGATTTACAACACAAAGGTTTTCTTAGGAATTAGGGCCTGGAGAACAGGTTAATTTCTCAAAACTCTCTATATTTTCCTCTAAAAACCTTGTTTTAGTCCATTCAAAGTTGTGAGTCGATGCATTATCAAGCTGGAAAGTTAATTATGGGCCCATGAATGATTCGCCGTGTTTGATTAGGCTTATCTCTAGCATTGCGATATGATCCTCTGACCTAATCCTCACACCAATGAAAGATTTACCCGAAATTTAAAAACCCCCATACTCATCATTACTTTATCACCAAGGTTTCGGCCAATTTTGGCAACCAATACTTGGTGCAAATCGCACAAATAGTATTGTTAACCATCAAGATTGAGCAGCTAATGTGCATCTAATTAGAATTGATGCTATTATGTTTTGCTGACATTCCCCGTCATTTCAAGTTTTCGTTGCTTGGCGGAATTAGGATACATATCTTGTTGTCATTCAATATTGCAATTTTGCACGACTTTGGTATGATGTACTGTTTCCTTTACTCTTGCTTCTACCCCCCCCCCCCTCGTTTGTCTTTGCATATTCATCAATTTTTGCATACAACTTCACTTTCTATGTTAGTTGTTAGCAACTGATTCAAATTCGAAATAATGATCGGTCAGAATTATAATATTATATATTTTTTCCAAAGTGGTGTCATTTCGCACCTATTTTCATGAATGTTTTAGCTTAAATGCAAATGGTGCGCATAAATATCAATGTAATGTACTGAAAAACTGTGAAACAGAATGTGCTTACATTCTGAACTTGAATTACCATCGTCTGTTCAGAATTACAGAAAATATTAGTAATAAACATGGTGGTGCTGTTTTTATATCGCTCAGTGTAGTGGAAGTAAATGGAGGAATTATAATTGTAAAGAATTGTATAACTATGTTTTTTTTAATTTGCGAAGAACTTTAACGACTATTTGCTTTTGTATTTTTAATTGAAAGATTTTTCAATTTATAATAACATCGAATAAAAAATAGAGACGTCGTTTATTTAGTACATTTTTGTATCTTAGAGGTTTTAAGCTTTTGACAGGCTGGATTGCGTTCGAAAATTATGAACAAAATGGCGATTCAAGCCAAAACGGCTGTGGTCTGTGGTCGAGAAAGGCGGTATCACTACCAAGGTTCTGGATTCATCTTGATCCCTATTAGGAGGAATAATTTATTTTTTTCAGATTCGCCATACCAACACTACGGTAAGCAACCATGCGTCTCTATGCTCGTGTGGTTTATTGTTTATTTGCATACATTCATCTGACACTTTATGGTCTTAATGAACAATTAGGGCTTAATATACAAACTTACTAAAACATACAACATATAAAAATGCCTTGAAAAATTGTTTTTTTCCTTGAAAATACGCCCGATACTGTTTTTACACGGATTGCCGTGTAAAAAAAGAATCGGGTGTAGTTATCGTCTTAATGAGAATCGTTCTTGAAAGGTTCGCGTGGTTAAGTTGAAATCAAACAGTTCTAAAACGTCATTCCGGAAATTCAGCTGGCGTAAAATTCTTGTTGGAGCGTGAATGTTGATCTCGGTTAGAACAGATGGGGCGTCAATTTCTCCTTTTAAAATTTTCGCCACAAATACAGCTTGAGCGATGGATCGTCGTCGTTCTAGGGTTTGTAGTCCAAGAAGTTGGCAATGTTCTTCAATGGAAGCGAAGAGCATATCGTACGATTTTTTTTCTGAACTGATTCGATCCTAGCAATCCAGTTGGCGTGGTATGGACACTAGGAAACCACACTTGACTCCAAAATGGATCGTACAAGCGAGCAATACAGTGATCGCAGGCAGAATGGATCATGGAATTCTGAAGAAATGTTGATGAGTATGAATCTAAGCTGTCTATTTGCTTTAGTAATTACACCAGAGTAGTGGACTCGAAATGTGAGACCATTATCCAGCATAACACCCAAGTCTCGTACTTGCGTTACTCTTTGCAACGGCTGGTCTGCAATGGCGTAGTCAAAACAAATGGTTTGGTCTTTCGATGAAACGAGATGATACTGCATTTAGCAATGCTAAATAACAGTCATGAAGTTTCTGGAACACCACATTTCAAAACAATCTACCATCTTCTGAAGCTCTATGCAATCTAGTAGACTCTAAATTATCATGTAGATCTTGACATCGTCTGCGAAAAACGATCGGCATCCGGATGGCAACAATATATCGATTTCATTCATGAATAGCACAAAAAGCAATGGGCCCAGATTGCTTCCTTAAGGTACTCCGGAAATTACAAAACGTTTCAGACTGTTCGGTCCTATTTTGACACACAGTGTGCAATTGGACAGGTACGATAAGACAAATGCAAGGGAAACGCCAATTTTCTCCAATCTAGCTAGTAATATTCCATGGTCAACACGATCAAAGGCTGCTTTGAGGTCCGTATAGACAGCATCAACCTGAGCACCAGAATCCATGCTACGTAGGCATGTGGAAAGGAATTGAACTAAGTTCGTTGAAACAGATCTCTTCAGAAAGAATCCGTGTCGATCAGAGGAATTGTAACACCGGCAACTAGCAAACAGAGAATCATTTACAATAATCTCGAGTACCTTCGAGCTAGCACAGAGCGAAGTAATGCCACGATAGTTTTGAATGTCTGTCTTGTCACGTTTCTTATGGACAGGGAACATAACCGATGATTTTCAACAATTAGGGAATTTACGTTGCGCCAAGGAATTAATGAATATAACAGTGAGTGGATATACAAAAGCATCTGCGCATTTTTTAATACACAGGCAGGAATTCCGTCAGGACCACCAGAGCTGGACTGTTTCAATTTATCGAAACAAGATGCGTAGAGATTTCGAAGCAACTTTACTCGACCGTATTCCTAGGAGTATCATGAAGTGCTGCGATTATTTGCGATTCCGATGCCACAGAACCGTTGAATGCAGTCTTGAAATGTTCCACGAACATTTACCTTGGTTGCATTTACCTTGCAGCGAGATTGTCTCACACAAAGTAGTGCAATCGGCGCGATGAAAATCCAGGCTATGTAGATCCGCGACACCTTCGTACACCGTTGCGAGTTTCAGTTGAATGGTGATCTCAAGGGCCGGATGGCTCAGGTCGAGGACGATCGAAGGTTTCGTAGCATTAAAAACAGAAGATTCACTTTTGATGTTGTCATTGACTAAAACCAAGTCAAGTATACAGGAATTGTGATTAGCAATCGGGCTGATTTGCGTAAGGCCATTTAAACTGAATCCGTCTGAGGTAAAGGTCGGGAGGTATGATCGCTGCACATCCAAGGCCGGGAACGTATTCTGCGCAGTATACCAAACCAGATTGGATTGATTGTAATCTCCAAGCTGAATTGCAACGTCCAAATCATCCAAATCCGAATGAATTGCCCGAATAGAGTCAACATGATTATTAATATCATTGACATTTGTTCGCCGGTCTGGCGGTAGGTAAAGAACTCCGATGCTAGCAGTACCAGTGGGCATTTTAATCATGATCCATAGTTGTTCGAGGGTGTCACAGACCGGTGTAGGATCTATGCAACAACTTAAACGCGTCGATACGGCAATTAGGACGTCGCCGCCTCTTGATTTAGTGCTGTTTCGTTGGTTCCGATCATTTCGAAAAATATACGAGTATACGAATATACGAGTATACGAGGTACCGAACAGTTGCGTAGACAAAATGCGGTCATCAAACCATGTCTCTGTAAGGACTATTACATCGTAGAATGCATCCGAAGCAGTTAAGAAGAAGTCATCAATATTAGTGCGTAAACCTCTAACGTACTATTACTGAATCCGTACTATTACTGACAGGAAACTGGTGGACATCAAAGTTGACCGCGTCAGATGTTGTATCGCTACAATGCAAGGGTGCATCAGGCAGTGAGAATGAAGGACAGCTTGGGTACTTGCCTGCGAGGAGATTTCGGAAAACCCCTTCCTTATCCCCTGGTGCATGCATTGTAGATGGCATTTGTATGACTAATCAAATACTTTCAATTTTCAGTCACCACGTTCAAGTCACCATGAGTCTACGATGTTTGATGCGGTAATCGATAGGCATTAGCTAGAAACTGCTCGGCTGCATTTGGTTGCTGCTGGAGCGATACCTCTGAGCGATAGCGAGTAATTGCCAAAATATTTTTGGGGATTTTTCACTAAATTGGTGGCACTGTGGCAGACAGTTCTCTGATTCATCGTGAGTCATTGACCAGGAAAGCCTTTTGTTGTTTACGTCTGGCTTATCCTGCTGAAGGTAGATGTGTAGAATGTGATGCTTCACTTTCTTGATAACACGGAAGTGAACTTGCCTATAGATTCCTTGTAAGTTAAGGCTGACGAGTTCCAGAACCTCTCCCCATTAAACAAGAAAAACCAAAAAAAAATCGAAGCACAATTCTTATCATTTATCGTTGCCTTGTTTACTGTATAAGCTATTTATTTTCAAGATTTATTTTATTTATTTAGCTTACATCTAAACAGATAACACTGATTCAACAATTTGACGCCCAATACACGGTTCGAGGCCGCATCTCTTCCTCCTCGAATGCGCCCCACGCTCGCCAATTCGTTCTGTACCTGATCAGCCCACCTCGCTCACTACGCTCCACCTCGTCTCGTACCTGCCGGATCGGAAGTGAGCACCATCTTTGTAGGGTTTCTGTCCGGCATTCTTGCAACATGCCGTGCCCATCGTACCCTTCCGGCCCAGGCTACCTTCTGGATGCTGGGTTCGCCATAGTGCTGGGCGAGCTCGTGGTTCATCCTTCGCCGTCACACACCGTCTTTATAAGATCTTACACCCAAATAAAGAGGAAGCCATAACAATGCTTGTGCAAAGATTCTAAAAGATATTTGGGGTATTCACTTAAGGACAATCCTCACGGAATCCAAAACTAAATGTCGTTTTCAACGGCACAACACTCAATACGGAAGCAACGCACAACTGTCATTTTAATCATTTCAGCTTTGCTGCGTCGTAGCATGCCTCATAAAAGTGATAGTTGTGCGTGGCTTCCGTTTGGAATGGGGTGCCCTTGCTTTCAATTTTGGATTCCGTGAGGATTGTCCTTAAATGCGTAACTATATTAATTATCATTTAAGCATTTGATAATGATCCTGACAGTTTCGAAGATGTTGCTACAATGAAAGTAGTGGAAACATATTTCTTCGTGCCCAACTGAGATCAATATTCCATCATTTCATCAGTATAAATATTAAACTATGGGGTGGTATGCAATGCCTGGATTTCTGAAATAGTGGCACCCTTGGGAAACAACTCTACACAATGTCAAACATCACATCAGTTTGTCTATTTTCGTAGGGGCAGAGTAAATTGTTAATAAATTGGTTCGACCGTGTGTACGGGGGTGAGAGAACATAAACGTGCATGATGTTTGCAATGTCCGTACTACATTTTTTGTACTCTGTGGTGGTATAATAAAATTTGTGTCAACGCATCATTCATTGATAGGTATTTGTAAAAAAGCATCACAGAAAAAAACGAACTTTTTCGCTACATCCATGGCAGACGATCATTGTTCTGTTGAGCTCAAGTTCAGGCAATTGCTTGTGGCGAGGTGAGATTGTTCCGACATGCATGAGTGAGGACAGTTAGTTTATCTTTTGACACAGTGAAATTTTTAGCAAACTGCCTATAGCTACAAATCATACTACGGTTTGTTTATCGAATCAATAAAATTTTGACACATGTTTGATAATTGGTAATTATTGAATCCAATTAACCTTAGAATCGAATTGAGACTCTTAAACTTCGTGACAAAAAAGAAAATATTCGGTTTTGCTGAAAAAAAATGTCCGGTAATACAAAATGCTCTGATGTGAGACTGGTTTGCTGGTTTATTTTTTAAGGGATATTAATCTTGAAGGTCATTCATTACGAACCTGATGTGAGACGAATTGTAAATTTGCATTCTACTTGTCATACCGGGTAAAAAAGTGAAATGCTTTTACGAGTCAGAATCCTAGTCGCATTCCCATGACTCAGATAATGTTGGATGGAAAATTTCCATCTCAGAATATCTTGAATCATTGCAACTCAATAATCCCGCTTCTTGGTCGCATATCCATCGTCACCGGAGAACCCTACTACCTGTCCAATTTCCGTTATGCAACACTAAGGTAGACCCAACCGACCGACTCTGACCGTAAAAGATGGTAAAATTCTCAGATGCGGCATTTTCGTCCGTCCAGGGAAAACCACCCGTTCGCGAAATGATGTCGCGCGCGTTATGATTCCAGCATGGTCTGCGATTACTCACAGTGCGAACCAGTTCGTTCCCGCCTCCCGCCCAATGCGCTGAATCACGACGCTTGAGATAAAAAAAAACTCAATATTCACAATTACTGGCTCGGGTTTGTGGTTAAACGTTTCGATTTGTTTCGACACTTGCAGAGCACCAGCAGCAGCAGCAGCACCACCAGCTCCAGCAGCTGTCGTCATCGCCGACGTACTCGGTGCTCTCGATGGAATCTGCGTCTCCCGTGTCGTCATCGTCGGCGAGCCCAGCAGCCGACACTAGCAAATACTACGTGAGCCACTCTCCGTCCAGTGTCAGTAATATGTCCCCCAAATCAACAGCTAGCGACACGAGCTCCTTCAATATGCAGAACCTAAACATCTCCAGTGGCTACCAGTACTTCGGCGAGACCCACCAACAGCCGACGATGTCCGGCGAGGAAGGGCAGCTGCAGACCTTCAACTACGCCGGTAGGCTCCCCCTCGAAAATACAGCAACCTCTTACAGTTCGATTGATCATCTCCTTTTAATCCTTTCAGATGCGGCCCCGGCTCGTTTGGAGCTTTCCGTGCCAATGCTTACGATCGTGGAGCAACCGGTGGACAAGTTTCGATTCCGATACCAATCGGAGATGCACGGAACCCATGGTTCCCTGATGGGCGTTCATACCGAGAAGAGCAAGAAAACCTTCCCCACGGTGCAGCTGCATGGGTTCCGAGGTGAGGCCAAAATTCGGTGCTCACTGTTCCAGGTGGATCCAAATCGCAGGGCCGCCCACTCGCATAACCTAGTGATCAAAAGTGGCGACATCGATTTGAACGATCCCCATGATATCGATGTGAACGAAGAGTGCAACTACGTGGCCATGTTTCAGGGCATGGGAATCATTCACACGGCCAAGAAGAACATCGCCGAGGAGTTGAGCAAAAAGATGAAGAAGCAACGGGCAGTAGAGATGAACCGGGAGCTGTCCATCAGGGAGGAATATCAGATGCAGAAGGAAGCGGCCGAGATGGCCAAGACGATGAATCTTAATCAGGTGTGCCTGTGCTTCCAGGCCTATCAGGTGGATGCCACGACCGGACTTTGGACGCAGTTATGCGAACCGGTCTACTCCAATGCCATCAATAATATGAGTAAGTCTATTCGTACGTGACACACTCACGATGTTGGATCTAATTGATACGGTGTTTTGTTTCACAGAGAGTGCCCTGACTGGGGAGTTGAAGATCTGTAGGCTTAGTGCAACCGTTGGAAATGTTGACGGTGGAGAAGAAGTTTTCATGTTTGTTGAAAAAGTTTGTAAAAGTGAGTTGCATTTTATCGAGTGGTTTGAACAGCGGTCTAATGTGTTTCTTTTCGCAGACAATATCAAGATCCGATTCTATGAATTGGACGATTACGATCAGGAGGTCTGGCAGGACTGGGGTTCGTTCTCGGAAGCGGACGTGCACCATCAGTACGCAATTGCTTTCAAGACGCCCGCCTACCACAATAAAGACATCACAGAGCCGGTGGAGGTGCTCATGCAGCTGTACCGACCCCGAGACAAGTGCCAAAGCGAACCGGTTCCCTTCAAGTACAAGCCTCGGTTAAATATTTCCCGAAAGCGGCCACGTGTTTGTTCCGGTTTACTATCGAACGAGATTCCCACGGTGGTTCCCAATGAATCGGGCTCGAGTCGGTTACCGCCGTTCCACAATCCGTTCGGATTGGCTCCGCTTCAAACCCCCATCGGTGAGGCCGGTTGCAGCAGCAGCAGCAGCCACACCATCAGCAAAGAGTTCAACAAATCGGGCATCATTCAGGAGATTCTGGACAGCCACATTCCCAGCACAATAGCCGGCGATATATCGTTCAGTTCGAATGATTTCAAAGATTTCGTACATTGTAACTCGGAAGGTAAAACTAAAGTGACGCTAATAAACGACAGTTAAGATTGATTGCCTCGTACTTTGTTTCTATTTCCCATGTTCTCATGTAACAGAATTACGTAAGCTCATCACCGAGATTGGTGAGGCGCAGGAGGAGTCAAAGCTGGAGACGGACGCCGTATCGGTCGGTCACGTTGACGAAGCGGCGGCGCAGTTTGAGCGTACGCTCGAGCAGTACCTGGAGCAGAACAGGCACGCCAAGGACGTGGAGATCCTGAAGAAGATTCTGGCCATCATACGGTTGCTGTTCCGTAAGAACTACGACCAATGCCGGGAGTTGATATCGGCCCTGTGGATGTCGGCCAACAAGTTGAAAGTCAAGTGAGTAGCTTCTCTCCCGCTGTGCATGCTTTTCTTCAATTGGCGACGTTTGTCGTGGGATTTCTTTTGTTTCTGATTCAAATTAGGTTATCACGTGAAACAAACATTATTCTTTATTATCAAATTGGTAAATTTATTAAACTACGTATTTGGAATTTGAGTCAAAAACAAGTGGAATGTAATTTGCGTACTTTGCCTCGGTATTCCGAAACAGCTACCTCCAGTAGTACAAATCATGCATTGTTGATTGATGTAACTTGAACATAACGTGGTTAGATTGTAGATTGGTTGCAACAATTCTAGTCAATCATGAGTGTTGCTTGAACATAATGTTAACAAAGTTTTCCTTTTTCAATGAAATGTTATTAATAAATTGTTACATAAGTTTTGTGATAGTAATTTTGTTTGTCTACGCAGTATTAGTAATAAATGTGTTAAATATCGCTGCTTTGCTTATTTTATCGAAATTCTTTTATACATCAACTTTTGAAGAATATTATATCTATCATGTGTAGTTTGCAAATATTTTGTGGGACTGAGAATACAAATCACAAGCGATTTTTTGTTTTATTTTATAAACTGTGCATTAGAAGGCGAAACAATAATGCTTCCAGGTTCAACAGTTCCACATCAATATGTTAAACACATTATATAGAATAAGAGCTCCATGCTTTGCCGTTTTTTTAAACTAATTTGGAAGATTCTGCCTAAAAGTTTTTGCCTTTCTCGTATTTATCTTTAGCCTAGCTGTTAAATGCGGGTTGAAAGGCAATGAGGGCTCAACTCCTGTTCTGGTTTACAAAATTTCCGTGTTTTCAATTTTCTTCATTTCTTTGGGCATGAGAGTATCATCTTATTAGGCAGTATTGCCTGTATTGTTAGGCGGGCGATGCCTAAAATTTAAACCGAGTAAAAACAGAGAAAATATCACAATTCGCGTTGATTCGGAAATCCGCACAAAAACGATTTCAATGGAAATTGGTCTTTTAGTGGTTTAGTTTTTTCACGTACCGTGATGTGCCCTAATTTCGCGCGCGCCCTAACTTCGCGCATTATAAAATCATTTATTTTTTTCAATTTTTAGGTACCAGTCAAAATTGAAAAATCTGAAGGATTACAAAATGTCATTGTTGTTGAATGTTTTTCACGAAAAAATTTGAAAAACAAACTTGGTTTAGTACACCAAATAAAATTATTTCAATTTGATCCTCCCATCGACCGCCATATTTGCTTGTGCTTAGCACAGCGACGAAGAACATGACCCAAGTAAACAAATGATTTTACTGTACAAAACTGGCTACTTTTTGGAAATATTTGTATCCATTATGCTCTGTTGGATATGTTTCTTCGTCATTACTATTGAAAAGTGTAAAATTTTATGTATTTTGTGTTTATTTAGACTTTCGCTTTGTGAGCGAAATTAGGTATATGAGAGTAATTATGGTGCTTAATTTCGTTTATTGTTGTTGCGTAGTTTCATTTGCAACATTCTAATAAAACAAAAGCAATATAATACACAGGACAGTTTTACATAGAATAGAACCCGAAAGGTTCATTCCCATACGCTTTTTATCTAATTTTCAGGCGGATAACCACCGACATCGACTAATGTTGACTTGAAAAATCTTATAGATCAGTGCCTGCAATAGCTACCAAATCCGATGAGTAAAATGATGCTAAAATGTGCGATGTGTAAAATGATGCTAAACTTAAGATGAAACTACAGCAGCTTTTTCGATAATGTATATAATATTGAAGATGTCTTGAATAAAACACATATTTGAAGATGTGCTATGTAAGAGATAGCGGAATTTAAGACTTTCTTTCATGACGTCTCGAAAATTTAAACTTTTTTTTATACACCAGCTAAACATTTCTCATACAATGCCTTTTTTCTTAAAATATGGTTTATATTTCAGAAGCAAACGATATTTTAGGAATTATAACTTGTGTCAACTAAAATGCATGAAGTAAAATCTAAGCAAAGCTCCAGGGTCGAAATATAGGCACATACCATTTCGACTAAAGAATGGGTCACTGACGGCTGTCTGATACCGTTATCTGCATATTTTGAACAATGGATGCATGCTTCTATTGGTTAATTGATTATATTTCATCAAACCAATAACGATATTCAATTCCAAACATAAGCGAAGTTAGAAACACTTTTGCGCGAAATTAGGAACTATCCTATTTTCTTGCGCGAAATAAGGATCATACAACGGTCTTGGATTCATACTCCAATTTTTTTTAAATAGCAGCAAAATTTGCAAGTAACATTTTTTTGAGAACTTAGAATCCTTCTACTACGTGATGCAGTAGCAAATGTTTCCAAATGGCCACTACATGTTTTTTAATGAACGTTTTAACTTTGTCAGATCTTAAGTGCGCGAAATTAGGGTACTTCACGGTAAAAATCTTAAAAAGCAAGTAAAAAAAACTTGAGGGTAAATTTGCATAAAAATCGTGTAATTTCACAAATTCCGTGTTGAAACCACTCAAGTATACGCAGTTTAGTGAGAACGTATAGTCGGAAACAAGAAAGTGGCCAGATAAAAAAGATATCAGAATAAAACGAAAAGGATGAAAGTCAATATGAGAACCTGGGAGACAGAAAATATATTAAGAAGACCACCCAAGTAGCACACGCAGCATCTCCAAAAAGCAACTTGTTTCTATTCAGTTTTATTAAAGGCATTGGAAAAACATCAGGGCACGAAGAAGTTGCATCAAGATGTCAAAAACGTTCGAATTGTTATCAATGTTTCATTAACATTGCAATGCAGTACGCGTTTGACATTCGGAAACAAGTGCACTGCATGTTACATCCACGAAACAAAATCATTAAGTTGCATATTTTTTACCATGTAACTTCAATGCGTCTTTCAAAATTGAATTGTTTGTTTAAATTAAGTTACGGATAAGTTGAGTGTATCTTCATGTTTGATTTAGCATCGTTCAACGTTTTGACAACTCACAATATTTATTCCGGTGATGGTGCAATTAAGTAACAGAAAACCCGAGTACAAAACTTCATATTCGTATGGTCTTTATGGTGAGTCAACACGCAATCCCTTCGAATCCCAATCCCTATCAATAAATCGAATCCAGTTTTATATTTTTATTTTTTTTTCCGCTAACATTATTGCAATTTTACTGCAATCGAAGGATGTTTCCATAAGCTCCACCTCTTGCGCTTTTTAGATTGCAAGAGAGTTAGATTTGATGGTACATACACAAAGATTGCTTCTTTCCGAACAGTTGCAACACAGTGAAATCAAGACAAAATTTTCAAAACGACTTATCTGCTTTTGTAAACAAAGATTCAAACGACGATTCGACGAATCTGATAGCTCTCCCACGCAAACCAACACCATCAACAGGTAGCGGAAACCTTCACCTACCTATTGATGGTGTTGGTTTGCGTGGGAGAGCTATCAGATTCGTCAAATCGTCGTTTGAATCTTTGTTTACAAAAGCAGATAAGTCGTTTTGAAAATTTTGTCTTGAAATGTTCAGTAGTGAAACAAGCAGTGCTGCTTGGGTAATGATTTGAGTAGGGTCATGCACAAATTCGTCCATGGTGCTAATTACCGTCATTTTTCTTCTTCTTATTGGCATTACATCCCAACACTGGGACAGAGTGTCTTACCGCACGGCTAAGGAGGGCCGTCATATCACATTCTAATTCAATAAATACTCGCGAATGATAATTTAAATCAACGAAGTTATCACCTGGCGAGATAAAAAAAAGTGTACACCTTGGTCTAAACTCACCCAAAACATATTCCGGTGTTACTTTCTTGGAGAACATTTGAAACATTTGCGGTTCATATTATTTGCATTTTTTCCTACCTTATTCGTATGACGAAGGAAATCCAACAGCATCTTCTCCAAGCAAATGCACGTAGCATCACCATCAAAATCAATATAATTCACCAACTTTCACTACACTTGTTTACATTATTGTTTCACTGAGTACTAAATTAAAGCAATATCTATTGCTTAAGTAAAAATATTAGAGAAAAAATTACCGAAAAGTGTTAAAATTATCTGTTCTTTAAAGCTCTAGAAAGTTTGATTTTAATTTTCATCGTTGCCTTGTTTACAGTCGAAGAACGCGTTGCTAAACTAACGATTTGAATTGAAATAATCTTATGGAACACGTCTGATAATGCATCATGCAGTCAATAAAATTCGTTTGTCCAATTATTTTCCGCAAACGTGATAGACGAAAAGTCTCACAGATACATTTTTGCCTTTCTCGTACAACAAAGTTGTACCGAAAGGCTATCATTTCACTCCATAATCGAACTTTTTATAGAAGTCTCGGAGATCCATGATGGCATTTACCAATCGACTCAGCTCGTCGAGCTGAACAAATATCTGTCTGTCCGTGTGTATGTGTGTGTGTGCACACGAAAACCGAAAAACATTCATATAGTAATTCTTAACCGATTTTCTCGCAACAAGTTGCATTCGAAAGGGGACAAAGCCTTGTTGATTATTGAATTTGATAACGATAAACCATTGCATTTAAACGTTATTAAGAAAATGGAATCGAACTATATAAGCGCCATATAAGGTTGATGTCTTGGCTAAATGTGAGAAAGGCAGTATCACCACTCGGTGAATTAAGTTGGGTTTTTTATTCAGAACTCGTTATATATACCAAAATTTTCTACTACACTGAACCATTAGAAAAGGGAGAATAATTTCAAAATAGAATTTTTATGGCAACACTACCCAAGCATATGTTCCGCTCTTGTGTTAGTTGTTCTTGTTTTTCCGAAAAACCCCGGAAGTATGGCCTTTCGATCAACATGCGTAACCAAAGATAAATTTGCCCGTACCTATAGATAGTAGAATCCTGGGCGCTGCGGACTCGATGGGATCAAATTTTCAAGATATTTTGCTTGAAACTCGCAAATTTCCTCCCAGTGTTCACTGTACACGTTACGATTTTCTCACATTGAATTATCATTATGTTGATATTTATAAAATTAATTACAAAGATTTCGTCAATTTACCGCATCGTATATATTAACGTGTCGAATGTTAAATTAATTCATACCCTCCAGTTATGTTGAATCTGTTGATATATTTAAAATGACGCCAGTAAATTGAAATTTTCTGAAAATGAGCTATATTTAGTATGAGTTGATTTATACGTGCACTCTCTCGTCTACGCTCAAAATGCACAAAACCTCTCTCGATGCGATGAATACTTTTTGACAGCTTACTTTGGAGATTCTTTGACACTCGTTTCAACTCTATCCGCAGCTCCCAGGTAGAATCTATAGATGAGCGAAAGCATGGCTGAGTCGGTTTTTTTGACCGTGCACACGCGCATATGACGTCACAGCCCTTAACATTTCCATTGAAATCGTGACGTCATGCTCGTTTGGAGACACGTTTGACAGTTCGTTTGGAGACAGGGGATTTATCTTCGCTCATCTATATATTCCACTATCTATACCCGTACCTTAATGGGGGACCCTAATGTTGTTAAACGATCTATCCGCAGTACGTCAGTCCAACCGGACAGTATCAGTAGTTCAACCCAACCGTGATCCTGCTAAATTTGACGCCCATTCCGATTATGTGCAACAAATCATGCATTCAGAAGATTATTTTCATTTCATTTATTTAGTTAACATCTAAACAGATAACACTGAATCAACAATTTGATGCCACAATGCACGGTTCGAGGCCGCATCTCTCCATCCTCGGATACGCCCCACGCTCGCCAAGTCGTTCTGCACCTGGTCTGCCCATCTCGCTCGCTGCGCTCCACGCCGTCTCGTACCTGCCGGATCGGAAGCGAACACCATCTTTGCAGGGTTGCTGTCCGGCATTCTTGCAACATGTCCTGCCCATCGTACCCTTCCGGCTTTAGCTACCTTCTGGATACTGGGTTCGCCGTAGAGTTGGGCGAGCTCATGATTCATTCTTCGCCGCCACACACCGTCTTCTTGCACACCGCCAAAGATGGTCCTAAGCACCCGTCTCTCGAATACTCCGAGTGCTTGCAAGTCCTCCTCGAGCATTGTCCATGTTTCATGTCCGTAGAGGACAACCGGTCTAATTAGCGTCTTGTACATGACACATTTGGTGCGGTGGCGAATCTTTTTCGATCGCAGTTTCTTCTGGAGCCCGTAGTAGGCCCGACTTCCACAGATGATGCGCCTTCGTATTTCACGACTAACGTTGTTGTCAGCCGTTAGCAAGGATCCGAGGTAGACGAATTCCTCGACCACCTCGGAAGTATCCCCGTCTATCGTAACACTGCTTCCCAGGCGGGCCCTGTCGCGCTCGGTTCCGCCCACAAGCATGTACTTTGTCTTTGACGCATTCACCACCAGTCCAACTTTTGTTGCTTCACGTTTCAGGCGGGTGTACAGTTCTGCCACCTTTGCAAATGTTCGGCCGACAATGTCCATGTCATCCGCGAAGCAAATAAATTGACTGGATCTGTTGAAAATCGTACCCCGGCTGTTACACCCGGCTCTCCGCATGACACCTTCTAGCACAATGTTGAACAACAGGCACGAAAGTCCATCACCTTGTCTTAGTCCCCGGCGCGATTCGAACGAACTGGAATGTTCGCCCGAAATCTTCACACAGTTTTGCACACCATCCACCGTTGCTTTGATCAGTCTGGTAAGTTTCCCAGGGAAGCTGTTCTCGTCCATAATTTTCCATAGCTCTACACGGTCTATACTGTCGTATGCCGCCTTGAAATCAACGAACAGATGGTGCGTTGGGACCTGGTATTTACGGCATTTTTGAAGGATTTGCCGTACAGTAAAGATCTGGTCCGTTGTCGAGCGGCCGTCAACGAAGCCGGCTTGATAACTTCCCACGAACTCGTTCACTAATGGTGACAGACGACGGAAGATGATCTGGGATATCACTTTGTAGGCGGCATTGAGGATGGTGATTGCTCGAAAGTTCTCGCACTCCAGTTTGTCGCCTTTCTTGTAGATGGGGCATATAACCCCTTCCTTCCACTCCTCCGGTAGCTGTTCGGTTTCCCAGATTCTGACTATCAGTTTGTGCAGGTAAGTGGCCAGCTTTTCCGGGCCCATCTTGATGAGCTCAGCTCCGATACCATCCTTACCAGCTGATTTATTGGTCTTTAGTTGTTGAATGGCATCCTTAACTTCCCTCAAGGTTGGCTTCCATGGTTGGCTTCCATCGTCCGCTGAACTGACGTAGTCATCTCCTCCGCTGCCTTGACTTTCACTGCCTGTACTCTCAGCGCCATTCAGATGTTCCTCGTAGTGCTGCTTCCACCTTTCGATCACCACACGTCCGTCCGTCAAGATGCTCCCATCCTTATCCCGGCACATTTCGGCTCGCGGCACGAAGCCTTTGCGGGATGCGTTGAGCTTCTGATAGAACTTGCGTGTATCTTGAGAACGGCACAGCTGTTCCATCTCCTCGCACTCCGCTTCTTCCAGGCGGCGTTTCTTCTCCTGAAAAAGGCGGGTCTGCTGTCTCCGCTTCCGTCTATAACGTTCCACGTTCTGCCGGGTACCTTGCTACAGCGCGACCGCCCGCGCTGCGTCCTTCTCCTCCAGAATCTGTCTGCACTCTTCGTCGAACCAATCGTTCCGTCGACTTCGATCCATATACCCGACGTTGTTCTCCGCTGCGTCGTTAATGGCTGCTTTAACTGTACTCCAGCAGTCCTCAAGAGGGGCCCCATCGAGCCCACCCTCTTCCGGCAACGCTGCCTCGAGATGCTGCGCGTATGCAGTGGCGACATCAGGTTGCTTCAGTCGCTCTAGGTCGTACCGCGGCGGTCGTCGGTACCGAACATTGTTGATGACGGATAGTTTTGGGCGCAGTTTAACCATCATCAGATAGTGGTCAGAGTCGATGTTAGCGCCACGATATGTCCTGACGTCGATAATGTCGGAGAAGTGCCGTCCATCAATCAGAACGTGGTCGATTTGTGGTTCTGTCTGCAGTGGTGATCTCCAGGTGTACCGATACGGAAGGCTGTGTTGGAAGTAGTTGCTGCGAATGGCCATATTCTTGGAGGCAGCGAAATCAATTAGTCGTAGGCCGTTTTCGTTCGTCAGCCGGTGTGCGCTGAACTTCCCAATAGTCGGTCTAAACTCCTCCTCTTGGCCAACCTGAGCGTTTAAATTTCCTATGATGATTTTGACGTCGTGGCTTGGGCAGCTATCGTACTCATGTTCCAGCTGCGCGTAGAATGCGTCCTTATCATCATCAGTGCTTCCGGAGTGTGGGCTATGGACGTTGATTATGCTGAAGTTGAAGAACCGGCCTTTGATCCTCAACCTGCACATTCTCTCGTTGATCAGCCACCACCCGATCACGCGCCTTTGCATGTCGCCCATCACTATGAAAGCTGTTCCCAGCTCGTGTGTGTTGCCGCAGCTCTGGTAGATGGTATGATTACCTCTAAACCTTCGCACCATTGATCCCTTCCAACAAACCTCCTGCAGCGCTACGATGCCGAATCCACAGTCCTTGAGGACATCGGCGAGTATGCGTGTGCTCCCGATGGGGTTGAGAGATCTGCAGTTCCACGAACCGAGTTTCCAATCGTCAGTCCCTTTTTCTTCGCAGTGGTTTTTGCCGATGGTTCCGGTCCGTACTTTCTTGTTGATTATTCGTTTTTTAAAGGCTGGCTTGCAGGGCCTGACACCAAACCCTCTAAATTTCCGGAGGACCATTCCTCCTTATTTCCGGTGGACCATGGTGCACAGTTTCACTTAGAGTCCCTCGCTGGCACTCGGACGATGATCAGCCGCCCCTAACATGGAGAACGGACGCTGTTGTGAGCCGATCCTGACATGGAGAACAGACGCTCAATAAGATTTGCACCTCCGGAGAGGAGCAAACCCCCCCTTCCCTGTCAGCATACAACCATAGTTCCCACCAGGGTTGGTTACCCGATCTTCCCTAAGGTTGCTCGTATCCCGGCCAGCACCGGGGGGAGGTAGGGATAGGAGTTGCTGGGTAAGAGGCTAAGGACCGCGAGATGGGGTCTATTTTATTCCTTCAGGTACGCGAAGTACCAATGGTACGCTTTACCCAGCAGAAGATTATATGCACTCGAAAAAAAAAATGCAAAACATTCTTTTGTGTGTTGATAAGAAAATTATTTTGAGCTTTTTAGTGGAATGTCTTCACTTGTCATAAGACGAGTTAATACAATCCCATTGAATTCCACCACTTAATTGTATCTTGACAGATACGTATTTCGACCTCAAAAGTAAGGCCGTCTTCAGTGTCTCGTACTTGACTCGACTTGTCGTCGAGTCGAGTCGAGTCAAGTACGAGACACTGAAGACGGCCTTACTTTTGAGGTCGAAATACGTATCTGTCAAGATACAATTAAGTGGTGGAATTCAATGGGATTGTATTAACTCGTCTTATGACAAGTGATTCTTTTGTGTGTTACTTTTTATTGCATGACAAAACTTTGAGTATAACTAGTTGAGAGTGTAATATTTACATGTGCAGAATTTCGTCGCAATCTGTCAAGTAGTTATTGAGACATGAGATGAGATAAGACATCAAGTAGTCCTTTTCTGCAGCCACTTTGCTGTCAGAAAAGACCAGTTTTAAATCGCCGATTTGACAAACACCGGCAAGCACAGCGTCGCGTTCTTTTCCAGGCGGGTATTTTGTTTTTGCTTTCGCCGTGTTACTAGTAGGTAGTCGGATATTTTTCAACTTCGGTATTGTCATAAACAAATAAACTCGGTAAAACCACAGATATGGTAACAGATGTGGTAAAACTAATTATTTCAATTTTGTGAACGTAAATTATAGATAAAAAATACCTGATAAAATTATATGAACAATTGCAATCATGGACTACATACCGTTTAAAGAGTAAGTATTTGATAATTAATAGTTGAGGTTTATTCGTATTGTTCCCTTTTATTCATTCAAAAAGGGATGGCCACACTGCGTTGCTCGTCACAAGAATCGTGGTGAAAAAAAATTAAATTGTGTGAGGGCATTCAGCTTCGAGTTGTCTTATCTCATCTCAGATTGAGACGCAATTCAAAAGGGAAATCGTGCTAAGTCTAGACCTGTGCGGTCTCACATGTGGATCGCGAAACAGTTCGGAATCGACAATTCGACCGTGTCCTGTGTTGTAAAATCTTTCAAGGAGACCCATACGACACAGCGACAAGCTGATAGTAGCAGAAAAAGTGAATACACCGAAAACGCAAGGAAGGTGAGGGATTACTTTATGCGCAACCCGCAACTATAATCGATTTGGGACGAGGATAAAGTAAAGTCAATTCTTCTGTCTGGTTCGTCCAGCAGACAATTAATCGGGCTTGAATTCATGTCTTCAAGGTAAGGAAGGCGCACTATGGGGGATCCCCATACAAGCGAGCGGTCAAAAATAAAATTGGACTTTTAAAGTGATTTTCCACTTAGTTTTAGCTGTGTATGGTCGAAATAGCATGAATATACAATTTCCAACCCCCCCCCCTTTGGGGATCGTCTATGAATTACGTAATTATTTTTTTCATAGGTTCGATTAACGTGACAAAGCAAACCTATTTGGGAAGTTGAAATTTCGTGCGTTTTCTTAAGGAGAAGGAAGGGGGATGTACAAAATCTAAGTTCAGCAATTTATGGACATTATGGCGGCGATCATGTTAAATGACATTAATTTCATGACATTCCGTGATATTTTTTTGTTCTCACTCTCATGCCTCACAATTTGTATTTAGAACAATTTGTTTGACAAAGTACTAGGATCTGAAGGATCATAAAGCATTAAATGTTAATCAAATAATCAGAATTGAAAATAACTTTTGAAAAAGGGTATTAGCAAATTAGAAATCGCAATCCCATGACATTTTTACGTGTACAAGTTATTCAATAAATGAGATTAATATATTCTCAAAAAATGTGGACATTCATTGTGGAATGTAAGAATGCTCCATTCTTCCGAAAAGCAAAATTCTTTTAATTTAAATAACAACACTATTTGAATTACTTTTGATTTGTTTTCATGATTTCTACAAGTTATATACAGCATCATTCTTTTTCTGTGTCAAGGTTTAAGTCTTCAATGATATTTTCTTCAATTCCATCAACGATGGAAGATGAGATAAATTCATCTAAAGTATTAGAAGATAAAGAACTTTTGAAAATCTTCAAATATTACAAAATTACGCATGGCATAAGAATAACTAAGTGAAAAATTTTTTTCCAACGTCTCCTCGTTATCCAAATCGAGCTTAAAATGGATCTGATTCATGTAAGGCACGAAGGAAAATGTCAACATTTGCCTCTCTTGATCATTTTCTTGCATTATGAGTTCTAAATTTCTTCAACTGTTTATATTGACTTTCCGCTGGTTGTTCAGCCAGTGAACCTCAAAGTGTAGATGAGTGAATAAATATTTCCCTACCATTAGCCAGACATTCATGAACACTAGCAGGAATTTCATACGCTCCGTTCTAACTAAGATATTGTTCGTCTTTACTTTTGCAATAAACATGTCGGGAATTATTGATTCCAGGAGATTTATAAATATTTACATATTATGAAATCTCATATTTAGTTCTCCATCAGTAGCTAATGAATAGCTCAGAAAATTAGGTTTAGAGAATGACTCAAACCACTCAAGCCCCAAACGCATTTCAGCGGAATGGCGACGGAAACGGTAAAATTTGACAGGAAATATATGAGCGAACTGTTAAATCCTTCCGTTACCGTTGTGCTGCATTGCATTGGGGGTTTTATTCATTTACTCCTTTGAAAAGTTAATTAAATGAGCTCAAATGGTTATAAATAAAGTCGAAGTTATTACCAATAAATGTATTTTGACCATACCCTTTGAGCGCATAGTTCAGTCTGACCCATTTTCAATAGGAAACGATGGGACTAGATTTCCCGTCGAATGAAACTTGTTGCGAGAAAATCGGACACAAATAAGTGTCTAAATGGCGATTGCGTTCTTTTGCGCACATACATACAGACGCGCATGCACACATACAGACATCACCTCAATTCTTCGCGCTGAGTTAGTTGATATATACCACTAGGGGTCTCCGGGCCTTCTATCAAACATTCGTTTTGGAATGAGCATTAACCTTGGAGTACGAGAGAGGCAAAACACGGTAAAAAACAAATGAAAAAAATCAGAGTGACTTAACTCTGTTAATTGCAAATACTGGCAAGAAATTCTTTCAGGACATTTTAGTCGAAGCTTTGTCCTTGATGTGTATCATAAAAGAACCTGGGGATTCCTGAGGAAAAAAAGTTCTTCACTATCAAAGTTGAAAATAGCGTCGTTTTTGGAAAAAATATTGCTTCCGCATTTTTTCAATTTTTTCACAGTGTAACCATTAGTTTTGCACACCATTTAAAAGCTTATACAATAACCTTTGTAATGATGTATTAACATTGAAGAAAAAACATTTAAAAAATATTTCAATAAATAGTTGAAAATAAAATATTTTTTCAGAAAATTTGCTAACTTTTTTACCCATTTCTGACTTTGCCACCTTATATCTTTGGAACTAGTGCACCTAGAGACTTCAAATTCAGAATTTCTCTTAATTAGAGTATTGACAATGGAGAGAAAATATTTTAAAATAATTCGGAAGACATGACATTTTCGATTAATGACCGCCCGAAATCCTATAGTGAGGCGCCTAACCGATCCGATAAACAGAATATGGAGACCAAAACCCGCATCAGGTAGTTGTACCGTGCTTGATTGGTGCTGCCGAAAGGCATTTAATTGGATGTCTTGCTTGGATTTTCGGGAGGAAGAAGGTCCACGCATTTGCCAAAAAGTACTCGGTGTGGCAGCCGATCTGCATATATAAAGAAGAAGGCCTCCAGATGCACCAGCTGCCCTTCTCACGATAATGACACTCTGTTCGATTCTGGCACTGGCATTGTGTCATTACGCGCAACCGGTGATGGAGTGGTACGAAGCCAACGATGTTGTCAGTTAAACTAGCCAGAACTTTGATCAATAGAAAAAATCTGGACGATTTTAAAAGCAAGCTCCGGAAAACAAAGAAGGTCTCCAAAAACAACAAACATTTGAAGACAGAGTGGATAAAACTGTATCCAGTATTTTGCGCTCGATAATGGCGGCCTAGTGAATCCTGAAACGATTTGACCCCGGGAGAAAATGCTCGGTTCCGGAAGTGAACCCGCCTAAGCCCCAGGCAGCTGGTCTTGAGCCAACGGTTGCTTCCGGGCTGGGCACCAAAGGCCTTCTTTTATCTCCCGGGTCCCAGGGCGTTATTCGTGGGGGAGAGTTTTGGATGTGGGAGTCCTACTAATAAAAGTCGTGTAAGCGATGTCAAATAGTAGCAGCATCAAGCGATGGCGTCGTCGTCGATTACGTTAGCGATAGACTCGACAGGAGCGTGGTAGGGCTGGCAGGAGCGCGCTGGACACCACGAGGCTCAGGACGGACCGAACGAATCGGTGCTTTGGCTGGCGGTTGACGGTTAGGCGGAGGGTCTGGCGAAATCCGAACGATAGATGTTGATGTCGAGGCTTGGGTCGGCGGCTGATGGTGAATCTTGGTGAAGCGGGTGAACCGACTGTGCGTGATGGAAAGAGCGGGGCCGATGGCGGACCGAAATCCTGGGCGTTTGGGGTGCCCGTGAACGAGCGTGACCACAACTTACTGGAGCCGGGGCCGATGATTTTGTATGGCGGGGCTCGACGGATGCGTGATGGAAAGAGCGTGGCCGATGGCCGACCGAAATCCTGGGCGTTTGAAGCGTTAGTTGTTCAGCCGCCCACCACATTTAAATCGGACGTTATCTAGGCCTCGATTTGTTCAAAAACATTGGCACTCATCCGACTGTTCCAAACAAACAAACGTCAATTTTATAGTTTTCTTTAGGTAAACATTTTGTTTTTATATTGTAATTTATTTTTCAATAATAAAATATGGCGCAAGTGTTGCGAAGGATATAATGGGTAGTTAACTCTAAAGTACAAGCATTTAGAATGTTGAATAAAACAACTTTGCAAAAACATAGCTAAAATGTGTTTATTTTTTCGCAGAGTTTCGTAGAGTTATTTTGTAAGTACAATCTTTAATGCTACCGGTCGAAAGGAGAAGTGAAACGCTGAATGTTGTGAAACAAATTATCCCACGAGCTCCAGATCAACTATAGGTAAAAACGGGTCTCTTTCTTCAATCTAATAACCGTGCATCCGATAAATTTGATGTTTATACGATTGTGTGCAACAAATTATGCATAATGCAAAAGGTGGCAATTCCATAATAGGTGATTATAATTTACCTCGCTCGATGTTGTCGTACTATGATTAATTGAATTGCTATCTTCCGACGAATGCTCAGTTATCGCTGAGCTTCCGAAGCAAGTGCATGTTCTATTCTTCACTACGCTCGACTTCGGGGGCCGTCTACTTTCCAATTTAATTTTTATTTTTCACATTTATTCGCTTTCAGTTGTTTTTTTGGCCACATCGAGCAGCTTTATGAAATTGCCTGCTAGCCGGTTCATTTTCCCACTCTTTAAGAAAGGGCACTGATAGCAGTGCGCCAATTAGCAAGGAATAAACCATCTTAATTCGACTTACAAAATTAAGTCCAGTATTCTGTTCAACAGATTGAGACCGCTTGAAGAGTTCTTCATCGGCAAATACCAGGATAATTTCGTGACGGTCAATCAACGACGGATCAAATGTTTACCCTGTGACAAATGCTTGATAA
The DNA here is from genome assembly GCF_024139115.2 of Armigeres subalbatus. NCBI lineage: Eukaryota > Metazoa > Arthropoda > Insecta > Diptera > Culicidae > Armigeres > Armigeres subalbatus. The sequence goes on from NC_085140.1 coordinate 102,835,311, forward strand.
ATTTCGGGGCTACAACTCACAGATTCATCATCTAGTTATTGATTTTAAAGCAGCGTACGATACAGTGAAACGAATTGAATTATTCCAAATTATGCTAGATCATGGTTCTCCGGCGAAACAGATACGGCTGATTCGAGTTACATTGGACGGATCGAAATCAAGTGTAATGCATGCGGATGAAATTTTGATATCATTTGAAACCTTAGATGGATTGAAGCAGGGTGGGCACCAGTGGGCACTCATATATCTCGATATCGATATTATCGGCACTGATCGCCGTGTCGTGGAAAATGGTTTTGTGCCTTTGCGTTAGGATTGGACTGACGATCAATATCAGTAAGACATGAGGTGAACCGGTCTAGGGCCGAAAACCTCATTAATAAAGACAATAAAAAAAATATCAGCAAGACGAAGAAGTAAATGGGCGCTGGCAATCAACGTGGGTTCATTAGTGGTGGAGTATGTAGTGAAGCGGTACTGGATGGTGACAAGTTTGAAGTTGTAGAAGAATTTGTGTACCTTGGAGTTTTATTGACGTGCGATAATGATGTTACTCGCGAGGTGAAAATGCGTATTGCAGCTGCGGAAAGGCTTATTACGGACTTCATAACCAACTTAAGTCCCGTAGTTTGCGAACGAAAACGAAATTTGCGCTGTATACCCTGATCCGGTGGCTTTAAACGGCCATGAAACATGGACGTTAAAGAAGGCTGATCGAAGAGGTTTCGGATAATTTGGGTGTAAGATGGTGTGGACAATACTCGGCGCTAAACAGGAGATCCTAGAAGAGGTAGCAGACTAAGTGGAAGGCTACGTACACGTTGGCTTTTTGCAGTTGACGAGAACCTGAGTGCGATAATCGTTCAGAATGTGGTGATCCAGGATCGAGTCCATTGGATGGAGGATACGCCTTTCAGCGTAGGCTCATAGAGGAGCTGTAGCCCATCGAGTATTAGGTACCAAGTGAGTACAACATCGTGATATTTGTGCCTGGGTGAGCCGCTTTTCGTACTCGTGGCAACGGTGGGAATATGCTCTTCGCATAGACTATGGGAAAACCCAAAAGAAACGTTCTACGAGGGACTATGGTGTTATGTCGTTTGACCAAATACATTTTGCCTGAACGACATTTTGCCGAAAGCTGTTTTTCCAATAGTTGAAACCGAAATAAAAATGTGAGTAGAGTGAATTGCGAAGTGTGTAGTGAGAAGTGAGAAGTGGGATTTTGACGTAAACTACGTCTAAGGGGAAGACTCGGATACAGGGTGACAAATGAAAATTTCCAAATTCGAGACCGTCACGAAATCATGTAAGATTTTGAACTTGAATAGCGCCTTTATCTTCCGATGGATTTTTGAGATTTATATATCAATCGGCTCGGAAATTCTCTACCAATTTGTCAATTATATTGAAACTTTGGGTTATGAACGTTAAAATAGGGTATCGGATCATTTTGGCAGCACCCTCTTTTCTTGTCCGCAAGAGTTTCGTTTTGGCTGTCGCCGTTCAGTGCGGTTGCGTTTTGACTCTGCTTTTTGTGTGGTGTTTCGCACAAAAAGTAGAACAATGGAGACGGACCAGTGACCGCGGTCGAAACAAAGGTAACAAAAATGCGTAAAGTAGTGCATGGTGCAAAAAGTGATGCAGATAGGGGCATGTTTGTGCAGGCATGAGACGATCAATTGCTATCAATGCCAATGCTCTTGCTAGTAATGCAATCATCGCAATGTAATTTCACAAACATGTTTATATTAAAAAACGACTTTGGAAAAATGTTGAATTTTTTTTTTGCAAACTGGAAACTAATAAGACCGTTACACATATTTATTAAAAATTATGCTCTACGCAAGGTCAAGGTCTACTGGTCTCCGCAAAGTCAAGAGGGAGGGGGTAATCTTCTTCTTCTTCTACTGAATCGAGCGGCGTATGTTTTTGGGGCCGGGGAAGGTTCTTAAGATGGTTCGAGACCCCTCTCCTCTTTGAAACCTGGCTCCTATACAAATGAAACATCAATTTCATCATAACTCGAGATCAAGCAAATGGAACCAAATCTGGCGTGTGGAGGTTTTGGAAGGGAAGATATGTTTCTGTGGTGGTTTGCAACGCCTCCCCCTTCTGGAAAGGGGGGCTCCCATACAAATGAACCAAAAATTTCAGCATAACTCGAGAACTAATCAGAGAATGAATCAATTTTAGGCAAAACAAAGTTCGTCGGGTCTGCTAGTAAAAAATGAATATTAAAATGGAAAAAAAATCCTTGGATTTGTTAAAGAATGTTTTGAAAGTTCTCAAAATTTACCGGATTTTTTTTTTGTTGCTCCTCAAATTGTATTTTTGAGAAAAGCAATCCAAAGGGGGGGGCGACATATTTTATGAAAATATTTTTATCGGCCTAATAATATTTTGTCCAATTAAATGCGCGCTTGAATCAGAAGGATTTAACTTTGATTCAGGAAGTGTGAATCCACTTAAGATATTTTTATAATACGTGGGTGCAATCATGCGGTACTTATTGTACACGACAAAAGCTTCGGAACGCATACGTTCTTGAGACGGGCTATATGAGTTTCAATAGAGCTATCACCTTCTTGCTCCCTGATTCAAAAGTCTTGCAATGATAATATTAAAATGGTTGCACGAATATTTTATCCATAGTGACACTCAGTGTTGGTAGAATCATACTCAAATCTGAATCATCGAGGTTTCATTCACGAGCTAACTCGCCTGCGATTCTGTAGGGGGAGCATCGCGCTTGAGTTTCTCGGCCAGAATCGCTTCGCTCACTCACCGAAAAATGATTTCGTTCTAAGAAGCGTCAGAACGCAATCGAGGCGTTGTTTTAGACGAAAAACAGATAATTCAATGCATTCAAAAATGAAGAACACGTAAATATCATGCAATGATGCAAATTGCGATTCGAATCATGAGCAAATCTATGGGCCATGGTTCTGATGGGATTTTACTCACGCATGGTTTGAATCGCCGATGAGATTTAAGATTTTGAGATTTTACCAACACTGGTGACACTGCCAGACAGTAGGAGTTAGATTATAATAACACACACACCCTCTTTTCCCGTCCGCAACGTTTACTACTCGCGCGCATCACAACCAAATTAATTGGGTTTTGGTACATGATTGACATTTTATGATTTCTAGTGATGCACCACGAAAAACAAGATATGCCTATGATTGGAATGTTTCTGAATAATAAATGTTGCAAACGGAAAAGAGGATTCTCCCCTAGGGCTTCTTCTATTGAAATATTTCATCAAATGCTTTAAAACCCAAATGTAGGCAATTCGGATCCAAGAAAGGCATCATAACCACAGAGGAATAAATTTGGATTTTCATAGTAAATTTTTCAAACAACTGTCGTATCCAACAATTTTCATATCTTAAGATACGCTGTTCGAAACCAGTGACATAAGTAATAAAATGAATTTTCTAAAAATATTCATACATGATGGCACTACAATCCTCACTGAACAAAACTGCCTTACGTAGTTTACGTTGGGCGGTTGTGTCTTGTACATAACCCTTCTGATTTTTCTCTTTTACCACTTCACATTAAAATAAGTGATAGGCCGTAATTAATAAATGAGTGGTGAGATGTGAGAAGTGAGAAATAGATAGTGAAAAGTGAGAATAGAGAAGTGAGACGTGAGAAGTAAGGTAAATAGAGGAAAATTAGAAATAAGGAGTGCGAACCTCTGACTTCTCAGTAATGAATAAGGAGTAAGTTGTGAGTAGTCAGAAGTTAGGAATAAGAAGTGAGTAATGAATAATGAGATTTAATATTTAGCGACATCCTTACTTTTGTCCGAAATTTCCTCACAGGGTGCTCCTTCCAAGTCCCAATCGGGAACCAGGATTCGAGGACATTTCCGGAATACATGACAAACTGGAATCAGAAGGAAGATTCTGGTAGCACGTGTTCCGCCAACATTACGATATAGTATACCTGGTATCCCTGGATACATTCAAGGCTTTTAACGGGACATGGACCCTCTTCGTTCTCCAGCAGTTGGGAATTTTCTAGCAACATATTTGCTTTTGTCCGAAATTTCCGCACTGGGCGCTTCTTCTTAGTTCTAATTTGGAATCAAGGCTCTCCGAGGAGACTGACGTACCCCAGGGCTCTGTTATGGCAGTGACGTTGTTCCTCGTTACCATGAACGGTGTGTTTCGTTCCCTATTATGTGGCAACTTAGAAGAACATTCCATTCTTATCTAGAAACTCGTCATTGACAATCCACGGCAATCGTTTCGTTTTATCCGAACAAAGTCCTGTGGAAACTAGACACAAGTAATGTTAAATGCCGCAAATTTCTATTCGTTACACGGAAGCTTAGCATAGATCGGAGTTCTGGGGCATCGATCTCGCCGTTTATCCGCTTAGCAAAAGCAACGCCTGTTGGATTTTCCTGTAATGTGTCGATTTTCAGTAGTCGACACCTCATAAGTCGCAGCTACCTTTCATTATCGAAGGGGAACGGATTCAGAACATAATAGACTGCGTCGTCCTTCCCCCAGTGATGGGAGTATGGAGTGAGGAGCTGGCACTCCTGTAAAGCCAATATCACCAGCTCCATAACTAAAAAAATCCGAAGCGGCGACAACTCCGTGACTCTCAGAATGTCGATAGAAGGTCAGAAAGCCGGAGGCCGATATTTTAAATGGAGAATTCAGCATAGGTTCATTTAGGCTGTGGAGTTGGTCACCGGGACCAACATGCCCGTTTGGTACAGTCTCGCGAACATAATCATAATCTCGGCAGCAGTCTTCTACACCGCCACCAACCCGTTAAGGAAACCCATCCTATCCGATTATGCCAGCGTTATTTCCGCACTTCTGAGTGAAATGCCTTAACACTCCTGGATCCAAAAAATCCTTGCTAACATGCCCCATAACACGACCTTTGCTTGAATCGCGGAGAACTGCGGAGTACCTGGCAGCGTTTTAGCGGACCTCCTTGCCGAAGCCGGGTTATATCGTTCCAGTCGATGACAGTTTTGTTTAGCTACGCAGACGAACTTTAGGTCTTTTCAAGCGATGAAACCGGCTCGACATCTGTCATACACGACGGCACGACGCATGTGACTACAGAAGTGTCCTGTCGGATTTATTAGTTTTGCGTTCTATTTGTTTTCTGATGGCTTTGTTCTGCGCCAGTGCGAATCGTCGGGTTATTTTCTTTTCTGCTTCACATGAGCAAAAAAAGAAATGTATCGTCATGAGTGATTCACCTCGGCCGTCGTGGCTAGAAATTGCTGAATTCGTGAAGTGTTTGGACTGTAATGTGTCGGATGTGGAAGCAGTATACAAACTGACGGAAAATAGAAGCATCAAATTTATTTCCGAGGCAGTTATGTTAGAATTGCTTCGAAGAAATGCGGAACCAAGGAAGTTTAAATACGCTAATGGGAAAACTGTGGATGTGTGCATGATGGAAGCGGGCCGCAATTCTCGTTACGTTCGGGTATTTGATCTGCCACCGGAGATAACAGACAACGAACTGACAGTGGTTCTCAATCAGTTCGGAAAAGTTCAACGTACAATTCGTGAAAAGTTTCCTCCTAACCTGGGTTTGGAACATGTCGACAGTGGTGTTAGCGGTGTGTATATGGACATTGAGAAGGAAATTCCTCCGTCAATGTGTATATGGACAATTGAAATCAACTTCCGAAAAGTAAAAGTTTTCCATTACGGTTTGAGGAACACGTGCTTTCTATGTCAAGCTATAGGACATCGTCAAAACACTTGCCCTTCGAGGAAAAATCGAAACCCACAACACGGATTTATCATTCCACCAGGGAAAACGTAAAACGTAACGGTAGTAACGGAAGAAGAAATCATTAAACTAGAGGAAGTAACTATTGGATACCATCAAGAAGAAGAAGAAAATCAGATGCAGGAAGTAAACGAGATTCCAGAAGATACCGGATATTGACGACGAGTATATTGAAAGGACGTTCGGGATTGCAAACTGATCGCAGTTGGTCAACGACTTCAAGATTGTCATGAAGCAAAAAACACGGAAGCTGGTGAAATGTCAGCGTTGGGCACAATTTGCTTCATCTGGATTTACCGAGCACGCTCTACCGAAAAAAGAGCTCTCGAAAGACAATAAAATTATTAACAAGATGTTTCCTCCTGAATGTTAAATAATTCACTTTGTATTATTTAAATTGTATTTGGCTTCGAAAAGTTTTCAGAAAACGCTTGAGCCTTAATAAATAAACCAATAATAAGAAAAAAAAAGCGATGGAACCGTGCTCGAAATGAAACAGATAAAGCTGGTTCCGAAACTTTTTCATCTTGTCGTGTCGAGAGCGTCCTTTTCAATTTAGGAGATTTGTGCTATCTCTTCACTGCTTTTTCAATATTAACAAAGGATGAAAAAATTGGGGCAGCCGAATAGATGTTATATGTACTGAAAGTGGGTGGAAGCTGATCGGATTTGGAAATGATATCGCAAACCCTTCAAGAGAAAAATAGCAGTGTTACGTAGTCTTTTAGCCATCTGGAAAACTCATGTTGCTTGTGATGTCTACACTCAAAAAATAAATCTAACAATTATTGTATAAAATCTTGGCACAAGGTCTTGATACAAGGAATGTAAACTTTTTATACAGACACTGTTTTAAAATAATACAACGATTGTCTTTAAATCTTCCGAAATTGTGAATGCCAAATTATTATACAGTTTCTGTTAGGTTCTTATGCAGAACTGTATTAAAATCTGCCATCCGCTGCCACACGGTGTAAAAAAATGGATTATTATCGAAGTTTCATGTACCTCTGATTTTTTTTCACAGAAAGTTAGGCAAGGTCATTAGAAATGAGGTACGGGGTGTTTTAAAATATTTCATCGGCGATTTAAAAAAAAAGTAATTTTTATTGTTTTCTTCTCTAATATACCGTACAAAAAGTCAATTGATAACCCAACATTGGATCAATCATTGTAATTTACCCCTCAAAATTGATTATATACACATTTGAAGCCTTTTCGCCTTTCTCGTATCCCTATAGTTAACCTATCTTGACACGGGTATAAAATATTGAAAAACATTTTTAAGGTTTAAGCGTTCCTCAAGTATTTTAGTTTTATTTTTTATCTTTTGAAATCTTTGCTGAAACAATAATCTATCTCTGGCATCTATATTGTTCTCTGATGAATTTTGTTTATGTAATTCTATCTTCTGACATTTTTATCAGATGACCTGCCCATTGGAGTGCGCCGTATTTTATGAGATTCAGAATGTTTTCTCCTTTGATGATGGATTTTCCTTGTAATTCATGCGTATGAGCCACATATCTTTTTTTGGCCTCTCACCGAGTATTGCACGCTGCATCTTTCGCTAGAAAAATCTGAAAGGCTGCTTTTAACGTTTCTTGTCCGTAATTGCCTACCCGAAGAATTGAGAAATCATAAAAAGCGAATTTCGTTTCCATATGGATTATTTTTCTTCACCTGTATTGTACGAGATCTAACTTAGTCTTAAAACTGGTTATGTACGCCGGAGGTAACCCTATTTAAAGCAGACATTCATCATAGGAAACGTCATTGCCAGTGTTTACAGCATTGTTAGTGATTGTCAGCATTTCAAAGGGTAATTTTGTTTATACATCTTCAAACATATCCCCTTTACTTTCTTAGCATAATCAATGTACTTAATCTTGGTAGAGCTTATGCATATGCTCCTCGGTTTTGCAGATGAAATTAAGCTCCTTATGAAACGATCGCAGAGTAGTGGTGGAGATTTTTGTCTCACTGAAGATAGAGATGGTGAGAAAGGACATATCCACTCACACTACCAGTATGAAGTACATTGTTACGGAAAGAAATAAAAATAAGAGGATGTACAGGAGATGATTGGAAGCGTTGAAGAAATAGTTCACATTGGAATGCTTGTGAAATGGGATAATGATCCCTAGTAACATTGTTGTAGCTACTTAAGTATAACGGTTTCATAGCACACATAAAGAGTAAATCGCTATCTTCATTATACAATCATAATTATTACTTGGGTGCAAGAAGGGTTTTTTACAGCGTATCAGATTACTGCTCATAAAAGTATGAATGACCCACACAAATATGGAATCAATCAAATGTGAGACAGTTGTGCTTGTAGCAACAATATAGCTTCCGTAACATACAACCGGAAATGGAGTTTGCTCTGTATAAATCCATCCAATAGCCTATTTCGGACATGAAGCGTGGTAATTATAAGAAGCAGGCCAGTAAGATTTTAGGGCTTTCAAGCAAAATGTGCTGCGAACAATATTCGGTAAGGTTATTGTACATGGTATGTACCCCACAAATGATGAGACACTGTATCTTGAGGAAAATATGAACCCTTTAAATTATGGCAGACTGACAATAGGCTGGTCTCATAGTACGAATGTCGGATGAAAGATATGTGGTAACAACATTCAATAGAGAACCATATTTGGGCTGGAAAAAGATGATAATTACTTAAAAAACCCTGATTAATCCACCTAGCGGTAATGGTGCCTTTCTCGTGCATTATAAAAATAAAATTTTGGCCATTACTCTTGAGCCCATAGTCCGATCTGACCAATTTTCAATAGGAAACAATGGCAGAGTATCCTGCGTCGAATGCAACTTGTTGCGAGTAAATCGGTTTAGGATAAGTGCATGAAAAATGAGTGACATTTTTTTCTGTAATAAAAGTGGTATTTTGGCCATAACTTCCTAGCCCATAGTCCGATCTGACCAATTTTCAATAGGAAACAATGGCAGAGTGTCCTGCGTCGAATGCAACTTGTTGCGAGTAAATCGGTTAAGGATGAGTACCTAAGAAATGAGTGACATTTTTTGGGTGGTGCACAGACGCACACACACACACACACACACACACACACACACACACACACACACACACACACACACACACACACACACACACACACACACACACACACATACACACAGACATCACCTCAATTCGTCGAGCTTAGTCGATCGGTATATAACACTATGGGTCTCCGGGCCTTCTATAAAAAGTTTATTTTTAGAGCGATCATATAGCCTTTACCGTATACTTAGTATACGAGAAAGGCAAAAATGAAAATTACGCAAAAATAAAAAAAATAATAAAAACATAGTTTAGGAAGGCTTGAATTACAGAAATTGATATTTTTCAAATATTTAGATCTATTTCAAAATAAATCTATTTCAAAATAGATTTTCTACTCAAAACAGTCTACAAACGTGTACATTTTCAATTTTGAGGATTAATTACAACGATTGATCCTTTATTGGGTTATCAATTAACTTTTTGTACGGTATATTAGAGAAAAAAACAATAAAAATCACTTTTTTCAAAAAATCGCCGATGAAATATTTTAAAATACCCCGCACCTCATTTCTAAAGACCTTGCCTAACTTTCTGTGAAAAAAAATCAGAGGTACATGAAACTTCGATAATAATCCATTTTTTTACACCGTGTGCCACAGCTTTTTGATTTATTTGAATTAAACTTAGGCTGTCGGATGCAACTGTGGCCTTCAATGTGGGTGGCCAACTTCGTACGAATTCTATTTAAATGGATTTTCTTGTTTTTGTCGTAAACTACGTCTAATGGGAAAACTTTTTCTCCTTTAAACACCCCGGTACAAACTTGTGGAGGTGGGCTTACTTTATTTTTTATAAACCTTTTTGTACTGTCGGAAAACTTGTCGCTGGTGTTTCGATGTTGCAGAACAGATTGTTAAAAAAACAACCATTTTATTATAACCTGCTACATTCGTGTTCCTGAAGTCTAGACTGAGAACTTCACCCAATCCACTTTCGTTTCCACGAGTTGTGTCAATTTGTCCGAAAATCTGAATTCGTGTATGATCGAATACCTAGTTATCCAAAACGCAGCTTTGAAGATTATGAAACTTGTTAGATTCCCAGGTATGTTGAGAAGATTTTTACTACTTACACCAAGTAGACGATGATATTTGAAAGAACAATCCAAAGATGGTATAATGATCTTCGTCATTCCTCATGATTTCCTGAAAGTTCGTGATTAGATGCTTGAAATACAGATGAACAGACATAACATTTTGCGCCAAAAATCACCGTTCAAAAATCGCTAAAGCCAACCCTATGTTTGTACAAACGCGCACTAGCCGGCGCCAGTGAGCGAACAAAAATGATTGTAGCGTTGGTGGTCGTGGAATATTTGAATGCACGTTAAATAGGGGAATGATGGAAAATCTGTCTGTTATGTCTGTTTGTCTGTGCTCGAAGTGTTGCCAACATTTATTTACTTCACAGTTATTATTATTTTTCATTAAAATTTTAGCATAGCACATGGCATGGTAATGACCCTGATCTTCTACCTCAGGATTCAGTTTTATAGGGAATACTGGGCTACTGGGTGTAGCAATGTGAAAAAACTTAAGAATGACGGATATTGAACATAATATATCTATAAGCGTGTCTGTATTCAAACAGATAAGTTATTAATAAATCAAATTGCTAAAGCTAACGTGTGTTTTTCTCTTTACTCCCAAAGATCCATATAAAAAATATGTGTGTGTGTGTGTGGAATTAGCGTTTTTTCTCGGTGGTGCATATGATGAATTGGACTATTTTAGACAAATATGTAAATGTTTACAAAATTAGCAAATTCGATTATTTTGACAAATTTGACAAACAACTCAAATTTTACGAATTTGTCAAATTGGACAAATTGAAATAATTTGGACTAATTGGAAAAGATGGACAAATTAATAAATTTGACAAATTCAACGAATTGGACATTGGACATCTGGGGCAAATTGGACAGCATTGAGAAATTAGGCAAATTGGGAAAATTGTGATAAATTGGAAAATATAGACAAACTAGAAAAAAAAACGACAAAATCATGAAATTGGGCAAATTGTACACCTGGTACAAATTGAACAAGTTGGACGAATTAGACAAATTCGACAAATTAAACCTATTGGATTGATTGAACGAATTGGATTAGACAAAATATAATAAATTTAAATAAATTGTACCCATTGGAAATCAGTTATCAGGTTGGAGAAATTGGATAAATTGGACAAATTTAATTATTAATGAAACAAATTCGACAAATTGTACAAATTGAACAAATTGGACGAATTGGAAAAAAATGACAAACTGTAGGTACATATAGTATGAATTGGAAAAAATAGATTTTTTTTCATATTCGACAAAACAAAAAAATTGCACAAATTGAAGAATTTGAACAAAGTCAATAAATTGGAAATGTTGGATAAATTGGTCGAATTCGACAAATTCGACACATTGCATAAATTGATCTAATGGACAATTAAATAAATATGGGCCAATTTGACAAATAAGATCAATTGAAACAAAAACCGGCAAATTTAGCCAGTTAGACAAATTTAACAAATTGGATGATTTGAACAATTTAGTCGAGTCAAGTACAAGACACTGAAGACGACCACACAGTTGTGGTCGAAATACGTATCTGCAAAGATAACGACAATTAGCTGGTGGAATTAAATGGACAGTACTTAATTCGTCTTAGACGGTTTAATTTAGATGAATTGGACAAATTGGACCAATCGGACAAATTAGAATATTATTTGGTCTTATACATGACTGATTTTGAATCAACATCAGGTCATTTCTTAAGGCCGGTCCACACTGCAAATCTGTTTAAAAAAATTTCAATTTTTTGTTCTCGATTTTGAAAATGGTTAGATGTTTCAAAAATATGGGTTCTATAGGAAAATTATCCTTAAATAACTCGAAAAATCAGCGAGGCCATAGAACAAAATATAAATTTCGACGACCTTTTCCGTCAACAATTTGTATTCGCTCTATCGATTCTTTATTTTATTCAAGGTCAACTTTCCCAAAGAACCCATATTTTTTGACGCCTCTAAGAATTTTGAAAATTTATAGCAAAAAATCGAAAAAGTGCTGTTTTTCAAGATTGGCCTAATTTTTGGCCGATTTTGATTGAACATCGGGTGAATTTTTCAGGCCGGTTCACACGTGCAGCACTTTTTCAACTTTTGTTTTCGACTTTTTAAATAGTTAGAGGCTTCACAAATATGGGTTCTTCGAGAAAAGTGACCTTAGATAAGCCAAAAAATCGATTGAGACAATAAAACGAGATACAATTTTTGACGGGAAAGGTCAATTCAATACCCAATTTTCAAAACGACTTATCTGCTTTTGTAAACAAAGATTCAAGCGTCGATTTGACGAATCGTATGAGACCTTTCCCGTCGTTTTTTTTTATTTCGTTTATGGCCTCTTCTGATTCTTTGAGTTATTTAAAAAGTTATTTCCTATAGAACCCATATTTTTGAAGCCTAAAACTGTTTTCAATATCGAGAACAAAAAAATAGATTTTCAGTGTAGACCGGCCTGAAGAATGGGCCTGATATTGATTCAAAATCAGCTAAATGTTAGATTGCAGCACAATTTATGCCTTTCCCGTACACCAAGGTGTAACGAAAAGGCTATATATTCACTTCCAAGACGATTTTGTGATAGAAGGTCCGAAACCCATAGTGTTATATACCGATCGACTCAGCTCGACGAATTGAGATGATGTCTGTCTGTGTGTATGTATGTGCGTGTGTGTACACTGCCAAAAATATCTATATAAGATATATGTGTCGCCGTTATAAATTTTTGCAATAGCTTCACCCTAATATAATCGATATAGAACCACACATAAATTAAATAATTGCTAATTCGAGATCACACATAAAGTTTATTTGGATATATATTTTATAAGTAGTTCGCGTGGAGAATGGTTATGTGTGCGCTGATAAACATAATAAGTTAAATCTATGGATTTTTGCCATTAAATATGTGTGGATTTTTAGTAGTGTATGTATGTGTGCAAAATAAAACTCACTCATCTTTTGGGCACTTATATTGATCCGTTTTGTTTGCAATAAGTTGCATTCGACGGAGAATCCTGACCCCAAGATGAATACACAGCTAGGTGTTTCAATCTGCCCAATTTATGGACGAGAAGAAGGCGGGGGTGAAAAATTCATTTTCGGTGCAAAACATAAACAAACCGGCTGGCTCTCCCATACTAAAATCCAAGATGGCTGAATCGTGAATTTGGCAGATTGGAACACCTAGTGGTGTATTCATCTTGCCTGACCCATTGTTTCCTAATAAAAATTGGCCAGATCGGATTATGGGATCCAAAGTTATGGCCAAAATACGATTTATATACAAAAAAAAAAACACGCAAATTCTCACTAAAATTTTTAGTATATCTAATGTACGAGAATGGCACAAACATCTCTAGGTGGTTTTTTTTTTGTTTTAAATTTTCAAAATAGTTGGAGGCGTAGAAAACGAGTTCTTTGGGAAAGGGGTATAAAAATTAAACCAAAAATTGACGAGAAATGTCAAATAAATAAATTGTCCTTTCCGTCGAATATTGTATCTCGTTTTATTGATGCAGTCGATTGTTTGGCTTATTTAAGGTAACTTTCCCAAAGAACCCATATTTTTAAGCTTCTAACTTTTTAAAAATCGCAAACAAAAACCGAAAAAGTGCTGCACTGTAGACTGGTCTGAAAAATTTACCCTATTTTCGTTCAAAGTCGGGTAAATGTTAGCCCAATCTTGAAAACAGCACGTCATACGCATATTCGTCCCATGTTTGCTGGGATTTCCTATGTACATGGGACAGTTATGCGTATAACGGCAGTAGAGTAGAAATCCGTATTCATTAGATGTTAAAAACTAATAGGTTTTGAATCCTGTTGAAGTATAGATGGATTTTCTTTTTCTTTCCTCACGCTTCTGGAAACCCCAGCTACCCTAGAACCAAAATGATTTTCAAAATGTATTTAAAAGAATAGTGCGTTTATATTTTTAAGACTTGCATGTTAACAAGCTTAACCTCACAATTTTCTATTTTTCTTACTTCTCTTTCCAGTTGCCTCCACATGGCAATCGAACGTCGCAACGTCACCATCGCCTGCAAGCTGGTGGAACTGCTGCAGGACTACCATCTGCTGGACATGCTGGATATGTTCAACGAGCGTAACGAAACCGCACTGCACCTGGCCGTATCGGCCAATCTGGTCGAGGTGGTCGATGTGCTCCTGCTGACTGGTTCCAAAATCAGCTACTGCGACAGCCGAGGGAACTCTGCCCTGCATCGTGCCGTATACGAAAACGCCTTGGACAGTTTGAATGTGCTGCTGGGCCACTGCAAGCGCAGTGGATTCCGGCTGGACTCGACCAATGACGATGGGTTCACGGCGCTGCACCTGGCGGTGATGTGTAAGAATTTGAAGGCAGCAAAGGTGCTTCTGGATCGGGGTGCTTCGTACGTGCTGCGCGATCTGAAGCATGGCAACAACATTCTGCACATAGCGGTTGAGAGCGTAAGTAGTGATTGCTCTTTTTATGAACACATCTCAAATGAATTTTCATCACAATAGGATTCTCTGGACATGGTCAACTTCATCCTTAGCAGCGTGGACAAGACTCTGGCCGACGAACCGAATAACGCCGGCTATACACCACTCCAGCTTGCTAACGCCAGGCATCTGGCCAATGCGAACAACAAACTAATCGTCCGAGAATTGCTTCGCTACAATCCAGCGGGTGTTCTCGAGAAAGAACACCTGACCGAGGAGGAAGACGAAGAGCCCGAACAAAATGAAAATCATTCACCGACCTCCGAGGGACCGACGGAAACCATATTCGAATCGATGCACGTTAGCTGCAATCGGGTGGAGGTCATACGGTTACTGGAGGACTATACGCCACCGAACGACGAAGCCAAGCTTACGCCGCTGGAAAACGTGCCCTACACCGGCACACTGGAAGATGGGTCCGTCTATCTGTTCGATGAGGAGTGCCTATCGCATCTGTGTGGTCTACTAAATCGGAAGAATCTATGGCGAGAGGTTGGATCGCTGCTAGATTTCAATGCATTTTTCTCAATCTGGGAAACATCGGTCAATCCCGCTGGGATGCTGCTGAATTACTTTGAGGTAATTTAAACGATTTTTTATGCAAATCATAAACATACAATTACAAATTTGCCGTAATTCTTACAGGTGCAAAAAGTGAAGCTCGAGCATTTGATAGACGTTCTGCAAGCCTTGGACCAAAAAGACGCCATTCATTACATCGACGAAATGATTTGTCGGCAGATGAAGTAACGTGAGCCGGCGAATGAAAACAAAAAACGAATCCCAGCACGCTCAAGTGCTAACCACGTTGTATACAATCAGTAAGAGATTTTCATCTCCATTCCAGTGCTAGTGATTACCTACCATGAGGTTAAGTTTATTTTTATATTCTTCAGATTTTTACGCTTTAGGTAAATGTACAAACATACGAACTGTCTATCAATATATGTTTTTATTAAACTCATTGAGTTGTCTTATTTGTTTCTATTGACAATGTTATATGGTGACATTCTAAATGTTTCAAAAAATGCCATCAGTAGTTCGGATTATGGTCCAGTCCAATGCAGCTTTTGACTCACGATATTTCAAGTAATATTTTCACTTCTGATCCTTTTCGCCTCTCTTCATTCTTCTTGATTGGTCCAGGCAAGGGACTAGTTATTTCCCAGGTAGGAAACATGCGCGTAGCCAGGATTTCGAGAAGGGGGGGGGGACTTTTTTGGTCTTCTAAATCGTAGTTTTATAGTAGTTTTATAAAAACACATGAATATTAACACATGAAACCAAATCGAAACAATAATGATTAAAACAATAATGGATTTAAAAATGCGTGATTTATTGCTCATCAGATATTTTTAAATAAAGTGAGAAAAATATTAACGAACTTAGTAGTCAGAAAAATATAAAATCGGCTATAACAATTATTATAAAAATCCTGCATTCTTCCATAAGTTTAAGAAAAGTAGAGCCAGACATCTGAATTTCTAAACAAATCCTCTCTGAAATAATATTTATTATAAAATAGGCAGAAAAATTAATATGCATGCTTTCTCCAGGAATTCCTTCGACAATTCCTCCTGGCATTCTATCCGAAATTATATCAGGGATTCTTTAGGAATGCATCCAGTAACTTCTTCGGCAATGTCTTCAGGAATTCCACCATAAATTTTGCCGGGAATTGATCCGAAAATTCCACCATTATTTACTCCAAGAAAATCTTCACGAACTTCTTTATATATAAGTCTTTATATATAAGTTCTGCAGAATTCCCTGCAATAATTCAAATAATTTCGTGCTGTTTCCCATAATTTTTAGGAATAAGAATATTCCGTGGAAATTCTGCAGAATTGCCAGTAAACATTCCTGAGAATTTCACGAAAAATCTTCGAATTTCTTGTGTAAATTCCATAAAATTTTCCGTGAATTGTTTCGAATAATTTCTTGTGAAAATTTCAAAGAATTTCTCCAGGAATTCCACCGGAAATTTATACAGAAATTATACCGAAAATGAAATCAACAATGGAATTTTCGGAGGAATTCCTAGATTAATTCGCAATGAAATCCTGAAAGAATTCCGGTGGAAACTTCAAGATTTCCACTGGGAGATCCTCCAGGAGTTTCTCCGAAAATTCCTCCTGGAATTCTTCCAGGAGTTCCACCGGCATTTCCACCAAGAATTTCTCTAGGATTTCCTTCGAGAATTATTCCGGTAGTTCTATCGGCAGTTTCTCTGAAAATTCTTCCGGGAATTTCGGCAGAATTGGAATTTATTTATAGGCTTTTTCAGGAATTTATATAGATTTCCCACCAGAAGCTCCTCCGAGAATTTCTCTGCGAGCTCCTCAGGGAATTCTCCGGGAGGTCCTCTGATGATGATGATGGTCCAGCTACAAACCCCAACAAAGGTTTCAGCTAGACGAGATTTGTTTATAAGATGAATTCTCCTGTTTCCGAGAATGCTTCTGGTAGTTTCCCAGAAGTTCCTTTGAAAATTCTCCCGGAAATTCTTCCAGAAAATTCCTTCGAGAGTTCCTCCGGGAATTCCACCAGCAATTCAGCTGGGAGTTTCTCCAAAAATTCCTCCGGGAGTTCCACCAGACCACCAGAAGCTATTCCAGGAAATTATTCAGGATTTTTTCAGGAAATCATTTAGGCTTTCTTCAGAAACTAAGCTGGAAATTCCTCCCGAAGTTCTTCTGATAGTTTCTCTGAGAGCTCATCCGGGAGGTCCTCTAGGAATTCTTCTAGGAGTTCGTCCTGAGATTCCTCCGGGAGTTCTTACGGGAGATCTTACTGGAGCTCCTCCGGCAGTTCCTTCGGGAATTCCTCCGGGAGATCCACCAGCAGTTTCTACGAGAATCCCTCCGGGAGTTTCACCGGCAGTTTCTCCGGGTGTTTCTCTGAAAAGGAGGAACTCCCAGAGTAATTTCCGGAGAAACTCCCGGGGGATTTTCTATAGGAATTTCCGGAGAAATTATCAGAGGAATTCTCGGAGGAACAGCCGGTTGAACTTCTGGAGGAATTTATTGAAGAACTGCAGGAAGAATTTCCGGAGGGAATCCTGGAGGAACTCTCGTAAGAATTCTAGGATAAACTTCCAAAGGAACTTCCGTAAGAATTCCTGGAGGAACTCCTGGAGGAATTCTTAAAAGAACTCTAAGAGGAATTCTCCGAGGAACTTCTGGAGGAATTTGTAGATGTAGAATTTGTAATGCCTAAAGAAATGCTAAATGAATTCCTGGAAGAAATCCTGATTGAATTCCCGAAGGAACTACTGGTGGAACTTCAGAGGAACATCCGGTGGAATACCCTAGAGGAAGAGAAAAAATATTTCTGATGGAACTTCCGAAATCCCATTTCCCGTGAAATTCCAGCCAAATATCGTCCAGGAATTCCCTGTAAAGTTCCTGGAGGTATTACCGGAGAATTTCTTGGAAAAACTCCTGGAAGAACTCCCGGAAGAACTCCCACAATTCTTAGAGAAGTTCCTAAAGGAATTTCCGAAAAAATATCTGAAGGAATTCCCAGAAAAATACCAGGAGAAATTAATGCAGAAATTCCCAGATGAAATCCTGAAAGTATTCCCAGGTGAATTGCTGAAGAAAATCCCTGCGGATTGTTCCGAAGAAATTTCTGGAAGAACTCTTGGCAGATATCCGAGTAAATTCCGAGTGAAATCCGGATGTAATTCATATACACTTCCGCGGAAAATCTCCCGGAGAAATTCCTGAAGGAATTCCTGGAGAAGTACCTGAAGAAACTCCCGAAAAAATACCTGTAAGAATTTCTGGGGAAATACTTGGACGAATTCCAGGAGAAATTCATGAAGATATTTCTAGAGGATTTCTTGAAGGATATTCTGAAGTAATTGCGAGAAGAATTCCAGATTGGAATGCTAGATGATTTCGCTATTGAATGTTTGGAGGTATTCCCGGAAAATTTCCTGGAAGTAATCCCGGAGGAATTAAAGGAAGAGTTCCGAGAGGAATGCCCGGAGAAGTTCCTAGAAGAATTTCCGAAGGAATTATATGATTGGATCGTAAAGTGCACATGTTTGAGGGAATTCATTTCATTACCCGTTCAATCTTTCCATAATTTAGGGGGGGCAACGGCCACCCCCCTGCCCCCCCTTGGCTACGCCCATAGTAGGAAACCTATGGAGCTTTTGGTCATGCCGACAATCCGTTGGAAAGAAATGGATGAAGCAGCAAATACAACCGGTTTCTAATTAGGGCGCTTCGACATGCCAGCCCAACTGCGAAAATTAACTGTTGATAGAACATTCTGACCCCGGATTCTGATGTATAATTTCTTGAGGTCTACAAAAAATGTATCACTCTTCATAGTTCGGCCCAGCCTAGACCAGAATATGTTGTCAGAATACATGACCAGTGGTATAAAGAAGGTACGGAGGAATAATTCGGCAGACTACCTAGGGTTGAGCCTAGACTTCCTGTATGCGCAGGTCTGAAAATCTGGCGGGTAATGTAGCGTGGCCATTTTTTCTTGGATACGTTGTGTTTTCTCTGGTGATTCTCTGAGCGACGAATTTTGTAACGATTGTTGACTATTCGATTATAATGCTAGCAGTTGACGCGATGAAAAAGAACAAACAATGACACAAATAGAAAGAAAAAATAAAAAGAAATTGATCCAAAAGCAGATGCTAGTGAAATAATCGTGACCGAACAGAATTCTCTTGAAAAATTTTCGGCTTTTATCCAGGAGATTGATCTCTGAATTTCTTCCAACATTTTTTTGTTATTATGAACCTGCATATCTTCCATTCCCGCAATATGTAGCTTCTAGCTCTCCTTTTAAAATTTTTTTTTTTAATTTTTTTACGAAAGTTTTAATTTAATGATTTAAGGTTCCCCCAAACACACGCGACACGACAATCACGACGCAATTCTCTCGCATGGCGACTGCGGTTCTGTCGCCGTTGGTATGGAAGCGTAAATGGAACATTGCCTGCAGCGACCCAACGATAGAATCTAGACTAGTTGTCGCCATCGCGGCGATGAAATCGCTTAGGTTTGGGGGATCCTTAACCCACGAAGTTCCTCCAGGAATTCCTCCGGAAGTTCTTCCAGGAATTCCTCCGAAAGTTCCTCTTGGAATTCCTCCGGAAGTTCCTCCTGGAGTTCCTCCAGAAGTTCCTCCCGGAATTCCTGCGCAAGTTCCTCCCGGAATTCCTCGGGAAGTTCCTCCCGGAATTCCTCCGGAAGTTCCTCCCGGAATTCTTCCGGAAGTTCCTCCCGGAATTCCTCCCGAAGTTCCTCCCGGAATTCCGCCGGAAGTTCCTCCCGGAAGGTCCTCCCGGAATTCCGCCGGAAGTTCCTCCGGAAGTTCCTCCCGGAAGTTCCTCCGGAAGTTCCTCCCGGAAGTTCTTCCGGAAGTTCCTCCCGGAAGTTCCTCCGGAAGTTCCTCCGGAAGTTCCTCCCGGAAGTTCCTCCCGGAAGTTCCTCCGGAAGTTCCTCCCGGAAGTTCCTCCGGAAGTTCCTCCGGAAGTTCCTCCCGGAAGTTCCTCCGGAAGTTCCTCCCGGAAGTTCCTCCGGAAGTTCCTCCCGGAAGTTCCTCCGGAAGTTCCTCCGGAAGTTCCTCCGGAAGTCCCCCCGGAAGTTCCTCCGGAAGTTCCCCCCGGAAGGTCCTCCGGAAGTTCCTCCGGAAGTTCCTCCCGGAAGTTCCTCCGGAAGTTCCTCTCGGAAGTTCCTCCGGAAGTTCCTCTCGGAAGTTCCTCCGGAAGTTCCTCTCGGAAGTTCCTCCGGAAGTTCCTCTCGGAAGTTCCTCCGGAAGTTCCTCTCGGAAGTTCCTCCGGAAGTTCCTCCGGAAGTTCCTCCGGAAGTTCCTCCGGAAGTTCCTCCGGAAGTTCCTCCGGAAGTTCCTCCGGAAGTTCCTCCGGAAGTTCCTCCGGAAGTTCCTCCGGAAGTTCCTCCGGAAGTTCCTCCGGAAGTTCCTCCGGAAGTTCCTCCCGGAAGTTCCTCCGGAAGTTCCTCCCGGAAGTTCCTCCGGAAGTTCCTCCCGGAAGTTCCTCCGGAAGTTCCTCCCGGAAGTTCCTCCGGAAGTTCCTCCGGAAGTTCCTCCCGGAAGTTCCTCCGGAAGTTCCTCCCGGAAGTTCCTCCGGAAGTTCCTCCCGGAAGTTCCTCCGGAAGTTCCTCCCGGAAGTTCCTCCGGAAGTTCCTCCCGGAAGTTCCTCCGGAAGTTCCTCCCGGAAGTTCCTCCGGAAGTTCCTCCGGAAGTTCCTCCGGAAGTTCCTCCCGGAAGTTCCTCCGGAAGTTCCTCCCGGAAGTTCCTCCGGAAGTTCCTCCCGGAATTTCCTCCGGAAGTTCCTCCCGGAATTTCCTCCGGAAGTTCCTCCCGGAATTCCTCCGGAAGTTCCTCCCGGAATTCCTCCGGAAGTTCCTCCCGGAATTCCTCCGGAAGTTCCTCCCGGAATTCCTCCGGAAGTTCCTCCCGGAATTCCTCCGGAAGTTCCTCATGGAATTCCTCCGGAAGTTCCTCCCGGAATTCCTCCGGAAGTTCCTCCCGCAATTCTTCCGGAAGTTTCTCCCGGAATTCGTCCAAAAGTTCCTCTCGAAAATCCTCTGAAAGTTCCTCCCCGAATTCCTCCTGAAGATCCTCCCGGAATTCCTCCTGAAGTTCCTCCCGGAGTTCCTCCGGGAGTTCTTTCTGGAATTCCTCAGGAAGTTCCTCCCGGAATTCCTCCGAAAATTCCTCCATGAATTCCTCCGGAAGTGCCTCCCGGAATGCCTCCGGAAGTGCCTCCCGGAATTCCTCCGGAAGTTCCTCCCGAAATTCTTCCGGAAGTGCCTCCCGGAATACCTCCGGAAATGCCTCCCGGAATTCCTCCGGAAGTTCCTCCAGGAATTCCTCCGGAAGTTCCTCCAGGAATTCCTCCGGAAGTTCCTCCAGGAATTCCTCCGGAAGTTCCTCCAGGAATTCCTCCGGAAGTTCCTCCAGGAATTCCTCCGGAAGTTCCTCCAGGAATTCCTCCGGAAGTTCCTCCAGGAATTCCTCCGGAAGTTCCTCCTGAATTCCTCCGAAGTTCCTCCTGAATTCCTCCGGAAGTTCCTCCTGAATTCCTCCGGAAGTTCCTCCTGGAATTCCTCCGGAAGTTCCTCCCGGAATTCCTCCGGAAGTTCCTCCTGAATTCCTCCGGAAGTTCCTCCCGGAATTCCTCCGGAAGTTCCTCCGGAATTCCTCCGGAAGTTCCTCCGGAATTCCTCCGGAAGTTCCTCCCGAATTCCTCCGGAAGTTCCTCCTGAATTCCTCCGGAAGTTCCTCCCGGAATTCCTCCGGAAGTTCCTCCGGAATTCCTCCGGAAGTTCCTCCTGAATTCCTCCGGAAGTTCCTCCGGAATTCCTCCGGAAGTTCCTCCTGGAATTCCTCCGGAAGTTCCTCCCGGAATTCCTCCGGAAGTTCCTCCTGAATTCCTCCGGAAGTTCCTCCCGGAATTCCTCCGGAAGTTCCTCCTGAATTCCTCCGGAAGTTCCTCCCGGAATTCCTCCGGAAGTTCCTCCCGGAATTCCTCCGGAAGTTCCTCCCGGAATTCCTCCGGAAGTTCCTCCCGGAATTCCTCCGGAAGTTCCTCCCGGAATTCCTCCGGAAGTTCCACCCGGAAGTTCCTCCCGGAATTCCTCCGGAAGTTCCTCCAGGAATTTCTACGGAAGTTCCTCCAAGAATTCCTCCGGAAGTTCCTCCAGGAATTCCTCCGGAAGTTCCTCCAGGAATTCCTCCGGAAGTTCCTCCAGGAATTCCTCCGGAAGTTCCTCCAGGAATTCCTCCGGAAGTTCCTCCAGGAATTCCTCCGGAAGTTCCTCCAGGAATTCCTCCGGAAGTTCCTCCAGAAATTCCTCCAGAAGTTCCTCCAGAAATTCCTCCTGGAGGAACTTCCGGAGGAATTCCTGCAATTTCTCTGAGTGCTTCCCACAGAAACATACCATTTGGCCGAAGCCCATCTACTCTAAAGGTATTTGGCCGAAAATGTCATTTGGTCAAACAGTTCCTTTGGCTGAGAAAAAAATGGTTGGCTTAATAGCCGAAAATTCCCATTGATTGGTGGCAAGGGCCGTTTGGTCGAAAGTTTCGTTTGGCTGAATTGATCATCCTGCAAAAATCCCTTCTGGTTCCGGCCAAATGTAATTTTCTGTAAAACCATTTCCAGCCTAATAACCGTTTCGGACAAACGTTCAACCCCTCCAAATGGATTTAGGTCAGATGACCTTCGACTTTATGAGTTATTCGGCCAAGTGGCATTCGAATAAATGGCTTTTCGCCGTGTGACTTTCGACCAAAAGACAAGGCGAGACATTTGGTCGAAGGTCACAACACCGAAAAGTGTTTGTCCGAACAAACCATTAAGCCAAAACCCATATGACAGAAAATATTATTCATCCAAAATGGACATACGGCCAAACTGATCATTTGGCCGAAAAAGTCGTCTGGCCAAATAGGACATTTGACGGAAAATACCATTTGCCGAAATGGTCCTTTGGCCGAAAAGGTCATTTGGCCGCAATGGTCGTTTGGCAGAAGCCTTGAAATTTTCTGCCAAATGGCCTTTTCTTTCAAACGACCAGTTCAGCCAAACGTTGAAAAGCGGGCCAAGTTCCAGTTGGAATGTAGAGCCATTGAAGAAGAAGAATGCGCTTTCCTAATCACTAACAAACAAAAAAAGCAAAATCAGAATCTTGAGAGACAATTTCACTTGACTGTTACTGACGCTATCCGTGCGAATAAACTTATCAAACCTGCCTAAGTGTGTGCCGATAATGTGCACCACAAAACCATGTTTTTTTTTCAGCAAAGCCTCGAGTTTGACACCATACTTGAGAAGATAGTTTTCCATGCTAAGTCACATCGTTTCACTCATTTGTCAAAAGATCATTTCACGCTAAAAAGCGTTCGTGAATAATTTGGGGTAATTTATGCTTCAAGCACGCAAGACTACCCATTGTGTCCTAAGTGATGATGTAAAAACTTAAAAATCACTCTAATAAAGCATTAAAAAAAAGTACCCGTTGTTCTATGCGACCAACAACGATAAATTGTTTTTAACGAAGGAGACCAAAAGTGAGTTTTTAGTTGCTGAGTTGGGTAAGTTCAAATTCACGATTGATTTTGAGCTCTTCCCAACACTGACAATCAGTGGAGTAGTAGTGTGCGGGGCTCTGAAGGTATAGAAGTAAAGTATATGAAGAAAGGTAGGTAAGGTAGGAAGTAGCTGGGGAAGGGCTTAGCTGTAACGATTTTAACGGGTATTTTTTCTTCATGTAATAGTTAAACAATATCATCTCAATCAAAATTGTGCAAGTGTTCGGTTTGTTAACTGTGTGTATGAATGAGATTTTGTATTGATGTGTTCGTTCAAGTTTATGACAGAAGTTTTTTTTTGCGAGTTGCAAGGTTTTCCCCCAGTAGGCCCACTTGCCATATAAGAAGGGAGTCATTAGGTGCAACCACCTTAAACGCATCCAACCACCCATCATCGGCTATGATGGGTGGCATGAAGGAGGGATTCGGACTACAAAAGTCATTGACCGGAGATGGGGGTCATGAACCCGTGGCATGAGATATTTGTAGCTTCTCGTTCACTTATCCGGCAATCGTGATCGCGACTTGATACAATATTTGCGATACGGCCCCAGTTCTCGAGGAATCCTTGCATCGTCCTAGAGCCCCCTCGCCGGGTAGATTCCGGCATCGTTGTTGGCTGAAGATCGCCAAATATCGGTAGCCTAGGACGCGCACCAATCCGGAGTCGAATCTCGGTGTCATCTACGAAGCCGAACGTGACCAGACGTGGTCGAAGCCTTACCGGATCCGTAACAGAGAGAGAGAGAGAGAGAGAGAGAGAGAAGAAACCAGGCGTAGAAGGAGAGGAAGGTAGTTGCTGAAGCAGAAGGGGCCTCAGACTGAGGTTAGCTAGCTATTAAGAGAGGGCTCTTAGGGAACAACGAGTGACGCGTCGGCGAATCAGAATTCCTGTATGGAAAGTGCGTGGAGACGCGTAGTACATTGTAGCCACTAGGGCGTTTTGCCTCGCCAAAATGTTAGATGTTTCATCTAAATGTGAAAATTTTCGGATTTTCCTACATTCCTATCGATTGTTATGACACTTTATTCACCTAACCAACATAATTTCAGGTCTAGTTTTTTTTACGAACATCTCAAACACGGTCTTCCGGCAGTTGTAAAGTATGCTTTCATCGAAGTCACTCCTTTTGATAGGCTTTCACAGAACTTTTATGATAGAAATAAATTGTACTGTTGAGAATTCGAATCCACATTTTGTGAAATACGTTAAGAGTGCAGATTATATTATTTCCCTGAAGTTCATTAGTTCACCAAATTAGTCGGCATTTTGTAGGTCAACTGAAACAAATAATATTCTTAAGAAACATTCTATGACAATTGTTTCTACAAATTTGTCCAACCAAGTATGATGCAATTCTGCAGCTCGTGCGGAAATCAACAGAATTTCCTCCATTCTACACTAATTTCGTTACTAGATGCAACAATTCCATTCAATCAGCCACCTCTCGTTAGTCAGCACGGCATCAGCCGCAGTTCACAAAATGCAAATTCTGAGGCACCTGTCAGCCTGTCCGGCACTCGTCAGCGGGGATTTTTTCTCTACGGAATAAAACGAAAGCGAAACGAATTTCATAGCCCACAGAGCAGAGCTGCCTTTATTTCGTCGGGAGATGTGGTTCGTCGTCGTCGGTCAATGTCTATGACGCACACGTGTTGTGGTGATTTGTGGTAGGTCATCGCGCTGCTTCAGTCAGCCTCAGCACGTGCCTTTTTTGCATATTCTGTATGAATAGGAAGGGATGGGGGGAAAGATGTCCAGTGTTTTGTAGAAGATTTTAGCCTTTTCTCCATATGTTTGTTAAGTTACATTTTCGTGATATGAATTTGTAGTTGAATAACAGTTCCAAGAGTCACTAAAACTGGTATTATGAAATAATTACAAAAAAATCAAAAAGTTTAATAACCATGTATTCGATGACATTAGTATTGCCGTAATGTTGATTACGTCACTTTGTCAGATGACGGCAGATAATCCGTAACGTATCTAATAATTTCTGAAAGATTTTAATCGTTAAGACCATTTCATTATTAAACAAATAATTTCACAAATGTGTCTCCTAAACGTCATAGAAAAACTCTTATATTTGTTTTTTAACGGTAAGTAACAACAATATAATTTTCGTTGGATGCCCTCTCACTGTTTTATGAATTACGACTTGAAAATGTAGATTACCAAGTGCTTATAAATACAAGTAAATTTCAAAAGTTTTCAAATGGGTTTATATGTTTTAGTGTTAAGACTGATGGTGCACATTATACCCCAATCGACACATAAGCGGCATTATTAAGGAAACACGTTCCCGCGCTATCAACTCCTCCGATCGACGCTGTGTTCGTATGAATGTGGAAACGTGGCGAGAATAATAAGCTGCAATCGGTGATGGTGATTTTTTCTTGGTATCAAATGTAGATTTTATTACTTATTTATTATTTCTAGCAGAATTTATTATTTATTAACCTACCCTTGATACCGGGGAAATAACAGTTCGCGCTCTTGATTGCACCCAATTACAAAGGTGTCTTACAATGCTAATTGGCTACAATTAAAAACGGCTTTATTCGATTATTTATACGGATGTGAGCTATAGGGTATTCGGTACGATCATCTGAGAACGTGATTCTCAATGAGTAATTGCAATGTGGGTTGTAGGCAAAAATGTGGAAAATATTGTGGATGATTTGATATCAATTGTACAGAAGTATTTTGACTATTATCTCATTATTTAATTACACCAATTTTTACAAATTTGAAACTACTCAACAGAATTCTAAAGATCTACAATATGGAAATGTTAATATCATGATGTTCAAATCATAGTAAAATGCGTTTATTTATTTTTACGCAAAAGTAATTAACACGTATTCATCTAATTAATTAAACCTTTTGAAATTGTATGTGTACAGAAATAACGTATACGATTACGGAAGAAAAAGAAAACAATTTGGTAGAATCGAATAGTTTTAAATAAATTTGTATAAGAATACATAATTTTTATATGCTATACTTTGAAGCAAAACCCGGAAGATTTTTGTGCACAATTATAATAATCTCCTCTGTGTGTACACATTTAAAGCAGATTGGCTAAATATGACTTTTCAAAGCAATTTATAAAAGAATTGAAATAAGATTAAGGTTACTAATACAGGTATACCTCGATTATATGGACCCTCGATTATATGGACCCTCGATTATATTGACTTCGATTATATGGACTTTTTACCTCGACTACATGGACATTTTTTTTCAGCTAATTTTTTTTTTCGTGTTTTGGGGGTTTGAAAAGCTGTTGAATGTTCCACGTCATATTTTACATTGATTCTATATTTATTAAGGTGCACTGGGGCAAATTAGGGCCAGTATGGCATGTTTTCGAAGCTCTATATGAAAGCGCATACTAAATCATATGATCCGCTGCTAAGATTGAATCACCATTTTTACATTGCAACTTTCATTGTAATTGTGTATTTTATTCATCAACAAAAGCCACGGCCACGTCCTTACAAATCTGTGGGGAAAGATAACACGTATTTTAGGTGATCACTGATAAAAAGAAAACGTGAACCGGCTTGTCAGTCTGACAGTATGGGAAGCAAGTGATGAGATGAGATTGCCGTATTTAGCTGTTAAACCTTTACTTCCAACCTTTTTCTGCTTTTGGTGTGTGGAATTGAGTGTAGAAAAACGGATGAAGCATTACCATCCAATAAATCTGAAACACTGAGACTTATTTTTTTTTAGCAGTATGTCCAGGAAACTGAAAGAGTTTTTTTAATGACTGCTACCAGCGATCGTAATGCTCACTTATATTCACGAGCAGAAGATGCTCACTCACATGCATATTTTCGCCGAGAAATTATTTTGCGGGAAAGAAGAAAGGCCTGGTGAGAGATTACTATTTTCCCCCACTGTCAGTGCCACGAAAATCTACAAGAAGACTTTCAAAAAAAGTTATGCAATATCCCGGTATTTATGTTCGTTAAGCACATAGCTTGCGGATTATACTGATGCTTAAAGGCAGGCAGAGAAATTGAATATCGGGAACGAAGTTAGCAGTTCTTAAATGAATTGTTGTTTAAAGAAAATTAATGGTGCAGGCAGCAAGAATTATTTGAATTTAATGATGAATTTACATTGATAGGAAGGATTAAATTGCGACAATATAATCAAGAATATGCTCTGCTAGATTTTCCAATCATTATAACCGTAACATCTGGTTACGGTGTCCAGCTCTTCATTCCGTTGTTCAGTTAGAAATTGACTGCCAATAACAAAAGCACCCAGGTACATAGTCCAAAATATAAACCTTGATATCCACTTTGAAGGTGTGAATGCAATTGACACTGGTAAAAATGTCACTGATAGGGGACTGAGGATCCATATTTACATGCATTTATAATAATTGTAAGAATCCCCATCAACCGCAGCTTGTTGCAAGCGGATCGGTTTAAAAGTGTCAGAGAAGTGTGATTGTTTATAGGCGTTTTTGCATATAAAGTATTTAGGCCATTACATCAGAGCCCATAGTCCGATCCGGCCAATTTTCAATAGGAGACAATAGGAAAAAATCTCCGTCGAATTCAATTTGCTGCGATCAAAAGGAACATTGATAAGTGCCAGTGCTTCCATATAAAGTTTGTTTTTGAAGCGAACATATAGCTTAGCTTGATGAAGTCTTTATTACTTCTGTTTCTCTGTACCGTGTACCACGAAACTCTGGCCATCCGAAAGATGCTCCCTAGCAAACCAAAATCGAGCGAGACGCCACGCAAAACCGTTTTCAACGTCAAACGCCCGGATGAGCATACTTGACAATCGTTGTTCCGCAAATTGTCACACACGACTGAGCCTACCAAATCAATGAACTGGTAAAAAAAAGTCTTATTACTAACTTAATCTTAGAACGGTTTGCAAACTAGCGACTTAAAAACGGTTACGATCTTATAAAAAAATCAAAATTTTCTGAATCATCATAAAATGGGCCCAAACATGCGGATTACACTGTAAGGCAATAAATAGATATTTTTTGCAATTCCTAATCATAATACCTGGTTTTCAGTTCATCTTTGAATGTTGAAACGGCCTACTTTTCCATACCAATGGAATGGGTGCTTCAATGACTATTATGCAACTCAAATGGGTTGCATAATAGTAGTTTGTGCAACTAGTTGCAAAAAGATGATTTTTTCAGCACGAGTTGTACGTTTATCCAACGAGGCTTGCCGAGTTGGATAAATACTACGAGTGCTGAAAAAATCGTGTTTTGCAACGAGTTGCACACGCTATTTTTTGCAATGACGAAAAATGGGCTTCAGTATGTTAAATATGTACCAAATTTTACAGCCTAATTTACCCCACATGATCATTCTGGCGAACAAATCATGTTGCTGTAGAGAACTATCAGATTCCATGGAATCTTACCACATTGCATAGCTCTTCAAGTCATTCGGCGATAGATGAACTTGCATTTGGAAAATTATGATGTCTTGTCCATCAAACTATTT
Organism: Armigeres subalbatus; assembly: GCF_024139115.2. NCBI lineage: Eukaryota > Metazoa > Arthropoda > Insecta > Diptera > Culicidae > Armigeres > Armigeres subalbatus. Next base: position 102,864,340 of record NC_085140.1, read on the forward strand.
GATTCATGATGCGACGCAGAAAATACATTATTTGAACACTTACCCAAGCTAATTCAGCAAAATGTGGTCATGTAACTAATATTCTGATGTTGGTTTTTCATTATAGCACCCAAATGAGTGCTATAATGGATTTTATGCAACCCATTTGAGTTGCATAATGGTCATTAAAGCACCCATTTGGTTGGTATAGAAAAGTAGGCCGTTTTATCACTCAAAGACGAACTGTAAACCAGGTATTATGATCAGGAATTGCAAAAAATCTATTATAGCACTCATTTGGGTGCTTTAATGAAAAACCATCATTAGAACAGTAGTTACATGACCTTATTTAGCTCAATTAGCTTGGGTGAGTGTTCAAATAGTGTATTCTCCGTGTCACATAATTAATTAAATAATTTGATGGGCATGACATCAAATTCTTCAAAGGCAGGTTTTTCTATCGCTTCATGGTCTGTCGAGCATACAATGTGGCACGATAACATGGAATATGTTTGATTCCTGCAGCACCATGATATTTTGGCAAGATTGGTCATGTAAATTGTACCATTTTGGTACGGATTTATCATATTAAAGCCTATTTTTCGTCATTGCAAAAAATAGCGTTTGCAACTCGTTGCAAAACTCGATTTTTTCAGCACTCGTTGTATTTATCCAACTCGGCAAGCCTCGTTGGATAAACGTACAACTCGTGCTGAAAAAATCATCTTTTTGCAACTAGTTGCACAAACTACTATTCTTTTATTGTATTAAAACTATTTTCATAGTTTAAATTTTTTTTTTTGCATCGATTATATGGAAAATTCGATTATATGGACTTTTTTGCATCGAAAAAGTCCATATAATCGAGGTATGCCTGTATCAGTTTCTATTAGCTTGACTCATTCGATTGCAAATGTTTAATTCATATGTTTGTATTATAGTAATTATCTTGTATTGCTTGATAACTGGTACGAGTTATTCTGTCAAGATACAAACCAAGTTTGTATCGAAACCGAAGGAGTAATTCAATCACTCGGATACAAAATTGTTTGATTCCAAAACCGTGTAACGAGTTCTGAGCTTATTGCGGATTGGTATTTAACGGTGACGTGTTTGCGATCGGACGGTCTGTTCCATGCCTTGCTGTTTCCCCATGTGTTGGAATTTGAATGGATTCGGACCAAAGCGATTCGCGAGATTCCTTTGGTAGTCTGGTGGCGTAAAGTTTGAATAGAATTTTAGGAGCGAGTGCTAGGAATATGAACCATGTTCAAGATTTGAGTCTTGAAGTATTTCGCGAATGAAAGACGGTAAGCCAGAAATTCATACTTCGAAAGCATTCAAACTTATTTAATAACAAGATAGGGAAAGGGGGTTCGCGGCTAATGAATATTCCTCGACGTCGAAGTCATTCATATGTTTAATGTTCATAGAAGTTTAAATACTCAGTTATTAGGATAATCTGATATGCTTAAGGCTCCCTCAAACCTAAGCGGTTTCATCGCCGCCACGGAGAGAACTAGTCGCCGTGACTATAGCGCTGGGTAACTGCATGCACTGTTATATTTAAGCTTCCATATCAACTATGACAAAAACGCTGTTGCCAAGAGACGGCGACATTGGGGAGCCTTGATGTCCCCATGGGTGTTCTTCCGGAGAACATATACTATACTTGACAAAGTCCTTCCAGTGGGTCCAAGAGAGAACCAACGACAAAGGTTTATTTTTGTCGAAGATAATAATGACAAGGATCCGAAAAATTTTGTCAGCAACAAAAAAGAGGACAATTTTGTTGCTAATTTTTCATTTCGTTATTTTGCATTATCTCTGTAGAAAATTTCGGTTTTATGCTATCATAGTTTCTGCTTTTATGGAAATATTCGAAAATCTAACTATTATTACAAAATTAGCATCGTATTCTCGGAAATATCAGAGCATACAAGGCAAATGATTCGTGTCATATTGTGTTTGGATTTTGATAAAGGCTTGTTGTGAGGTGCGTTTGTCAGTAACAAACTCTGTTGACGACAAACGATATATTGTTAGGCGTTGCTCAAATATTGATTCCCTGTGATTGCCCAAGCAGCACAATCGAAGCGAGTTTGGTCGCTGCGACTTCATTGTGACTGAATCTGGTCATATATGAGTTCTAGCAATCTATTTTAAACATGTATGCTGCTCGGGTGAGGCATGTGAGGATATGGAGACGCATGGTGAGTTTGAGCGGAGGTGCATCACATCTTGTCACTAAACTAAACACACAGAAGTGATGATTTTCGCTCATTTTGTGCTGCGGACCTCACTTCTGTGTAGAATAAGTTGAAATGCATCACCAGAACCGGTGCTTCCCGGGTTTGGAGCTATTTAATAGAAATTTATCATGAGGTATAGCCTCCCGAATCAGTTATTTATCATGAAAGCTTCCAAAAAAGTCTCTCGCGGTATGCTACATATCGTAAATGTGTACAGAGATGATAAGTGAGAGACTTTTCAATTCTTTTTTGAATTCAAACCTTGCCTTCTAACCTTTATCGAACTGTTTCAACAACAAAAAGCAATATTTGGCACATCTCTAAGGTTAGGCTGCAAATTTGATGATGATGATGATGGCCCCGCCACGGGAGCGGGCCATTTGGCATAAAGTCATTTGGCATAAAGTCATTTGGCATAAAGGCCATTTGGCATAACGGTCATTTGGCATAACGGACATTTGGCATAATTGTAACCAACGTCAAAAGTGAGGGTCTTTTGGCATAACGGACATTTGGCATAATTTTTCTTTGCGTTCGCTAAATGGTGACTAAGTGGTGCGGGAAACACCCCGGAATAGTAAATATAACACCCGTCGATAACAATATTAAAAAGACATTGTCCTCTCGTGGAAAGAATGCATTTGCAATGCAATGCAAAAGTAGGCGCATGCCCGGATTAGAGCAGTGGTGGATATAATCCCCTCTTTAAAAGAAGGCGTGTTGACGGATTATGGCAATGAAGGATGTGATCCCTTCTTTAAAAGTAGGTGCTTGCCCGGATTATAGCAATGGAGGATATGATCTCTTCTTTAAAACTAGGCGCTTGCCCGGATTAAGGTCATGGTGGATCTGATCCCTTCTTTAAAGGTAGGCGCTTGCATGGATTATGGCAATTGATGAAGTGATCCCTTCTTTAAAATTAGGCGCTTGGCCGGATTATTATAATGGTGGATGTGATTCCTTCTTTAAAGTAGGTGCTTGACTGGATCATGGCAATGGATGATATGATCTCTTCTTTAAAAGTAAGCGCTTGCCCGGATTAAGGTCATGGTAGATGCGATCCCTTCTTTAAAGGTAGGTGCTTGCATAGATTATGGCAATGGATGATGTGATCCCTTCTTTAAAAGTAGGCGCTTGTCCGGATTATGACAATGGTGGATGTGATGGCTTCTTTAAAAGAAGACGTTTGCCCGGATTAAGGCAATGGTGGAAGTGATCCCTTCTTTAAAAGTAGGCTCATGCCCGGATTAAGGCCATGGTGGATGCAATCCCTTCTTTAAAAGTAGGCGGTTGCATGTACTATGGCAATGGCAACCTACTCTTCTTTAAAAGTAGGTGTGTGGCCTGAATTGTAGCAATGCAATGGTGGATGTGATCCCTTCTTTAAAACAAGGCCCTGCCCGGATTATGGCAATGGTAGATGTGACTCCTTCTTTATAAGTAGGCGCTTGTCGGGAATAAATCAATGGCAGATGTGATCTCTTCCCCGAAAAGCTCAATTCAGATTGATTTGGTTGCAATAACTCATAAGTGACTTGATTGATTTAATGCGCTTACCCGCATTAAGGAAATGGTGGATTTTATCCGGTCTTACGGCGCATGCTCGGATTGAAGCAATGGTGGGTGTAATCCCTAATTTAAAAGTAGGCATGTGCCCGGAATAAGTCATTGATGGATGTGATCCCTCTCTCGGAAGCTATTCTGCCGTTTTGTTATTTCGTTCTCCCGAAAATGTCTACCATCAATCTAAATTTATCAGAAAACAGCCTCGACCTACTTTATCTACGCTAAACATTACATGAAATATCTCTTTTGCTTTCACAGCTCGAAATTATACCAAACGTCCGTTATGCCAATGACCCACTCTTTTCTTACAGTTCAAAATTGTGCCAAATGTCCGTTATGCCAAATGACCATTATGCCAAATGGCCATTATGCCAAATGGCCTTTATGCCAAATGACCTTATGCCAAATGGTGTTATGCCAAATGACTTTATGCCAAATGACCCAGACCCTCCCGCCACATACCCCTACAAAGGTTTGAGCTAGACGATTTATCTTTAAAATATTTAATTGTGATCAATTTAATCAGATTTTGCAAAACAATAAACGATCCGATTATTTTCACAGGTATAAACAACAAATTATCATCGCTTTGCAGCAAAAAATATAAATAAGAAAAAAGCACCGTTGAGTTCTACTGCAGATGTTCGCAAGCATCATCAGTGATACAGCGAGTCCGATACAAATACAAAACTTGTGATACATCTCGCATGATGGCAAAAGTATCGTCTGGAAGCGCGTACTCAATCCATTCTCGCTAGTACCAATAAAATTTACTGTACAAAGCTTGACAACATTCAAAAATTGTAGATACCAAAAGCTTCGAGAAAATCGCGTTCTATCTGAGAGCTCACTACTTTTCTATAGTATCTTTCAAACAGTTTCAAATATTTCAAATTGTAGTGATAAATACAAAAAGTCATTTATACCTGTATTACGCGCGCGATTCTCAAACTTTCGTAGACTACACATAAAGAATAAAAGTTAAAACCCATTTACAAATAAAATACCATCATCATTATCGAGGCGAACAATATAGTCTATAAGCGCCCTAATGAAATAAAAAATCATTTACATTCGTCTAAAATATAATTAATTTCGATTGTTTTCAAATAGTTAAACTATTGAAAACAATCAATCAACTATTGATTTACCCTCAAAGACTTTTTATCGTTTTCCACTAATTTCAGTTATGTCAAATAACTTTTGCTCTCAAAAAAATAAAAAACGATTCGCTATTCTGAGAAATACCAACTTTGAGAATAACGTCTCAAAGTTCGACCCCAGATCGAAACCTTTTTGGAAATTAACAAACATTCTAAAAAAACTCAAAAGTCAATTAATTACTTATCAAAAAACTACCTGAGAGATTTTTTTTATCCTTATCAATTAATTTATTTAACAAACGTTTTCGATTGGCATACTTTCCAGATAAATTGAAAAAACGCCAAAGTTGTTCCAATTTTGAAGTCGGACAAAAATCCAGCTTCTAGTTATCGCCCAGTCAGTTTGCTTTCTTCAATAACCAAACTCTTGGAAAAGATTATTTTAAATAGAAAGATGGTTTATAGTAATTACAGTTCAATTTTTGCTGATGAGCAATTTGATTTTCCCCATGAGCATCCAACTGATGGGTGCATTAGTTATTAAGAGTTACGAATTGAATTCGACTTAACAAATCTGAAGGATAATCGACTGCAGTTGCTTTTCTTGATATAGAGAAAGGTATGATTGTAAAAATGATTAATTTTAATTTTCATCTGAACATTGTTAAACTAGTCCTAAATTACATTGGATGACAAAATCGCGGTGCTTCTATGTTTCATTGATAGTTATGGACATATAAAATCGACTGATTACTGATTTTGTTTGATTGGGAATATTCGAGTATTTAGTTACAAAGTAGGAAAGGGTTCATCGCTTAAACGGCGTTGAAGTTACTTGCATGTATGCATGATTGCATCTCAATGTTCTATAACTTGATATATTGAGTAAAAAAAAATAGTGTGTATTAGGTATATTTGTTTTTATTTTGTTTCCATTTTAGGTTATTTGGAAGAATTATGAAGAACTTCTGAGAATGTATAATACATTCATATTTATTTATCCTAAACTGCCGCAAATCGCAAGTCAGTCCCATCTGTATATGGATGCAATATACAGATGCGAATGACTTGAGATTCACGGCAGTTAAGGTATTGAGGTTACAAGCATTTTTTTAATCTCAGAGTCTTGCTACGCTATCTCAATGGAACTTGGATTTCGTAAGTGAATGGAACTGGGTACCGTCACGAGAAGCCATTCTGGTAACAAAAAGTCTATCACGGACTCTAGGGACAATGGATTTTTTGAAACGGTCAGTGTAGCGGATAAATGAACGTTGGACTATCAATATCGGCTGACGCTGGTCTAGAATCTTATCAGAGTACATTGTACTTTGCTGTAAACTATTTCACACTTGCATAATAAACTACCACAGTTATTGTGTATTTATTGTTGGAAAACACAGGTTAGCTTTTTGCTTCGTTCTCTGCACATCATCGTTGCCTGATTTCATCACCCCTTATATTATTGCAAAATATCCGAGAAATAGGATTCTAAACCGTATATCTCCTCTAAGCTTTATAAAAATTAGACATTCTTGTGAACACTTTATAATTCAAACAACTCAAATATTCTAGAACTGACTCTTGTAGAGTAAATTGTGGTTTTTAAGAGCGTGTTAAAACTTAAAATGTTAATGTTAACAGTGCTATGCAACACAGCAAGGTTTAATCATTAAATATGAATCCTTCCTTCTAAATAAACAAATCTCTAGCTTTTCCAACAACTTACTTTTTCTTACAACTTAGCTTTTCCAACAACTTGCATACATACAAAAATGTTAAATGTAGAGAGTTGCAGTGGAGAAAGGTAATAAGGATTGTTTTTCAACCATATGAAAAATAAACTTCCAAGGCCAAATCATGTACACGACCTTGTTGCTGCAAGTGCCTCATATATTCTGTTCTAGATAGATGGAACATTTTCAGAAAACATTTTATACAAATCTATAAAGATTAATAAAATTCCATGTACAGATAAAGCGAAATTCACCCGAGCAGGAGAAATTGGCTAAATAATACCTAATTCTGTTATTGATACCATACTCTGTTATGAACTAGCCCTGCATAAGAGGTAAAATACCACAGTGATAATACCAAAAATTAATATGCACAATACTTGAGCCATAACATACTCTGTTATTAAATTCTATTTTAATACCAAAGGCATAACCAATTATTATTCGTTTGGTATTGAAATACCTAAGCATGTTATGCCTCAAGTATTGTGTATATAAGTTTTTGGTATTATTTTTTGGTATTTTACCTCTTATGCAAGGCTACTTCATACCAATTTCTGTTATTGAGGTCGGCGCTCCTGCTCGGGCATAGATAAATAATTTTAAAATAAAATTTAGATGGTAGAATCCGAAATGAATACATTTCTCGCGCTTAGTTTCATAGGAGCGTAACTGTATTGATCGATTTCTCATCGTCGATGTTTTCCTTTTATTATTGTACCGAATTGCGAAATCTGTACAAAGAAATGTTTTGGTGGACAACATGAATGTCAGAATGGGGTGATTCAGAAATTATAGCAGGCCAGCTGGATTCAAATTTCTAGGCTACTAGACCATCTTTGGACAATAACAAACACATAAAAATCAAGAGATGACATCTGTTTTGATGTCGTTTTTCGATCCTAGGTTTTTCGTAGCAACAAGCTTTCTTCGATCTAGTAACCATTTATTTTTTTCTTTCATTTCTCGATCTTTCCCTACTTCAATGTCCCTTCAATATCGAGATGTGGAGAGGCGAGTGTTTTTCAGGCGAAAATGAGCCTCCCAGGGGAAACCTAGGACAGGATGTGACAATAGAATTGCGACTGCCTTGTTGTTTCTTCAGTCGGTTGCTTCGACGAGGGGGTGGCCAGTGCTTCCGAATATTTTTTTTTGAAAAATCCGCCAAATAGTATACGTAAAAAAAATCATGTTTTCTCGTTCATTTCTTACATTATTCGTAATAAAAGATGCTACGTATTATCAGGAAAAAGTGTTTAAGTATAATTGGATGAGTTTTACAGTGAAATTGGTAAAAAGTTGGTTAATAGTGCTTCAATTCGAGTGTTTTAAATTAGCATAACCCTGAAGAACCATGCATACATCATTTGCAATCTAGTATGAATTCATTTTACCCCAAAAATCGAAAAACAAACTTTTGAATTTTGTCATAAATTTCAATTTAATCACCCAGCAACACGGACAAGGCAACAACAAACTGCCCTTTTGAAAATGGGATACCGCCGATCGAAGTAATCGATTGTCATCTTCACCCAATCAGCAACCGGTACGATTTTGACAGAAAATCGGTACGATTTTTAATGACTAATTGGCACATCCTATCCTAGGGGGAAACGATAGATAGGAATTGTGAAAACTGTTCAGCATAAATGCATAAAAGCATATGGAGACGCATGGTACATTTGTGCGACGATTAATCTTCTAATTAAACTTGTTATGCTTGTTTCATCACATCCGTTTTATTAAACAAATGAACAAGTGTTCAGGAACTTGTATGGGACTCGTACTAAGGAGATTATACAATCAAGTCATGTGATGAATTTCAAATTCACCACACGGTTTTCTACTCCTGTTATCAAAAGTTCAAATCTAGTATAATAATTTTCGTATGTTTACCATAAGTAAGCAAACGATCTACGGATGTTTCATCCCCATGGGCGTTGTGTTTCTTCGAATTCGTGCTATAGAAAAATCACTAGAAAAAGCACGTGATTTCCACGATGGCCGATTTTTGGCTTTGTTGTTTAACCACCTTAATGGAAACCTGACCATAATTGCATGTTAGGAAGAACATGTGTTTGGTTCATCTTCTTCTTCTATGGCTCTAATTTCCAACTAGAACTTGACCTGCTTTTCAACTTAGTATTCTATTACCATTTCATCAATTATTAACCGAAAGCTTTTCTATGCTCGCCATTGTTACAAAATTGGTTAAAGAGAACAATACAAAGCAAACTATGATTTAGGTACCGTCATCGACCATTGGAAAAATAGAGGAGAGATTGTTTTCAATAATTTATGTAGTATGTCTTTGTGGGGAATAAAGTGAATTTGAAAAATGCATTTGCGAAAAAAATAAAATTATTTTCTCGCGTTCTCTCTCTCTCTCTCTCTCTCTCTCTCTCTCTCTCTCTCTCTCTCTCTCTCTCTCTCTCTCTCTCTCTCTCTCTCTCTCTCTCTCTCTCTCTCTCTCTCTCTCTCTCTCTCTCTCTCTCTCTCTCTCTCTCTCTCTCTCTCTCTCTCTCTCTCTCTCTCTCTCTCTCTCTCTCTCTCTCTCTCTCTCTCTCTCTCTCTCTCTCTCTCTCTCTCTCTCTCTCTCTCTCTCTCTCTCTCTCTCTCTCTCTCTTTCTCTCTCTCTCTCTTTCTCTCTCTCTCTCTCTCTCTCTCTCTTTCTTTCTCTTTTTTGCCACATCTCGTCTGGGGTTTACTGACTTCGAGTTACTCTTTTGTATTTCGGTTCCGAATCATTTATTCTTGTCAAAACCACGTTTACATGACACTATTTTGTCTACCTTTTCATGGTATGCGCTGATCTGTGGATTACTGTGACAAATATTTGGCCACAATAAAACATAACGAACGTAATCAAATTCAACAGAGAAAACCGGTAATTTCCTCAATGAAAAACCTCTAACTTTCTAGAAGCGTAATGGTAAAACTTTAAATCTAAATAGAAAACCTAGTACTAGGAGTGGCTCGTCTACTATTCAGAGATGTTTGAGACATATTTTAACCGCTCTAGGACAATTTTGAAAATTTAACTTTATTCCGGCTAGAATGGCGAAATACCCCTATGTGCGTCGGAGGCTTCCCATATTTTTTTTTGCCACATTCAGCTTTTCTTCTACTGCTGACCTTTCTTACCTTGTAGGGAGCAACGACTATGTCATTGTCGTAGCCAAGCAAATCCGTATTCCGATTTGCCTTTTACCAACGAAAACAAGCGCGGAGCACCGAAGGATAATTCGCAATAATATAATGTATGGATTTGGATTGGATTTGGTTTTAATTTGGATTGGATTTTAATTGGATTTGGATTAGATTGGTTTTGGATTGGATTTGGATTGGATTTGGGATGGAATTGGATGGGATTTGGATTGGGTTTGGATTGGATTTGGATAGTATTTGGATTGGATTTGTATTGGATGTTGATTGGATTTGCATGGGATTTTGATTGGAATGGATTTGCATTGGATTGGACTAATCAAATCTTGACTTATTGAACCCACAACCTCTTATATCTACATAAACTGTTCGAGACGCGCGCGGTCCTGGAACGCCCCTTGCAGGCTCGTTCATGTTGAGTACCATAAGAGATGTGTTTTCGATACTGTTAGTGTTGTTAGTGCTGTACAAAATACAACAGTACGCGTGTTTGAGTATTAATTATTGTTCGTACGGTTGAATCACCGAATAATATGCAATTAATTGTGTTATGTACAGCTTTGGATTAAAAGGCCATTCCTACTGTACATGTTTTGGTGTTTATTTCTCATTGAAATTCAATAACGACGTCACGTTAAATTAAAACCAATAACATCCATATCTAATACACGATTAAAGTGGAATATGAATTTGACACTCATTTCCACAAAAGATTGACAATCTTCTGATTCTTCATGATAGACGTTGGAAAGAATATTTGAAACCATTGGGAAGGTAACACATAAGAACTCGCGTTAGTTAGTGACGAAATAGTTCATTTTACGACACAGGTTTAAAGATACCAAAACTAACGGCGCGTTTCACTCAAACGTGCACTTACTGACCTCACACAATGCTCGCCCGGTGGTTTCTGCAAATTATGGAGGATCGTGCTTCTTTTGACAGTAAGCGACACGTGTTACATGTACACGATCTTCAGCTTCACCGGTGGCTGCTGACCACTCACTGTAAAAACAGTCCATGAAATTAAGAAGAAACAGAAACAGAAAAACATGAAATCTTTCGATTGCAGTACTCAAATTAATTCATGAAAAAAATGTTACTTAGGTCCTTTTGAAAAGTTTGGCGAGAAATGTTATAAGCTAGATTTTGCATAAGCCCCAAACTTGTTGTCGTATATTTTGTCTTTTTCATGTGCACAGAGGTACAATTTTTAAATTTTGGGCTTTCGACCTGGATAGACCTTTTGTCCCTTCGACCTTTTGTCCTTTCGACGTTTTGTTTCTTCGACCTTTTGTTTCTTCGACCTTTTTCCGTCAACCTTTAGTCCTTCGACCTTGTGTCTTTCGACCTTCTGTCCCAAAGCCGCATGAGTATAAGCAAGAAACAGATCTAACATAGAGGACGATTTGCGATTGGCTTTATCAGACGCGCAACCTCGTATATCGAAGCTGGAATCATAATTGCAAGTACAAATACCACACATAGCAAATATTACTGCTGAAGAATCAAATATCAGAACAAAATATATTGAAATAAAATGATTTAATAACATATATTTGTTCTTGATTTCAGCATTTCATTCAGGGAGCCGTGGGCCACTTGGCTGATTGTAACGGGGGTCTCGAACCCGAAAAGGTAGGGGTCTAAAACTTTTCGGATTATCTCCGGTACCCGGTGGTTTGAACATAAATTTGATCCAGTTTAGATTAATTTTTCGGTAGAACCCTGGCAGAACCAAAGTAATTGGTTGATATTTCACAGAGTTATGGTTATTTGAATTTTGATAACATTTTGCCTGTTCCGATCATTCTGTCCAACCCCTATATTGTCACTATGAATGAGGTTCCAATGATTTGGTCTAGCGGAGCTAAATATTCAGCACTTATGCTTGATCTAAAATTAACTTTTGAAAACGACATTGAAGGCATTCAAGCCTAATGTAACAAAAATATTAACCAGCATGCTATGTAATACAAATGTAATATAAACTAGTTGCTGTAAAATAAAATTTCGAAAATAATTTTGAAGTTGCCTCCCTGGTATGGTACCAATGAATTTAATAGAATTTCTAGTTTTGAGACACTACAACATATGTAATAATTTCCAATTTTAGGCAAAAATCGTTGCAATCTTCTATTGCAACGATAGGCTCCTTGTACCCTTAGTGTCAATTAGGTTAAGTTTAGTTTAGTTAAGAAATATGTAGTTCGTATTTGGTGCATTTCAACCAGAGTAAACATTTTAAAATTGTATTGGAATGTAATAATTATTGATAAGAAAAATGTATCATAGCAAATGAGGATGATAGTGTTTATCAAACACGGAACATAGATCATCAGGAAAAAAATAGATCGTGTAAAATTTGCCAGACTTCAGTAGGCTGGTCACTTAGTGCGAATGTTGGAAGAAAGAATTGTGATAACACTATTCAACAGAAGAGCAAAACGAAGCCCACTTTTCAGCGAAAGGTCATGAATACGCTGGCTGCACGCGGTGGAATCAAACCTGGAAACCCTAAACACTCGGGGAAACTGGAGGAACATTACCGAAGATCGACGAGCTCATACACCAGGCATCGCATAGGTGTAACGACGCACAAAGGCGGACTCCCAAATGCCGGGTAAAACCTAATATGTTGCTTGAATTTTTCACCAAAGAGTAATTTTGGATCGCTGAATTCATTTTGAAGTTAGAATTGTCATCTGACACATGCTATGCTAATCAAATACTAACGGAAACATAAGCCTTAGGATCTAAAACAGTAACAGCGTCCTCATTCTAATAGTAAAGATGTCAATTTCCAGCATTAGCGCGTGGGGCAATTCGTCACACTAATCACCAGAAAATTGACAAAAAATAAATTTTTAAACATGATATCAGATCGTTCCGAATCTTTTCTCAAAAAAGTTTAGTCAACTTTCCTTTTTCCATACATGTTTTTTAGGGAAACGTTTAACAGCATCAACTTCAACAAGTCGCCAAAATTTAAATTACAAGCTACAATCATCAAATTGTGGACTTTAATCTTTTTTAATTAATAATCTCATTTAATATATGTGTATAATTAAAAAAAAAACGAAAAAATATTTGAGGTTTTGTCCGGGTTTCCGCCACTGGCACTGTGCGACGCTTTCATGAACCATATAGCCGAGTAGGTTATCGCTGGATGGGTGTTTTTTGTCATCATAAACGTATTTTTCTAAAGTTGGTGTACAGAGCATGAGTTGCAGAATGCAATAAAATGAAATAAAAATGCTAGTCCACCTGGATCTAAGTGCTTCGATGGTAATTTATTTGAGTTTATTTTCTATCTCACTCAAGATTTTTATAGTTGGGTTCTTCACCAAATGTTGAATGACTAAAATATTCGTCTGTTGTTAGTGTGGTGTGTACCACGGGAAGACGGGACTTTTAGTTATTCAACGAATGCTGTTTTCTCCTAATCGTTTGAAAAATTCTGAAAAAAGACTTTTTAACTTCAAGTGACGAACGGTGAATTCGTGTTGTATAACAGACGATTTAATGTGAAGTATCTGGATCATGTTACTAAGTTTGAACAAACAAATAAAATAAAATACTTTCACATAACATTACATTACATTCGCTGTGTCATTATCACTAATTACTTACTTGCTAAAATTTTAAACAATCGATCATAATTTTCTCACATCTTCCTAAACACAAATAGACATAAAATTAAAATAACATCATTCCTAGCCTAAATAATAACCCGTTCTGGTTTCCCTCCCCTAAGAATAGACTCCGTCTTTTCTGTTGCGCCCCCCCAACTGCCCCACGCCCCATTCGATCAGATCAGATCGAAGTCGATCCGGGCGCCCATCCGCCGCAGCGCGATGATCGTGTTGACCGCCTTGATCCACCGTTTCTTAATAACATAACGTTTCAATTTTGTTTTTGTTACCGATAGTTCGGTCGTGTTCTGGGGAGCCGTCTCCGCGAGCCACTTGTGCGAGAGGGCCTGCTTGGCGGTGAGCCGCTTGGAACCGTCTCGGACCAACAGCTGGCGCACAAAGTCCATGGCGTCCTCGGACACGGCGTCGAACGAGTTGTACTTGAACGAGTAGCTTCCGGTGACCACGTTGTTCATGGTGGCCATGTCGTTGTCGCCAACGAACGGCGACAGACCGGACAGTCTGCGGATGAAGCGTGGATGTGGAGCGGGAAATAGATACGTGAGAGAGCGGTCTAGTTTGGGGTGTGGTTGGTTGGTTATTGTGTGATTTACATACATTCGGTTGGGGTTAAATCTGTGTGAATTAGTAGCCAGCTTTCGCTTGTTAGCTGTGAGTATAAATCTAGTGATCAAATTGCACTGACATCCTTGTTACTAAAAAGATTTTTATTTATCCATGTAAGTACAATAAAATGTTACAGTATTGTTGTTATAGCTGGATTATCAAAAATCTTCAATATTTTCTTTCGTATCGATATTACACTTTTATAACATAATATTTTATTTTCAATTTAGAAATTTGTTTAGTTTATTTTTTCGATTCGTTCAAGTTTTGGAGTAGAAAACGAAAGAAAACGAAACTAGCAATGTATTTTAAATAAGGGAGATCCCCCAGTGCCGGACGCCTAAGCCATTTAACGAAAAATTCTTAAGCTATCTGGGTCTGGGTTATGTTAACTGATACACCGTAAATGCAAAATTTGATAGTTTATAATACATACGAACCATATTTGAGTATTTGATCATACATTTTGATTATGGTGCAAAATTTTACGGTTCATAAAAGTGTACCCTTATACTGGACACTGAAATGGGCAAAACATACTTTTGCATATAAACGATAAAGACGGATCCATAAAAAACTGGAAAACGATCCATAAATAACATCTGAATGTTCCACAAAACGCTACCATAAATCCATAAAATAGTTCGAGAGATTCCATAAACAATAATTTTTCGATCCATAACTAAGCTAAAATTTAGCAATTAATTGGGAAATATGTTCCATTAACATGGTCAAGAAAAACAATACAATTCTTGCTATTTTCCCATGAAAATATGACAAATGATCCATAAATCTTTGGAAAATGATCCATAAAAAACTATATTTTGATCCATAAAACTTCACATTTGCGCATTTTTTTATCGTGATGATGATCCATAATTTCAGTAATATGATCCATAATTTTAGTCATATGATCCATAATTCTGTCCAATTGATCCATAACTTTGTTCAAATGATCCATAGTTTTGGTGATATGATCCATAAATTTTGATAAATGATCCATAGATTTTATAAAATGTGTGGATCATTTAATATAGTTTCATTGGCCTTCTTTCCAAGCATTATGGATCACATTATCAAATTTATGGATCATATGACCAAAATTATGGATCATATGGCTGAAATTATGGATCATCATCAGGATATAAATTGCGCAAATTTGATTTTATGGATCAATATATAGTTTTTATGGATCATTTTTCAAAGTTTTATGGATCATAAAAATATTCTTTATGGAATCTCTCGAACTATTTTATGGATTTATGGTAGCGTTTTATGGAATATTCAGATGTTATTTATGGATCGTTTTTCATTCTTTTATGGATCGTTTTTCCACACTGAACGGTGCAAAGTAAGGGCTGCCACTGAAATGTTTAAATATGACGAAATCTCCATACCTATTTCTTTAGCAAATAAATCATTCAGGGTGGTAACTGGTAAAATGCTATACTTGCAATGAATTGTAGCCGTTAAAACATTTTAGTAGAGGTTATTTGGCTCTCCAGCTAAATTGTGACTACTATCATCTACTATTTTCTTTGCACTATTTTTCTGAAGCTTCTCGACACCTCAGTGAAGTGAACCAATTGAATTAGAGTAAATTGAATAATACTGCTGTTAAAAATGATTGTTTGCTCACATGAAAAATGTTACTGTCCGGATCTGTTGGACAGCTCTTCCGGTACCGGTACTCCTCCGGTACTCCTAGTGGTCGGAACTGAAATGTTTTGACAGCAGTTTGTTAAACCGTCTAAGACGAATTAAGTACTGTCCATTTAATTCCACCAGTTAATTTTCGTTATCTTTGCAGATACGTATTTCGACCACAACTGTGTGGTCGTCTTCAGTGTCTTGTACTTGACTCGACAAGTACAAGACACTGAAGACGACCACACAGTTGTGGTCGAAATACGTATCTGCAAAGATAACGAAAATTAACTGGTGGAATTAAATGGACAGTACTTAATTCGTCTTAGACGGTTTAATACATTCCACTAAAGAGCTTAATATATTTTTCAGCAGTTTGTTGTGAAATGTCTCCTCTTTTAGTACTGAAAATTTCGTCGCGAGCCGCAAATCGAAAGTAATTTTGGACAACGGCTTCGAAAATACGACGTGGTCAGGTTAAAATATCACAAAATCGTTGAAATTGAATTTTGTGCAGCTTCCTGAACATAAGTATTATAAAGCTACTGGACGAGGTGATGTCCCGAGCAAGTTTTTGCCGATAAATTCGCAAGAAAACTAATGATCTGGCAAGGTATTTGCTGCTGCGGACAAAAACCAGGTTTTCGTAACAAACAAGACTATGAATTCCCAAGCAGAAGTGTCTAAAAAAGCGTATTCTTCCGTACATTAAAGCCCACAGAGAACCTGTAAAGTTTTGGCATGATTTGGCAAGCTGTCATTACAGCAGAGAAGTGCTGCAGTGGTATCGAGATAACGGGGTGGATTTCTTCGAAAAGGACGTCAATCCACCCAACTGCCCTTAGTTTCGCCCAATTAAGAAATATTGGGCAATTGTCAAGCAGAAGTTGAAGAAAGGTGACTAAGGATGTGACAGAGATAAAGAGATGGTGAAACAAAATGGCCGCTCAGGTAATCCAACAGAGTGACCAAAATATGATGAGTGATGTTCGAAAAAAAGTTCGAGATTTCATAAAAACGAAATCGGAATAATTTTTTCGCCCCAAATGCTCTCAAAATGGCTCTCCGGAAGATCCGGAACATCCGTAAAAGTGGTCAATCCCAAAAATTTATCTCAGAACGTCGTGATTTTTTTTTACCACCTTTCACTGGCGAATTGTGTATGCAATCAATAATAAAAATCTTTCGTGACACCTTAATGCACCCGTAACGGTACTTCGGACGTTCCGGAACATCCGTGAATGTGGCCAACTCCAAAGTAAATTCACCGAAAAATTCCCGGAAGAACTTCTGCAATAAAATTGATAAAATTTTCGATGAATTTTAAAGAATATAAAAATTCCCAATTTTAATGCTTTTTGCTCTTTAATATTTTTCTCGTGGAAAGTTTTTAATTTTGTGTGCTAAAAAATATTTATTTTGTGGAAAATTTTGTTATTGTTCAATGCTAATATTGATTTATTTATGGAGATTTTGTATTGTTTCCGTGGAGCATTTTGATTTCTGTATGGAAAATTTATCTTTTATAACTGCAATTTTCGCTTTTAAAAGTGCTAATTTATTTTGGTTTTGTGGAAAATTCTTGATTGTTTATGGAAATTTTGCTTTATTTGTGGAAATTTTATATTTATTATTATTGCTCATACACTGATTTCTATATTTCTATATTATAATTTTCTTTTTTTTTATGGAAAATTTCTATTTATTAGGGGATGTTTTTATTTTAGTCGTTTTGGGAGCATTTGGGCTCACTATTGAGTACATACACAATTCGTCGGTATGGATGGTTTCGAAAAAATCATGGATGAACTTTTGGAATTGGCCAATTTTACGAAGGACCATTTCTGGGGCATTTGGAGGTCACAGAAGACTTGCACTATTGATTGCACCAACAATTCGCCAGGATAGATTGCTACGAAAAAAATCACGAAGCTCTGCGATAAACTTTTGGAATGGGCCATTTTACGGATGTTCCGGATCTTCCAGAGGGCTTTCCGATGACCGCTCGAGGGATAAATTTGGCATGAAATGGCGTATACAAGATAGCAAATACAGTTGGGGTCATCAGAGCACATATTTGCAAGCAATTTTATGCTTCATAATACGAAACTCTAAAATTAGGTGCCAAATTGAGAAGCTCAAACAGTACCTCTTTAGTACAGGTTCTTCGGGGGACTATAGTGGTCAATTTGAAAGAATCTAGCTTGTTCTAGGAACGTACAGCTTTCGTTTGGTGCTTAAAAATCGGGAAAATCGGTTGAAATTTGAGTTTTTGTGATCGTGAAAAAATGGACCCCAATGCACAATGTGTAACTTTTTTCTAATGCATTAGGAAGGTTAATGAACACTAAGCTGCGAGGCAGCAATGCCCCAGTAAAAGTGTACCCTTATACCGGGGATGTAATGCCAACGAAAAAGAAGAAGTTATCCACTTGACAGTGTCAAAATTTTTCTTGAAAAAATTAAGCACGTTTCTAAAATAAGGATAAATCTATTTGGTTGAATAGTCTTTTCTTTATTTATTTATTTTGTTATTTTTCCAGTTGCTTATTTGTTTAATATAATGGTTATAGTCTATTCCCAGGAGTTCCATAAAAAAAATCATCCCTAGATTCCACTAGAGATTCAATCAGGAGTTCCTTCTATAATTCCTCTAAGACGTTTTACTGGAATTTTCGAAGAAGTTTATCCTGGTACAGCAGTTTCTCCCAAAGGCTCTTCCTGGGGAACCTTTGAAGTTTGTTAGAAAATTCCATACAGGATTTCACTTGATATTCAATCTAGACCTGTGTACCGATTGAAATTTTATCGGCAGTGGCGTGGTGGCATCACGACGCTGATTATTGGCGGCAGTGCGGGTCGACGTGAATCAATTCCTGCATTAGAAAATTTCAGCAATTTATCTGAATATTCCTGCAGCAATCCCTCCGAAAGCTCCTTCGAGAGCTCCTCCAGGAATTCCTCCGCAAGTTCGCTAGGAATCCCTCAGGAATTCCTCCGGAAGTTCCCTCAGGAATTCCTCCGGAAATTCCCTCAGGAATTCCTCCGGAAGTTCCCTCAGGAATTCCTCCGGAAGTTCCCTCAGGAATTCCTCCGGAAATTCCCTCAGGAATTCCTCCGGAAGTTCCCTCAGGAATTCCTCCGGAAGTTCCCTCAGGAATTCCTCCGGAAGCTCCCTCAGGAATTCCTCCGGAAGTTCCCCCAGGAATTCCTCCGGAAGTTTCTCCAGGAATTCCTCCGGAAGTTCCTCCAGGAATTCCTCCGAAAGTTCCTCCAGGAATTTCTCAGGAAGTTTTTTATGGCATTCCTACGGACGTTCCTCAGGAAATTCCTCCAGGAATTTCTCAGGAAGTTCCTAAAGGATTTCCTCCGGAAGTTTCTCCTGGAATTCTTCATTAAGTTCCAGGAATTCCTCCGGAAGTTCCTCCAGGAATTCCTTCGGGAGTTCATCCAGGAATTCCTCAGGAAATTCCTCCAGGAATTCCTCCGGAAGTTCCTTCAGAAATTCCTCCGGACGTTCCTCCAGGAATTCCTCAGCAAATTCCTCCAGGAATTCCTCAGGAAATTCCTCCAGGAATTTCACAGGAAGTTTCTTATGGAATTCCTCCGGAAGTTTCTCCTGGAATTCTTCAGGAAGTTCCTGCAGGAATTCCTTAGGAAGTTCCTCCAGGAATTCCCTAGGAAATTCCTCTAGAAATTCCTCTGGAAGTTGCTTCAGGAAGTCCTCTGAAAGTTCCTCCGGAAGTTCATGCATAAATTTCTCCGGAAGTTTCTCCAGGAATTCCTCATGAAGTTTCTCCAGGAAGTCCTCAGGATTTTTCCAAAATTCCTCCGGAAGCTCGTCCAGATATTCTTCCGAAAATTTCGTCAAAAATCTTTCGGAATTATGCCCGAAACTTCCCCTTTGAAATTCCGTTGTTAATTGATTGAGAAATTCTCCCGGAAGATCCTGCAGTAATTCTTAAAATTTATGTGGGACCTTTCCTAAAATTTTTACGAAAAGTCATCCAAACAACTTCGTCAGGATTTCCCGAAAATTTTGTCCAGGACGAATTCCTGCTATGTCTTAAAACAATAATCGGAGAAATTCTTCCAGAAACTCTCCCTTTTTGCTTCCAGAAATTCTCCCAAAAATTCCGTCAAGAATTTCCCCGGAAATTACTTCAAGCATTTCTCCAGAAATTCCCTTATAGGTTCCCAATAAATTTTTTCAAGAATTCTCAGGGAATTCGTTTCGAGATTTGCATAGAAATTTCTCAAGCTATTGTTTAGAAAATTCCTCCAAGAACTACTTCGAACTATCTCTTGAATGGCAAAAAGTCACTCACTTGGCCCCCATTATCGAGCGAAGCATACTTGATACTGCATACCGTTAGATTAGCCAACTAATTATCACAAATTTATTCGAAACCAACAATTGCTTTCTTCGGAAAGTCGCTTAAAGATGCTCAATGAGCAACTTTTTCCTCACTTTATTGATACAAATCATGTGAGTGAGAACTGGGAAGTGAGACGTCTCATTCCTCTTTTCACTTCTAATTTGCCACCACACATTTCTCATTTCTCCCTTCTCTAGTATCGTTTATCACTTCGCACATTCCACAATTATTATTGTTCGGTCAAGCTTCATTTACCTGGCATAAAACGAGTTTAGTATTATTTCATTTATTTCTAACATGTTGTAATCTTTTGGAATTAAGTGGAATGGTACTGTCTTATGTGAGAGATTCCTGGAGGAACTTTCTGAGGAATTCCTGGAGAATTTTTGGAGGAACTCCCGCAGGAGGAATTTTTGGAGGAACATCCGAAGGAATTTCTGGAGAAACTTCCCGAGGAATTCCTGGTGCAGCTTCCTAAGGAATTCCTGGGAAAACTTCTTGAGAAATTCCTGAAGGCACTTCCTGAGAAATTCCTGGAGGAACTTCCGCAGAAATTTCGGAAGGAACTTCCGGAGGAATTTGTTGAGGAACTTTCAGAAGAATTCCTTGAGGAAATTCCGGATGGATTCCCGGAGGAACTTCCGAAGTAATTCGTGAGGGGAACATCCATAGGAATTCCTGGAGGAACTTACACAGGAATCTCAGGAAAAATTTCCAAAGGAACTTCCACAAGAATTCCTGGAAGAATTTCCTGAGGAATTCCGGGAAGAACTTCCTGAGGAAATCCTGGCAAAGCTTCTTGAGGAAATTTTGGCGGAACTTCCGGAGTAATTCCTGGCGGAACTTCCGGATGAATTCCTGACGGAACTTTCGGAGGAATTCCTGGAGGAACTTCCAGAGGAATTCCTGGAGCAACTTCCGGAGGAGTTCCTGGAGGAACTTCCCGAGTAATTCCTAGAGGAACTTCCCGAGTAATTCCTAGAGGAACTTCCGGAGGATTTCCTGTAGGAACTTCCCGAGGAATTCCTGGAGGAACACACGGAGAAATTCCTGGAAGAACTTTCGGAGGAGTTCCTGGAAGAACTTTCGGAGTTCCTGGAGGAGATTTCGGAGGGATTTCTGGAGGATCTACCGGAGAAATTCTTTAAGGAACTTCGGGAGGAGCTCCTGGTGGAACTTCCGGAGGAATTCCTGGGAGAACTTCCGGAGGAGTTCCTGGAGGAGATTTCGGATGGATTTCTGGAGGACCTGCCGGAAGAAATGCTGGAGGAACCGGAATCGTAAAAATTCTACAAGGAACTTCCGGAAGAATTCCTGGAGAAGCTTTTCGGAGTAATTTTCGGAAGAATTCCTGGAGGAATTTCCGGAAAAATTGCGGAAATTTTCTAATGCAGTCGATGGTATTGGTAGAAATAAATAAAATAATACTAAACTCGTCTTATGACAAGACAAAATTTTCAAAACGACTTATCTGCTTTTGTAAACAAAGATTCGAACGTCGATTTGACGAATCTGATAGCACTCCCACGCAAACCAACACTACCAATAAGTAAGGATGTATTTGAGAATTACAGTGAAACAGTTAAACGTAGTCAAAGCTTGCATATTGTATTTCAGTCCCTGAAAATTTCATGACAATCGGTTGATAGACTAATTTTTGGCGAGTAGTTCAAAGTGATGCAATATGATTCCGTACACCCTTTAAAGGTTTCGACTACCTGTTGATGTCGTTGGTTTGCGTCGAAGTGCTATCAGAATCATCAAATCGACGTTTGAATCTTTGCTTAAAAAGCAGATCCCAAGTAACATTTTTAGCTTTATTCCTCTCTTTGAATGGTTTTCAAGAGCAAATTATAAGAACTCACAATAAAACCCGCTACCACACGACTACCTTGTGATGACCACTATAAGAGTAAGATATGATCATGTGGTCCACTCTTGATAACCACTATAAACTTATTATAAGAGTATTTGGAAACCCTTTTTAAGCCACCCGCAAAAAAGGGAAATTGGCTACGGCAGCTGTCAAAAAGGTTGCTTTGAAAAAGAGAAAGAAAAAACATCACAGAAAAATAATAACATAATGGATTGTAGATAAAAATGACAACAACAGAATATATTTATGAAGGTTTTTTCATAAAGTATATTCATTAAAACGAACTGCGCGTTCAGTTTTATTATGAAACCTAGTAAAAAAATGAGATTGGGCACTATGCGCCGACAAAATTCTGTAGTTCTGGGCCATAAAATTGGACATAATTATAACATCGATGTCCTAAATATCTACTTAATCTATTGATTTTCCTCGCCAATATATTTGTAATTATAACCAATTGCTTGAAAGGTCCTTTACGAGGTGTAAATATTTTCTAAAAGTGAATTTCAGTAAAGAATTTCACTGACTTGGAAATGCTTTTCTATTTTCAATATGGCCATCATGCATATCGAACAGAAAAACGTTGCTCGCATCGAACACCGTAATAAACTCGTTGCAATGTAAATATTCTTATTGGGGTTATTTATTCGACCACATTACGGCCAAAAATTATGGCTTTGATCGAGTTTTGAGAATATGACTTAATACGCTCTCCGTCACAACCGTAGAGCTGCCCATAAGATCAATCAGTACTTGACGTTTAAAGCTTTTTCAGCAGATTTATGAGAGGTTTATTGATAGCAATAAGAACGCCAATAAAACTTAACCTCTAGTCTTGGTGATTGCTGTCATAAATCCGCTTTAAGAATTAAATAAATCCAACAAGCATTGCAATTGTTACTTGGGATAAGTCGTTTTGGAAATTTTGTCTTGTGTCATTTTCAGCCAATTTGCCAAACGTCTTTATCGACCAAATGGCTCGTTTGGTCAAATGATACTTTCTATGAAAAGACCATTTCGGCCAAATGACTTATTCGGCTGAACGTCCATTTCGACCTAATGGTTTGTTCTGTCAAACAACTTTCAGCCTTCGTCCAAATGACTTCCAGTCAAACAGCCCTTCCCCAGTTTTTGAACTTTGTTTTTCATTTCTCGCTTCTGGACTAATCTTGTTTTCATTAGTATGAATTGTGCAACTTGTGGTAGGATAACTGTGCCGGTTTTGGTCATGGCGAATAACTCCGAAAATAAAGAAATTTACGAAGTTTTTATTAGATCCAAATTCCAATAGAGGATATATCCTTCCGGCTTCTTCATTGCTTCTAATTGATCGGGTTGGCCTAATTAGGCTCTCAAGTGAGCAAAGCTGTTACACTTACCATACCAAACAATGAAAAAGTGTGCAAAATGCAAACAAGCATTGTTCTTTTCAAAATAATCTTTTCTATCATTAATGTATTTTTGTGCTTTTAGAGGTAAATTTTTAACAATTATAAGATTCTTTTTTTCCATTTACTTCAAAGATACGTACACAGAGAAACAGACGTCTCACTTAAAACATGTTCCATCGTTCATCATTTCAACGGTGGATTCAATTTTTTGTAGGTGGTCGATTGGCCACCGATGGCGCTTCAGTCGATTTTGTTTGTGTTTGACGTTTACACACTACTGCCGTCTGATTGCCGCTTGCCGCTCGTGACGATGATTTTGATTGCATTTTGTTCTAAGTGAGACGTCTGTCTCTCTGTGAAACGTATTTCGTTTTCTTCTGAAAACATCTTATGTGTTTTGTTGTCTGTCAGTCGAAACGAAAATTGATTATATTGGAAGTAAATGGAAGAAAAGAATCTTATTGAATCATTTGTTTGAGAAATTACATTTTATACAATTCCAAGATAACAAAAAAAACTGTTTTGGAACAAATCGGCAGCGAAGCTTTTGATTTCTTCGATACAGATCAATAGTTTTTGGTATAACTCAGCATCTTGAGGCACTTCCTGATCTACTGTCGGGTCGAGAATGTTGGTGGAACCTAAGCACGTTTTTTACGAGGCTTTGATTTAGGTGGTAACTATCAACTGCATATAAATGCTGTATTTAAGCAAACTAAATGTTACGAAGTCGCAGCAAGCATTGCGCGTGGACGCATGCATCTTAAAGTTGCTGTCATTTTTTTCATTTTATGTTTCCGTTTTTCTTTTGATATGTTTTAGTTAATTTGAAAGTTTGTGTTAAATGTAGTTCGGCAAGTGAAGCAAAAAATAGTAGATTAGTAGGTTCAAGTGGTGCCGGTGAATATTTTTAAGTCATAAGTGTCGTGTGTGATTTGAAAAAAGAAGCCAAATTATATGAAGATCCCGTTACCAAGATAAGTTTTTACCTCTTAATATTTTCATTTTCTTTGCTCAATGAGATGCTTTGTATGAAATGATCAAAATCCCATATTAATAACACCATAATGGAATACATTAGTTCACGAGATCCAAATTAAAAATATTACTACCTCTGAACTGTTGATCCGATTTTCTGCTTAATTATTACAAGCAGATACAATTCCATTTCCAGATAAAACATATGTATTCTGTTGAAATTTACTTCACAACAAATAAAGTAAATTCCATTTCACGATAAATCTATATCTATATGATTTTTTTTAAAGTATAATTTAAAAAATTTCACATAGGGGGAAAGACGGCTTTGGCAGGTTTTGTTCTGTTGTTGGCAGGGGGGTTTTTGTCGACCAAATTTTATGAAATTTGGTCACAATATTCTTTGATATGCAAAGAATGTTTAAGCCAAATTTGAGCCTAGTCAGTCGTAAAAAACCCCCCTGCAAATAGTAGAGCAAGGCCTGCCAAAGCCGTCATTCCCCCTAGATTGATACAGGTTTGAAATTCACAACTTCTTAAATATTCCAAACTGTTTTCATGGCTTACAGTATTTTTATTTCTTAAGTGTTATCAACCTACAGTTTTATTTAAAAAAAAAGTTGAATACATTTCCTTTTGTAAAATTCACCTCATTTTTGTAAAATAAGGTGTTTCAAAAAGATAAGACATGGCGAACATAAAATTGAACGGTTAAGTAGAAAAACTACAACAAAATTTGGTATTGTATATTTTTATAATTCATTCAATAATACAAAATATTGAGGAATTCGGCAACACTGCAAAAATATCGTTGCATATACATACGAGTAATATTGTGCGGATTTTTTTGTAGAAAATAGTGTTATTAATATAGGTACAGGCATGGGATTAACTATTTTTAATGTTATTAAAATATGTGCATGGTGGTGAAGGTGTTTTTTTAGCTGAATTATTAAAAAGTGTGAAATTAATGAAATTTTGGATGTCATAAAATGGTTTTCGATTCAAAATTAAGTTAGGTGAGCATAATTTTGTTCATGATTCTTGATGTTTGGGTGAGAAATCAATGTATTTCATGTACACATTGCCTTGTTACTGACATGGGAACAGATATAAGAACTGTGTTTGAACAATATTGGGCCATAAGATAACGAACAATATTTAGTGAGTTTGTATGAAATTCCATATTTTGTAATTTTAACGTCTAAAAAGGCGTTTACAATAGATAAATGTACAATAGGGAAATTGGCGATCCATAATGAGCTGAGCAACATAACATCGTATGTTCAAGCCCAATCGTCAATCTATGTGTATCATTTAGTTAAAGGTTACCTATTATTGTACATGTTTTAATAATAATTTTGAAATTGCATAACTCTAACGGGGATTTCATTTGCACAAAATGATCCACATTAAAGCGTTGGAACTTTACGTAATCATTTTTAACAACTGAATTATTGTTTGAATCAAGATTTCAATTCAAGCGTAGTGAATAGGTTTTTGTAATCAGATTTAACCATTCAAAATTATATACTTATCATGAAACCTTATTGCTTATTAGACTATATTTATTAGAACTCAGTGGAATACGTATTACATTGATTGTGTTTATATTATACATTACATTTCACTGTTCCTACCTATGTGAGCTTTTATTGTAGCGGACTAAACTGGTCAATATACGTGTGATCCAACACATGCTGTCGATGTACATATTTAACAATTTTGTTATAGGAACCTTGTAGATAAGCTGAATCAGTAAATTAGGTTATATGTTCCCTAGATCGGATTTTCTCGATGATCACCTATGTCAACCGGTACCGGTATACTCTATCGTCTCTCCTACTGAATTTTACTTTCTGCAGCAATCTTCTACTGTTTTGTGCTATTTATAGAGTTAAAATCATTATTATATCAGGGGAAGGGAATTTAATTTCTTCTTGCTCTTTTTCGTTTCAGAGAGCGAGCAAAGGCGCTTAAACCTAGGCTATTAGCCAGGGCAAGGCTAATACCTTCGCCCCATCCGAGGAAAATCATCGGCAAGGATAATGGAGTGACATAAATTTCTTAGCAAAGTCACTCCCAACGTATTTCCACAAATTTTCTATCATTTGCTTATAATGATACTCCTAAACCACATACCCTACCCACCATCCAATTCCTTGACATCTATGAGGGCGTCGGTGAGTCGCTGGCCTCTCGTTAAGTAGATGTCATATCATCATTTCCTTCCCTTTCCTAGTAACGGAGAAGATGGGCGTGGCCGGCAATGATAGCTTTCATGTTTTATCATTTTGGACCCCCAATTGGATTTCCATTGAATCCCAAATGGAAATCCATAAGCAATTGGGGTAAGAAAGGTAAAGAATATACATGACAACTATCAGTATGCAATCTACGAAATACTCCGTTACAACGCAACGCAACGCAACGCAACGCAACGTAACTCAGCATCCTGAGGCACTTCCAGTTAGAAAACTGTCAGCAGTACTCCATAATTGATTTCAAAGTGCATATACATGTTCAAACAAGCCAAAATTTGTTTATACATTCCAGGACAAATTTTGTTTTGCCAGAATTTGTATTTTTGGACGAGGGTTCAGAATATATACAGGCAGTCTTCACGAAAACATGAGCGGCGCTGAGCTTGAGTGCAGTTTTTGCAAGTTCATGTTCATCCCGAGCGCGCGTTCTCCTTCAAGCTCGTGTTCACCACCAGCATCGAATATGGGTGCGAAAAATGAACGCGGTGCGGCTCAGCTCAGGCTCGAGCTCAAGTTCAAAACTTGGGCTGTGTGTTCAGGCTGTGTGCTCATCCAGCATGCTGTGTGCTCAGACTGTGTGCTTAGGCTGATAACTGAGGCTGTGAGAATAGGTTTTGGGCCGAGCGCGATGCTTTACGATTATGCGGCACGTTTCGAATTCGCCATAGCAGCATAGCAAAAAAAGATGAATCGGGGTTGGTAGATGAAAACAAGTTGCGCTTTCAGCATTTGCGTTTGCGTGGGTCAAAATGGGAAAACAGTCAAAACGTTCGCAAAAGTACCCATTCTGCGTGGCCCTTTAGTATGTGAAAAGCAAGCGTGTTATGTTTTATTGTTGAAAATAATTCAAGACGTGAAGCAAACTAACTTTAACATGTAAATTTAGCGTGTTAGCAAAGATGGTACATAACAATATTGTTTCTATCCAGCTTCATCAAAAGAATGAAACTCAATTGGGGAAACAAATGAAATATAAAATCTACCTAAAAAAACAAAAACATAAAAAGTGTACAATAAACGGATTAGTTAATTGATTGCCTGTATCATGTTTGGGTCCAGTCTAGAGTGTTTTCGTGAGGGAAACATTTTCGACGCCCTGGGCATAGTATATTCATTGTGTTTGCTACATAAGATACACAAAACACATGTATACAATGGCAGGCATAGAAAAGCCTCAATTATAACGGTTTGCTTTCAATGCTAATAGGGAACACTTAGTTCAAAACAAGTCAAGTTGCAGTTGAAATGTTGACCCATTGCGATATTGTAAACTGTGTGTCAACTTATTTTGTTTTCCACAAACCCTCAACAAATTATGTTGAACATATATAATTGTTTTTTTTTTCTACAGTAGGTAGATACATAGTAAGGTACGTGAGTTAAAATTTATGCATTAGTTATTCAATAATTCCATTTCACATGGAAGCTTATATAATCGTGCATTGCCAATATATGTACACACATTTCCATCCCAAGTAGAGAGAAATCCCGCAGTGCCGGACAACATAGTCACATTACGTAAAATTCTATAAATTTCGGGTTCTGCGACAGGTACCCTGCATATACAAAATATACGATCCATATTTGATTATTTGAACATGATTTCCGATGATGTACTTTGATAATGACTGAAGGTAAACAAATCTCGGATTACAAAACCGTCCTCCAATATCGTAAACTTTAGCGGCATTTTCAAATATAACCCCATTCCAACGCGCTTGAATCAAATACAATGAGGCCGGTCTTTACGAGGGGAATACGTTCAACGTACAACCGCGTAAAAAACTTTGTAAACAAATTCGCGTAGAAAAACGGTGTAAATGTCGAATTCCGCCTAAAAAATCGCGTGATTCATGAAGTCCCTTTAAAAAGTGACCCCAGTATACACATTCATAAGACAATTTTTCACTTGTGTAGAGATAAGTCAGTGCAAGTAGTGCGACTTTTAAAAGAAATTATAAAAAACTTAAAGTTCCCACTTTTTCAAAGTTGAAGAAGTAGCGTAAAGACAATATAAAAAAAATGCACAGGGAAGCAACCGAAAGAATTTTTGAAACTCTTCTCAACAAGTCTAAAGGATATTCAATTAAAAATGGTTAGAAGTACGGGGTTGGACTTTTCTTATGCTTATGTTTTTCGTAGAATGTCCTCTTACTTTGTCATTGAGGATATTTCAAATATCTACGCGCATAATAAGATGATAAATAAGTTCTTTTTCACTTTTACGAACAAAGTATCATTGAACCATTGAAATTCAATTATATTAAAACACCAAAATGCTAAGCCAAGCCAACCACGCAATGTCTGTTGATTGTGTCCGATGTTTTGTACCGTGCTCAAAGCGGCGCTCACAGCCGCGCTGAAAACATCAATGTTCGAGCGCCGCTGTGAGCGCGGTGCAAAACATGAGCATCCAGCCTACGCTCGGGTTCATGTTCATTTTTACGAGTGCACGTTCGAGCCCGAAGCGAATGTTCATTCGAGTGCGGCAGCACGAATAAACATTTGCGCGGGGCTGCACCTTGAAGACTGTATACAGGGGTTAGGCAAAATGATTGAGATAGGCAAAATTTGGCCCAAATTCAAATCCTTATAACTTTTTGAAAAATTGATGAAATTGGACAAAACCGGAAGCATTCGACGGCAAATTTAGTCAAGATTTAGGAACATGTGCGGTCACGAATACTGGCCACCGGACACCGGAGATGTTCCGGATTTTCGGAGGCCATGTCAAAAACACATTTTTTCTGCCGCTCGTATTTTTGTGTGGTTTGAAGTTACATCGATAAACAATATTTTCCTAGAAACTAGATCTTATTGAAAATCGAATGCGGGCTGTTGCGCTAAGATCCGTTGAAAAATATCCGAGATATGGCCATTTCAGTGAACCTGGTTCCGGATACTATGGTCAATTATGTATATCCTTCCAATCACGTATATATTATCCGGTACCATATCAATATTGGTATCAAACTTCAAGATTTTTCTTGGAGATGCTTCAGGAAGCATATTCAGGACGATCAGTTGCCCTGACCACTCTGTGGTAGGTTCCAGGTGCCCCGGGGGAAGTGGCCAATTTGAAAAACGTTCAGAACCCTATCAATATGGGTATCAAACTTCAAGATTTTTCATGAAGATGCTTCAGGAAGCATATTCAGGATGATCAGTTGCTCTGACCACTCTGTGGTAGCTTCCAGGTGCCCCGGGGAAGTGGACAATTTGAAAAACGTTCAGAACCCTATCAATATGGGTATCAAACTTTAAGATTTTTCTTGGAGATGCTTCAGGAAGCATATTCAGGACGATCAGTTGCCCTGACCACTCTGTAGTAGGTTCCAGGTGTCTTGGGAAAGTGGCCAGTTTGCAAAATGTTCGAAACCATATTAAATACTCAATACTCATTATCAAAGTTCAAGGTTTTTCATGGAGATGCTTTTGGACTCTCCTGTCGAATAGAGTTCGCCGCCGCACGAAGATGACCATCTACAAAACGCTCATTAGACTGGTCGGCCTCTATGGCCACGAAAGTTGGATGTTGCTGGCGAAGGACCAACGCGCCCTTGGAGTTTCAGAATGGAAGGTGTTGCGGACTATTTATGGTGGGGTGCAGATGGAAGCCAATGGAGGTGGTGGTGGAGGCCAATGAACCACGAGTTGTAACTGTTAGGAGAACTACCACATGGTACAATTTTGGCGGTTACGGTGGGCCGGGCATGTAGCCAGAATGTCAGACGACAACCCGATTGAGATGGTGCTCGATAATGATCCGACCGGTACAAGAAGAAGAGGCGCGATGCGGTCACGGTGGATCGACCAAGTGTAAGATGGCCTGCCATCAATGGCAGCAGGTCGCAAGCATGACTTAGCAATTGTGTGGGGTGCTATATCTTGACATGGCCATGGTCCTATTATGGCACTTAAGGGCAAAGTGAAGCCTGCCGATTATTAAATTATTTTGGAAGACAAGGTATTTGTTGATATGATGACAAATCCTGAATATGACGTCTGTTTTTCATTTTTGCGAAAGATCCGCAGGTCGCGTTCCACTTGGTCGATTCACCGTGACCGCTGTACGCCTCTTCTTCTTGTACCGGTCGGATTATTATCGAAGCATCATCTCAATCGGGTTATCGTCTGACATTCTGGCTTCCTGCCCGGCCCATCGTAACCGCCAAAATTGTACCGTGTGGGTAGTTCTCCTAACAGTTACAACTCGTGGTTCATTGACCTCCACCACCACCTCCATTGGCTTCCATCTGCACCCCACCATAAATAGTCCGCAACACCTTCCATTCGGAAACTCCAAGAGCGCGTTGGTCCTTCGCCAGCAACATCCAACTTTCGTGGCCATAGAGGTAGATCAGTCTAATGAGCGTTTTGGAGGAGAGTCCAAAAGCATCTCCATGAAAACCTTGAATTTTGATGCTCATTTTGATATGGTTTCGAACATTTTGCAAATTGGCCACTTGCCCAGGACACCTGGAATCTACTACAGAGTGGTCATGACAGCTGCTGGTTCTAAAATGCATTTAAAAAGTATCACTCTCGAAAAATCTTGAGGTTTGATACCCATATTGATATGGTTCTGAATGTTTTCAAATTGGCTACTTCCCCAGGGCACCTGGAAGCTACTACATAGTGGTCAGGGCAACTGATCGTCCTGAATATGCTTCCTAAAGCATCTTCATGAAAAATCTTGAAGTTTGATAACCATATTGATAGGATTCTGAACGTTTTTCAAATTGGCAAATTCCCCGGGGCACCTGGAACCTACCACAGAGTGGTCAGGGCAATTGATCGTCCTGAATATGCTTCCTGAAGCATCTCCATGAAAAATCTTGAAGTTTGTTACCCATATTGATAGGGTGCTGAACGTTTTTCAAATTGGCCACTTCCCCCGGGGCACATTGAACCTAGCTTTACAGAGTGGTCAGAGCAACTGACCATTCTGAATATGCTTCCTAAAGCATCTCCATGAAAAATCTTGAAGTTTGATACCCATATTGATAGGGTTCTGAACGTTTTTCAAATTGGCCACTTCCCCCGGGGCACCTGGAACCTACCACAGAGTGGTCAGGGCAATTCATCGTCCTGAATATGCTCCCTGAAGCATCTCCATGAAAAAACTTGAAGTTGGATACCCATATTGATAGGGCTCTGAACGTTTTTCAAATTGGCCACTTCCCCCGGGGCACCTGGAACCTACTACAGAGTGGTCAGGGCAGCTGATCGTCCTGAATATGCTTCCTGAAGCATCTCCATGAAAAATCTTGAAGTTTGATACCCATATTGATAGGGTTCTGAACGTTTTTCAAATTGGCCACTTCCCCCGGGGCACCTGGAACCTACCACAGAGTGGTCAGGGCAACTGATCGTCCTGAATATGCTTCCTGAAGCATCTCCAAGAAAAATCTTGAAGTTTGATACCCATATTGATAGGGTTCTGAACTAGAGTTTCCATTTCCCGGCCATTTTCGTTGTCCCGGGATTCGGGATGAAGTTGTTCGTAGAGTCCTGGAAATCCCGGATCCTGGATTTTCGATGTTTCCTAAGAAAACTTATATTTTGATTTAAAACGATTTTATTCAAGGGTAAAGTTCTTATTTTAGAAAGGCCAGATAATACAGAGTTCAAATTGAAACTCAATTCAATTCTAAATTTTTTAACCTTGTAACATTTTCCCTAAGATGCTCAATATTAATTATTTCAAGAAGCAAATAATATTCACGTTTTTCTCGGAAGGAAGAGTGCCCTTTGGGGATATATGATCGCCGAGTCCGAGAAGAAGGGTTCGCTGGCGGTTGCAGTCGGCTTGACTTTCTGCATTGTTTTGAATATGCATTGGGTTTAGACAGATGCTGGGATTGCATTCAATACCCTAGTGACGAAAGATGGAAGATGCACAGTAGAATCGATAATTATCGATAAATCAACGAGTACTCGATAACGATAACGTTAAATCAACGCTCACTTTATCGTCAACGAAATATCATCGTACAACCGTTATTGTTATCGAGGTAGGCGTTAAATTAACGACGATAATTTATCGATTAACAACCCTGGAACAGATTATGGTCCAGGAAGATTTCAGATCTTAAACATAGTGTCGATGGATTATCTACAGAAACGTAATCACAATCCGGGATCCATGGATCGGGCGCATAAGTCTCGTGGCATCGTGCATTGGCTGCGAAAATCATGGGTAGCGCCGTACAGAATTTAGTGGGAGGTTCGAACTTTCGGTAGCTTGCTAGTTGGTCAGTAGGAGTCCAAGCGAAGCTTTGGTCAGCTGGTTAGCAGCAAGTACCGAAATAAAAAAAATTGGTAGAGCATCGTGGTACTTGTACTTGCGCATGTGCTGGAAAGTTTGTTGTACGAACGTCGATTGCAAGGACATGAATTGGATCAAGAATTGTTTTGGAGGCAAGAAGCTCAGGAAGACTGCCTCAATGTTGGATGGCGCGAGGAGATTAGCAAGGCGACTATCAGCTAGTGTACACAACCTAGCTGTAGACGGGAGATGGGTAGAAAGAAGGCGCCAAATAGATGTAGCTGATCTTGTACTGTAGATACTTGTCGTTTAATTAATTGAGAGCTGTAGCTGCTGTAAAAAGCATCAGTCAGTAGTCCTTCATTGAGTGGTATAGGGGAATCTAATATTTTTTGTGAAGGTGTTCTATTAACTATCTCCGATATTTTCATGTCTGTTCCTCTCTTACTAATTTGATAATAAGATGTTATCGATTGTGCATCACAAAAAAAACCTTGGCCCCGTATACATGCCTGAGCCTACCAAATAAACAAACTTGGAGAAAAAATCATGTCTGATGGGAGGTATAAAAATATGATATGAGTTTATCAGCTAAGTTGGGTTTCGCGTTCAAAGAAATAACTTTTGTAAAAAGGAAAATTACACTGTTTGCGAACCGGAAGTGAAACAGTATTTTTGTCCCGGGTATCCCGGGATTTTCGGGATTTCAAAAATAATATCCCGGGAATCGGGAAATCCCGAATTTTCCTGAATCCCGGGATTTTTTGTCCCGGGATGTCCCGGGATGGAAACTCTACTCTGAACGTTTTTCAAATTGGCCACTTCCTCCGGGGCACCTGGAAACTACTACAGAGTGGTCAGGGCAACTGATCGTCCTGCATATGCTTCCTGAAGCATCTCCATGAAAAAATCTTGAAGTTTGATACCAATATTGATATGGTACCGGATAATATATACGTGATTGAAGGATATACATAATTGACCACAGTATCCGGAACCAGGTTCACTGAAATGGCCATATCTCGGATATTTTTGAACGGATCTTAGCGCAACAGCCCGCATTCGATTTTCAATAAGATCTAGTTTCTAGGAAAATATTGTTTATCGATGTAACTTCAAACCACACAAAAATACGAGCGGCAGAAAAAATGTGTTTTTGACATGGCCTCCGAAAATCCGGAACATCTCCGGTGTCCGGTGGCCAGTATTCGTGACCGCACATGTTCCTAAATCTTGACTAAATTTGCCGTCGAATGCTTCCGGTTTTGTCCAATTTCATCAATTTTTCAAAAAGTTATAAGGATTTGAATTTAAATAAATTTTGCCTAAAAATTCTCAGAATTCTCAGAAAGTTCCTCAGGATCTCAATCAGCAGTACCATTCCACTTAATTCCAAAAGATTACAACATGTTAGAAATAAATGAAAATTGTTCTAACGTCTATGCCGTAAATGAAACGACCGAACAATAATAATTTGGAAATGTGCAGTATAAACGATACTAGAGAAGGAGAAAAGAAATGTGTGGTGGGAAATTAGAAGTGAAAAGAGGAGATAGACGTCTCACTTCCCAGTTCTCACTCACATGATTTGTATCAATAAAGTGAGGAAAAGTTGCTCATTGAGATCTTTAAGCGACTTTCGAAGAAAGCAATTGTTGGTTTCGAATAAATTTGTGATAATTATTGGCTAATCTAACGATTGCAGTATCAAGTATGCTTCTCGATAATGGGGCCAAGTGGTGACTTTTGCCATTCAAGAGATAGTTCAAGTAGTTCTTGGAGAATTTTCTAAACAATAGCTTGAGAAATTTCTATGCAAATCTCGAAACGAATTCCTAGAATTCTTGAAAAATTTAAGGGAACCTATAAAGTTTCTGGAGAAATGCTTGAAGTAATTTCCGGGAAATTCTTGACGGAATTTGGAGAATTTCTGGAAGCAAAAGGGAGATTTCTGGAAGAATTTCTCCGATTATTGTTTTAAGACATAGCAGAATTCGTCCTGGACAAAATTTCAAATCCTGACGAAGTTGTTTGGATGACTTTTCGTAAAAATTTTAGGAAAGGTCACATAAATTTTAAATTCTGCAGGATCTTCGGAGAATTTCTCAATCAATTACAACGGAATTTCAAAGGGAAGTTTCGGGCATAATTCGAAAGATTTTGACGAAATTTTCGGAAGAATATCTGGACAGAGCTTCGGAGAATTTTGGAAAAATCCTGAGGACTTCCTGGAGAAACTTCAGAATTCCTGGAGACTTCGGAGAATTTGGAGAACTTCGAGAATTGCGTGACTTCGGAGGAACTTTCAGAGGACTTCCTGAAGCAACTTCCAGAGGATTTCTAGAGAATTTCTAGGAATTCTGGAGGAACTTCTAAGGAATTCCTGCAGAACTTCCTGAAGAATTCAGGGCTTCAGATTCCATAGAAACTTCCTGTGAAATTCCTGGAGGAATTTCTGAGGAATTCTGGAGAATTTGCTGAGGAATTCCTGGAGGAACGTCGGAGACTTCGGAGGCCTGGAGGCTAATTCTGGATAACTGAAGAATTCCTGGAGGAACTGGAGAATTCCTGGAACAATGAAAGAATTCAGGAGAAACTTCGGAGGAAATCCAGGAACTTCTGAGAATTCCTGGAGAATTTCCTGAGGAATTCGCGTGGAGATGCCATAAAACTTCCTGAGAATTCCAGGAGGAATTTCTGAGAATTCCTGAGAATTCTGAGGGCCGGGAGGAATTCCTGGAGGATCTTCGGAGAAATTCCTGGAGGAACTTCGGAGAATTCCTGGAGGAACTTCCGGAGGAATTCTGGAGAACTTCGGAGGAATTCCTGAAATTCGGAGGAATTCCTGGAGAACTTCGGAGGATTCTGAGGAACTTCCGGAGGAATTCCTGAGGAATTCGGAGGAGGAATTCCTGAGGAACTTCGGAGAATTCCTGAGGAATTCGATTCCTGAGAACTTCGAGAATTCTGAGGAACTTCGGAGGAATTCCTGGAGAG
Source organism: Armigeres subalbatus (assembly GCF_024139115.2). Taxonomy (NCBI): domain Eukaryota; kingdom Metazoa; phylum Arthropoda; class Insecta; order Diptera; family Culicidae; genus Armigeres; species Armigeres subalbatus. The sequence goes on from NC_085140.1 coordinate 102,900,206, forward strand.
AGTTCTAGCAACTTGGGAATTCTGGAGGAGCTCGAAGGGCTTTCGGAGGATTGCTGCAGGAATATTCAGATAAATTGCTGAAATTTTCTAATGCGAAATTGATTCACGTCGACCCCACTGCCGCCAATAATCAGCGTCGTGATGCCACCCACTGCCATAAAATTTCAATCAGTACACAGGTCTAGATTGAATATCATATGAAATCCTGTATGGAATTTTCAAACAATCTTCAAAGGTTCCCGGAAGAGCCTTTGGGAGAAACTGCTGTATCAGGATAACTTCTTCGAAAATTCAGTAAAACGTCTTAGAGGAATTATAGAAGGAACTCCTGATTGAATCTCTAGTGGAATCTAGGGATGATTTTTTTTGAACTCCTGGGAATAGACTATAACCATTATAAACAAATAAGCAACTGAAAAATAACAAAATAAATAAATAAAGAAAAGTATTAACCAAATAGATTTATCCTTATTTTTTCAAGAAAAATTTTGACACTGGATAAGTGGATAACTTCTTCTTCTTCTTCGCTACATTACACCCCCTGGACATTGCACTTTTGCCGCAGCTTAAGTGTTCATTAACCTTCCTAATGCATTAGAAAAAGTTACACATTGTGCATTGGGTCCATTTTTCACGATCACAAAAACTCAAATTTCAACCGATTTTCCGATTTTAAGCAAACGAAAGCTGTACGTTCTAGAACAAGCTAGATATTCTTTCAAATTACCACTATAGTCCCCGAAGAACCTGTACTAAAGAGGTACTTTTGAGCTTCTCAATTTGGCACCTAATTTTAGAGTTTCGTATTATGAACATAAAATTGTAAAAATATGTGCTCTGATGATCCCTAACTTATTTTTATCTTGTATACGCCATTTCAGTAAATTTATCCTCGAGCGGCATCGGAAAGCCCTCTGGAAGATCGGAACATCTAAAATGGCCCATTCAAAGTTTATCGCAGAGCTTTGATTTTTTCGTAGCAATCTATCCTGGTGTGGGTGCAATCAATAGTCAAGTCTTCTGTAACCTCCAAATGCCCAGAAATGGTCTTTCAAAATTGCCAATTCAAAAGTTCATCCATGATTTTTCAGAAACCACCATACCGACAATTGTGTATGTACTCAATAGTGAGCCCCAAACCGACTAAAATAAAACATCCCTAATAAATAGAAATTTTCCATAAAAAAGAAAATTATAATATAGAAATATAGAAATCAGTGTATGAGCAATAATAATAAATATAAATTTCCACAAATAAAGCAAAATTGCCATAAACAATCAAGAATTTTCCACAAAACCAAATAAATTAGCACTTTTAAAAGCGAAAATTGCAGTTATAAAGATAAATTTTCATACAGAAATCAAAATGCTCCACGAAACAATACAAAATCTCCATAAATAAATCAATATTAGCATTGAACAAAACAAAATTTTCCACAAAATAAATATTTTTTAGCACAAAATTAAAACTTTCCACGAGAAAAATATTAAAGAGCAAAAAGCATTAAAACTGGGCATTTTTCCATTCTTTAAAGTTCATCGAAAATTTTATCCTTAGTCACCTTTCCACTCTTCTTCCTTCTGTGACATATTTGCCCAATATTTCTTAATTGGCTGAAACTGGGGCAGTTGGGTGGATTGACGTCCTTTTCAGAAGAATCCACCCCGTTATCTCGATACCACTGAGCTTCTCTGTTAAGCTTGACGAATCATGCCAAATTTACAGGTGTTGTATGAACAATCAATTAAAAAACCTTAATAAAACTAAAAAAAATACGGTCCTTTGGGCTTAATGTTCGGAAGAATACGCTTTTGGAACGCCTGCTTGAGATTCATAGTCTTGTTTGTTGAAAACCTGGATTTTGCCGCAGCAGCAAATACTTGCCAGATCATTAGTTTTCTTGCGAATTTATCGCAAAAACTGCTCAGGGCATCACCTCGTCAGTAGTTTAAAACTTTGTCAGGAAGCTGCACAAAATTCAATTTTCAACGTTTGCGATTTTTAACTAAGCGTCGTATTTTCGAAGCTGTTGTCCAAAATTAACTTTCGATTCGCGACTCCATTGCTTATAACTTTCCTTAACAAACGTAAAATGAAGTCGCGACTGTACAATTTACTGCTTTAATTTCAAATTGTATCCTTCACTGAGGTGTCGAAGCTTCAGAAAAACTAGTGTCAAGAAAATAGTAGATGATCAGTAGTCACGATTTAGCTGGAACAAAATAACCTCTACTAACATGTTTAACGGCTTCTCATTGCTAGAATAGCATGCATTACTACCCTGAATGATTTATTTCGTAAAAAAAAGGTATGGAGATTTCGTCATATTTAAACATTTCAGTGTCCGGTATAAGGGTATACTTTTATGAACCGTAAATTTTTGCACCTAAATTCATAATCAAAATGCATCGTCGAAAAGCATGATCAAATACTCAAATATGGTTCGTATGTATTATAAAATATCAAATTTTGCATTTACGGTGTATCAGTTAACATAACCCAGATAGCTTAAGAATTTTTCGTTAAATGGCTTAGGCATCCGGCTTGTAGATCTCCTTAACAGAAATAGGGTTTGCGGGGCAAGATGGTCAGGGGTAAGATGTCAGGGCGTTTTTGAGCATCATTAATACATTTAATGTAGATTATGACTTTGTAGAAAATAATTTGGTTCTACTTTATTATCAGTCGATTTGATATAAAATTTTATTTTTGGTACAGTATGGCAGTAGAATATTTGTTTAGCATTGTTTTTATACTGACACATTTTCATAAAACGTGTAATCTCGTCGAGCAATGTAAAATTAAAACATTTTAGTAACATAGTGAACTATTATAAGTAAAGTAGCAGATGTTATTTTCTTCAAATTTAAAATAAATAAATTGGATCGAAAATTAGACATTCTATACGTGAACTTACAAATGGGGCAATGGTCACACATACTGAGAGCACAGTTCGTATTCAAAATATCTTTCTATTTACTGCTTTAATCAATTTAAAATTTACTTTTGATATAATGATATTAATTTGTTTATTGAAATGTCTATTTTTTGTTTTTAAAGAATCTACTTAGACACTTGTTTTACATAAGAATTTGCAGACATTTTTAAATGTAGATGCCATTTCTTCATCAAGACTTTAAAATTATTTTAATTCAATATAATCATTGGTAAGAACTATCATACTGTGAATTCAATATTGAGGAATAAAAACAATATTAATTACGTTTTATTGACCCATCTTGCCCGCTGGTGACTCATCTTACCCATTTTTGATTGACAAATATAGACTTCTACTTAATGACTTGAAATGGAATAAAAAGTGGAGTTTTGTTATTTCTTCCTTGGCTTACAGATTATGACTATTTTTTTGGAATTAATGTTTGAAAGTTGAAATAAAATGTTTCTGTTTTGAGATATTCAGGTTCCCTTAGGCGACTCCATCTTACCCATATACTACATTGTTGTTTCGTTTCTATCAAGCTAACGAATCAGAACAATAAGATACAAATTTCTAAATTGTAAATATTATGTATAAAAATAATATCGACACCAAGAAAAAAAAGATTTTTAAAATCCAGCCTGCTAACAATACCTGACATTTTGTACTTACATGGATAAATGAAAATCTTTTAGTAACAAGGATTCAGTGCAATTTGGTCACTAGATTTATACTCACAGCTAACAAGCGAAAGCTGGCTACTAATTCACAGATTTCAGAATGAATGTATCAATAACCAAAACCACACCAAATAACTCTCCTCCCTATTTCCGCTCACATACGCTTCATCCGCAGACTGTCGGTCTGTCGCGTTCGTTAGCGACAGACATAGCCAATGAACAACGTGGTCACCGGAAGCTTCTCGTTCAAGTACAACTCGTTCGACGCCGTGTCCGAGGACGCCATGGACTTTGTGCGCCAGCTGTTGGTCAGGACGTTTCCAAGCGGCTCACCGCAAAGCAGGCCCTCTCGCACAAGTGGCTCGCGAGACAGCTCCCCAGGCTGACCGAACTATCGGTAACAAAACAAAATTGAAACGTTATGTTATTAGAAACGGTGGATCAAGGCGGTCAACGATCATCGCGCTGCGGCGGATGGGCGCGGATCGACTTCGATCTGATCTGATCGAATGGGGCGTGGGCGCAGTTGGGGGGCTAACAGAAAAGACGAAGAGTCTATTCTTAGGGAGGAAACCAGAACGGGTTATTATTTAGGCTAGGAATGATGTTATTTTAATTTTATGTCTATTTGTGTTTAGGAAGATGCTGAAAATTATGATCGATTGTTTAAAATTTTAGCAAGTAAGTAATTAGTATAATGACAGCGAATGTAATGTAATGTTATGTGAAAGTATTTTATTTTATTTGTTTGTTCAAACTTAGTAACATGATCCAGATACTTCACATTAAATCGTCTGTTACAACACGAATTCACCGTTCGTCACTTGAAGTTAAAAGTCTTTTTCAAATTTTTCAAACGATTAGGAGAAACAGCATTCGTTGATTCAAAAGTCCCATCTTACCGTGGTACACACCACACTAACAACAGACGAATATTTTTGTCATTCAATATTTGGTGAAGAACCAACTATAAAAATCTTGAGTAAGATGAAAATAAACTCAATAAATTACCATCAAGCACTTAGATCCAGGTGGACTAGAATTTTTATTTCATTTTGTACATTCTGCAACTAATCATGTACACCAACTTTGTTAATGATGACAAAAACACATCCAGCGATAACCTCATTATATGGTTCATGAAGCGTCGCACCAGTGCCAGTGGCGGAAACCCGGACAAAACCTCAAATATTTTTCGTTTTTTTTTAATATATTAAATATTATTAAATAGATTAAGTCCACAATTTGATGATTGTAAGCTTGTAATTTAAATATTTGGCGACTTGTTGAAGTTGATGCTGTAAAATTTCCTTAAAAACATGTATGGAAAAATTTGACTAAACTTTTTTGAGAAAAGATTCGGAACGATCTGATATCATGTTTAAAATCTATTTTTGTCAATTTTCTGGTGATTAGTGTGGCAGAATTGCCCCCGCTAATGCTGAAATTGACATCTTTACTATTAGAATGAGGACGCTGTTCTGTTTTAGATCCTAAGCTTATGTTTTCGTTAGTACTTGAGTAGCATAGCATGTGTCAGATGACAATTCTAACTTCAAAATGAATTCAGCGATCCAAAATTACTCTTTGGTGAAAAATTCAAGCAACATATTAGGTTTTACCCGGCATTTGGGAGTCCGCCTTTGTGCGTCGTTACATATGCGATGCTGGTGTAAGCTCGTCGATCTTCGGTAATGTTCCTCATTTCCCCAGTGTTTAGGTTTCAGTTTGATTCCACGCGTGCAGCCAGCGTTTATGACCTTCCTGAAAAGTGAGGCTTCGTTTGTCTTCTGTTGAATAGTGTTATCACAATTCTTTTCTTCCAACATTCGCACTAAGTGACCAGCCTACTGAAGTCTGCAAATTTTACACGATCTATTTTTCGATGATCTAAAAGGGTGTACGGAATCAAATTGAAGCACTTTGAACTCCACTCCAATAATTAGCCCTATACCGATTGTCATAATTTCAGGGACTGAAATACAGATGTCAGCTTTGACTACATAACATTTCACTGAAATTCAAATACATCCAAATGCAAAGGCTTTTTTCTTAAACGAGCTCATAAGATTTTGACATGTCCCTAACTAACATTTTTCATCCTGAAATCTACTCAACAAAAAAAAAATAGAACTTACTTTTTGTATCTCAGTCGAGTTATTTAGCTAATTAAGTCAACTTTTCCCAAAAAACCATATTTTGACGCCTCTAACCAAAATCGAAAACAAAACATCAAAAAAGTACTGCACTGAACCGGCCGAACAATTAAGATTGATTGCTCTCCCAAAAAATCGTAAATATTTATCAGTCCAAAATTAATTTCAGCTCTTTTTCTATTTTTTTTATTTTGGTTTTTACTATAAAGCTGACAAAAGAAAGATTTTGGAAGTTTACTTTAATGAAGTCCAGATAATCGAAAATGTTGACTTTGGAGTTTAGAAAAATACGAAATGTTGAAGTGAAGGCTAAATCAACATTTGTGTTCAGCTAGAAAAGCTTACCTGGAAGACATCGAGAAGAAGGAAAACCGACAGCGACCATCAAATGACGAAGAACAGCTATCCCAATCTTACTACCATACATTACGGTCCAAACTCCTCTCAGTATGCGGAGAAAGCATCGTATGCTCAGGTCTCTGTCTTAGCGCCAGCGGAAGCTCCATCCGATAATACCATCAACAGTTTTATTCTCCATATCTGAATTCTTAGCTCTTGCTAGGGATATTTTATTCGTCTTAGAGCATACTGCAACAAGAAACCAGTTTTTCATCTCTTTCCGAGACGATGATGAAATACCTGTATAAAAATGTCTAACAATCATCACTGCAACATTGTTATTGGAACAGTAGGTCTATCCTACAAACTTAAGTTACGCATTGCTTTGATTTTCAGCAAACAGTCAATCGATATTGCTACTGTATCAGAAACATGGCTAAGAGAGAATTCTCTCCATCACCTAATTACTCTGTGCTATTGCATTTGCAATGAGGGATTACAAACAATAATAGATCGTGGTGGCAGTGTCTAATCGCTATTAGAGATTATCAAGGATTCACGTAATTGGATATCATAACTGGAATAATTGGAAGCTGTTGGGATTGAAATCAAAACCTAAGCCTTTAACCTATACCATCCTGGAGTTTATTTTCCGGATTGCCCACAAGGTGGTGGCAAACGTTTAAGCGGGACTTAGACATTCTGGTTCGAGCCTTCGTCCATTCTTCATTGCGGACGATTTCAAGCTCGACATCGACAATGGAGATTGTCACGAGGCGAATAAAGCTGAAATATCCTCGCATCTCGAGTCCTTCCTTGCTGTTCTCTGTATTCGCGCCCCAAAGACACCACATACATCCCATACCACGGTCGTCGTCCATCAACTTTAGACTTAGTGCTATCAACAGACCTAGGTAACATGTCATCATATCAGTAATCAACGATTTTATCATCGGACCATCTACCAGTGTGCTTTACCATAGACGACTCTGTGCCTACGAAATAACGCCACTCAACATCACGCTGTTTACGCTCAAAACCGTTCAACCTGTTCAGCGTTTGGTTAACGAAGAAGATTGATTTAACGTCTCCGCCTTGCCAAATCTGAACAGCCCCATGGCTATCGATAACGGCCATCCAGCTGGTTAACATCACACTAACAGAGCAGAATATTCAATTCCCAATGGTAACAACTAGGACATATAAGGTACCGGACTCTACGCGTCCAAATAATCCAGCTGAGAAGCACTCGCCGTCGACAATGGATTCGCTCTCGTGGACATGATAAAACTACATATATTCTTCAAAGCATCTACCACGAAGGGTTTGAGTGATGCTCACGAATGTAGATTAACGCTTGTTTAAGAGAACTGCTATTTTCAAACTTTTGAAGCATGCTCTCGTTTGTGCCAGTTCAAAACCGAGCAAGGACATTACCTCGAGGCAACTATCGCTCTAAGCCTTCTTCAACATGACAAAATCCTTGAGCGTGATTATTTTGTCTACGAATAGAAGAACATCTGATAGGCCATAACATAATTCCTGCACAACAATTTGGTTTCAAACGAGGCATTCCACAAACCACAACTGTATCCAATCAACCCAATACATAAGAAAATCGCAAAGTCATGGAAATCAGCTGGAATGATATGTGTCTTGATGTGGAAAAAAGCATATATGATTCTGTAAGGCACAGATAGTGTTTACACAAAATGCAGATAGCTAATTTTTCCACTTTACGTTCTAAAAGCAATACAATCTTTCTTGAGCAGCAGAAGCTTCAAGTGGCTGTAGGTGGAGGCTGTCATTCTCGAATGAAGTACCTAGCGTGTGTTCCTCAGGGAGCTGTACTAAGCCAATGCTCTATAATATTTTACCTCGGATGTATGTGATGAAGGATGGTGTTCAATATTATCTTTTCGCTGACGACAGTTTGTTTCGTAGCTAGCACGACAAAAACCGGAAATTGTCATCAGAGAAACACAATCAGCTCAAAGACGAACTCGAAAATACCATCGGCGAGAAGAATCAAATTAACCCTAATAACAACCAATCTTCTTCACGAGACGTCCAGGTGCCGTTTCCTACTAGTCCACAAATATCGGTTATGAATCATCATGTCCCATGGTCGGATGAAGCTAAATTTGGCCTTTTACTTCGATCAAAGTTGAAATCGATGAAATCGAGATGCCACGTTAAACGTGTATAGCAAACTTCGCAAGATGTTATATCCGGTCGACCTTGAGTAGTACCGAATAAGATGACTTTTATATACAAGATCATATTCTCAACCCTAATGTACAGGTTTTCAGCCTGGCACAGCTGCGCTCAATTTCCCATATGAAACTTCCAAGTACGGCAGAACAAGCTTCTAAAAATGATGCTGGATCTCACCGTGCTAACTACTCCATCCGATGAACTACAAAGGAAGTATCTCAACACTGAACCACTGAGCTCATGGACGATAGACTACTCAAAATTCTGGATAAAGCTGTTCAGTATCGGAGAACGGAAGCTATGCGAATTAAGTGCCGTATTTTGTCCTGTGATATAGTAATAAGAAAAACAAACTTTCCTCCCACTGTCCCAATCTTAGCAATGATTGCAGGTTTTTTTGCTAGTATTTTCTGGAGTCGTAATAGAAAATGTTGTAATTGTTCCAATGATACTGAATTATGATGCAGAGTTGAAAAAGTCAAATCTCTATTGTGAAATAAGATAAACAAATTGTAAACCGATAAAGCACAAATAAATAAAAATTGAAATTGAAATTGAATATTTTTGTGTTCCGTATAATCAACTTCGGAGGCTTCGGCTCGTGTTTTCATTCCAGACCAGTATCTTTCGATCAGCCGCAATTCTGGTAGTTTGGTGATTGAAGGTTGCAACATTTTTAACTAAAAGTGGAAATTATTACATTTGTTGTAATGTCTCAAAACTAGAAATTCTACATGAATTCATTGGTCCTCAGGAAAGCAACTTCAAAATTATTTTCAGAAATTTTTTTACCTTAACTAGTTTATATTACATTTGTGTTACATAGCATGCTGGTTAATATATTTGTTACATTAGGCTTGAATGCCTTGCATGTCGTTTCAAAGAAGTTAATTTTAGATCAAGCACAAGTGCTGAATATTTAGCTCACTGGCACCAAATCATTATAACCTCATTCAAGAATGACAATATAGGGGTTGGACAGAATAATCGGAACAGCAAAATGCTATCAAGTTAAATAACCATAACTCTGCTGAAATATAAATTGAAATTGTGACGGTACCAATAGTGGAGGTGATAGTAGATCCACAAAAGAAAATATTTTTTAAAATTGAAGTAATTATGGAAATTTACTGCTTTATTATTTTAGTCAATAGATAAACTAATAAATGTGCTAACAAAAATGAGATAGATGTCATTTAACATCAACAATTACCAAATATTGCTTGCACCACTAACCAGGTACATTGTTCCTTTAGTGGCAGTAAATTAATTTTGGTTTTCCTATAGTGGTGCTATCCATTGGTTTCTTTAGACTCTTTTAATGGTGCAGTTTACCACTATAGGTGCAAGGAGTCAATAATTTTGATGAGGAAAATCATTGTTTTCAATAGTTTTTCAAGTGAAATCTTAAGATGATTGCATTTAACAGGATATTTAAGCACAACGCATCAACTGAAACCACCGTAAAGTCTATAAATATGATAAATCTCATTAAAATCCCACTATCTCCACTATTGGTGCTACCTCCACTAAGGGTACGGTTACCCTACTTTGGTTCTGCCTGGGTTGTACCGAAAAATTATTCTGAACTGGATCTTATGTGTTCAAACCACCGGGTACCGAAGATAATCCGAGGATTTTAGGCCCCTACCTTTTCGGGTTCGAGACCCCCGTTACAATCAGCCAAGTGGCCCACGCCCCCTGAATGAAATGCTGAAATCAAGAACAAATATATGTTCTTAAATCATTTTATTTCAATAAAATTTCAGCAGTAATATTTGCTATGTGTGGTATTTCTACTTGCAATTATGATTCCAGCTTCGATATACGAGGTTGCGCGTCTGATAAAGCCCATCGCAAATCGTCCTCGATGTTAGATCTGTTTCTTGCTTATATTCATGCGGCTTTGGGACAGAAGGTCGAAAGACACAAAGTCGAAGGACTAAAGGTTGACGAACAAAAAGTCGAAGAAACAAAAGGTCGAAGGAACAAAACGTCGAAAAGACAAAAGGTCGAAAGGACAAAAGGTCGAAGGGACAAAAGGTCTGTCCAGGTCGAAAGCCCAACATTTAAAAAATTATACCTCTGTGCACATGAAAAAGACAAAAAATACGACAACAAATTTGGGGCTTATGCAAAATCTAGCTTATAACATTTCTCAGAGAACTCTCCTTCTTTATTTCATGGACTGTTTTTTAACCAATTTACAGTAGGTGGGTGGCAGCCACCGGTGAAATGAAGATCGTGTACTTCAAGACAAAATTTTTCGAGCAAATTTATCTACTTTTGTAAACAAAGGTTAAACGACGATTTGACGATCAGTAAGCTCTCCTGATATGCCATCAATAGGTGGGTGAAAGAAGTTCCGCTGCTCATAGTGTTGGTTTTGCGTAGAGCTTCAGGCTCGTCAATCGTCGTTTAATCTTTGTTCTAAACGAATAAAATCGTTTTAAAAATCTTGACTTGTTAGATCATGTACTTGTAACACGTGACGCTTACTGTCAAAGAAGCACGATCCTCCATAATTTGCAGAAACCACCCGGCGAGCATTGTGTGAGGGTCGGTAGTGCACATTTGAGTAGAAACTTGCCATGGCTGGTATCTTTAAACCTGTGTCGTAAAATGAACTATTTCATCATTAACCAACGCGAGTTCTATGTATTACCTTCCCAATGAATCAAATTTCTTTCCAATGTCGATCATGAAGAAACGAAGATTGTCAATCTTTGTGGCAATGAGTATCAAATTAAATTTATCCTTTTACAGATCCTGTATTAAAATGTAGATGTTGTGGATTTTAATTTAACGTCATGTCGTTATTAACAGGTTTCAATGAGAAATAACGCAAAACATGCGGTAAATGGCCTTTTTAATCCAAAGCTGCATGACAAATTTAATTGCATAATTATACTAGTATTCGATTGTACGAACAATAATATTAATTAACACTCAAACACGCGTGCTGTTGGCTGTACTACACTAAAGAAAACACATCTCTTATGGTACTCAACATAAACGAGCCTACATGAGCATTCCAGGACCGCGCGCGTCTCGAACGGTTTGTGTAGAAATAAGAGGTTGTGGGTTCAAGTCAAGATTGGGCAATCGTTCGCATGAACAGTCTGTAGTTCGGATATCTAAATCGCTCACGAAGGTATCTTATACTTGAGCTCAGATACATTAATTCCATTATAAAGACATACTACATAAATTTATACGACATACTATTTTTCCAATTATTGATGACGGTACCTTAATCATAGTTTTGCCTTGTATTGTTCTCTTTAACCAATTTTGTAATTTCGACCTTTCGTTCCTTCGACCTTTTGTCCATTCAACCGTCATAGATTTTACTCATGCAATGGAGAGCATAGAAAAGCTTTCGATTATTAATTGAGGAAAAGGTAGTAGAATACTTGAAAGTTGAATAGTTGAAAAGCAGGTTAGGTTCTAGTTGGAAATTAGATCCATAGAAGAAGAAGAACCAAACACATGTACTTCCCAACATACAGCGAATTGGGTTCAGGTTTATAATACAAGTCACATACAAATACGCATAAAAAGTTTAGTTAGAAGATGAATCATCGCACAAATGTACCATGCGTCTCCATATGCTTTTGTGCTTTTATGCTGAACAGTTTTCAAAATCCCTACCTATCGCTTCCCCTTGGAGGCCCATTTTCGCCTGAAAAATACTCGCCTCTCCACATCTCGATATTGAAGGGATCATCGAGGTAGGGAAAGATCGAGAAATGAAAGAAAATTTTAAATGGGTACTGGATCGAAGAAAGCACGTTGGTATGAAAAGAAACGACATCAAAACAGATGTATCTCTTGATTTTTATGTGTTTTGTTATTGTCAAAGATGGTCTAGTAGCCTAAATTTGAATCCAGTTTTAGCCGCTGGCTGCTATAATTTCTGAATCACTGATTCCGACATTCATGTTGTCCATCATAACATTTTGTACAGATCGAAGTACGCTGTGTTGGGATGTAAAAGCTTTATGTACAATGAAATTTCACTGCCGTGAATCACAAGTCCATCCCATCCGTATATGGATGCCATATACAGATGGGACTGACTTGCGATTCACGGCAGTTCAAGTGTATCCAGTATTTTGCGCTTGATAATGGCGGCCGAGAGAGTGCCTTTTTGACAATCTAGAGGTAGAAAATATTTACATATTTCAATCACAATAGGCATTGATTCGTTGAAAATCATTGGTACTCATCCGGTATCAACAAACAAACAAATGTCAGGTATTTCTTTTACGTTATTCAAGCATTTAATACTTTTTTCGAGGATTTTTTTGCTATAATTTAATTATTTCCTAGGAATGAAGCTACAAGAAATCGACAAATCGATATTGATTTCAATTAGACAATTTCAACCGGACACCCGGGTAGTGTGATAGCCAGTACTGTCAGGCTGGGTTCACTACGGAGACTTTAAAATAATCTCCGTTTGCCCTATTCAGTTGCTGCCGGCCCTCAATCAAGCAATATATACCGTGGGGCATCGAAAACCGTACACTTAAGCACCTTAGTATATGAAAGTCATTAGAAAATAGGAATTGAATGTAAATAAAACGTTTGTCATTAACACAGGAGCATGAAGGCTTCTATTGTTAAAGTGTTTCACATTTACTCATTAAAAACTACGAGAAACATGATTAAATAATGAATAAAATCAACAATACGACTTGAAATCCGTCCACCGTGGACGGATATCGATTTTTTTATTATTATGGTCTATGGATCCTGGCTACCTCCGGTGAATTGCAAGGCCCAACAAAGATCTTCATCCTGAGCGTTGCCTGGCTATCGCTTTAACCTGTTGCCAGGTTAGATTTCAGTCGACTGATTTTATTTCTTTATTCAGGGCTTCCATACCATGAGCCCCTAGGTCTGCCTCTGCTGCGATGTCGCTGGTTCCAGTCCAATGCTTGTTTACAGATTTCGTTCCCGCCCTACATGGTGTAATGACCAGCCCACTTCGATCCCAAATTTTATTTGCTATCGGCACTCTGGTAACCCAACGACGATGGAGCTCGTTGTTTGAGATCGATTATTGAGGCCACCAGGCCCGATATATACCACAGGCATCTGTTAATGAACACCTGACTAAACCTGCCGAGAAGCTCGACAAGGTCGTTGAGCTTCTCTGCATATCAAACGCCGATGCGGGTACAACGTCATCAGCCAATTCGAAGTCGTTTTAGGTGCTCCTTGGTCTACTCAAACTGCCGCAACAGCCCGCGGTTTGGTTCACGGGTAAAATCGCATCTACCAGAATCTCATCGATTACGATGAGGAACAGTAAGGTGATAGAATGCATCGCCTCACCAGCTATGACCAGGATAGGGTCGGACGGGAAGCCCCCATTGTAGCCTCTACACAGAAAAGACCACATACTGTGTGCTTCGATGGGGCCGATGATTTCTCAGGAACCCACTTGCGTCTCAGGGCGCCCACATATTATCGTGATTGAGACGGTCGAAAGCTTTTCGTAGTCAATGAATACCAAGTAAAGGGACTCTTGGAGATTCGTTGACCTGCTCAGAAGATATGCGGAGCGTAATATGGTCACACAGGATCTTCCGGCACGGAATCCGGCCTGCTGCCGCCGGAGAGTCGCATCGATCTTCTCCTGAATCAGGATGGGATAATTTTGCACAGAACTTTGAGAACGGTACAGCAACATGTTTCTCTTCCAGTTATCGCGCCACAGTCGGTCACCCTTCCACGGTGCCCCCATGCAGGGAATATTAACACTTTCGCGAACTCCGTGGTTTTCACGAAAAAGCAGTACACCAGGAAAAGGATGCAGGGTTTTAAAATCTTTCATCAGTGAAATTTGAATTACGCCTATTTTAAAAATTGTATGGTTTTTCCATATACGTACATATTGGCTGCAAAACATAAATATATAGTTACCTTTTCAATATAGTAATTAAATAAAGTATTGTCAAGGAAATGCAGTAGCAATATGAAATCTTCCCCAATAAATGAATGTTCTTCGACATTTTGAGTAATGTGTCCAGCCCGTAGATTGTCGCCATTAAGATTGGTCGAACTATGAATCTGATGGAACAACAGTACCGAAGACGCGTAAGTTTTTACTCTTAACTGCACAGTTTACTCTTCAGATTAGACAATCCAAACTTTTAATGGTAATGTAAAGGAACAACAGGGCAGTTAGGCTCATGTGAGTTCCGTATCACCCGCTGCTGTCTACATGACCTTGAACGATAAACGTCAGCGAACGACGACGAAGCAGAACAAGGAGAATTGCAAATCACGATAGGAATGATGATCTGGTATTGTACATCTTTGAATTGCATAGTATTGTGCTGCAAAGTGAAAGTTACGAACTCTTGAATAAGTAAATTGTTAGCTAATATTATCTATTACGTTGAATTCATGCAATACTTATATTTAATTATAGATTTACATATTACTAATAGTACGGAGACAGGCCTTAAGAAAACACTTAAAATTTAGTAGATAAATACCGAAGTAAGTAATTCAATGCTTTGCTAAATTAATGAACTAACGATCATTTACAAATAAGTGTTTTCCAATTAAATTCGCTGAGGAGGGTTTGTTTCGGGTGAACGATGCAAGAAGGACCTTACGAATATGTAAGCATTTATAAATACATTTGCATCAGTACGGGATTCTAAACAATATACTTCTAGCTTGAAGCTGTCATTACTGCTGTAAGAACGGGTTTCTTCGTTCCAATCCGAAACAGGTAATATACCCATATGTCAAGACATGTTATATTGTACCGCTCATAATAATATCTACTCTTCCGTTAATTTTCAGTCGCAACGAAAGATAAGCACCAGATTGTCGCCAAAAACATACCTCCAGCTGCCGTGATATTTTTTTTTTTTAAATTTGGTCGTCACGTCACGTCGTCATGCTCTGATAGCACGTGCTATTTGTATTGCGGATAAATTTCCCACATCTATGAGAGCCTTGGAAAATGATCACGAAAGATGTCATTTTAATTACCAAAACTACAATAATATTGAGTAAGTGATATGTTCCGTGGTCATGAAGATCGATCACGAAAAATGTCGCAACTTAGTTTGCGTTCTGTGTTTGGAAAACAAATCCTAATAAAAGATGTTTAACACTGAAAATATCGCATTCCAATCATTCTAAAACTTGTCCAGAAGCGAACAATAGGGAAAAGACATCATCATTATTCTTATTTTTAGCGTTTATTACTCAGCTGCATTCCATCCAAGTAACTTGATTTATGAAATATGCTAAATTGGGACAACTACCCAAATTTTGAGTAAATTTTGTAGTGATATTTTCATCGGTAAGGATTTTGAACTCAAATTTTGGATTTATTTATCTGTCCGTGTAGGTTTTTATAACCAGTGATTTGTTTTTATTATAATCATTTAATTCTAATAAAATCTAATAAAATTTGTTGAATTTATCGTGATAATGCAATAGTGAATTAGCATTTGCACAACTTTAATTTGGATTTTCTTTCGAAACACAGAACGCGAACTAAATTGCGGCGCTTTTCGTGATCGATCTTTGTGACTATTGGGAATATATCTCTTACTAAATATTAGAACATGTCTTGACTTATGAATTTATAACCATGAAAACTTTGGATTGTCTAATCTGGAGAGTAAACTGTGCAATTAAGAGCAAAACACGCGTTCAGCACTGTTTTTCCATCATTCATAGTTCGACCAATCTTAATGTATGACAGACCTACGTGGGCTGGACACGTTACAAATGTCGAAGAACATTCATTTTATTGGGAGAAGATTTCATATTGCTTTACTGGCATTTCGACAATACTTTATTTAATTACTATTGAAAGGTAAGCACTATATATTTATGTTTTGCAATAACATGAGGGGAAAGACGGCTTTGGCAGGTTTTTTTCTATTTTGGAGGGGTTTTGTCGACCAAATTTTATGAAATTTGGGACAATATTGCTGATATGCAAAGAATGTTTAAGTCCAGATTTGAGCTATGATCATCGTAAAAACCCCCTGCCAATAATAGAAAAAAGACTGCCAATCATCCGTATATAGAAACATGCTACGATTTAAACACGGAACGTAAATTTCAAAATTTCCTACCGATGAAAAGTTCGACACCCGTATCTTTTCCTGGTGCTGTAAACTTTCTTTTCGTGAGAAAACCACGAAGGTTCATGAAAATTGTGATAATATTTAATGGGGCACCGTGCCCTTTTTGGGCACCTTCACTGAATACCTTGCATCCAGTCGACCGGGAAAGTTGCGGTGTCCAGATATTACGAAATAAACGATGCAGTCGTTGAGGCCCTCCTCCTTGGCGTACGAGTAGGAGACGCGTGGCTACAAAGCAAGACCATGCTGGGGGAATTTGGCTGGGTTCGATTCCCAGTGCCGGTCTGGGCAATTTTTCGGATTAGGTGTCTCGACTTCTCTGAATAAAAAGTATCGTCGTGCTATCATGATATACAAATGCAAAATGGTAACCTGGCTTAGAAAACCTCGCAGTTAATAACTGTGGAAGTGCTTAATGAACACTAAGCTGCGGCGGCTCTGTCCCAGTGTGGGGATGTAATGCCAATAAGAAGAAGAAGAAGTCGTTGTGCGGATGTGAATTAAGCTTTAGCATCTCATTTTGATATGCGGTCGACCCTGGGGCTTTATTCAATTTCATACTTTGGATGGCTGTTTGAATCTCGCTTGATGATGGAGCTTCCGGTATTGACGCGTGTTATGCGATGAATCCTACGCAGATCATGCGAGGTGGTGATGGCCTGGCTGGCACTAGAAAAAGTTGTTCCGAAGTGCTCGAACCAGCGTTTTTCAACTGGTCAGTTAGGTCAGTCAATAACTGATCATTCGCGTCTTTCACGAGCATCGTTGCATTCATCTTCGCCCCGCTTAAGCGTCGTATTGAGATATCGTAGAGGTGAATGTCCCCGGTTGCGGCGGCTCTCTCCTTCGTCAGCCAGAAGGTCTGCCAACGCTTGCTGTCCGTCGACATGAGCGTTTTGCTTTACTCTCTAAGAGCCGCGTATCGTTGACGGGCAAAGACTTTGGCTCCTCTGGTTCTCGATCGCTCTATCGCGGCTTTGGCTTCTCTTCCTCCAGGTCTCTCGGTGATCCATTGTTTTCTCTGGGTACGCAGTTCGCCCAGATTGTTCTCGCTGAGTGGCGATGAGGTATTCTTGATAACGGTCATTGGTCTTCCACGCTGCCACCTTCGGAATATCTGCAGCACGTCTCAGTTCTTCAACAAAGGACCGTTTCACCTTGGCGTCTCCAGCCGGCGTGTGTTGAATCGTCAAATGCTACTCTTTCCTCCTGCCGACGAATCCGCGCAATGCGCAGGCGTATTATTACGCCGATGAGGAGGTGATGATCGGCACTACGTTTATTCCATTGCATCAAAAGAAGGCTCCGTTTCCATTTACGGCTGATGCAGATGTGGTCGATTTGATTTTCTGTAAAGCTGTGGGGAGCCACGTGACTGTATGAACCGGTCGATGAGGGGAAGAGTGATCCCCGATCATCATGTCGTTATTATCACAAAATTCTGCGAACAGCTCTCCGTTTTCGCTCGACTGCTCCCTCAGACCGCCCAGCCCGCATTGCGCTCATGAACGAGGTTATCGGATCCGATCTTCGCGTGAAGTCTTAAACGAATCTGATATCTT
The DNA here is from genome assembly GCF_024139115.2 of Armigeres subalbatus. Taxonomy (NCBI): domain Eukaryota; kingdom Metazoa; phylum Arthropoda; class Insecta; order Diptera; family Culicidae; genus Armigeres; species Armigeres subalbatus. The sequence continues at coordinate 102,918,237 of NC_085140.1, forward strand.
CCTTCGAATTCTATCTACGACATTGAGTTGACTGTGAAGTTCTCTTTCCCTTCTTAAGCGCAGAAGAAATTGTGCCTGAGCGCTTAGTAGGAAACCAACTCCGGATGTCGGGGAGCGGGTTCACATCGTAAACCAGGTATAGCGAACTTGTCCCGACAGCGTTCTGTGTACTCAATGTTTAACCAACGGAATTCTTTCAGATCCGATCTCAAGCTTCGTACGGCGTGCCTCATTGGCAAGTTGTTATTAATTAACCATGCACTGGGCTAGGGTTAACACGTTTCATTTCCTATTCGTGTCCGTTGTCTCGCGCTAGAGTCGTCGCCGTAAAATAGTCCGTATTCTTTCATTCGGATTCTCGAACAAATTGTTATTTCGGGAACAGTAGGTTATTGGCCCAAAGTTCTCATCCACCGAGATAGAACCTTGTCTTACGTATAACTTCCGAGAATAGCATTTCATACTCAGCCGCGAGATGCCATAACAGACGCTGTTGGAGCCGCACCTCCTTGGTGGACAGAAACTCGATCAGTCAGATCAAATTTATTAAAATTCCACCCCAACACCAGGACTAGGCTAGTGCGCTTTGAGCGGCACACGGTCGCTGACCGAGCCTTAACTTGGGGACAGAGCCACTTTATCGAACCCACCCACATCCTAGGCAGACCCCACAGGACACCTCTCACTCTAGCTGATGTCAGAAGGACAGTGCCCAGGCTGCACTACCAGCCGTACGCAACCCTTCCAGCTGGCGGTCAATTGTCATCAGAGAAGACCCGTGGGCGCAGAGTATTGGAACTTGTGAGGACCAGAGCTATGGTAGGCGCCCCATCCCGGATGTCAACTCACCATTTCACTTAGCCCAATCAAAAGATCAAAATCCGTACAGCTATTTTAACTAAATATTTAAATTGAAACGATCGATTGACTAAACTACCACTGTAAATAGTTTGATACGCATGAGAAGCGATCCTTCGATTTGTATTCGCTCATCTTATGTAATGATTCGCAATTAGCAATTATTTAGCACAGTTACTTTGGTGCAATTATGCTCTACCCGAAAACAAAATGGCGGCAAAAACTGGTGGGTGGAGATTTATTTTTATTTTTGTTTTAATTTCAAAGCTTTCTTTCCATTTCACTGCCTAAAAAAGCTTGCCAGCAGAAATGCATCTGAACAGGATAAGAAAAATAGTTAAAAAGCTCTCATTACAGAACCAATCTTTGCTAAAGCTCTCCGTCCATGTTGGCACCAATGGAACAGAGTTCCGTGTTCTTTTTCTGATTATGTTTCGTTTAAAAAAAGAATGTGCAAGGAGGAGCAGAATAGCCAGCAACCCACTATTATCAAGGTCATAAATCGGTGAGATCGGTAAACTAGAAAAATATAGCAAGGTAGGGCTGACCAGGTGCCTACATCATGCATGGGCTGCACGTTTGTTTTACTTTGATGATGCTGCTACCGAGTGTCGAGTGTGCAACGTTGATAAAGCTTCAATACCTTAACTATTGGTCCTTATAAAATGTAGGTTAAACTTTGGATGAAACGCCAAAATGTTGCAAATCACTAAATTTAATCTAATAGTAGCATAATTTTGAGCAATTCAAATTATTCGAGTGGTCAAAATATGTTAAATAGAATTCAGTCAAAATAAATCAATCAGCATTTACCACTTTTTTAGTTGCATAGAATTTGATCAAGAATTATTACAATCAACTTTTATTCGAAGAATTGTTCGTCCATCTTAAGTGGTCAGAAATACCTCCTTACCCTATCATGAGGGTGGACGGTTCGGTGCTGTGGCAGTTTCGGTGCACGGTACACTTGCACTCAATGCTCTACGTGAACATCAACACCTTTTATACTCTCCCTTTCCACTGACTGTGCACAATAATTCTGGCAGCATCTGTGCCATAATATAAACAGGCGGCGAAAGTATCCTTGAGTCCCTGACTGACAGCGCACCTCACATTGGGTTGAAAAGGCCATTTTGATGACTTATGTAGGTAAATAGTGAAAAGAAACCCTTTAATATGAATCTCTTGACAAATATCAGCACGACTTTATACAGTTATTTATGGTTTCATGGCATGTCAGTTATGACATGTCTAAGGATCCAGTAAGTGTCGATCAACAGCTGAAAGGATACTTCCGCCGCTCTGCTTAGAGGAGTATTGTGGCATAGATACTGCCAGAACGTTATTGTGCACAGTCAGTGGGAAAGGGGAGAGTACAAGAAGCGACGATGTGCAGTGTGCACGTAGGTAGATCATTGAGCGTAAGGCTTAAAAGTCTCCTTTTAAAGTATTGCTTGATTGGGTGCCGGAAGCGACTGGATAGGGCAAACGGAGTTTATTTTAATGCATCAGCACGTTTTTAGACAGCCTGATACTACCTGGCTATCGTCTCACCCAGGTGTCCGGTTGCAAATTTCCTTTCCCTTAGAAAAACACATTATAATCATCATTGATTTGTCAATTTCTCGTGGTTTCATTCCTTGAAAAAAAAATAAAAAAAAGTACTAAATTCTTCAACAACGTAGAAGAAATACTTGACATTTGTTTATTTGTTGATACCGGATGAGTGCCAATGATTTTCAACGAATCAAAAGCCTACTGTGATTGAAATGTAAATATTTTTCTACCTCTTAGATAATCAAAAAAGGCACTCACTCAGCCGCCGTTATCGGGCGCAAAATACTGGATTCATTCAGCCGATATTGATATTCCAACGTTCATTTATCCGCCACGCTGACCGTTTCAAAAAATCCATTATCCCTAGAGTCCGTAATAGACTTTTTGTTACCTGAATAGCAAACTACCGACGATACAAAATAAATATAGATATTATACATGTACTCAGAAGTTCTTCATCATTCTTCTAAACAGGTTATTTAGTTCACCACATAGCATCATCTTTCGCTTGAGATGCCGCTCAGTTATGAATACCACAACTTTGTTGTATATCTTTCGTCACGTGAGAACACGATACTGATAGACCAAACCATACATTTTGGGCTTCCCTTTTCATCCGTGCTTTTACCAATCACTGGTTACCAGTATCTGCAAATTGAAAGCAAACGGCACTCACCAGTTATTACGTATCTACGGATTCTCCTTTGCGTATTAAGTATTCATCATTCCTGATTAATTGCATCACGAGCGATGGATAGCCAAAACGCATCGCAGTGATGATGATTGGGTATGATTTGAAAGTTGTAGGGAGCGTTACAGGATTCTTATGGATATAAATCTAGCTAGAGGTTCTGCGTTAGTCTTTCGAAACATTTAAAGTGCTAGAACACGCGCTTTGTATTTAGTACATTTCCCAACAAACATTCACTAGTTGAACTAACATCAGTGTGATGATTTAATTCAGCGCTGTGTTGAATTATGTCTGTACTATTTCTTATACAACTATTCCAAGCTTTATTTCACACAATTTTGACGAAGTTATACAACTACAATATATCATTTTGAAAACAACTTTATTAACTGATTCGTTAAACCTTTGATAGAAGTATTTTACTAAGCCTCAATTCAGCTACATGTAAATTCATTAAGATCTCCAATGAACGTATTTTAAAGCAATTGCTATTTTCATATGATCATTTTAAAATTTTCCTAAATCAGGTCTCGAACTGCTGTCATTTGACCATCTCTCTCTTGAAAACGGTTGCGATATGATTGTCAAATGTAAGATTATTTAATTTCATCAACATCCATGCGATAATATTGGGTTTCCACACATCAAAAATTCAATAATTTTCGACGTTATTCAACGGCGTTATATTGACTTTTAGTGAATTTAGTTGCACCTTAAGATGCATGATTTTTCATTGCTCCAACAGTTTTGTTCGTTCGACAGCTTAATAAATCACGAATATAAAAGCATGTCTTGAAAAAATTCATTATTTTCCTATAAATCAAATTTCCAGATCTAGAATCCAGACTTTCTTCCAAACTGAAAAGCATAATGTTTTTACCACTGTGCGATACGATCAGATAAATGTGAAATCCAATGGTTAAGAGATGTCTAATGCTTGAATATTAACGCAGCTTCAAACTCAATTCGACCACCCTTTCAGAGCATCCATCATAGTCAGACAAGAGAACTTTAAAAATCATTAATTCAGCATATTATTAAACTTCCCCAATATGCTGAAGTAACGATAAAACAACTTTAGTTCGACTTCAAATAAAGGTAGTAACCAAATATTGACCATGTCGAATATTAATTAGATTAAATGCTGAAATGAAATCCTGTCTGGCAATTATTCAGCATCCACTTTTATTCAATACCACAGAAGAATATAATAATTCAACCTAGATATTATTTGTAGCTTATCGTTGTTTGTTGGGTTGGGCGTTAATTTTTGTTATATCATGCAAACTTAAGAGATAGACGCATACAGTCTTCATCAAAGATATTAGGAGATCTGGGCTTCTAGTTGTAGATGAGTTTAGGGATGCATCCGCTTGATAGCGCTAGCGTATGTGCAGCAACATGACGGTCGGAACTTATACGATTTAACCCGCGCTATAAGGGAAATATCCTAAACAGTAAATTAACAAATAACAGTAACACACTGTTTGTGGTATTAAAACTCAGATAAGTATGTTTGTTATACATTAAACAGTTCAGAAACATTAGATAATTGGTGGCACTGTCTTGCAAGCGGGTCAACGTTGGTGGCAATATATTTTCCACTGCCTTGCAAGCGCAATTTCAGCAACAACAAAAATAAATAAAAGATTTTTAAAAATGAGGTTTTACGTGAAACAACTCAAACAATACGTAACTTC